>NC_138777.1:67932243-68617243 GCF_965119305.1 Pelophylax lessonae
TGTTTCACACTGGTTCAATAGGGAGACATATTGGACAGTGGGAGGAAACCTGACAAGTGAGGGAACAGGCATTGTTACAGCCCTGGTGATTGGCAAAGGAAAGTGCTGGGTGACTGTAGAAATGCCAAGGGCACATGTGCTTGGGGTCTTCAGCTGAAGAGCGGAGTTCTGGAGGGAGGGGGCAGCTTCCCCTCTATAGAAGCTGCCACATGGCCTTGGGTGGACGATCCGAGGGCCTGAAAGTCAGATAGAATCTGAACCCAGAGGTCCTGCAGAGTTGACTGGAAGGGAGACACCAGGAAGGATCTGATTCTGCCTACAGCGAGTACAGATCTGTGTCATGGGGCCTGTCACGTGAGGGCCATTCCTTCAGGTGGAAGAGTCAGTAGACGGGTGTCAGTCAAGGGGATCCTAGAGCATCCTGAAGATAAAGTTGTTGCATCAAGTCCTCTGCTAGAGAGAGCAAGAAGACTTTATTCTTCCATACAAGTGGCAGTATGGTCAAAGCAGTGTGTCTGCTTCCACAAGCAATGAGGTAAGGCCAAGTGAGAGTTGTCCCTATCTACTGTGTATAGTTCAGTTAGAGTATCCCACTATTCCCTTCTCAAATCCAAATTCCACAATAAATATGTAGCACCCTCCTAGATAGGTGCTAGTCAGGGAGTGTAATTTTGGCTCTGTCTTATCAGAAGAAAAAACATATGTGCACTCTGCTTATTAGGGAGCAGGATTTGTAGTCAGGTCTGCTGAGAGTGCCCAGTGTGTATTTATTTGGTCTCAGGGGGAGGCCCATTGGATGCTGCAGGAAACCTGACCAATGGTACACAGGCTTTTAGTACTATCCCACAGGTTTGGCACAGACAGCGGTGCATTATATGACAGGGTATAAAAAGCCAGGGGCACATGAGGTAGAGGTCTTTGGTGGGAAGCAGAGTCCCAGAAGGAGGGTGGCTGCCTCCTCTTCTGCAGTGGTTGATGGTGGTCACAGGCTGTCGGCCTGGTGTACCGGTGGTGTGAGGTCCAGGAAAGCTGACTGAGGAGTTGGGGCACAGCGAGACTCTGGAAAAACAGTATTATAAGTACAGATGATCTGGCTCAGGGGTCTGCCAGGAAGGGGACAACTCCAGGTAGTGCAGTCAGTTGATGGGTGTCAGCTACCCGAGAGAGAAGGGGGGTACAAGAGGAGTACCCTGAAGAGAAATACCTTTAGAAACACTTATATCATCTTTATTCAAGTGGCAGGATGAAGCAGCGGCCTTGCCACATTCTCAAGTTAGAGTCCTCAGCATTGTGAATAATTTACAGTTGGAGTATCCCACTCATCCCTTCTCCTGTCCCAATTTAAATAAAACCACAAAAACAACATCCCAACATCTTTGACTGAGCCAAGAACTTAAAGTGTTAAGTTTTCTACAAGCAGTTGCTACGGGTAACCCAGGGGAATCCCTAAAGAGTAATCTTCAGCAATCCCCTAGGGGGCAGTGCTACAAATATAAAAAAAAAACATATACCCTGGACTTTTTATTGAGGAACGAGCAAACAGGAGTAAGGAGGGATATGTGAAAATTCCCCCAGCAAATGTCTGCAGGTAATCCGAGGGAGGTCTAAAAAGTCAACACACAGCAAGCCCTACAGGGACAGTGCTACACATAGAGTGCATTAAGATAAAAAATCGTAATATTATTAAAGAACCACTTTAACCACTTTACCGCTGCTCACTGAGCTGCTACTGTGGCAAAGTGGTTCGATAAAGTCTGACAACGTAGACCTACGTCGCCAGACATTCCCCTATTTTGGCGGCGCGTGTGCGCCGCCGGAGGCTCGCCCCCACTGTATTCAGTCTCAGCGTTAGTCGGGCCAGGGGAGGAGCAGCGGCGATCGCTGCGCTCTTCCCCGATCATCAGGGAATCGAGTGTGGAGATCCGCCCGCTTGTGTAAACAAAGCGGGTGGATCTCCTAAGTGACAGGCAGGGTCAGATTGCAGGGTTCAGCATTGCTGAACCTGCGATCTGTCCCTGTGTCACTCAGTCACCTCCCCCCACACGTCAGTAAGCACCAGGCAAACATTAACCCCTCCCTCTCCAATAAAAATTAACCCCTTCCCTGCCAGTGTAATTTTTACAGTAACAGTGCATATGTATAGCACTGATTACTGTAGTAATGTCACTGGTACCCCCAAAAGTGTCAAAAATGTCAGTCAAGTGTCCAATTTGTCCGCCGCAATGTCGCAGTCCCGCAAATAAAAATCGCAGATCGCCGCCATTACTCGTTTTAAAAAAAACACCAAAAATGACAGAAATCTTTCCCTTAGTTAGTAAACGCAATAACAAACCAATCAAAATACGCTTATTGCTATTTTTTTTACCAAAAATATGTAGCAGAAAACAAATTGGCCTAAAATTATAACAAATTTTGATTTTTACATTTTTTTGGGAGGAATTTCATGTAAAAAAATTTGAAAAATATTGTTATTTTTTCAAAATTGTCGCTCTTTTTTTTTTTTATAGCGCAAAAATTTAAAATCGCACAGGTAATCAAATACCACCAAAAGAAAGCTCTGTTTGTGGAAAAAAAAGGACGTAAATTTAGTTTGGTTACGGCTTTGCATGACCGCGCAATTGTCAGTTAAAGTAGCACAGTGCCGAATCGCAAAAAGTGGCCCAGACGTAAGACAGCAAAATCCTTAAACGTAAAGTAAAGTGGTTAATAATAACTAATAAAAGTCAACAGAGGCAGAGAAGCTATCAGCTCACAAGATTTCTGGAAGGACCAACTAGTATTCTTATTTATGAAAGGTATAATGAGCAGACTAAAAGGGAATGAATAAGAGAAGTTCATTGTTCAGGGTTACATACATATGGTGTTACGGTCTTATGGTGCCTGCTGGGCCGTGAACCAGCTACTTTGCCTAGTATGCCAAAAATACATGTTCCATTATAAATTATGTATTTAGTCTGTCGAAAACCCCATTAAGCCTTTCAAAACTGAGCTATGCATCCCATTTGTTTAAAATGCTTTCCCACCCTGGTTATGTGTGAATTGTGTGCATATCTTTACCTTCAGATCCCTAAAGGGAATATTTTCTGTTCCAACTATTGCTGAACTTTTCTTTTTAATGGCGTATTCAGTTTCATTCATGTTTGAATGAAACTGCAAGGTCACTATTTGTTCAAAACAGTCAGCAATAAAAAAAAAAAAGCAGTTAAACACATAGAAAAGCCTTGTGTTGGTTTCTACCAAGGACGGTTACACACTATACCCAAATAAGAAACAGAAACTGCACAGAAATCTCTCAAAAGGAGTCACAGTTCTAGATGAAGTGTCTATCAGTGAAAGGAGTCTAAACTTAAACACGCGGTGTGCTTCCAGCTCTGTGTTCAATAAAAGAATGGAGAAGAAAAACAATGCAGTTTCACGGCTGCAAGTAATGGAAAGTACAGATAAAATACCTGACTCATCCAGATGTGGACTTTTTGTTAACTACAGCCTCAGCAAAATGGGACAAAAGCCTTTCAGTACAAACATAATAGGGACATTTCTTTTTGCTAACAACTTTTCTACGAGAGCAATTTTTTACAAGCATGTAGAAATCTTCATTTTTTGCCAAAATGTACTTGAATCCACTATAAATTATATATTTTCTCAAAGCAAAGACCCTATAGAATAAAATGATGGCAGTTGCAAATTGTTATGTTGCGTGGCATTTGTGCAACTGTTAATTAAACACATATTTTTAGGAAAAAGTACATAAATGTACAAACACAATATAATACCCAATTTTTTGGTAAAATATAAAAGATTAGGTTACATCAAGTACATAGATACCAAACTTGATAAGCCTTAAAAATAGACGTGCCCGTGAAAACAGGAAAAAACCCTGGTACCAAAAATTGTCCACAAGTAGCTTCTTACACTGACTGTGTCTGCCCTAACAAAGGGTTTACTCACTTGCCTACTGGGCACTTTTACCCCCTTCCTGCCCAGGCCAATTTGAAGCTTCCAGCACTGTTGCATTTTGAATGATAATTGCGTGGTCATGCAACACTGTCCCCAAACAAAACTGGTGTCATTTTTTTCACACAAATAGAGCTTTCTTTTGGTAGCATTTTATCACCGGTGTTTTTTTTTTTTTTTTTTTTTTTTTGTTCTAAATCAACGAAGAGTGGAAATTTTGAAAACAAAAACTTTTTTATAGTTTGTTATAAAATTTTGCAAACAGTTAATTTTTCTCCTTCACTAATGTGTGTTCATGAGGCAGCACTCATGGGCATTGATAGGCTGCAGTGATGGGGACTATTGAGGCGGCACTGATAGGCAGCTTTAATGGGCACTGAAAGGCAGCACTGGTAGATGGCACTGATAGGTGACACTGATGAGGAGGCACTGATTGGCAGCAGTGGTGAGCACTCATTGGCAGCAGTGGTGGGCACTGATTGGCAGCACTGGTGGGTAATATTGGGACTGAACTGATAATCAGGACTGATTATTAGTGTACATGTCCCTTTTGCAGAAGCCGGTCATCAGCTTTCTTCTCCTCAGCGTGAGGAGGAGAGGAGAAGAGAGCTGATGACCGCCTTCTGCTTATATCCATGATCAGCTGTGATTGGACACTGATTTTGTGGTAAAGAGCCTTCAGACACTGCAGAGGACGCCGGCCGCACCCCAACCCTTTGTGTATGGTCTGTACACTTGGTGGGGGGGGGGGGGGGTGAGGCGACAGGAAGGATTGGTGATCATGTGACCCCTGTGATTGGCTGTCAGTGGTCAAATGTTCGGAAGCCGGCCCTATCGATCAGTGATCATTAATGCAGACCGAGAGTTGTCATGGACAGCTCAATCCCTGTGCTGTTAGCGCGCTCTCAGCACAGAAACCTCAGCCACACATTGATGAATATGTGCAGCATGTGGGTCTTAAAACTCACTCTTTTACCCCCTTACATACATGTTAAGTGAGCAGCAAGAGGTTAACGAGAGAAAGCTCAGTGTGTCCCAGTCTGTGTGAGGACAGAATCACTGTGAACATGTTTAGAGTAGGGTAGCTTGCAGTCTGTTAGGCCTGCTCAAACAAACATCTAAAAGTTAAGAATTTTTTTTAACAATTATATGTAGGTATGACGTGTGGATGGTAAACAAATTTCATCAAAAGTAGAAGTACACTTGAAGCAGAGAATTGTTTTCATTATCCTTCACAAAATGTTCTGTTAGCAAAGGTCCGGTGGGATGTGAGTTCCGAGCGAGCTGTGGAGGGGGGGGTGTCCCTTCCTGCTGCTTGTAACAGCAATCAAGCGGCTAGTTAGCTGCTCCGATTGCTCTTACAAACGAACCAATGGCACCAACGGAATGCAAATGTGTTTTTCATGGCAGTAGTGATGGAAGCCCTTATGAGTTTCTGAGTTTCTTGCCTGAAGATTTTTCTTTATCAAAGATGAAGCACTATATCAAGCATTCAATATTTTTCTTCCTTATAAACAAATGATGTCACAGGACGCAAGCAACATGCATTTTCTTTGATTCCTATATCTGTACAGAGGATGCCAGCATATCTCACTTTGCAGTCTAATACATTGTTTCTCTCTGCTGCTCAGGATTATTTCACAGCAAGGCTTTAAACCAGTCATGAGAAACCTGCAACCCATACTCGGAGCCAAGCCTGCCAATTACTGGCTGCTAGTGGTAAATATGAAATATTTATATGCATTTTTTTTATATCAAAGTTTTTAAAATAATAACCCAGATCATAATGTGATATATATATATATATATATATATATATATATATATATATATATATATATATATATATATATATATATATATATATATTCATCATAAATGAGTATATCCCAACAGATTTGTCAGAAAACCTTTACTTTACTTTCAGAATCACCATTTTCTTTTGGTCACTATACTACAAAATACTCCCACAAATGCGGTCCATTGATTGCAACCAAGATTTATTAATTTGCACACACAAAAGTATTTTTCCTAACAAATTAATTTAGGACCATGTTGCAAACTTGAATACACCCCAATGAAAGTCTTAAGAGCAAAGCTAATTTTTAGACAACAAACTTAATAAAGAAAACCCCTTCCCATTTCATGCTGTCAGCAATGGCACCACATGGAAGAGAAATGTCACAAGGCCTGAGAAAGAAAATAATTTCTTTACACAAGAAAGGTGAAGACTTTAGGAAGATCAGAAAAGCTTTACTTATCAGTCAGAATAATATAGCAAAAGTGATACAAAAATGTAACAAAGATGGAACTGCAACTATTTCACAGAGACGTCCAGGCCGTCGACGGAAGCTGACTATTCGACAGGAGCGTCTTCTGATGAGAAGGGTTGAAGAAAATCGCAATGCAAGTTCAATTAAGTAGTAGTAGATGTAAAGAAGTAGAAAGCCAAACTTGGGTGATTGTTTCCCATGACATAATACGACGTACACTGCAGGGGAATGACATGCATGGGCATCGTCCATGAAGGAAGCCTCTCCTAAAGCCCAAGCACAAAAAAGCCTGCGTAGAATTTTCAAGGGTCCATGCTGAAAAAGAAGAATACTGGGACCCTGTAATCTGAAGTGATGAGACCAAGATAATTGTTTTTGGAACTGATGGTTTCAAAACTTTATGGTGTTGTAAAGGTGAGCCGTACAAAGAAAAATGCAAAAATACAGTGAAACGTGGTGGTGGCAGTATCCTTCTGTGGGGCTTCATGAGTGCTTCTGGTGTTGGGGAGCTGCATTTTATTGATGTATTATAAATTCACAGACATAGTGCCCTATATTGAAAGAGAAGATGCTACCATCACTCCGTGCCCTTGGTCATCGGGGCACTTTTTAAACATGACAAAGATCCAAAACACACATCTAAGGCCACTGTTGCATTTCTGAAGAACAGGGTGAAAGTGATTCAGTGGCAAAGTATGTCTCCTGATCTGAACCCAAGATAGATGCTGCAATATGTCATCAACTTCTTCATTCCATGCCTAGAAGACTTGGTGCTGTCCTTACAAATCATAGAGGTCATACAAAATACTAGATGTAGTAGTTTTGAGCTAAACAAATGTTCTATAAAAAAAAAAACCTCAAGTTTTGTCAAAATTTTGGAAATTGTTCTTGTGTTCATTGAGATATTGATTAAAATCTTACTTTTCAAAAGGGGTGTACTCATTTATGCTGAGCACTGTATATATTTTACATCATTTTCAAATCATTCACTTCAAACAATAACATCATACAATGCTCGGTAGTGTCACAGCCTCTCTGAAATGCAAATGTGAACAGTGTGCCATTGCAGCAATGATAATAATTAGGTGAGTGATCTTTACCAGTAACAACACTGCACAGCTATATCAAAGAGAATGATTATTTCAGAAATGGAATTTGAAATGCTTTATGTTAAGTTAGGAACAAGCAAAGCATGTTTTAAATGATATGTCAGCTATTTTAAGCGCCATCATGGTGATTCACTTTTTATGTCTGATGTCAGATGGTTGTCTGTAAAAATAAAGAATATTGACATATTTTACTCTGATCATGCAGAGTCAGGAATTCGAAAGCCAGTTTTTCTCATTATCAATTAGTAACAAAACCTTTGGCCAGAAATCAGAAAATTAAAGGATTGGCAAAGACTGCACAAACTATACAGTTTATACTATTATTTGCAAAAACTCCAGTACGGCACTCAAACTTGGTTAACAAACTTAACATTTGATCGGTTTTTGAATATTGGTATCCATTGCACTGTTTTTACCACTAGACATGCTTAGGTCTTTTACATCTGTAACAAGTTAATATAGAGTTTGCATAAAAGAAAAACATTCTAGCAATAAAGGTCTACATTATCTGCTCAGCTCTGTAAAAGAACTGGACTATCTAAAAAAAAAAAAAAAAAAAAAAAAAAACATCAAGTGTTACAGTTTTGGCCTTTCTACAACTTCACATTGATTTTTCAAGCCTGCATTCAGCAAAGTTCTTTTAGAGATCCCAGTCTGCTAGTCGTTGGGGATGAGGTTTAGAGCTATTGCTACTATGAGTTTTCAACAAGTTCTGGGGGTTTGAAATTTGCTGTGGAGTTTTTTTTTTCCCATAAAATTCTGCATGACCTTTAAACCATGGCCAGGAGGCCTAGAATGCAGAGTAGGAAGACCTTTAGATAAGCCAATCCCCTAAATACAGGCCTAGAGGAAGAAGACTGCAGAAGTCCCTCACATGAAGGTGGAGAGAGACTTCTGAGTAGGGAAGAACCTTCTTAGTGCTTTCCTGGCTTGAACTTCAAATCTGAGATTACAGGTTCAACTGGATGGACTATTGTCTTTATTCAACCTCACCTACTATGTAACTATGAGATACCACTAGAACCTCAGGTGCCAGTGAGCCACCCTTAAGATCCAGTGTTCAGCTATTATAGGGCCAGTGAGTGTGGGACCCGTAAAGTTAAAGAAACAAGCAAGAATCTGTGTCTTGAGCTGAAATATGCAGCTATCATGTGTTTCCCTTATCCTTCTTCCCATATTTTCATGCATATGTGCAATAAACCTTTAAAACGTTAAGCAAAGTGATTCACACCCATTATTCTAACCAACCTGGGGAAAAGATCTTCGCTCTGGGACCGTTCCCTGGAAGACGTCATATGACAAAACGTGTAGGGTGTGGCTTACGGATGTGACGTCACATGTACTGACAGGTCTGAGTTTGCGGCCGGAACGGATTTTGTTTGCAATAGATTGTGCAATATACTGCTGTCAGTGGAGACACACTGAAATGTGAATGATTATAGACAAATGTTTTAACAAATATAATTGCAATACGGTTTTACACTATTGAAACTCTTCTCCCCTGATGCATGGATGGATGGTCTGATGATTCTATGCTTATAAGAAAAAAGGACAACTACGGATACTGCAGAGCATTACTCCCAGAGGGAAAGGCTTTACTGGCTGGGGTACCAGCAGATAACTCTGGTGAGTTAATTTAATTCAGCTGGTGGTGTACTCACTTGGTAGTGTGTTATTCATTTGAAGAATTTTCCACATTAAATAAAGATTTTTTATATTGTTTCAAGATTTCACATTAAAGTGGAGTTCCGGCCTCAAAAAACACTTTGGGCCATCCGCTTGCTCTGTGTCACCTAAAAAAGAAATGGATACTCCCGATTTTTTTTTCAATTACTTACCTTGATATTGAAGAAAATATACTTACCTTTCTTCTACTTCCTCCCTCTGCAGTCACGGCCCGCGCCGTCACTTCCCGCTTGCATTTACTCCTGGGAGCTGAACGTCATCGCTCCCAGGAATCAATGCGCCTGCAACGGCCCCGCTCATCAGTTCCGGTGCAGGCGCGTCATTCCCTGCTAAACAGCTTCTGGACATGCCCAGAAGCTGTGCAGGGATGACGCGCCTGCACCGGAAATGATGAGCGGGGCCGGTGCAGGGCATTCTGGGACCGAAGAGGACACGGAAGAGGACACCGAAGAGAACGCCCTGGCTTCAGCTGCCCACAACTGAGATGGCAGCGCTGGGCAAAAAATTTTCAAGGTAAGTATTTCTTCTAAAATGTAAGTGCGACCTGGGACAGTTTAAAGGCTATCCATTCTGAAATGCACTAGCTCTGACTGTCCCGGGGGGTATTTTTATTGAAAAAACATTTCCGAGGCCGGAACTCTGCTTTAACACAGATATTCCAAATATTTCCACAAGCACTTGAAATGGAGGGTATTGATTGATTTCATTATTGATTCACATTTTATTCATCAGATTCACTCATATGATTTATATTTTGCACATTTGAGTGGCACTAGCGCTGTTTCCAACACTACACATTTCACAATTGATTTATATCAATCAAACAGCAGCTGTGCGGTATTTAATTTTTTTTTTCACAATTTATTTGTTCACGTTTGTATTTCCATTGTGGAGTTCTGAAAGCATTTTGAACATCTCCTGACAAACCTTCATCACATACTCTGGGACAGAGAAGAGAACAGCGGGGTCTTTTTCCTTAGAGGAAAATCACAGCCTAAGGGGGGGCTACTTGCCCCCTTGGGCCATCCTGCCAATGTGCCTGGGTGTTGAGGTGGGCTACCTGGAGGCCTGCTTTGCTGGAAGCTGCAGAAAGCTGAGGGACTGTCACCTGAGGGTCTAATCTGGTATCACAGGGAGAAAGTGTTGCAAGGATATTGGAATTGCAATATTTTGGAGGACATTTGTGAGTACAGACAAGAGGGAGAGATCTTAGAGACTGTGCAGGCCATCCCTCGTGAGTTAAGCCCCGTACACACGTACCGATGGTCGGCATACAAATGTTCCTCTTTTCTCCCCGGGATGTCGGTGTCTGTTGAAAAGTGCAAAGACAGCACAAGGACAGCACAAGAATTTTGTCTGCAGACTTCAGCTGACTGCAGAAGTGATGTCATGTAATGGTTAACTTTCCCTGTGTTTTTAATTTTCTGAGCATGCCCAGTCTTGCAAATCTGCGGTCTGTCGGCCGAATTCTGTACTGACAGGCGAACAATCGTCCGTTCTGGTGTCCGCAGACAAAAATTTTCATGTTTGCAAGAAAGACTTTTGTCCGCGGATTGTGCGCAGACATCTGTCGGAGGCACCATACTAACACGCGTACAATCGGCAGATCCTTCGTCCACCGACGTTTGTATGCCGACGATCGGTACGTGTGTACGGGCCTTTAGAGTGAGAGTTAGAGTGTGAAAAGGGACCATAGTGTCCAGTGTCCAGAAGAGTTCAGTCTATTTATTTCCTAGTGAAAGGACTTTGAACATTCCACCAGAGGAAGATAAATCTCAAGTTGCTACAGGCTTATAGTTCTACAGAACAGGAAGTGTTCTCCTATTTGTACATAGTTTCGGAGCATCCAACTCAATTCCCCCAAAAATAAAAACACCAAAAAGAAAACTCTTAGACTGTTCATTGAGCCAAGGACTGAATGTGTGCTTGGCTGCGGGACAACTATTGGTGAAAGGACTCTTGGCAATCTATTAAGTGGCTTCTTCGGGGGAAGCTCTACATTAATATCCAATGCATTTCGGGGGTCCTCACTACACCCCCATCAAGGCTTACAAGAACTTTTGAGGTACCTGACCTGTAGATAAAATCTGGATGATCTTGTTTAGCCAAGCTGTGAAACTGTATTTTTAATGAACAGGAGTGAGGTGTATCATTCTTTTATACATCTAAATGTGAGACCATTGTGTTTGAAAAAGACAAGAAGAGGGATTATTCCTCAAAAGCAGGGATGACTGGGAGCTGTGCAGCTATGAGTAACATTTCCTCTTGTCTTTTAATAACACAATGGTTTCACATTTAGAATCATTTAAGCTTAAAGCGGAGTTCCAGCCTAACCGTACACTCACCTGTCCCACGGTCCAGCGATGCGCTGTCTTCTCCCTCTCTGCTCCGCGGCGCCGGCATCACTGATGTGGGCACCCTGCTGTGACAGTTTGCGGCTTCACAGCCGGGTACGCACTGCGCATGCGCGAGTTGCGCAATGCGTCGTGATTGGCCGGCAATCTTCTGGGAACTCTGACATGTCCCAGAAGATTGCAGGGAGGGAGGGAGAGAGGAGAACTTCCGCTCAGGGCGCCGCGGCGCTCCGAGCAGAAGTGGGAGCGGGTACCTGTCAAAACTAGGTACCCGCTCCCCCCCCCCCAAAAAATGACATGCCAAATGTGGCATGTCAGGGGGTTAGGACTATTTAAAGCAGAAGTTCCACTTTTGGGTGGAACTCCGCTTTAAGCAATGTCACTTGACAGGAGCTCAATAACTTCTTTGAATGACAAAATAGTTTGTTGATATTTTTGAAGTGATGGGCTACATACATTTTGATATGATAAGCTTTTTAAAATGATACGGTTGCTGTATATTGTGACATGTCAGGAATTTCTTTATGCAGTATTGTAAAGTTACTGTGGGAGTAAACTCCCATGGTTAATATTTATCTATAGGTGAGCCTATGAAAAGGCTTACCTATAGGTACTGTAAATATCTCCTAAACGTGCACCGTTTAGGAGATATTTACTTGTGAACAGGACGGTGACGTCACCGGCGCCCTGAAGGAACGACATACCCGTGCTGTTCCTTCAGAGTCCTGGGCCATGAATAGCGGCTGCCGTGCGCAAGTGCGGGAGTGACATAATCGCAATGCGGCCAATCAGGCGGCCGAAGGATGCACACCCGTAACGAACAGGAAGCCCTGTCAGCTATTTTTTTCCGTTTCCAGGTGGTTTCCACATAATGCTATGCATACTAGCACATTATAACTTTACCTTGCAGGTTAAAAAAAAAAAAAAAGCATGCCGGTTTACTACTGCTTTAAGGGACCAATTTAACAATGGACCACAATGCAGTACACCAGAACAACATCAACTTGTATAATGTCATAGCAATCCACTGGATAATTATGCATAAGAAAGGTAGGAGAGTGCAAAATAACACATTGCTGTGGTCAGCATGGGGTCCTTGAAAAGAATACCATAAACAGCCAAGTGTGTTTTCCTCTATTGGGAGTGGTACTTTGTACTCTCTGTTCCTGTTCTTACAGGATGATCAATAGACTAATAAAAGTATGAACACACTCTTCAGGGGGACTTGTCAAAAATTCCAGCAAAGGAAAATAAATTTATATTCATTTTAACTTTTATTTTCTGTATACAGGTTCAGTTCACAGTTTGAAATATAACATGTCAAATTATTAAAAAGTAAACAAAAAGAATTAAAGCAAGGCAAAATGTGTGGTAATTTGTTTTGAATGTAGCTTAGTCAAATTTAACAGCATATATCTTAGTGAAGCCACTGCTGAGGCAACCTTCCTTTGAATTTGTTGCACTTCTTCCTGTGGAGCATACATCAATTCTATCTCTATATGGTGCAGAGTTAAGGCCCGTACACACGTACCGATCGTCGGCATACAAACGTCGGCGGACGAAAGATCTGCCGATTGTACGCGTGTTAGTATGGTGCCTCCGACAGATGTCTGCGCACAATCCGCGGACAAAAGTCTTTCTTGCAAACATGAAAATTTTTGTATGCCGACACCAGAACGGACGATTGTTCGCCTGTCAGTACACAATTCGGCCGACACACAGCTACAAATCCCAACACGCATGATCAAACCAAATGAGTTCCCGGAAGAATTTTCTCTAGTAAACTCAACATTTTATTCAGAAAGAACTTTCGGCTCGCGGAAGTCCAAGAAATAGGTGAAATGCGGAGCACATGCTCATCTTGATAAATGTGAGAAGAAGGAAGATGCTGCTCATAATGCCATACTTTTCTAATAAAAAGGCATGTGTTCTGTTATGATGAAGATAATGTTTGTCTATTCTATCTGTTCTATCAAATTTTATAATTAAATAATTTGAACTCTTCACCATTATTTTTGTATTTTCACACCAAAGATCTAACTATTGATATGACCCTTTATTCTTGTATGAATTTATGTCTAAAACATATTTTTCAGGTTATGCACAATATTAAACATGTTAACAAATTCAGATAGGCCATTTTTTATTTTCATTTTCTTTATTTTTTGGATCTCAGCAAAAAAAACCAAAGCAAACATCAATACTTTCCGTATAACTAAACATAAAAAGGTCCATTTGGACAAAATTAAACTAGAAACTGGCAAACAGGGGTAAAATAAATAATAGGGGGTTTCAAAAATTAAAGTTGCTGGTAACTGTAATCAGGTTGACATGAGGGCAGGTTTGGATCCTGCTGGCCATATTGCCACTGGCCATGTGGCATTTGGCGAGGTGGTGGGTGTTGTGGAGGTGGAGGTGGAGGTGGAGGGCACGGGTGCTCCTGGCATGCATGGCTGTGCTCAGTAAGTATGCCGTTTTCAGCCTTTTGCAGCACATCAAGAATAATTTTTCTGGCATACTGACACTGCCTGAGGTCCACCTTATCCAAAATTTTTGCCGTCATGTTGCCGAAGGACTCATTGGCCTCCGGTTTCCGACGTAGGGCTATGGTGGCCTCCTGGATAAATTCATCGGTTATGTCATCCACGTGCTTCCTCTTTTGCCTCCGTTTGGCAGGAGGAGGTGGTGGTGGAAATAGTTCCACAGGCTCCTCAGGCTCCGCAGGCTCCGCAGGCTCCCCAGGCTCCTGGCTGCAACCTGGCTCCTCCTCAGTGACACTTCCCTGTTGATGAAATGAACAATTGATTAGAATGTTATAGTGTATATAAAAATGCATGTTTGTTATATTATTGTGAACAAATAGCAGACTTTACATACAGTGGCGTATCTAGGGTCTCCAGTGCCCTTGTTGAGGAGCTGTATTTGGCAACAACCCCCCCCCCCCCCCCCCCAAGATCAATGTAAAACTGTAACCCACCCCCCCAAAAAAAAATTAAAGGGCATTAAAAGTTTCTAATTTGCCCCTTGTTTGCCCAGTGTAGAGCTCTCTAGTGGGCAATCATTGTCTCAGGTGTGAAAAAGAAAGAGAGGGTTGAGAGATAGAGAGAGGGAGAGAAAGAGGGGGTGTGAGAGAGAGAGGAGGGGGTTGCAGAGAGAGAGGGGCCTGAACTTGCAGAGGGCTTGATGTAGGGCATTGAGGGTGAAGCAGTGCAGGGAAACAGGAATAAGGAAGCCACCTGCCTTGCTGACCCAGAGTGAGAGACCAGAGACATGGAAGCAAGGATGGATGTATCATTTGCAGGAGCTGTTAGTTTTGTATTAAAAAAGGTTGAGCCAGAGGAATGCTGAGGCTACAGCAGTGTTTGTTAGGACCAGAGGTGTGCTGGGGATGCAGCAGTGTTTGTAAGACCAGAGGTGTGCTGGGGATGCAGCAGTGTTTGTAAGACCAGAGGTGTGCTGGGGATGCAGTGAGAGGCAGTCTCAGTCTCCTGGTCTTTTGGCTCAGCTGCTCTCAATGTTTTACACCTGCATGAAGCAGCTCTCAATGTTTTACACCTGCATGAAGCTGCTCTCAATGTTTTACACCTGCATGAAGCAGCTCTCAATGTTTTACACCTGCATGAAGCTGCTCTCAATGTTTTACACCTGCATGAAGCTGCTCTCAATGTTTTACACCTGCATGAATCCGCCTGCAAACTGGGGGTTCTGGGGTGTGCAGGCTGAGTGGATTGTTAAAATAAACAATAAAACAATGCCAATGTTTTTGTGACCCACCCCCCTTGGCCTGCGCCCCTGGCGGTTGCCTGTCATGCCAACCCCTTGCTATGCCCGTTTACATAAAGGGTCAATTATGGTTTAGCTTATAATTTTGTTACATGATTACATTTTAGCAGACAATATATTGTGAAATGCCATACCTGAGTAAAACTCTCCTCCAGGAAATCCTCATCCTGGCTTGGATCAACCGACACTGAGCCCTCTGCCGAAGTAGAAGGCAGTGTTGAAATTGACGGCCTGGATTCCATGGTGTCTGCCAGGAATCGCATGTTATCATAGTACCACAGCCGTGGTACATATACATTCCGTGCACCTGCTCCAGACTGGGTGGACTCCTCTATTTTTTTTAACTCCCGCCTGTAGGCAGTGCGAATACTGTTTATTTTTTTGCGGATATAATTAAAATTTGCCCCAGGACAGACGGGCTTGTAGAAGGCCACCAAATGTTCCATGGCCTGTTTTCTGAGTTTTCTCTTTTTATAATCTGCGGACTTCACTTGCCACAAACACGGCAGTTGCCTGAACTCATCAATGAAACTGATGAGAAAGTTGTGGCTGGTGTAATTGTCCACCATATTGCAGGACAGTATATGCCTGCAAGACACAAAACAACACAAAACATATTAAAATAGCATGTATTTTGGCACATAATAAAGATATTCCTAATAAAAGCTGTATAGGGCCCAAAACACACACTTTCTATTAAAAGAGTCGTACCTTTGTTTGTGGGGAAAAGTCGTGATTCGCCGCTCGATCGTGCTCCAACTCTCGATATGTCCGCTAGCGAATCGTCGGCCGAACGATCTGGCGTCCTTTAAATACAGCGCAGGCGTCAACTCCTCCTCCAGTGGCGGGCTTGTGCAGGGGTGTGTACGTGCCGAAGATCAGGCCTACATGCGACACTCACACCTGAAGCAGTGGAAAAATCTTGTAATCAAGAATAATGTCTCAACAATCTGGGAGCTCAATTAGTGTGGGCCGAAGTGATTGGGCCACCCGAAAATCAAGGGCTACACCCATGTCAAAGCCAGAAATGGTGGAGATGGTCTCCATTTTAGAAAAAATGGATTATGATGGCAAGTTGGCAAATTACGATCGGCCCAATGCCAGGAAAGATGGCATCATGGATAAGGTGGTGGCCTGTTTGGTTAAAAAATTCGGTGTGGAGCGATCGAAAGATCAGATTAGGAAACGGTGGTCTGACCTGAAACACCGTGAGCAGGATCAGCTGGGCCAAATCCATAGGATTTTGAAAAAAAGTAAGTTTTATTTATTCATTTTTTTTTTAATCATGCAATATGTTTTTTATAATTTTGTGTATGTTGTATTAACATGTCTAGATTATAATGTCTATGTAAAAAGTTAGATTACTCATTTTAGTTGTCATGTCGTGATTAGATCGATCTATTGATGATGTTTTAGTATATGACATTAAAAGTCAGGAAGCCATAGTTAAAAATATATGTATTGTGTTGCAACGAACGTTCTTTCCTGCACGAATCTTCTCAGCAAACATTCCTATTAATCACAGATTATTATTCAAACCTTTAAATAGGAGAAAAACGTAAACTCCGTGCCAAACAATGGGAAAGGAGGAGGAGAGGTTTGGCAGCTCCATCGGCAGTTGTGGAAGAAGAGGAGGACATGGGCCCAGATGGTGGCACAGATTCCACTAAAGGTAATTGGTTCCTATGCACTGTCAAACATTAATGTACCATATTTTTCGTAGATAACCATGTACATGTCTTCATATTTGTTACTAAAAGAGCTATCAAGCAGGGCACCATGTCCTAACAAATGTACCTCTTGTGACTTTTATGATACGGCCAATGTTTTGTATTATGTAGATGAAGACATTATTCCTGAACTTATTCTGGTGGAGCCAACAAGTGATGAGACACCAGAGCAACATGAAGGTTTGTAGGCACAGATTTTTGTGTAGTGGGATCATAGAAATATGTGTATTTGCAATGATTGTTTAACCTTATATTCTTGTATTCCCTTACAAATTTACATTGCAGATGTTGCATCATGCCAGGATGTGGCATCCCCAGCCATGTCAGAACCCCGATCTCCTGGCAACTTGGCAAGCAGCGTGGAAGCCACTTCCGAAAATGTGGAGGATCCAGGACCAAGTGTCAGAGAGCCAATTGTGTGCCCACGTAGGTTTTTTCATAATGATTTTTATCAGTGTTTTTTTAGCCTCCAATTGTCAACACTAGTTCCCTATGGGAGCCTCTTTATTTGAATGGAAGTGGCACCGTAAGTCGGATCAGGATGCTCTGACTTGCGGGGCCACTTGCGCTGTGAAGATTTTTGAGGGGGAAGTACACAGACAAATTGAATAACCCACCGTGGGTGTCCACCCCAAGTTTACAACCAGGCCTTTTGTGTGTGGTATTGAGTTTGAGGGTATGCCCACAACAAAAAGACAGCGTGGGTTACCCCCAAAACCCCTACCAGACCCTTATCCAAGCATGCAGCTTGTCAGGCCAGGAAAGAGAACGAGCAAGCGGACCAAACACCCCCTGGACCACAGCAGGACACATGCCCTCAACATGGGGGGGTTTTGTTGCTTTGGGCCAGGGGGCCTCTGCACCGCACACACAAAAGCACCTTGCTCCCATGTAGAGGAGGACAAGGGCCTCATCCCCACAACCCTGTCTGGTGGTTTTGGGGGGTCATGCGGCCAGGGGGCTCCTAGGACTTTGGAAGCAACCTTTAACCACTTAAGCCCCGGAGGATTTGGCTGCTAAAGGACCAGGGGTTTTTTTGCGATTTTTTACTGCGTGACTTTAACGGACAATTGCGCGGTCGTGCGACGCTGTACCTAAACGAATTTGACGTCCTTTTTTTCCCACAAACAGAGCTTTCTTTTGGTGGTATTTGATCACCTGTGCGATTTTTTGATCACGCGCTATAAACAAAAAAAGAGCGTAAATTTTGCAAAAATAACAATATTTTTCACATTTTTTTATATGAAATTCCCCCAAAAAAAAAGTAAAAATCAAAATTTTTTAACATTTTTCGGCCAATTTGTTTTATGCTACCTATGTTTGGTAAAAAAAATCGCAAAAAGCGTATTTTGATTGGTTTGCGCAAAAGTTATCGCGTTTACTAACAAAGGGAAAGATTTTTGTCATTTTTGGTGTTTTTTTTTTTAACGCGTAATGGCGGCGATCTGCGATTTTTTTTCGGTACTGCGACATTGCGGCGGACAGATCGGACCCTTGACTGACATTTTTGACACTTTTGGGGGTACCAGTGACATTACTGCAGTAATCAGTGCTATACATATGCACTGTTACTGCAAAAATGACACTGGCAGGGAAGGGGTTAACTTTATTGGACAGGGAGGGGTTAAGTGTGTCCTAGGGGCGTGCTTTCTACTGTGCAGGGACATTCCTATTGGTGTAAAAGCAAAGATCAACCGTTCTACATAGTAGAACGGTCAGATCTTCACTTTTACACAGGGAGAACTGACAGGCAGCTTGTTTACACAAGCTGCTCTGTCTTTCTCCCTTCACAGGAGCGATCGCAGTGTGACTGGCGGACATCGAGTCCGCCGGTCACACGCACTGACTTGCCTGTGAACGAGCCGCGGCGGGCGCGCGCCTCGGCGGGCGCGCGCCCGCCCGCGATAGGCTCGCAAGTCAGTGACAGGCGAGTGACGTACCGATACGTCACTCTGCCTGGCCGGGGCTGACCGCCGCAGTATATAGTCGTGCGGCGGTCGGCAACCGGTTAACAAAGGGTGGCCCCCAGATCCCAGACCCCAATCCCTATGTGAATGGGTATGGGGTACATAGTACCCCTACACATTAACCACATAAATGGAAGTGTATGTGAATAACGACAGGAGACGTTTATGAAATGTTCTTAAATATCTTCATCCGGTCTTCTCCACTCTGCTCTTTGGATCTTCTCCTCTCCACTCTTCTGCTGTCCAATCTTCTGCTCTTATGTTGTCTGCTCTTTTGCCCTAGGCTCTTCTTCTTCCTCCTGTCCTCCTCCGATGCTGTTGCCGTGCATTCTGCCCGTCTCTGGTCTCTGCATCTTAATATATATACATTACGACCATGCCCTCACAATGACGTCATCATGCGTTCACACCCCTAATAAATCTATAGTAAGCTCAGGAGACCGGCAGAATCATCAGCAACAGCATCGGAGGAGGACAGGAGGAAGAAGAAGAGCCTAGGGCAAAAGAGCATAAGAACAGGGTAGGTATTAACTCGAGAGGAATTTAAGATTACCTGGACACCAAATGTTTCTCTATTATTATGACCTCATGTAGGTGATTCACATTGACTCATTTTTTTTTTTTTTTTTACAGACCATGTTTTACATAGTTGCACATTAGCCAAATTGACCCGTGAGGCTCTCCAATGCTGCGCAGACCTGGAACAAATAAAGGAGACTGCAACGGCATTACAAATAAAAATGCGCAATTTTGTGGACATGATTGGCAAATTTTAAGCCACAATTTTACTACGTTTTTAATGTTTGTATTGGGATGTTCCTGATGTTACAAATTTTTTATAATGTTTTATGGCATTTTAATTACACTCAGATGTTAAAGAGTGTACCCAAGTTTGGGAAAAGCACTTTACAACACCCTAACCCTAACCCTAACCCTAACCCTAACCCTGTGAATGTTTGATACTAAAACGTTTTTACATTCAACAATGTGTGTTCAATTCTTTATTAGACTTTCGTTGGGGGGTCGAGGTCTAAAGCTGTGTAAAGAAGCACTAAATGTATGATGGCTGTCCTATTCCCATATTTACATGTTAATGAAAGCATTTTGGACACTGCCATATGCGAGTTGCTGGAGGTGTCAATGAAATGTTAAAGATACCCCCAGTTTTAACGCATATCACAGTGCGATCTGACATTTCACACAGGATCGGATCACACAAGTTTGAACGACTGTGCGATCCTATCCTGATGCGGCTGAATAAATGCATCATGTGCGACTTTTGTGCGAGTGCAGTGCGAATTGAGCCATACAAACTGTATAGCTGATTTTCACATGAACATCTGATCGCATGTAATAAAGGAGCAGTGCGCTACGATATTACATGCCATCAGATGTGCAGTGTGAATTGAGACATACACTTTGTATGGCTACATTCGCACTGAACACGCATACAAGTCGCACATGACCCTTTATTTCTGATGTATCTGGATTGGATCGCACAGTGCTTAACACTTGTGGAATACAATCCTGTGCAAAAAGTAAGTGGCGGGTCACCCTTATGCAATGCTGGAAGGCTGCAAAGTCGCAGACTTCCCGCATCGCATAAGTGTGACTCAACACTCAAGGTACTAGCAGTCCTAGGATTCAATATGGCATTGATATTGCCAGTAGCAATCAGTGTAGGGAGATCAGTGTAATCTATAGTGTATTGCTTGTTCGTTGCTCTAGTTCACTTTCCATTACCTATATATATATATAACACTTTGAGATGAACAATGATCAAGTTTCACATAACACTGACATATCCTAACATTGGTGGGCAGTGAGAAGGATGTCATAAATGAACACAACATAACAGGTGTAGGTACTTTGTTAATACCCTAATGTATTATATGAAATATATAGTATGGGCAACTTCTGGACAATGAACACCAATGTAAGGTGACATTAGATGAACCTTGGGTGTGACCTAGTTCTCAATGTGACAGGGTTTGTGTACATTTTGTGGGGTGCAGAAGGCCCTTGTATTTACACCACTGGCTAAAAAATAACACATGGCCATCATCACTTTGGATCAGCTGGTGAGAGACTACAGTCAAGAAACACACTGATGAATGTATTAACCCTTCCAAAGTCACACATATATAACACATGATTAACCCAAATAATTGTGTTTGGCATATGTGCCCAAATGATTATAATCCACAATACAGAATCATTGCAATTTTTGTTTAATGTGTTGAAAAATAATATATCTCTGACATTTATCTTGTGTGTCCAATCTTTAACAAGATTAATGGGTGTGTGACAGTGATTGCTGCCAGGACACAGCTCCTCTCCCCACGAAATAGTCCAGATATTCCTGGCGGATCTGACGGGCCCTGTGTGATGCCAATGCTGACCGTCCAACTTCCATTGACGTCATGGACTCCACTTGGTTAGAAGGTTGGGCCTCTCCACTTGTACCTGGCATAGCAGGGTCAGTATCCAGTTGCTGCAATACATAATTTTGTGCATTCCTGCGTAGGAAGTTGTGCAAAATGCAGCAACACAAGACCACATTATCCACTTTGTACAGTGCCAGGTTTATGGACGTCAGGAATATTAGGAAACGGTTGGCCATTATCCCGAAGGCATTCTCCACAACTCTGCGAGCTCTGGACAACCGGTAGTTGTAAATCCTTTGGTCTGGGGTGAGGTTCCTCTGAGGGTAGGGCTTCATGAGATGCTCCCCAAGCGCAAAAGCCTCATCTGCGATAAACACAAAGCTCATACCCTCAACAGTTTGCTCCCTGGATGGCAGGTTCAGAGTGCCGTTCTTTAGACGACGAGCGAACTCCGTCTGATCAATAACTCCCCCATCCGAATTGCGGCCATTTTTGCCAATATCCAAAAAAATAAACTCATAGTTTGCATTAACTATGGCTAGCATGACTATACTAAAAAAAACTTTATAATTATAAAAAAATGTGCCGGAATTCGGAGGGGGGACAATGCGGACGTGCTTCCCATCAATAGCACCCCCACAATTGGGAAAATTCCACTTCTCCAGAAATTGATCAGAAATCTCCAGCCATTGCTCTGCGTTTGAAGGAAACTGTGGGGAAAAAATAAAAAAAATAAAATTAGTGCTTGAGCACATCACATTATTAATTACACACACAGTTGTCTGTTAAATGCTTATGCAACTTGCTAAAAAAATATACAACAGGAAGGCAAAGGTTTGGATATGGGGATGTAACATCTACATACATTTATTTTCAACCTCCTATTGTTCTTATATTGTAAAGGGCCATACACACTAGAAGATTCTCTGAAGACTTTTTCGTGCAGATTTACCTTTTCTATGTAGTGCAAGGGCCTACCAGATTGCATAGGATTTGAAAGTGTTTGTTGGACCTCATATTATTTTGTTTTGGTAAATCGGAAGGATAAATTGTTCTGACAATCTTCTAGTGTGTATGGCCCATTATACTCACCAGCTAGAGCTGAGATTTACAAACTACGGCCATCCAGCTGTTGCAGAACTACACATCCCATGAGGCCTTGTAATTCTCTGACATTCACAGACATGACTAGGCATGATGGAAATTGAAGTTCGTGAACAACTGGTGGGCCATAGTTTGAAGACCGCTGAACTTGAGCTTTGGTATATGCTGACTTTGAGATTTAGCATGTGGGTGGGGGATGGGTAAGTAAAACTGGGCATTTATACATCAATAAGGGCTTGTGGTCAGTGAAGGTTTTAACATCATTACATAAACATACAGAATCATAGGTGGGAATGGATGGACTGATGTATTTTAGATAAATCATTAACTAGGTACTAAAACATTGGCCAAGGAATAATTGTTTGAGGGAAAGCAATAAAATTAGATAAATTCGACATACTGTTAACAGGCAATGCGTTTAGGGACACATAGGAGAGAATGGTGGGGTGGTTAGTGGGTAATTTTACAAATGGTTAAAGATAATCTACATCTTTACTACTATGTGCATGCGGACAGAGGGTAGTTTACAAATAATGGCCTGTGTCAATTGCTGTACATCCAAAAACATCATAATTCTGGTGAAACTAGTAATACATGTAATGTAATGTAAAAAATCAAACATACCTTGATATAGTCCTTCTGCAAGACCTTGATGATGGCAGAGCAGGTCTCAGGGATGATGATACCAAGAGCTTGGGGGGAGATGCCTGTGGTGAACTTCAGATCCTGCAGGCTTCTCCCTGTTGCAAGATACCTCAACGTCGCAATTAACCTTTGCTCAGGAGTAATTGCAAGCCGCATACAAGTATCCTGCTTCAGAATATAGGGGGACACCAGGGCAAGAAGACGGTAAAAGATGGGATCCGTCATCCTCAAATAATTCCTGAAGTCATCAGGATTATTTTCCTGGAGCTCCCTCAGCAAGGACATATGAGAAAATTGATCACGGTTAAGCAACCAATTTTTCGTCCAGGAGGTCCGCTTCTTCTTCCTATTGCTCGTACGTCGTCTCAGAGCCAAAACTCCAACACTAACGACAGCAACGGAGGAATTCACGGTCGCCATAATAAATTCTCGAACGATGTCTCGGAAAATAGCGAAATGTCGTCAACCAAACAAATGCTACCGAAATCAGCGCGAGATGCCCAGAAGGGTCACGGCCAAACACTCACTTACTCTTTTGTAGCGGCGAACGTGCGTGGAACGTAGTGACGTCATTTTCTGTCGGCAGACAAATGTCCTGGGCAAGTTTTGAGCACTTTTCAACAGACAAACAACAAACACACCAGCCGCGAACATTTGTAGGACGTTCTGTCGGCCGACGATCGGTACGTGTGTACGGGGCTTTAGAGAAGGTTGTTGTGTTTGTACAGGCTTACTTAAAGTGTATTTCAAGGCAAAAAAAGAAAAACATATGCGGTACATCCCTGCAATGTATGTACATTTCCTTGGGTTTATAGACCCTGCAAGTACAAAATACCTATTGATCTGGCAGAAATACAATCGGCTTTTAAGCCCTGTTGTAGGCTGAAAACTCATAGAAGTTTTGTGAACTTAGTGGTGTCAACCCTGCCCATTGTCTTTTGCTAAACAACTAAACCACACCCTATCTTAGATCGCTACAACATAAAGGGTAATCCTTCTGTACTTAAGATAAGAACTAGAGGGGCTCTTTGAGAAAGCACATGAAAATGTTCAGAACACAGTACAATTCCAAATATCTGACAAGATCAACAGTTTTTATTTTATTTATTTTTTCCATTTATCAATATATAGCAATAGACATCATATAAAACACGTAAAAACAGAACATTCACAATCACAATTGGGGTTTGCATACACTTTAAAGTGTTACTAAACCCAGGAGCCTGCATTCACTATATCTGGTCTGCCACAGTACACAGAACATGGAAATGCAATTACTTTAGTAAATATAAACTGCTAAATACCTTTTCTCATCAGCTGTATACAGCAGTCTTGTGACTTCTATCAGTGTCTGGTTAAAGCTTATAGGAGGAGTTTTTACTCAACTCTGACTGTCCTACGAGGCTGGTCTGGACAGAGGGTCATGCTTTTCCCCGTTTGCTAGGAAAACTTTGTCTTTTACACTGTAATCAATGTTTGTGAAGAAGGCTTGTGATGTGGCTTGTCCCACCTGAGTCTATGCACCAGCCATTTGGTTTGCCGTTCTGTGTCACTTTAAAGGTGCAACTCAATGAAGTGTCTGCAGTTTCCTTTGTGGCTACTTTGACTTGTTCTTTTGTGGATAGCTCTAGCTTTCCAGATAGAACAGTCCTTTTTAAAGTGACCAGTCTTTTTACAGCGAAAACAGGCTCTGCTTTCTTTGTTGTGCTTTGTGCCTTTGTACATCCTAAGAGCTTAGTCCTCATGGCACGTATTCTCTTTCCTTCTGTCATATTCATCAATTAATTTGCCTTTGACATATTTCCAGCGTTAGATCCTGCTTAAGTCTGGTTTATAAAGCATTAATAAGAGCAGTATATGTCTCTGGAAGGATGCAGAAGAGCAGGGCAACAATATGGTTATCTTTGATGCCCTCTCCAATGGCACCCAGCTGCTCTATGATTTCTAGCATAGCTTTCACGTGGTCCCACATTTGCTGGCCTTCTTCTAGTCTAATTTTATATAGCTTTTTCAGTAGAAACAGCTTACTGTTTAGACTTGAAGGCTCATGCAGTTTTTGTAATGAAGTCCACATACATTTGGCCCTTTTCTCTGTTATGTGGATAAGCTGATCATCTTCCACTACTAAGCTTATAGTTGCTTTTGCTTGTTTGTCCCTGCTGTCTCATTCCTCTGTCTCTCAGTTTGTGGGTTTTTCTGTATTCAGCACATCCCACAAGTCATCCTTGCTGAGAAGCATTTCTAGCTTGAACTTCCGCAGCTGGTAATTGGCATTGTTCAGCTTTTGAATTGCAAACTTCACATCTGAACTGCTTGCCATCTTTCATCAGCTTTTATACAGTACTCACTGACTTGTATTCTCTCCAGTGCCTAGGCCCATAACCTGCAGAGTATCGAAATGATGCGCTGGAAGCTTCGTGCATGCAGAGAATACCTTTACTTTCATGTAGGATAAACAGAACACAGCTTTTACATGTCTTACATATGGAACAGGAAGAGAACACAGACAAATACACCAAACACAGAGAAGGTACATCCTCTGATTACATCATATCACAGAATACACTTGTACATTACACCATGACACTGCAGTGCCACCTGCTGGTATAGATAGGTATAATGCATATATATATACAGTGGGTACGGAAAGTATTCAGACCCCCTTAAATTTTTCACTCTTTGTTATATTGCAGCCATTTGCTAAAATCAAGTTCATTCTTCTTCCTAATGAATGTACACATAGCACCCCATACTGACAGAAAAACACAGAATTGTTGACATTGTTGCAGATTTATTAAAAAAGAAAAACTGAAATATCACATGGTCCTAAGTATTCAGACCCTTTGCTCAGTATTTAGTAGAAGCCCCCTTTTGATCTAATACAGCCAGGAGTCTTTTTGGGAAAGATGCAACAAGTCTTTCACACCTGGATTTGGGGATCCTCTGCCATTCCTCCTTGCAGATCCTCTCCAGTTCTGTCAGGTTGGAGGGTAAACGTTGGTGGACAGCCATTTTTAGGTCTCTCCAGAGATGCTCAATTGGGTTTAAGTCAGGGCTCTGGCTGGGCCATTCAAGAACAGTCACGGAGTTGTTGTGAAGCCACTCCTTCGTTATTTTAGCTGTGTGCTTCGGGTCATTGTCTTGTTGGAAGGTAAACCTTCGGCCCAGTCTGAGGTCCAGAGCACTCTGGAGAAGGTTTTTGTCCAGGATATCCCTGTACTTGGCCGCATTCATCTTTCCCTCGATTGCAACCAGTCGTCCTGTCCCTGCAGCTGAAAAACACCCCCACAGCATGGTGCTGCCACCACCATGCTTCACTGTTGGGACTGTATTGGACAGGTGATGAGCAGCGCCTGGTTTTCTCCACACATACCGCTTAGAATTTAGGCCAAAAAGTTCTATTTTGGTCTCATCAGACCAGAGAATCTTATTTCTCACCATCTTGGAGTCCTTCAGGTGTTTTTTTAGCAAACTCCATGCAGGCTTTCATGTGTCTTACACTGAGGAGAGGCTTCCGTCGGGCCACTCTGCCATAAAGCCCCGACTGGTGGAGGGCTGCAGTGATGGTTGACTTTCTACAACTTTCTCCCATCTCCTGATTGCATCTCTGGAGCTCAGCCACAGTGATCTTTGGGTTCTTCTTTACCTCTCTCACCAAGGCTCTTCTCCCCCAATAGCTCAGTTTGGCCGGACGGCCAGCTCTAGGAAGGGTTCTGGTCGTCCCAAACGTCTTCCATTTGAGGATTATGGAGGCCACTGTGCTCTTAGGAACCTTAAGTGCAGCAGAAATCTTTTTGTAACCTTGGCCAGAACTGTGCCTTGCCACAATTCTGTCTCTGAGCTCTTCAGGCAGTTCCTTTGACCTCATGATTCTCATTTGCTCTGACATGCATTGTGATCTGGAAGGTCTTATATAGACAGGTGTGTGGCTTTCCTAATCAAGTCCAATCAGTATAATCAAATACAGCTGGACTCAAATGAAGGTGTAGAACCATCTCAAGGATGATCAGAAGAAATGGAAAGCACCTGAGTTAAATATATGAGTGTCACAGCAAAGGGTCTGAATACTTAGAACCATGTGATATTTCAGTTTTTCTTTTTTAATAAATCTGCAACAATGTCAACAATTTTGTGTTTTTCTGTCAGTATGGGGTGCTATGTGTACATTCATGAGGAAGAAGAATGAACTTAAATGATTTTAGCAAATGGCTGCAATATAACAAAGAGTGAAAAATTTAAGGGGGTCTGAATACTTTCCGTACCCACTGTATGTATAAATCCTCTTGAGGCTGATTTTAGTTCTAGTAAATGGTGCCCTTATGATATATATTCAAAGTAATTTACTTAGTGGAAGTTATCTTCATCACAAATATATCCCTGGCTTATAGCCAGTTGGGTGCATGGTGTATCATTTTTGTCCATGCATTTTTAAAACATGGAGTTGTGAACATCTGTTGGCTGAGAGAGGTCACGTGTCAAATCTATACCATTTTGTTTGAATATTTTGTGAGCTAATGAGAAACTATTAATTACATTCTAGAAGTTATGGGTTTTGGTTACATTGATATTCTGTAATAATATCCTTTAATTGTATTTCTCACATTACCTGCGTGATACATATTATTGGAATTTTGTTCCACATTTTGTGTTTATTACCAGTCATATTTTCACATTTTTCTGCACTGATTTTTATTTAATAAATATATATATTTTTGCACAAAATTGTATTCATCTTGTCTTCAATTTAGCACCAATAAACAATCTCAAGTTTTTGTTGATTTATGGAAATAAGTTGAGAATCTCCTTTATTATAAAATTCTTGCTTATTTGCACAAATAGACACTGTTTATCAGAGCAGTTTAAACGGTCTGACACAATGCAGAGGATTAACCCCTTAGGTTCCACAATGAGTATAACAAGCAATGCATGCTTTACTGCATATAGACTGATTTTACTGTTGTGGGCTTAGTAACACTTTAAGTGTAGGGTGTGTAGCCTAGCGTTTGTTGCTGTATCTGGGGAGGACTGGGAATCTTTATGTTGGAAGGCAAATACAAATAAGTGGCCCTTTTTCTAGGGTCATATTTCTTTGAACAAAAGAAAGTGTACCATGGTGCAAAATTGAATAGTTGGCAAATGAAAGGTGGGTATTACAATTTTCAACATCAGGTTTCTTTGTGGTTCGTGGTATGCAGTAGCATGACAACTCAGGGCCATAAAGTAAGGCTTCCCTGTGCCAGCTGCCGTGATTGTAGTCTGAACAAGGAAAGCGCATAGTTATATAATCGCTCACCATGGGTCACTGACTGTGGGTCCCATTCTGAACGGTAAAGGGCCGCTAACATATTTTATCAGTGACCAGAGGGCAAACGTCTCCTTACCTTTCAGCTCAGTTCCCCCCCTGGTGTGTATCTGTGTGATGTATGTTTATAAAATAAATGAGCCAGGTATTGCTAGGACAAAAAGACACAAATAAAATCAGTCAGATGTCCAAACTCTGCCTTGCACAAACAAGGACCATAAAGGCATGGATGAGCGAGTTCGGGTGAAGGAACTTGACTGGCCTGCAAAGAGTCCTGACTTCAACCAGACAGAACACCTTTGGAATGAACTGGAGCGCAGAGTGCGAGCCAGGCCTTCTCTCCAACATCAGTGCCTGATCTCACAAATGCACTTCTGGAAGAATGGTCAAACATTCCCATAGACACACTTCTAAACCTTATGGACAGCCTTTCCAGAAGAGTTGAAGCTGTTATAGCTGCAAAGGGTGGGCCAACACAATACTGAACCCTTCGGACTAAGACTGGGATGCCATTAAAGTTCATGTGCATGTAAAGGCAGGCGTCCCAATACTTTTGGTAATATAGTGTATATTAATCTGAGAATTTAGCTATTTATCTAAAAAAAATAATAATAATAAATGCATATTTTGTTACCTGCAAATAAATATATAATTTATAAATATAATAAAAAGTAAGGGCTCCAAAACTGAACCTTGGGGTACACCACTAATAACCATAGACCATTCAGAGTATGAATTATTAGCACTACTCTTTGAATTTGGTCTTTTTTGCCAGTTTTCTATCCATTTACAAACCGATCTTTCCAAGCTTGTAGACTTTACATTACACATTAGCCATGTGTGGGGAACTGTGTCAAACGCTTTTTAAGTATACTACGTCCACAGCCAGTTCTTTATGAATTCTCCCAATATCTGATATTGTACCTGATTTGTACAAATAATTCTATATGTTCCTGATCTGTTCAAGAAAATTCTTCTTTCTTTTTCTCCGTATAATCCTATCTAACCGTAATGCACATCTAAAGTGCATTGTTCATACCTAGCTAACTGTAATGGAATGCAGAATTTGAGTGACTCACTGTTGAGATCTGTTTGCAAAGAAACACTGACATTATCTCCTTCTAATAGAAGAAAACCTTAGGAACCATTTCTTAGGCTTTAGAACACTTTTCTGGGAAAGTCTTATGTAATTGACATTTAAAGAGAAATCCATTAAAATGTCCAGAAATACTCAATGTGTTGAGAAGTGTCCTTGAAAGAATAATATCCTAATTATACAGTTTGTAATACTCATTTCATGAAAGAATAAAAAGATTCTAAAGCTCTGTGCCGACTCAACTTTTATTACAGCTAATCTGTCATGGATTACATGGAATGCGTCAAAATATGAACTCCTCAATAAAGCCAAAATATAAACCAACAAAGATCAGAAACACCAGGATCCTCATAACCCTGTGAGAGCACAGTTAGCCTGCTTTGCGCTATGAATGTTGAACTTTTTTAAATTATAATCTAAAGTTGTAGTTGGCTTCACCAGTTTATAGGCAAGTTTGTACACAGGCTTACGCACTTCTTGAATGAATTTCACATATACATCAGATCACCAAAAGTATTGGGACGCCTGCCTTTACACACACATTAACTTTAATGGCATTCAAGTCTTAGTCCATAGGGTTCAATATTGAGTTGGCCCACCTTTTGCAGCTATAACAGCTCCAACTCTTCTGAGAAGGTTGTCCACAAGCTTTAGGAGTGTGTTTATGGGAATGTTTGACCATTCTTCCAGAAGCGTATTTGGGAAGCAGATACTGACGTGGACGAGAAGGCCTGGCTTACAGTATCTTCTCTAATTCATCCCAAAGGTGTTCTATCAGGTTGGGGTCAGGACTCTGTACAGGCCAGTCAAGTTCCTCCACCTGAACTCGCTCATCCATGTCTTTATGGACCTTGCTTTATGTACTGGTATGCAGTCATGTTGGAACAAGAATGGGCCATCCCAAAACTGTTCCCACAAAGTTGGGAGCATGAAATTGTCCAAAATGTCTTGGTATGCTGATGCCTTAAGAGTTCCTTTCACTGGAACTAAGGGGCCAAGCCCAACCCCTGAAAAACAACCCACACCATAATCCCCCCTTACACCAATTGATTTGGAACAGTACACAAAGCAAGGTCCATAAAGATATGGATGAGCGATCTTGGGGTAGAGGAACCTGACTGGCCTGCACATTCAAGACCTAAACCCGATAGAACATCTTTAGGATGAATTAGTACAGAGACTGTGAGCCAGCCCTTCCCGTCCACATCAATGCCTGACCTCACAAATGCGCTTATGGAAGGATGGTCAAACATTCCCATAGACACACTCCTAAACCTTGTGGAGAGCCTTCCCAGAAGAGTTGAAGCTGTAAGGGTGGGGCAACTCGGTATTGAACCCTACTGACAAGACGCCATTAAAGTTCATGTGCTTGTAAAGGCAGGTGTCCCAATACTTTTGACAATATAGTGTGTGTGTGTGTGTGTGTGTGTGTATATACATATATATATATATATATATATATATATATATATATATATATAATCACCAAAGTGAGTACACCCCTAACACTTTTGTAAATATTTTAGTATATTTTTTCATGTGACAACACTGAAGAAATAAAGCTTTGCTACAATGTACATTAGTGAGTGCACAGCTTATATAACAGTGTAAATTTTCTGTCCCCTTTAAAATAACTCAGCACACAGCCATTAATGTCTAAATTGCTGGCAACAACAGTGAGTACACCTCTAAGTGAAAATGTGCAAATTAGGCCCAATTAGCCATTTTCCCACCTTGGTGTCATATGACTCGTTAGTGTTACAAGGTCTCAGGTGTGAATGGGGAGCAGGTGTGTTAAATTTTGTGTTATCGCTCTCACTTTCTCATACTGGTCACTGGAAGTTCAACATGGCGACCATACAGCGGTTCAAACAGGACAGGTTCCACTCAAAACAGGCCTCGCCATGGTTGACCAAAGAAGTTGAGTGCACATGCTCAGCGTCATATCCAGAGGTTGTCTTTGGGAAATAGATGAATGAGTGCTGCCATCATTGCTGCAGAGGTTTAAGGGGTCAGCCTGTCAGTGCTCAGTCCATACAACACACACTGTATCAAATTGGTCTGCGTGACTGTCGTCCCAGAAGGAAGCCTCTTCTACAGATGATGCACAAGAAAGCCTGAAAAAAGTTTGCTGAAGACAATCAGACTAAGGACATGGATTACTGGAACCATGTCCTGTGGTCTGATGAGACCAAGATAAACTTATTTGGTTCAGATGGTGTCAAGCGTGTGTGGTGGCAACCAGGTGAGGAGTACAAAGACAAGTGTATCTTGCCTATAGCCAAGCATGGTGGTGTGAGTGTCATGGTCTGGGGTTGCATAACTGCTGCTGACACTGGGGAGCTACAGTTCATTGAGGGAACCATGAATACCAACATATACTGTGACATACTTAAGCAGAGCATGATTCCCTCCCTTTGGAGACTGGGCCGCAGGGCAGTATTCCAACATGATAACGACCCCAAACACACCTTCAAGACAACCACTGCCTTGCTAAAGAAGCTGAGGGTAAAGGTGATGGACTGGCCAAGCATGTCTCCAGACCCAAACCCTATTGAGTATCTGTGGGGCATCCTCAAATGGAAGGTGGAGGAGTGCAAGGTCTCTAACATGGAGAAGTGAAGGAGGACTCCAGTGGTGACCTGTGAAGCTATGGTGATCTCTATGCCCAAGAGGGTTAAGGCAATGCTGGAAAATAATGGTGGCCACACAAATTTTTGACACTTTGGGCACAATTTGGACTCAGTTCACTCAGAGGTGTACCCACTTTTGTTGCCAGCAGTTTAGACAATAATGGCTGTATGTTGAGTTATTTTCAGGGGACAGCAAATATACACTGTTATACAAGCTATTCACTCACTACTTTACATTGCAGCAAAGTGTTATTTCTTCAGTGTTGTCACATGAAAAGATATAATAAAATCTTTACAAAAATGTTAGGGATGTACTCACTTTGGTGAGATACTGTACATATGTATATATATATATATATTAGACAAGTGGTACCCGCACTGTAAATTGGAAGAAACAGAGTCTGGGAAGCTAAGGACTATTATCAAAATGTTACTAAAACATATTTAAAAAAAATTTAAATAACAAACGTTATAGTTACTTGCACTCGGCAATTGTATTACACAGAGCAACCTTGATCCTCCTCTTCTTGGGTCCCCCGCCAGGAATCTTGGCTCTTCCTCTTTTTCGTGTGTCCCCATTAGGGATGGGCTTCCTGTTCGACTCGAACACAGCCCAGCGAACAAATGGGCTTCTTCGTGGGAACTTTGAGTTCCCGCATCCATAATGCACTGCGCACTGGGCATGTTGATGGGGACAGGGGTCTCTGCCCTGGGCTGTGGGGGTCTGCGGGGAGAGGCTTATCGGAATATGGAAGCCCCCTTCAATAAGGGGCCCCCAGATCCCGGCCCCCCCATGTGAATGGATATTGGGTACATCCTACCCCTACCCATTCACCAAAAAAGTGTACAAAAATAAATAAAGGCAAAAGCCAGTTTTGGACAAGTCCTTTATTATAAGATAAAAAAATAGTGTCCCCCCGATTATCAGTCGCCCGCCCACAACCGAAAAATAGAAAAAAAATTAAAAAAAGAAGCTCCTGCTTCTCAAGACGCCTCCCGCGCTAATGAGCTGTTTGAGTTTGACAGCTCTTTTATAGGGATCTGACGTCATGTACTTTATTCACTGCACACTGCACCTGAAATCAAACAGCTCATTAGCGCGGGAGGTGTCCTGAGAAGCAGGAGCTTTTTTTTTTTTTTCTCCCTATTTTTCGGTTGCGGGCGGGTTGGGTGGGCGATTATCGAGGGACACTATTTTTTATTTTTATTTTTTAATAAAGGACTTGTCCAAAACTGGCTTTTGTCTTTATTTTTTTTGTACACTTTTTTGGTGAATGGGTAGGGGTACGATGTACCTGATATCCATTCACATGGGGGGGGGGCCAGGATCTGGGGGCTTCCAGATTCTGATAAGCCTCCTCCCCGCAGACCCCCACAACTATAGCCTACGGTTGTTGGGAAGAGACCCCTGTCCCCATCAACAAGGAAAAGGTGCCTTGGGGTGGGGGGCACCTGTCCCAAAGCACCCACTCCCCCCCATGTGGGTGTGGTATGGTTCAGGAGGGGGGGGGCCCACCCCCATTCTGGCCAGCCAGGATGTGTGCTCGGATAAGGGTCTGTTTTTTTAATTGAAAAGCCATACCAGACCCAAGAGGCCTGGTATGGACTGGCGGGGACCCCACGCTGTTTTTTTTTACATGTTTTATCTGTATTGCCGGGAGCCGACAATACATTACAGCCGTGAGCAAGTTTAAATTACATTTTTTCCTTTAGAAATGTCAGTATTGCTGCAGCAGGCTACATACATTGCACACATGTGCCGCTTTACAGGCACATTAAGGGGGTCCCCCAGGCACAATATTTCAAGGAATTTTTAATTTTTATTGTTTCACTTTAAGCATTAATAAAATCACTGCTCCTGTAAAAACGATTTTTATTTGCATTAATTAATGTCCCCCAGGGCAGTACCCAGGTCCCCATATACTGTTTTGGGTGAATAACTTGCATTTAAGCCTTTAAAAATAGGATTTTTGATTTTTCATGTTCGTGTCCCATAGACTTTAATGGAGTTCACATGTTCGCTAGAACATTTGCCCTGTTCGAGATGTTCTGGTGTGAACTGAACAGGGCGGTGTTCGGCTCATCACTAGTTCCCATAGCAAGCCATTTTCTAGGAGGGCCACGGTGTCTGCTCACTCCCAAGCTGTGTTTATGGAACCAAGCCCCATAGGCACACATAGTGGAGCTTAGCACTGTCCCCCACTTCCTCCTCACTACAATTGATTGACAACAGCAGAAGCACCAATGGCTCCTGCTGCTGTTTGAGGCCCTGTGGGAAGAGTAACAGAGGGGAGAAGAGATGCAACCATGAACAGCGCTGGATCTTCACCCCTCTCTTCCCCTTCACACAGCAAAGGGGGAGGACAGAGAAATATAAATCATTTTTTACCTTAATGCATTAGTGTAAAACTAAGTTTTTAGCTTCAGTATCACTTTAAGTGACACATACATGTGGACTTTCATTTTTTTGTTTCCTGGTTTTTGTTTTCTCTGTGGTTTTTGGTTTTTAAAATATATGATTGGTATAGTGCAGTACTGAATCATTTTGGTTTATAATCTTGGTGTAAAAGTGTGTGGTACATGAGATTTGAGCAGCAGCACTGTTCTTTGCATTTTTTTTATCAATGAGAGAGTGTGCAAGGTATTTTTGTTAATAATAATACTGGAGTGGGTGTTAAGGAGCGCCCAGTAAAAAAGATTATAACACTTAGGGGTCCATTCAAAATGTTTATTGAACATAAACTTTTGGTGAAGCCAACATGTTTGGGGGAAGTGTGTGGTCAAGCTCGTGGTGGGATGGAATTAGGTGACCTATATAGGACTTCAGTGAGACTGTCAAAACAGATCACATTGGGAACTACCGGCATGACTAAGCCAGTCTCAATACACAATACAGGTCACTTAATTTCAGTCAACTACAAGATCCCTAACATGCAAGGTAAAGAAAATGTATTGCTGAGTGCACATGGATGATGGAAGCCAGCAGAGCTAAACCTCATTCACTAACCTAAAGGAAAATTCACTTTGCAAAGTGAACAGCCTACTCGCCTTTAGTCAAATAATTCCTTGTGTGTATGTGTGTGTGTATATATACACTACTTTTAATGAGTGTATCTATAAAAAAAAAAAAAAAAAAAAAGTTCCAACAAATGTAGGTCATTTTTTTAAAAGATATAAAGATGGGGAATAAAGCAATGGCAATATTTGAAGCACATTTAATGAAATAATAGAAGGCGGCACAGCGGTAGAAAAACATTGCATAAAAATTAGATATCAGCAAGCAATAACTTAATAATTACAGCAATAAATGAATTTTTCATTCAAGCCCATGGGCACTGCCGCACTTTGGGAATTAAGAGAGTTAATCCATTTCAATTCACATTGCAATTAATATTGCAATGGCAAAAATAGCAGAATTTTAATGGCCCCAATACAAGGGTGACATTGACATGCTTCTCAGTGTTGTAAGTAAAACAGATTTATGCTTACCAGTGTTAATACAAGCCATTAACACTTTTCCCACATAGGCTTCACCCCACAGGCATTTAATTACACATATGCTTCCTGATGTAAGGCATGTAGCAAAATGTTTCATGGTTAAGTGATATCCAAGGAGCAATTAAAGTTTTCTTTTTTCATTAAGCTATGGCATCAGTAGCAAATCAGTCACAGGATTGTGTCAATTAAAGTACACCTGGCAAGACTGGATTTCTGCATAAACATCGTGGGCTGTGGCCTAGAACATACAGTCTCCTATTGATGACTGTCAGAGACACATTCCTGTGTATAAGAAAAGTGCCAGACTACCACCCCACCTGCCTTCCAGGGCCATTCTCCGGGGTCATCACTGATGTTGTTCTGCAGAGTTTGTTGGTGTATTAGTCTATTCATAGTTCAATCATCTTGGCTCCATAGACTACTAGCAAGGTATGGCAACAGTTTATCCGCTTTTCTAGTTCTGGGTTAAAAATGTGGACACAAGTAGGCAAATTGCCTTTTTCAGCCTCTCTGTCCGCAGTCTCAGCCTAATTTGTATGGCTATGAGATCCAACCTTGTTCAATTGATATATTATTCTAGACCAGCCTTTTTCAACCAGGGTGCCCAGGCACCCTGAGGTTTCTTCAGGGGTGCCTTGGCAAAATGCCTTTATAAATTGTTCAAAAATTCTATACAAGCCAGCAGGCGGATCAAGCCTGCCTTTTAGCTACACAAAGACACAGGTTTTTATTAAGCACCATTACAACTTTCTGGACACTGGAATCCTAACAACCAATGATGTCATCAGTTGATTAGGAGGATGTCTGTAGTCTCTACAGCATCCTTGTTTGACCCTCCCTTGCCGCTCTCTCTCAGCACTGGGGTCACATTAGCTGACTGATGGAGATAAATTGAGGGAGAAACATTGGAATACTAGACAGTAGAAAAGTGTATTTGTTTTTAAAGAAAAAACACCTTTAACGTTGAATGTTCTACGTGTGGATTTTGCTGGATTGTGTAAAACTTTTATAATAGTTTTTTACATTTTCAAATGGGGTACCTTGAGACTTTCCATAATTTTAAAGGGTGCCTTGACTGAAAAAAGGTTGATAAATGCGGTTCTAGACAGGGGCTCGAACAGGGACAACACAAAACATTTGGCTTAGTTGAAAAGGGAATTTAACTGTAGTCCTGCGTGAAAGAAACATGTGGGCTACTGTTTCTGGCCTTCTTCTGAATATGTCTGGCCTCAATAATCCTGGGTCACTTAACCAAAACACAGCCACTGAAAATCAGAGACATATCAATATTCTAATATGTAAATATTTTTCAGGTCAGTGATTTAAAGTATTAAATCAGAAACATCAACTGAACATACAGTTCATTTTTTAGGACAAGTCAGCAATGGAGGCCTCCATGATTCTCTAATAGTTTTTGCTTAAGGTGGCCAGAAAAGTACTGCTATGTGGGTTAACAGCTAGCAGTACTGGCACACATCAAACGGATAACCCGATTGATGTATCTGTGCTTGGAAAGACATTGTGGTTATCAATATGTAGTCATTATCTTTATTATGGGCAATACTTGAGCACCATGGAGTGCAGGTTGCTTAATCTGATACTGTAAAAAAAATATAAAAATGTCACAATAAGCATCCCTTTTTATTAATTCTCCCAATAAAACACCTTTATAGTAAAATGCCAGTCATATGTTTCTGTAGCCAAGGGAATAAACTCAAATATCAAATTTATTAAACCTTTCTCTAACCCTGACCTCACATGATCTTCTGAAATTATTTTCTATACCTTCAAGAACTGGCTATAGGTGGCCAGCCTGGGGAAAGGTTGTTAAAAATGGACAGATTTATTTAAAGGTCAGTAACGCAATCCAAGCCAAATTTTCTGACCTTCGCCTTGCAAAGTGTTCTCATCACCATGCAACACCAACTTAAATGAAGGCTGAACAGCATTAATGTGTTTAAAACAACTCAAGCAAATAGCTCTAGTGAAATATCAAGTGAAAAGCTGTCATCCGCATTTCCAAAACAGCTTTTAATATACTGTGTATATAAGTTATTATCAAAAAACATCTGTAAATGACAGATTTTTTTATATGATGGAGCTATGTTAAAGCCCGTCAAAAGGCCCTTCATCATTTCATAAAAGAGACTTAACAACTGTTGGACTGATTTAGATTTTTTATTTAATTGGAAATATACCTGCATGCTCATTTGATACATTATGTGACAAGAATTGCATAAAATAATATTCAAATGTCTCAGGGACATCTTCAAAGAGTTTTGATGATGTACCTGATTGGTTGCTTCTGTGTATGTATGTACAGTACACTATGGGGTTGATTTGCTAAAACTGGAGAGTGCAAAATGTTATAAAGCTGAGCATGGTAGCCAATCAGCTTTGTTTATTTAGGCTTTGACAAAAAAAAAAAAAAAAACTGGAAGCTGATTCGTTTCTATGCAGAGTTGCACCAGAATTTGCACTCTTCAGTTTTAGTAAATCAATCCCAATGCATATGCAGGATAGCTCCAAAATATTGTTTTTAAGTTTTCTTCTTTTTAACGCAATTTCACCAAGAAGCGTGCAAAGATTTTTCCTTTCTTATGCTGTAGTTCTTGCACCTTAAAGTTGAATAGAACTCAAATAGTGAAGCTAATGGTATTTCATAGGGAAAACCTAGAAATGTCAGCACAGGGCCAATCAGCACTGTCTAGACAGAGGGTCAGGGGAGAATGAAAACTCCTCCAACAAGCTTTACTAGGAGCTGATAGAAGTCACAAGGCTCCTGCATACTACTGATGAGAAAAGGTATTTAGCAGTTTATAATTACTAAAATAATTGCATTTCCATGTTCTGTGTACTGTGGAGGACCAGATATAGGGAATGCAGGTTCTTAAAAAACAAAGAACTTCATGTGGCTAGGCACTCCTGTATCTTGAACCTCATAGGTGAACCTTCAATGTAAAATCACCTAAGATACTGTGCCTCAGAGTAATCTCATAAGATCTGGAATGAGATTTGGCAATGCCATTACTGCACTATTCTTCTTGTGGGAAACCTGTACCTGAGGCACTACATTTTCCTGCTTGTCCATTAATTCTGTGATCCTGTGTTTTTGGAATATCTACTGCTGCTTTTTAAATATTTTCCACCAGTCATCAGATTACCAGATATCATGTCCTCTACCAAAATGACTAACTCATCACAAAGACATATTGCAAAACAAGGCATGGGAAGTTGTTAATGGGAGAAAAAAATCAGCTGCTGGCAGAAGGAAGCCACGGGCTTACTGGTCGATATAGCTTAAATATATATATATATATATATATATATATATATATATATATATATACACATATATATATATATATATATATATTTATATATATATACTGTACACACATATATATATATATATATATATATATATATATATATATATATATATATATATATATATATATATATATATACATACACAGTATCCCACATAAGTGAGTACACCCCTCACATTTTTGTAAATATTTTATTGTATCTTTTCATGTGACAACACTGAAGAAATTACACTTTGCTACAATGTAAAGCAGTTAGTGTACAGCTTGTATAACAGTGTAAATTTTCTGTCCCCTCAAAATAACTCAACACACAGCCATTAATGTCTAAACCGCTGGCAACAAAAGTGAGTACACCCCTAAGTGAAAATGTCCAAATTGGGCCCAATTTGCCATTTTCCCTCCCTGGTGTCATGTGACTCGCCAGTGTTACAAGGTCTCAGGTGTGAATGGGGAGCAGGTGTGTTAAATTTGGTGTTATCGCTCTCACTCTCTCATACTGGTAACTGAAAGTTCAACATGGCATCTCATGGCAAAGAACTCTCTGAGGATCTGAAAAAAGAATTGTTGCTCTACATAAAGATGGTCTAGACTATAAGAAGATTGCCAATCTCCTGAAACTGAGCTTCAGCAGGGTTGCCAAGACCATACAGCGATTTAACAGGACAGTTACCACTCAGAACAGGCCTTGGTATGGTCAACCAAAAAATCTGAGTGCACGTACTCAGCGTCATATCCAGAGGTTGTCTTTGGGAAATAGACGTATGAGTGCTGCCAGCATTGCTGCAGAGGTTAAAGGGGTGGGGGATCAGCCTGTCAGTGCTCAGACCATACGCGGCACACTGCATTAAATTGGTCTGCATGGCTGTCATCCAAGAATGAAGCCTCTTCTAAAGAGGATGCACAAGAAAGCCCGCAAACTGTTTGCTGAAGACAAGCAGACTAAGGACATGGATTACTGGAACCATGTCCTATGGTCTGATAAGACCAAGATAAAGATATTTGGTTCAGATGGTGTCAAGGGTCTGTGGCAGCAACCAGGTGAGGAGTACAAAGACAAGTGTGTCTTGCCTACAGTCAAGCATGGTGGTGGGAGTGTCGTGGTCAGGGGCTGCATAAGTGCTGCCGACACTTGGAAGCTACAGTTCATTGAGGGAACCATGAATGCCAACATGTACTGTGACATACTGAACCAGAGCATGATCACCACCCTTCAGAGACTGGGCCGCAGGGCAATATTCCAACATGATAACGACCCCAAACACACCTCCAAGACGACCACTGCCTTGCTAAAGAAGCGGAGGGTAAAGGTGATGGACTAGCCAAGCATGTCTCCGGACCTAAACCCTATTGAGCATCTGTGGGGCATCCTCAAATGGAAGGTGGAGAAGCGCAAGGTCTCTAACATCCACCAGCTCTGTGATGTCATCATGGAGGAGTGGAAGAGGACTCCATGAAGTGAAGCCCAAAAGTCCCTTAATGAGCAAGCTCAGTTCCACACAGTCAGTGAAGGAAATGGAAAGATCTAGGAGGCTATTCCCTTCACCGACAGAAAAACACTGCGCTCCCCTCTGTGTTACCAGCAGGCCATAAGGGCTTGTCTGAAACAGTGGGATACAGAGGAAGTGCAGCAGTCATGATCTATCGAAACTCAGCTCAATCCCAGCCTCTTGCATAGGAACTCCCTGTGTGACCAAAAGAACCGTATCTCCTGTCTTAGTCAGCGGGATGTTATGAGAGGTACCAGGGAGTCCTGGACGTCAGCTCAACCATGAACACGTGTAGTGCACTCTGTTACTTAAAATCATGCAAATTTATTAAAAGTAAACTCACACAACGATCCTCTTGAATAACACCAGTGTATAACCACGCTAATGGGGCCAGAGATCAAACAGTTGCAGCTTATAGTGAGATACCACCAAACATAAGTAAAGAAAAACCGGCGCTAATCTGAAGTGGAACAACCAAATGTCCCAAAAAATAATCAATCATGGACAATAACCACAAATTGTCACAGATAAATATAAATAAATATAAATAAAGGGAGCAAATAATAATTCAATGAGGGGTGAATTATCCCAAAAATTTGCATGCAAGAGATACAGGTCACAAAAAACAAATATAGTGAATAAATCCCAAAGGTTGTATCAAAAAATAGTGAAATATTGAACAAATAACTCAATTGAGTGAAAGTCCCTTGTAGTTGAGAGTCCCAAGATGGTGTATAGTAGAAAATAAAGGTGAATAATGATTTTCAGCAATACTGGCTTCACCACAGTGCTCTGGTTAACCACTTGCCTACTGGGCACTTATACCCCCTTCCTATCCAGGCCAATTTTCAGCTTTCAGCGCTGTCACGCTTTGAATGACAATTGCGCGGTCATGCTACACTGTACCCATATGAAATTTTTATCATTTTTTTCACACAAATAGAGCTTTCTTTTGGTGGTATTTAATCACCTCTGCCTTTTTTATTTCTTACAAAAAAAAAAAGAAAAAAGACAGAAAATTTTGAAAAAAAAAAAGTTTTTCTTATTTTCTGTGAGTAAATTTTGAAAATAAATAAATTTTTCTCCTTCACTGATGTGCGCTGATGAGGCGGCACTGATGGGCACTGATAGGCTGCACTGATGGGCACTGGTGAGGTGGCACTTATGGGCACTGATGAGGTGGCACTGATGAGGAGGTACTAATATGCCGCACTGATGAGCACTGATAGGCAGCACTGATAGGCGGCACTGATGAGCACTGATAGGTGACACTGCTGGGCACTGAGAGGTGGCACTGCTGGGCACTGAGAGGTGGCACTGCTGGGAACTGATAGGCGGCACTGATGGGTACTGAGAGGCAGCACTGAGGGGCACTGAGAGGCGGCACTGATGGGCACTGATGGGTGACACTGATGGGTGGCACTGATGGATACTGATGGGTGGCACTGATCAGCACTGATGGGCAGCACCATCATTACCCACACTCAGTGCCCATAGTGCTGCTAGTCAGTTCCCATCAGTGCCTAAAGGAGCAGGCACTGATGGGCACTGACTGGCAGCACTATGGGCACTGACTGTGGGCACTGATGTGGGGCACTGATGGTGGGCACTGTGGGCAGTTGTGGCATTTTTTTCCCCTCTTCTGTAATCAGGGCACTGGTGACCAGTGCCCTGATTACATTCCTTTGTGTCCCCTTACCGGTGATCTGCTCTCCTCATCCTCACACTGCAGTCTCCGTGTGAGGAAGAGAGCTGGCGATGAGAGATGATCTCATATGTTTACATATGAGATCATCTCTCATTGCACGGTCCGATCACGTGGTAAATGGCCGCTGTGATTGGCCATTCACCACGATCTGTGATTGGCTGTGTCCAAGGGACACGGCCAACACAGATTTTCCCCGATGCGCGCTCGCGGGAGCGCGCGGGGAGCCTGTTACTGGGAGGCCGTTTAAAGACGGCCTCCCGGAAATTCGAGTCCGCGCTGTAGCCGTACTTCAGCTATAGCGGGGGCCAGAAGTGGTTAAATTAGCATATTCATGAGCTTACCAGAAATCAGAGGAAATAGGCTTGTGTAGAGCAAAAGCTCATATCATCCTTAGGGGAGATCGTTTTCTTCAGCCAATCAACTGGGACAGCGATGTTCCAAGGCACTAATCCTTAATGATATGTCCGGTATTCTCAAAAAAACAAGATAGGCTCCATAGTGTTAAACCGTAAACAATTTATTAAAATAAATGGTAAAATAACTCACATTGTGCAGGAAATAAAACCGCATGAAACAAATAAGCCGGCCGGGTCAGAGACTAGCCCGTCCTCCTGGGAAGCGAGGCAACGTCAGCACGCCGGACCCTACGGAGCCTATCTTGTTTTTTTGAGAATACCGGACATATCATTAAGGGTGATGTCATCGGATGTGGCTCCCCCTCCCATACGCATTACGTCCTATGGGACTTCATCAGCGGGGTGGAGCCACATAGTCACCCTCTCCCTGATATACACTGTGGGCTACCATAGAAACCACAAAAAAGAATGAGTTCCCCTGTGGGTGGGACTTTTAAGGCACTGATATTTCAGAAAATACGCATAGGTAAAAATAACAAATGTCACTTTATTAAATGTAATTATACAAACAATTTTTAAAACATGAAAAATAGCAGCGGGCAGAGTTGGATATACATCACATTACAAAGTGAAGCGTTCACCATGAGACCCCCATAAATGAACACCCGACGCGTTTCGGAGACACACTCCTTCTTCAGGGGTGCCTTGGGAGGGTGGTCTGTGAATGATCAATGCAATTGTATAAATTATACATGTTGATAAATTCAATCTTACAAGAAAGAATAATAAAGTCAAAAATTATGCACTTACATGGTTCACTGTAATGGTTAAAACGAAAATGCCTGCCTGCACGCCTAAAAAACAGGACATGAACGGTGCCAGCGTGGGTTTATGGTAAGCCAGTTCGATTTAATAGAATCGGTTTCAACCAAAAAAGAAGGAATTCTTTTGATTTGTAGAGTTGGAATCCAGTCAAGATTGCTTGCTCCCAAACCTCTTTTCTCTCCCTTCCCTCTTCCCCCTTATTATTTAATCTGTGTGATTACCTTATTGTACTAAACATGTTGTTTTGTGATTTTTACAGGAACATCTACCTGCCTCCGTGGAATTATGTATGCCAATATTTTGTTTTTGTTTTCTCTTTATCCCTGCTTAAATGATTGACAATCTATATATAGACATGTCTTTAATAGATCGGTAATATACATTTTTGATATGAATCCTCATTTTTTGTCAAGTTTTGTGAGCAGAGAGCTACTTTCTCTGCTAATGCTATGGGTACAGCCCGGCACGGCAAGGCGAACGCCACTTCGTGACGTCCGCCAATGATGGCAGCAGTCCTTTACAACTGGACAATGGGTTAATCCCATTGCGCATGCCCAACGGACTCCGTCCGACGCTCTTAACGTTGGCGGAAGTCCTAGCCGTGTCGGTGAGACGCATGGGCCGACGTCACTTCCGCCGGATCATTTCCGGCGGTGAGGTTAACTCTTCACTTCCGCCGGATCTCTTCCGTTAGGGGGTGGGTCCGGCCCATGTGACTCAGGAAATCCTTTTGGCGGTCAGCTGGACGCTATAGCCGTCCAGCTGAGACTGCTCTCAGCTGATTAAAACCTCCCTATTTATACTCCACGCCCGGCGTCGGACTCATATGTTCCTTTGCCGAGCGTGGAGCAACATCTATTCTGCCGTTTGATTTACTTGGCCAAGTCTGGACTCAAAAAGGTATTTTCACTTACAATTTTCCTTTTGGACAACTCTGTTCTGTGATATGTATCCTTGCTGGCCCCACTGTTTCCGAGATAGCTGCAACACTGATACAGAGAAACAATTGTACTATATACATATATCTCTTTTTCTTATATTTAATGTTTTACTGGGCATGTTTTGAGGAACAGTGAGGTCTCCAGGATCAAAACTTTTTTCACCTTACAGAATTTGTCACCCATATCAGTGGGCGATCCCCAGGCAGAATTTTCCCCCCCCCCTTTCTTGTTTTTGGGGGCTTTCTGTCTTTGTCCCTAGACTTGGTCAAATGACATATTGTTCAACACGAACCTTTTCTGGCTTATGCCCAGCAGGACTGCCTCTTTTTGGCATTTCAGCTGTCCCCACCCAGACTGACACATTGGTTTGGGAGCAAGCAATCTTGACTGGATTCCAACTCTACAAATCAAAAGAATTCCTTCTTTTTTGGTTGAAACCGATTCTATTAAATCGAACTGGCTTACCATAAACCCACGCTGGCACCGTTCATGTCCTGTTTTTTAGGCGTGCAGGCAGGCATTTTCGTTTTAACCATTACAGTGAACCATGTAAGTGCATAATTTTTGACTTTATTATTCTTTCTTGTAAGATTGAATTTATCAACATGTATAATTTATACAATTGCATTGATCATTCACAGACCACCCTCCCAAGGCACCCCTGAAGAAGGAGTGTGTCTCCGAAACGCGTCGGGTGTTCATTTATGGGGGTCTCATGGTGAACGCTTCACTTTGTAATGTGATGTATATCCAACTCTGCCCGCTGCTATTTTTCATGTTTTAAAAATTGTTTGTATAATTACATTTAATAAAGTGACATTTGTTATTTTTACCTATGCGTATTTTCTGAAATATCAGTGCCTTAAAAGTCCCACCCACAGGGGAACTCATTCTTTTTTCTGATTCTTCATTCGGGATGTGGCACGTTAGGGACCACTCTACATGAACTACATATGTTGTACCATAGAAACCACAAACATAATTGCAGCCAAAAGAGACCTCTAGTGGCAATATAAAAGTATGTCCAAAGACACCCATGGCCACAATGCCCTCTAATGGTAATCTCAAGGTATATACCCAAAGTCCTTTTTTTGAATCCTCGCTATTAAAATAGCTAAAAAGGAAAAAAATATATATGTATTAATCTCTAAAAATATATATACATTTTTTAAAAATCTATACAAATTTGTATATACCCGCGGCTATCCTTTACCAGTCTACCAGTCTCTGACATCGAGTCTGTCAAATTGTTGACCAAAACATACAAAATTTCTTTAGTTGCAAGATATTTGAGGATTTCCTTGCATCAACTGCCTGTTTCCAATCTCCCCACTTTAATAGGATTTAAAGCAGAGCTTTGACTAGGTGGTCCAATTCTTTTCGTTGAGCCTTTCCTTGGTGAATTTACTAGTGTGCTTCTGATCAATATCAAGGAATCATTTCCAGTTCAGTTAATTTGAAAAATACAACTTGGAAACAACATACAATTATAAATAGTATGTGACAGAAGATGCAGAAACAGCGGGTTCTTTAATGCCATACATTGCAAAGTGACAGCTTTTTATTTATAAATGTACATTACTGTACTTCCAATGCGACTACCACCAACATATATAGAGTCAAATGTGCTATACATTCAGCAGTCGTTTGTTTCAAGAGGCTTCATGGGAATTTACCAATACTAAGATGGTTGCCAAAATAACTGGATAAATGGCCACTGCCCACAAATATAACTGGCCTTAGCAGCAAACAGCACATGGAGGGGCAATGCATGTCAAACACCCCTCTATAAAGGCAAAGTGGAGCACATGGAAGGGCGACGTATGTCAAACAAAACCAAAGAAAATTCCCAGCTCAACTCACCGACCACCCTGCAAACAACCATATTTATTTGCAAATGTGTGCAAACTAAACCAGTGTTTTTAATGCAAACTGTTGAACAGGACAATTTGGTTGTTTGCAGGCTGGTTGGTGAGCTGAGCTGGGAATTTTCTTTGGTTTTGTTTGACAGAATAACTGGATATTACTCTATGGGGTTGATTTATTGAATTCAAATACGTTGTTCATTTTGCAAGGGAAGTTGCACTTGATGAATTTTCAACAGAGCTGTCATGGTTTAGCCTGCTTGTTCATTGTTACCTCCTTGCTACAGTGGTTCTGCTAGACCTGTGATTTTTTTTCCATATGTGTTGTTTGGCTTCTGTGCTCACCTATGGGCATTCCCTGTTATACTGAGGACTTTTATTTATTTTTTCCTCTCCTCTATCAGTTCCTGGCCCACTTCCTAGTTTGCTTGCCTATATAAGACATGCTCAGTAAAGCCAGCCTTGCCCGAGCACCTTCTCTGAGCTCCTGTTTACCCAGTGTTTTGTGTATACACTTTCCATTTACCGATACCGACTTCTTCTTCCATATGTGCTTGCCTGCTGCCTGCTTTGACCTAGGCTTGTTTCCTAGATCCTCTGGTCTCCTGCCATCTGTACTCTGCATATGCAAGTGGTCTCTGGTTTTGTCATCTGTGTACCTGGGGGCATCAACCTGGTTCCAGTTTGGTAGAAGTGTATACCCACCATCAGGGGCTCTGGTGAAGAAGAAGGCTGGAACTTAGACTCTGCGCCCTTGAGAACCCCAGGTTGGAATTCTACAAGGGCTCACTGCCACAGAAACCTGACAAGAGCTTAGTGAATACTGAATGTTGCAACTTCACTTTGCAAAAAAAAAAAAAAACCCAACCACAAGCAAGGAAAAAAAAACTGGTTGCACATGATTGGATGATAGTAGTCAGCAAAAAATTCACCTCATTTACTAAGTTTTGGGGAAAGTTCCTTAGCAATTTCCATTGTAAAGGAACATTCTATTTGCCTTTAGTAATTCAATCGCTATGTGTTTCTCTTTTATAGTAAATTGTGTATTTGTCAATGTCTTCCACTGCTTCAGTTTTCACTATCAATATTAAATGAAATGAAAGATAACTGCTTCAATGAGCACATTTCCATCATTTTATACAAAAAAAGCTGTCATAATATAATTTGTCGTAGCCAAGAATAGCCCAACCTCAAGACGTGATTCTGGCTCACTTGTGCTGCATCATATGTACTATCCCAAATACAGAATTTTCAGTATTTCTGAGCAGGCAATAGCAGCCCAAAATGCTGGATTGGAGCCTTAACTGGGCCAGGTAAAAACCATTCTGGCAAGCTCTCCTTAACAAATATGTTGTATAATATAGTAACAGCAAATCTAATATAAAGAGAATAGAAGAGGAAGCAAAAATTATGCTCAATTCACAAAGCTTACATACCAGGATAAGTATATTTTGTTTCACAAAGTGACTGTTATTTTCAGTTGAGTCCAATGACATCACAATCACATGGCTGATAACAGAGCGCCTTGGGCCAGCCATACATGGAAAGAATTTCTTTCCTGCAACCACGGGTTTCACAAGTCGATTTCCCCATCAACATAGACAGTGTTGATGCAGGACACCCTCCTGCCGAGCCATTGTCTTCTCCCGGTGGGGGGGGGGGGCGGAGGAAAGCGTCCCTGCTGAGAAAACAAAGTGATTATTGCTAGCAGCTATAGTAGCCACTAGCAATAATCGCAAGCAAATCCCGCAGGCTGGTTGTACCCAAGTTGATCGATTAACCTGGTACATTCAGCCTGCCTATTAGTAGTTTGAACTGTGCATGGCCGGCCGTAGGCTGGTTTTGAAGCATTGTGAATTGAGCTTAATGTACTTAGTTCATTCAAGTGTAAAAATGTTTGTTTAGCTCTGATGTGTGAAGTTGAAAGCACACTTTCCCCACAATCCCCTCCCAACCCCTCCCACCACCTCCCAGTACATACTGTATATTTATTTTGCTCCTCTGTCACTCCATAGTCTGTTCAGATGTCAGACAAGAATAAAATACCTTGTACTGCCTGGAATGGAGTAACATCTAACTTACACTATGTGACAGTGCTAAGCCAATCACAAAGTACCAGGGCTGTTACATGGAGAGACTCCATCTTGGACAATATGCGTCTTACATGTGATGGGTTCATCTGCTCCCTGTCTTCTGCACTTCAGAGTTTTAAGGCACCCCCTGCTTGAAAGGTAAGTAATTTAACTCTGTCTTTTTTTAGGTTGGTTTTAGTTTAATTGAGTGCAGTTAGTAACAGAGCTGCTCTAACCAATAAGTGTTTTCCGATTTGATTTTATTTAATAAAAGCCTGTCATAGAAAACAATGGTCTAGATCTTTTTTGGCTCCTGTCTTAGCGGTTGTCCGTTATTTACTTATTGAAATGTTATGAGAGATACATAGGGGCTGGATCCTTCCCTAAAGTCTAATAAAATTGATTGCTATTCTATTTCAAGTGACTTAGCTTGTTAACAACAAAGTGATGTTGGCGTGATAATGATACCACAGGAGAACAGCAATTTGGCTTTTTAAAACAAAGTTATAATTAGATATCTTAAATTAGCCCAGAAATAAGGTAAACCAATTCCTCCCTTGTTATCTTACCTCAAACAAAAATGCAAAATGCACATCAAATTGAAATGTCAGCACAAAGGTAAATAGCAAATATTTGAAGCAATTTGTGCCAAGTATTTCTATTAATATATTTTGACAAGGAGAATTTAGAGAGGTTTTTTTTTGCATCCTCCTCAGATTTTAGTTGTCTTTTGAAAAAGCGTCCAGTGTGCGGATGACTGAACTCCACTGCTTACTGCTCTTTGATTGGCAGTCTGTTGTCCATGACAGCTGAAAGCAAAACTGCAATGAATTGACGCATTGTCAACCTAGGGGAGCTAGGCTGTTTGGTTGAAATAAGACAACCGGGAGTAGCTGATATACTTTACTTCTGGGCTAATTTCCTGGCCATATTATTGAACCCCAAGACAACAGGAATCCTGGTTCGTGCCTGTAAACCTCAGCATACCATGCCATGCAAGTGAGTGCAGCATATGCCCCATCTATGACCATTCAAAGAGTCATGGAGAAAGCAATTTTCAGGTGTATTTTGAACCCAGATTTTGGCACTGAGGCAGATAAAAGGCTCCAGATAGATAGACATGCAAGAAAGTTGAGTCCCATTCCTTTAGAGTCCTGTTAATTATATATGGTCAGGGAGAGAGTGGGTGGGTTCCCTGAACACCACTACTCCACTCCAGGGTTTGGATATGGCTGAGAATCTAAGGGATCTGAATAAAGGTTGGCTCTCAGTGGGCTATCAGGGATATTGCCTGTTATATTTATTAGATGTACTCCTGTGTGGAAAGTGATATGTTGGCATACCTTCTTTTTTACTAATGTTTTAATATTGTAATAATATACACTAACCAAACACTTTATTAGGTACACCGATTTAATTGCTTGGTAATACATATTGCTAATCAGCCAATCACATGGCAGCGACTCAATGCATTTAGGCATCTAGACGTGGTGAAGATGACTTGCTGAAGTTCAAACCGAGTATCAGCATGGGGAAGAAAGGGGATTTAAAGTGTTACTAAACCCAGGACCCTGCATTCATTATATCTGGTCTCCCATACTACTCCGAACATGGAAATGCAATAGTTCTTTTATTAGAATCACAAAATGAAATTACACTCACATGAAACTGCACAATTCAGCTTGTGCGGACCGTACACATCAGACAGTATTGTAGCTGTGTGGAGCCGTGCTGCTGGGTCGCCGCTCATCCGTCCAAGTCTCCGCCCCCTATACGCGTGGCGTCTTACGCTTTCGCGTCATGACTTCTTCAGTAGGAGTGGGCCCCTACTGACGAAGTCTTGTGACTTCTTTATGGTTAAAGCTTGTAGAATGAGTTTTCATTCTACTCTGACTATCCTATAAGGTTGCAGGACTCCTGACCCTCTGTCTGGATAGTGCTAATTGGTCCAGCGCCGATCACATGCACTCCCTAAGCAAAAAAAAAAAACTCTTTAATAATACACACCAAACTGAGCATGTGCAGCTTTTCCCCAAGCCTCTGTTCTATCAGAGGATGGTTTGGGGACTCTGCAAGAGGGGGAGGATCAGAGAAGACAGGATCAAACAGCCTTTTTACACAATGCATAGGATTAAACCCTTAGGTTCTACAATGAGCATAACAAGCATGCTTTACTGCATATATACACTGATTTTACTATAAAGGGTTGGTGAAATTCTCGCGCTGTCTCTCTAATTGTTGTCTACAATATAATATAACACCTTTAATGCCGCAGGTACTAAAATTGGTAACCTACACAATTCAGATAAATATAGTTGGGGGGAGTACCGCGCTTTAAAGTGCTTAATACAACATAGATAAAATTATATACATATGTGAAAAAGTGCCAAAGTGCTTCTTAAATATAATATTCAAAAATTATGTGTCTCAATGTGTAAAATAAATACAATCCGATATAAATCCTTCAATTAATATAATAGGTGATAAAAATGGACTAAACTAAAATTCATCTTAGTAAAACCAACTATATCAATACAATATATAGTGAAAAAAAGTTATAAATCCGTGACCTTTTCAAAATTAAATAATGTGCTCTAAATAGGTGATATCCAATAAAGTGCTGAAGTGTCCTTAAAATAATTATATAAATATATAGTGATCAACAAAATCTTCTTTATCCAAATTTGGCATGCAGGTGCTCTTTCGTGCGGTGCCCACTAGGTGTCCTAAGCGCTCACCTCACTGCTCCTTAAAAAGAGCCTTAAGTTGTATGCCTCAGTATGCTGTTCCTTCATACTGAGGCATACAACTTAAGGCTCTTTTTAAGGAGCAGTGAGGTGAGCGCTTAGGACACCTAGTGGGCACCGCACGAAAGAGCACCTGCATGCCAAATTTGGATAAAGAAGATTTTGTTGATCACTATATATTTATATAATTATTTTAAGGACACTTCAGCACTTTATTGGATATCACCTATTTAGAGCACATTATTTAATTTTGAAAAGGTCACGGATTTATAACTTTTTTTCACTATATATTGTATTGATATAGTTGGTTTTACTAAGATGAATTTTAGTTTAGTCCATTTTTATCACCTATTATATTAATTGAAGGATTTATATCGGATTGTATTTATTTTACACATTGAGACACATAATTTTTGAATATTATATTTAAGAAGCACTTTGGCACTTTTTCACATATGTATATAATTTTATCTATGTTGTATTAAGCACTTTAAAGCGCGGTACTTCCCCCAACACTGATTTTACTAATGTGGGTTTTAGTAACACTTTAAGTGACTTTGAACATGGCATGGTTGTTGATGCCAGACAGGCTGGTCTAAATATTTAAAAAACTGCTGATCTACTGGGTATACGCACAACCATCTCTAGGGTTTACAGAGAGTGGTCTGAAAAAGAGAAAATATCCAGTGAGCAGCAGTTGTGTGGGAAAAAAATGACTTGTTGATGCCAGAGAATGGGCAGAGTGGTTTGAGATGATAGAAAGGCAAAAGTAGCTCAAATAACCACTAGTTACTACCAAGGAATGCAGAATATCATCTCTGAACGCTTAACACATCGAACCTTGAAGCAGATGGGATACAGCAGCAGAAGAATACACCGGGTGCCCCTCCTGTCAGCTAAGAACAGGAAACTGAGGTCACAATACGCACCGGCTCACAAAAATTGGACAATAGAAGATGGGAAAAATGTTGCCTGGTCTGATGAGTCTCAATTTCAGCTGTGACATTCATATGATAGGGTCAGAATTTGGCGTTAACAGCATGAAAGCATGGATCTATCCAGCCTTGTATCGATGGTTCAGGCTGATGGTGTAACGGTGTGGGGGATATTTTCTTGGCACACTTTTGGCCCCTTAGTACCAATTGAGCATGGTTTAAAAGCCACGGCCTACCTGAGTATTGTTGCTGACCACGTCCATCCCTTTTTGACCACAGTGTACCCAATTTCTGATAGCTACTTCCAGCAGGATAATGCTCCATGTCACAAAGCTCAAATCATCTCCCCACTGGTTTCTTGAACATGACAATGAGGTCACTGTACTCCAATGGCCTCCACAGTTACCAGATCTCAATCCAATAGAGTATCTTTGGGATGTGGTGAGATGGGAGACTTGCATCATGGATGTGCAGCTGACAAATCTGCAGCAAATGCGTGATGCTATCATGTCAATATGGACCAAAATCTCTGAGGAATGTTTCCAACACCTCGTTGAATCATTGCCATGAAGAATTAAGGCAGTTCTGAAAGCAAAAGGGGGTCCAACCCAGTAGTAGCAAGGTGAACCTTACAAAGTGGCTGGTGAATGTATACAGTGCATCCTGAAAGTATTAACAGCGCTTCACTTTTTCCACATTTTGTTATGTTACAGCCTTATTCCAAAATGGATTTAAATTCATTATTTTCCTCAAAAATCTACAAAAAACACCCCATAATGATAACATAAAAGGAAGTTTGTTTGACATCTTTGCAAATTTTAAAGATGAAAAAATTTAAAAAAATCCCATCTACTTAAGTATTCACAGTCTTTGGGCAATACTTCTTTGAAGCACCTTTGGCACCAATTACAGCCTCAAGTCTTTTTGAGTATGATGCTACAAGCTTGGCACATCTATTTTTTGGGTAGTTTCTCCCATTCTTCTTTGCAGAATCTCTCAATCTCCATCAGGTTGGATGGGGAGAGTCGGTGCACAGCCATTTTCTGATCTCTCCAGAGATGTTCAATCAGGTTCAAATCTGGGCTCTGGCCGGGCCACTTAAGGACATTCACTGAGTTGTCCCGTAGCTACTCCTTTATTATGTTGGCTGCATGCTTAGGTTGTTGTCCTGTTGGAAGATGAACCTTTGTCCCAGTTTTTGGTCCAGAGTGCTCTGGAGCAGGTTTTCATCAAGAATGTCTCTGTGCATTGTTGCATTCATCTTTACCTCGATCCGGACTAGTCTTCCAGTTCCTGCCACTGAAAAACATCCCCACAGCATGATGCTGCCACCACCATACTTTACTGTAGGGATGGTATTGGCAAGGTGATGAGTGGTGTCTGGTTTCCTCCAGACATAACTCTTGCCATCCACATCAAAGAGTTCAATCTTTGTTTCATTAGACCAGAGAATTTTGTTTCTCATGGTCTGAGAGTCATTTAGGTGCCTTTTGGAAAACTCCAGGTGGGCTGTCATGTGCCTTTTACTGAGGAGTGGCTTCTGTCTGGCCACCCTATCATACAGGCCTGATTGGTGGAGTGCTGCAGGGATGGTTGATTTCCTGGAAGGTTCTCCTCTCTACACAGAGATTTACGAATAATGGGGGCCACTGTACTCATTGGGACCTTCAATGCTCCAAAAATCTTTCTATACCCTTCCCCAGATTTGTGCCTCGATACAAGTCTCAGAGGTTTGCAGACAATTCCTTGGACTTCATGGCTTGGTTTATGCTCTGACATGCACTGTTATTTGTTGGACTTTATATAGACAGGTGTGTGCCTTTCCAAATCATGTCCAATCAGCAGAATGTACCACAGGTGGACTCCAATGAAGTTGTAAAAACATCTTAAGGATAATCAGTGGAAACGGGGTGCACCTGAGCTCAGTTTTGAGTTTCATGGCACAGGCTGTGAATACTTATGTACATGTGAATTTTTTTCATTTTTTATTTTTAATAAATTTGCAAAAATTTCAAACATACTTCTTTCAAGTTGTCATTATGGGGTATTGTTTGTAGAATTTTGAGGAAAATAAGGAATTTATTCCATCTTGGAATAAGGCTGTAACATAACAAAAGGTGGAAAATTGAAGGGCTGTGAATACTTTCTGGATTATTGTATATACATATGTATTACCAGCCAGGCATGCTTAAACTCAAAAGGGAAAATTCTGCTTTTCCACCTCCTCTCCCGCCTTCTAAAAGTCAGCAGCTACAGTAATAGTGGCTGCCGACTTTTACATTTTTGTTTACACAGTGAAGATCATCTTTACCACTTGCTAAACACCCTTTAGCACTTTTACTACTACAGGGTGGCAGCTATGCGCAGGATCACTTATATATATTGTGATTTTGCACTTCTGCCAGCAGGGGGCACACTGCTTCTGCTGTGATTCCTTATAGTAGAAGCCGATCTGTGGGTCCTGAGCACTCAATGTCCGCCGGCACCCGCTGATCGTTGGGCAGAGACTCCGAATGGAGCTCTACCTATGGAGGTGTGGATTCTGTGTTCCTGCAAAGCAGGGAATCAAATCCCTCTTTTTCCCTAATAAAAGAAGCACACATAGCAAACATAAACACTGGCTAGGCACACATTTAACCCCTTGATCATCCTAGATATTTAACCCCTTCCCAGCCAGTGTCATTAGTTCAGTGAAAACTTTTAGCACTCATCACTGTATTAGTGCCACTGGATCCTGCAAAGTGTCAAAAGTGTAAGTTCGTGTCCAATTTGTCGCTGCAATATTGCAGTGCCGCTATAAGTCGCTAATCGCTACCATTACTAGTATAAATAAATGGATAAAAATGTCAGTATACTGTAAATTCCATAGTTTATAGACGCTATAAGGTTCGTGTTAATGCAATCTATATACGCTTATTGTGATTTTTTTTACCAAAAACATGTAGCAGACTACATTGGCCTAAATTTATTAGGAAATTAGATTTTTAATTTTCTTTTATATTGGATATGTTTTATAGCCTAAAGGAAAAAAATATAGTTTTTTTTGTTTTGTTTTTTCAAAAGTGTCAGTCTTTTTTTGTTTATAGCACAAAAAATAAAAAACGCAGTGGTGATCAAATACCACAAAAAAAAAAAAAAAAAAAAAGTTAGTGGGAAAAATTACATAAATTGTGTTGTATCACAAAAAGTGGCCTGGCCATGAAGGGGGTAAATCTTCTGGAGGTCAAGTGGTTAAATAATATGCAAAATACAAATACAAAAAGATCTGAATTAAAATGTAATTGCTTTTGCCATCCTAGCCAACACATTTTTGCAAGCTTTGGAAAGGAGTGTTTGCAAAAAATACTAGTTCCTTTTTCCACGTTTGCTAGCCAGAAACAGAGAGGCTCTTTTTACTGCCATGTACTCCACTTCTAACATAGTGACAGGCGTCACGCTGGGACATGCGTTAGCAGCTAGAGAAGTTGTTCAGCATTCTTCTATTCACACAACTTTGAGAGATTTCTAAAGCATTTAGATTTCATCCTATAAAATTGGTCTCCCCTTGTGTACTTATCGATTAACATTTTGTTGAAGTCTATTTATTTATTGTATCAGTTTCTTAAAATTGTTCTCCCATTGTGTATTGTTATACTGACACCTTGCCAAAGTTTGCTTTATTTTTTACTGTATTCTTGTCTCTATTTTATGAATGGAGTATTATTTTATAGATGAAAATACCAATTTTATTATACTTTATCAAGCCTTTACTTTGCCATTGTTTACAGAAATGAATGCTGTATAGGAACTATTCAGCTTATAAACTGTTCACTTCTGCAGAATCGGTAATTTCCTGGAAAGTCATGCGTAACTGCTTTCTTCATGGCATATTTACGCAGAAAGTGAATTGATAAGAAGGGGAGATAGGTGGAATTTTAAATGAGGCAATGACTGGGTAAAGTCATATTGTCAAGGCTTACCTTGGTTAGAGTCTGTAGTGCAAAGATGTACGCTCACCCTTGCAGATATCCACAGTCCAAGGTGACCAGGTAGGGAAGCCACCTGGGCTGTGAATCTGTGCACGGGGGCTTGGCAGGAAAAGTGCTCCAATTAGCAGTATCGGCAGGAATACAAACTGAAGGAAAGTCCAGGAATAACAGTAGTCAATGGAGGCCACGGATACACACGGAGCGGAGGTAAGGTCAGAAGCCGGAGTCAGTCTAGAAAACAAGCTCAGGAGACAAGAACACAGGAACCAAATCTGTCAACCAGGAACAATGAACTGACACTGCTCTCAGGGAGAGGCAGTGTTTTATACCTTGCTTAAAATTAGCAATTAGCTTCAGGTGGACAATGAGAGACAGGAGCATACTCAGGTAAAGTCCAGCCCCCTAGTGCTGCAGGCAATGCCAGATAAACAAGACTGGATCCATATGAGCTGAAGTGTGGCTCAGAGGCAGGATAACAGGACAGAACATCAAAGTACCCAGGTTCAAACCCCCTGCTAGGCACTTAACGGCGGCCATGCCTGGCTGTCTTTATGGCATTGCGTGAGCCGTGACACATATGCCTCCATCCCTGGTACATTTAAAAAAGGCGGGAAATTTGGGACTTTAAATTAAGCACACAGGTATCTCCTGATGAGTGGAAAGAACCCATGAAACGCGTAGAGCCCCTTACGATACTACATTATTACTACTATCTGATCAATTACTCGCTTTTACATTCATGATCCATCAATGCATTTTTATTAGAGAGGTCTAGGTCACTAATTAACACCACGGTGGTGCGGTGATATGTATATACAGGTACCATGTGTTATTAATGAGAATTTTATTTATTGACTGTATTTTGATAAGACTCAATACATGTATATGTATTATTATATATGATATTATATATTGAGTGAATGGAAACGGAGATAAACCCTAAGGCCTCATGCACACTAGACGTTTTTACAGCGGCTGTTTTTGGCATTAGACATTTTTTTCTGAAGCTAATAAACTCCCCAGCATGTTATCCTGTGTGTCCATGCACACATAGGCTGTTATCAGCAGTTTTTGGCAGGGGAGTTTCTGGCTGGAAAAAAATCCAGAACTAGTGAGCTTTTCAGCTGCAAAAAAACTCTAATGCTGAAAAACACGGCTATTCTGTGTTTATCAATGTTTTTAAGCCATAAGCTTTTGTGGGAGTATAGTTTTGCAAAAAAAAGAGCTAAAAAACACTAAGGCTGAAAAAAGCCTTAAAAACTCATTCTACAGCTACAGCTTTCTTCTGACATTCTGATAATGTCCAGTGTGCATGAGGCCTTACTGCTAACATTTGATTAAAGTCAATATTTGCATATTAGCAACAGATTGAAAGCTAACCCCATTCCCTTAACTCACCTTAAACACACTCTCATTCTTTCTCCCTCAGAGCGGGGAGTTTACAACCTGTAGCATACACAGAGTTGATGACATGCTCCTTCTCATGTTACAGTGTTCAAGCCTGGTGATTGGCAACTCATGCCCAAGCACTGCATAATGGGAGGAATTCACATGCACCTTCATATCTGGAAGCTCCAAGGCTCTGATAGAGCAAGGGAGCAGTGGGAAGACACGACAAGGGTAGGTATTAGCAGGTCATTGGATGTCCCCATTTATAGCCTTTAACCGGACCGCCCACCGCTGATTTACGTAGCTACTTTGGCATTAAGAACCAGGGTTATGGCAGAACCCTGGTATCTTATTTACAGGGCGGGTGGTCCTCTTTCACATAAAAGTGGTCGCCGCAAGATCACTTTTCTGGGCGACGGGAGAGGTACCCCCCCTCACCGCTTCCCGGACGTTTTCCTGGCTTACCGGAGCCGTCGGTAGTGGGGAAAATGAGCTGGTTCTTTCCCCTCCAAGGCAGGAAGTCAAGTGAGGGCAAGCTGGCCCCCACTTTGAGGTCATAATTGCAGCAGGTCTCAAGTCAAGGTCTGAAAGAACAGGTGACAAGACTCTATATCGTTAACTTTAGATGTAACATTAGATCGAAAGGTGCACACCCTCCTATCAATCAAGGAAATAACATGGCATACAGCGCATTTCCTACAAGGGGAAAAGCCTCTTAAATCCTGAAAGAAGGTAGTTCTGTTCGGATTATCAATGATATTTGGGGCCGCATATAACCTCAGAGGTTGCAAACCTCGGTACACAACCACAGGGTTATCTGCCAATTTCGGACCTAACAATTTATCATTTTTGAGAACCTTTCAGTGTCTAGAAATGCGCTTGATGTCACAAAACCTATTGTAATAGGTGGTAATGAAAGAAAAACCAAACTGGTCCCCCATCTATCTTCAATCTAGGTTTATCTGTGATGATGGTATTTAATTCATGGGGATGAGAACCCATGTCAATGAATCTAGATCTCAACACAGAGGCCTGTTGATAGTAATCATCAAAAATGGTACAATTCCGAAGCACCTGTAAGAATTGGCTCAACTTAAGCCAAGAAGGATGATGACAACTATCCTGGCTACTTAAACTATTATGGTCAGTCTCCTTAAAATAGATGGTAGTGACAAAAGTACCATCCCTGACCTCTATGTTAAGATCCAAAAAAAAATAATCTGTTTACAGCTGGCCTCATGTTGCAATTTAATGCGCAAAAGGTTATCATTTAATTGGGCAATATAATAATTCAAAGATTACACATCACCATCCCAAAGGTATCTCACGAAAGTGAATACACCCCTCACATTTTTGTAAATATTTTATTATATCATTTCATGTGACAACACTAAAGAAATTACACTTTGCTACAATGTAAAGTAGCGAGTGTACAGCTTGTATAACAGTGTAAATTTGCTGTCCCCTCAAAATAACTCAACACACAGCCATTTTTGTCTAAACTGCTGGCAACAAAAGTGAGTACACCCCTAAGTGAACATGTCCAAATTGGGCCCAATTAGCCATTTTCTCTCCCCGGTGTCATGTGACTCATGTCATGTTAGCGTTACAAGGTCTCAGCTGAATGGGGAGCGGGTTTGTTAAATTTAGTGTTATCGCTCTCACTCTCCCATACTGGTCACTGGAAGTTCAACATGGCACCTCATGGTAAAGAACTCCCTGAGGATCTTAAAAAAAAGAATTGTTGCTCTACATAAAGATGGCCTAGGCTATAAGAAGATTGCCAAGACCCTGAAACTGAGCTGCAGAACGGTGGCCAAGACCATACAGCAGTTTAACAGGACAGGTTCCCCTCAGAAAATGCCTCACCATGGCCGACCAAAGAAGTTGAGTGCATGTGCTCAGCATCATATCCAGAAGTTGTTTTTGGGAAATAGACAGATGAGTTCTACCAGCATTGCTGCAGAGGTTGAAGGGGTGGGGGGCCAGCCTGTCAGTGCTCAGACCATACGCCGCACATTGCATCAAATTGGTCTACATGGCTGTCATCCCAGAAGGAAGCCTCTTCAAAAGATGATGCACAAGAAAGCCCACTAAAAAGTTTGCTGAAGACAAGCAGACTAAGGACATGGTTTATTTGAACCATGTCCTGGGGTCTTATGAGACCAAGATAAACTTATTTGGTTCAGATGGTGTCAAGTGTGTGTGGTGGAAACCAGGTGAGGAGTACAAAGACAAGTGTGTCTTGCTTACAGTCAAGCATAGTGGTGGGAGTGTCATGGTCCGGTACTGGGGAGCTACAGTTTATTAAGGGAACCATGTATGCCAACATGTAGTGTGACATACTGAAGCAGAGCAAGATCCCCTCCCTTCGGACACTGGGCCACAGGGCATTATTCCAACCTGATTACAATCCCAAACATACCTCCAAGACGACCACTGCCTTGCTAAAGAAGCTGAGGATAGTGATGGACTGGCCAAGCATGTCTCCACACCTAAACCCTATTGAGCATCTGTGGGGCATCCTCAAACAGAAGGTGGAGGAGCACAAGGTCCCTAACATCCACCAGCTCCGTGATGTCATCATGGAAGAGTAGAAGAGGACTCCAGTGGCAACCTGTGAAGCTCTGGTAAACTCCATGCCCAAGAGGGTTAAGGCAGTGCTGGAAAATAATAGTGGCCACAGAAAATGTTGACACTTTGGGCCCAGTTTGGACATTTCCACTTAGGGGTGTACTCACTTTTGTTGCCTGCGGTTTAGATATCAATGACTGTGTGTTGAGTTATTTTGAGGGGACAGCAAATTTACACTGTTATACAAGCTGTACACTCACATTGTTTACACTCACATTTTTATTGTAGCAAAGTGTAATTTCTTCAGTGTTGTCACATGAAAAGATATAATAAAATATTTTAAAAAATGTGAGGGGTGTACTCACTTTTGTGAGATACTTTATATACCTCTTCTAAAGAAGTAGTTTTGGTCTACGACCAGAATAGACAACATCCTCCTCCCACTTGGCCATGAAGAGATTGGCCATGCTGGACACGAATTTTGTGCCCATGGCTACTCCTCTATTCTGCAAAAAGAAGGAGCCGCCAAACCAAAAGTAATTATGTTTCTTTGCGAAAGACAGCAGGCGCAAGATGAACATATGCTGATCCGGCACCAAACTAGAATCACGTTTCAGAAAGGTGTCAACAGCTTCATAGCCATGCCTATAGGAGATAATGCTATACAAAGAGGACACATCAGCAGTGGCCGAGATGTAGCCTTCTTTCCACTCCAAGCATCCAAGTAGTTGGAGTACCTGGGTGGAATCCCGCAAATACGAGGGGGTCTGTGTCACCACGGGTTGAAGGTATCCATCAATATATCTTCCCACCCTGGAGGTCACTGAATCCAGTCCACTAATGATAGGCCACCCCAGAGGGTTGACTGGATGCTTATGAACCTTTGGGAGAATATTACTGGAACCCTTGGGGCTACAGGAACAAAAAAAAAAATGCACACATAGGCTATTATCAGCAGTTTTTGGCAGAGGCATTTTCTGGCCAGTACTAGTGGGTTTTGAGAGGACTTTTTCAGCTGTAAAAACGCTCTAACTCTGATAAAAGCTTCTTCTATTCTGCGTTTTTGGGCCGTAAGCTTTTGTGGGAGTAGAGTTTTGCTAAAAAAAAAGCTACAGCTGAAAAACGCTACTGCAAAAATGCTGAAAAACTCCTACAGCTACAGCTTTCTACTGGCGTTTTGATAATGTCCAGTGTGCATGAGGCCTTAGTGTTTCTTTTTGCAGCATAGTTGGAAGTCAGTTTTTTTTTTTTAAAGTACATTACTCCTTACAGGTAAACTATAAATAAATGTGTTCACCTGAACAAACCATTTTCTTGATGTCACAGTTAGTAGATTTTATTTCAGTAAATGGAGCAGGTACAATTTTAAAATTACGCTTGCCCTGGGTGAACACTTGATTAAAGCGTATCTCTATCACCTGTCCAGCCAACCATCAGCCAAAGTATAATTTGCTTTTTGAGGAATTTGCTCACTGTTCCACTCTGCTGATCTGTACTCTTGTTAAGTCTGCCTGCCTAAAATCGTGCTTTTTAGAAGGAGCTTGTTAGGAAAAGATCAAACAAATGCACGTTATTATTCTTTTAGTTATTCATTTAAAGCAAGGACAAAAATAGCAGCAATTTAAGAGCAATCAATTACATAATAGCTTCTGTTTAAATGTTTAGGATTTAAATTTGAAATTTTAGAGAGTAAATTAAGCCAACAAGGAAAATCGATCAACAAACCTGCTAATGTAACCCAGGATAAAGTTTACTATAATAAATTATGTAGTCTGTGTGTCACAACTCTCACATACCTTACTTGTCAGAACTCCAGCTTTTTCATTTGACTTTCTGCTTCGTAAATTTCCCTGTCTGTTACTTTTCAAGAAGCAACAAGAAATTTTTAATTACCGAGACTAAGAATCCCCAGATTACATATTTTTATGGATTAAAAAAGGTTATATCCATGTGTACATCTCCATGTCAGATGATGAATCTGCATTTACCCACTCACCGATTCCCAGCAGTACATTTACTGCTAGTGGGGGGCTCCCTGAGGCACCGCGACATACCTGTATGTCACAGTGCACCCCCTGGTGTGCGCAGTCTGCACAGTGGACAAAGTGGATTGTGGTGCTCTGCATTAGGCTGCTGTGAGCAGCCCAGATACCACATGATTGCTGTGCGATCTAGTGACACCTAGTAAACAATAGTCATTAATGTATGAAAAAATGTGAGTGATAAATACTCAGGTGGTTGCGCTCAGGATTGACCTGTGATTACTTATATGTAGGGGAAGATGTATTTATTTATTTATTTCAGGTAATTATTTATAGCGCTGTCAATTTACGCAGCGCTTTACATATACATTGTACATTCACATCAGTCCCTGCCCTCAAGGAGCTTACAATCTAAGGTCCCTAAACTCACATACATACACAGTAGGGCCAATTTTTTTATATACAGGATCCAATTAACCTACCGGCATGTCTTTGGAGTGTGGGAGGAAACCAGAGTACCCGGAGGAAACCCACGCAGGCACAGGGAGAACATGCAAACTCCAGGCAGGTAGTGTCGTGGTTGGGATTCGAACCAGCGACCCTCTTGCTGCTAGGTGAAAGTGCTAACCACTACACCACTGTGCCTCCCACAAGATAAATACATTTAAATTCTTTATGAGCTGCTAGTTTAGCAACAAATAGTTCGAGAAATGAAAAGGTATGGTAAAAAGCAGCGCTCATATATTGATGACAAAAAAAATCACCTTTCTTAAAATTATGTGAACTATAAATATTGTGCATAAATAATCTCAATGCCCTATTCCAATGAATAGGCAAATCAATAATAGTGTTGCTATAAATGACACATTAATAAATATATATAAAGTGTTTTTTGCACAACTAAATAAATATAAATGATAAATTATGATAATAGAAATGATAAAACAGTCCTTGTGCAAACAGCAACACTAAGTGTGTTTGCTGATAAAGTGATAGTGTTTCAAACGGTGTTGATATTCAAGTGAGTTTCCAAAAAAAGTGCAAATTTGTGCTCTGTAAACAGGTGACTGTAGTGGATGTCTGAAACGTGAATATCCTCCACCTTACAGGCTGCCCACTTACCAGATGACCCCTTGGGGTCTAGCGTTGGTAAGTGGTCTCTATGGATCAACTCTCAGGGGTCCCTCTACTTAGGATAATACATCAAGGCCCGGGTTGTTTTCCTGGGGTTTGGTTTTCCTTGAGGGAGGATCCGCTGTGTCCCTCGGTAGAGAGCGTGGTGGGGGTTGTGCTTAAGACTCCTCTATTCGCCACTCATAAACTCATTGGTGGTAGGGTCTCAGCATATAAGTACAGAAAGAGTAGTAGGGAGGCTCATAGTGTAGTATTCAACATATTAATTTTATTAAAAAATAGTAGTCACTTACATTTAGGTTTGCAAATGCTGGCTGAAGCAATGGAGACGCCATTCCGGCTTCCGGTTTGCATTCCACTCGCCGGCTGTGACGTAGGGACGTACCTCATGACCCGACGCGTTTCGTCAGCAAAACGTCTGACGTCATCAGGGATCGTGATGGAATCCATTCACTAAAATCACTGTTTACTATTATGTGTGATCTGTGATTGGCCACCAGTGATCACATGGTACCTTGTCCAATCGCAACCGCGGCTGACAGCTCAGCGTGGGATTGAGTCGGATCGGCTTAAAAAAAGGTATGTATAGCGATTTCTTCTTTACAGGGCTAGATAGGTTAATTAGATCGTGGATGTCTGTAGATGCAGGGATTTTAGTGGTAGGGTGGACTTCTACTTTAACAACAACTTTAAAAATGATAAAGTTAAACTGGTCCCAAGTTCCTTTTAAGCTGTTGACGCTACAGCTTTTCCAGGATTAGAAGCAGATACCCTGAGTAGGCACAGTGCATCTGGAAAGTATTCACAGCACTTCACTTTTTCCACATTTTGTTATGTTGCAGCCTTATTCCAAAATGGATTACACTCATTATGTTCCTCAAAATTCTACAAACCATACCCCATAATGACAACTTGAAAGATGTTTGTTTGAAATCTTTGCAAATTCATTAAAAATAAAAAACAAAAATCCCATGTACATACGTATTCAGAGCCTTTGCGATGACACTCAAAATTAAGCTTAGGTGCATCCTATTTCCACTGATCATCCCTGAAATGTTTCTACAACTTGATTGGAGTCCACCTGTGGTAAATCAAGCAATGAAGTCCAAGGAATTGTCTGTAGACCTCCAAGACAGGATTGTATCAAGGCACAGATCTGGGGAAAAGTACAGAAACATTTCTGCAGCACTGAAGGTCCCAATGACCACAGTGGCCTCCATCATCTGTAAATGTAAGAAGTTTGCAACCACCAAGACAAGGCCTTAGTCAGGGAGGTGACCAAGAACCCGATGGTTACTCTGACAGAGCTCCAGCATTTCTCGGTGGAGAGAGGAGAACCCTCCAGATGAACAACCATCTCTGCAGCACTCCACCAATCAGGCCTGTATGGCAGAGTGGCCAGACCCAAAGCCACTCTTCAGTAAAAGATACATGAAAGCTCACCTTTAGGTTACCAAAAGGCCCCTAAAGGACTCTCATAAAACAAAGATTGAACTCTTTGGCTTTAATGGCAAACATCATGTCTGAAGGAAAACAGGCACCACTCATCACCATGCCAATACCATCCCTACAGTGAAGCATGGTGGTGGCAGCATCATGCTGTGGAGCTGTTTTTCAGCAGTAGGAACTGGGAGACTAGCCAGGATCGAGGGAAAGATGAATGCAGCAAAATACAGAGACGTCCTTGATGAAAACCTGCTCCAGAGCGCTCTGGACCTCAGACTGGGGAAAATCTTCAAACAGGACAGCAACCCTAAGCACACAGCCAAGATAACACAGGAGTTACTACGGGACAATTCTGTAAATGTCCTTGAGTGGCCCAGCCAGGGCCAAGACTTGAGCCAGATTGAACATCTGTGGAGAGATCTCAAAATGGCTGCGCATGAATGCTCCCCATTCAACCAAATGAAGCTTGGGAGGTCCTGCAAAGAAGAATGGGAGAAACTGCCCAAAAATAGGTTTTCCAAGCTTGTAGTATCATACTCAAAAAGACTTGAGGCTTCAATTGGTGCCAAAGGTGCTTTACCAAAGGCTGTGAATACTTGCTGTATGTACAATGTACATGGGATTTTTTCCCTTTTTTATTTTTATAAATTTGTAAAGATTTCAAACAAACTTTTTTCACGTTGTCATTATGGGGTATTGTTTGTAGAATTTTGAGGAAAATGTGATTTTTGACTTAACGTAAAATTCATTTTTCTGATGTTCATTGACAGACATAGCTCCTGATCTTCTTAACCATTGGGTTATACTGCCCCCTACAGGAGTAGGACACTAGGCAGAAAAAAAGTCTGGCAGTCTCAGGGGGTGTACTGCCTCTCTCTGCTTTAGGTACTCAGTTTTGTTAGAAGCAGTGTCAGAAGAATTACAATTCCACAGAGGGGTGGGTGCAGTGCCCGTCAATGAACATCAGAGAAATGGATTTTATGGTAAGTCTAAAATCCCATTCTCTCTTTCGTTCATTGATGGACACAGCTCCTGATCTTCTTAACCATTGGGATGTCCCAAAGCAGTGTTAAACATGAGGGGTGGGAACAGCGAAAAGGAAATTCCCGAGGCTAAACTATAGCCAACCAGGTAAAACAGGAGCTCAATCAAAAAATGAACAAAGGTGAAAGCATTGTTTATAAGGCAGGAGGTTTTTTTTTACCTTAATTCCATATCTGCATTAAGGTAAAAAACCTTCTGTATGCAGCTCCCCCCCCCCCCAGCGCCTCTTATACTTACCTGTGCCCAATCTTGATCCAGCACTGGAAGGCTCTCTCACTCTCTCCTCACAAGACAGAGAGGCAGCAGTGGGAGCCATTGGCTCCTGCTGCTGACAATCACAGCCAGTGAGCAGAGAGTGGGAGGCAGGGCCAAGCTGCCCTCTGTGTGTCAATGGTTACACACAGCGCAGCTCAGGATCAAGCCATTACGAGTGCCCCCATAGCAAGCAGATTTTTACTGGTTGAACTCAGAAGGTGGGAGGAGCCTGGGCCACCAGTGGGGGACCCCATAGGAAGAGGATCGGGGGTGCTCTATGCAAAACCATTGCACAGAGCAGGCAAGTATAACATATAACACAATGGAGAGTGAGCGCTATGTGTTCATAAATAGGGATGATCGAACGGTTCGGGTCGACCATCGGTTCGGCCCGAACATTGGGTGTTCGAGGGTCGGTCGAATTTAGAACTTTTTGCCCAAAAAGTTCGGAATTCGGCAACCAGAACCGACCAAAATGCAATGGTTCAGGAAATGGGCTTTAAAAGCCCGTGATTGGACCAGAACCATTAGCAAAAGCCAATTGAGGGGACAGGAGAATGCTAGGAATGTGATTGGAGTGACTAGGGGGTCCCTAGGCCAATCATTAGTGAATACACACCCCAGTATATAAGATAGCCCCCGCCAAATTCCTAGCATTGTTATACAGGACATGGAAGAGAGTGGAAGCAGTTCTGTTAATTTTACTTCAAAAGTGTCATTTAGCATTTATTAGTGTGAGGAAAGGGATATCTAGTGTAGTTCGAGTGCTCTTTTACACTTTAGTTAGCTTTAATTTATTCAGTTTCTGTAGTGAAAGTGTGAAGTGTCAGAGTGACCGTAATGTAGTGTAGGGTGAACTGACAGTGACTGCTATGGCAGGGTGACCAAACCCTTCCATAGCAGGGTGACCGCTATAGAGAAAAGCTAGTTTCTCTGAAGTCACTTTCGCTGCAGGAATATGGCTACTCACCGGTCAGCATTCTTTATGCTGCAGGCGTTGCTAGTGCTTTTTTGAGGACATGTTTGGAGTCAGACATGACATCTGAACATGTCTATAGGGGTATATATACACACCCATGTATGTATATATACACCTAGACATATATAGGTGTGAAAGGAGCAGAAAAAACTACTTGCGCTAATGAAAAAATTAACACCAATATAGTTACGCTCCTATCACACCATATGTCTAGGTGTGTATATATATATATACCCGTATACACAAGTTCAGATGTTTTGCCTGCCTCCAAAGAACCAAAAAAATGCCAAAAAAAACGCTAGCGTCAAAAAAAAAAAAAAAAACGCCCAGGTGTGTTGTTTCAGGCATTTTTTGGGGGTTTTTGAAGGCAAGCAAAACATCTGAACTTGTGTATACGGGTACATATACCACTATACACAAGTTCAGATGTTTTGCCTGCCTCTAAAGAACCCAAAAAAATGCCCAAAAAAACGCCTGCTACTAAACCGGCAAGGTGTGAAAAGCGAGAAGCCACTAACCTGTTCTATAATTGCACTAATACAAATGATCTTTTTTTATGGTTCTGGACATGCTAGAGAGCTGAAACTTTACAGGTACACCTTGTAGACCCCCCAGACACAAAATCACACAAAAAAAGTTCTTAAAAATTGTCATTTTTGATAGAGAGCCAATTATTGAAAAAATAAAAAAAAAATAAAATTAAAAAAAAAAAAATACTTTGGATTTAGTATCTGGGGGGTCTAAAAAGTGTACCTGTGAAGTTTCAGCTCTGTAGCATGTTCAGAACCAGAAAAAAAAGATAATTTTTCAGTAGAGCAGGGATGGTGGTACCCTCCTTTTACACCTATATGATCTTATTTTTCTGGTTCTGGACATGCTACAGAGCTGAACCTTAACAGGTACACCTTTTAGACCCCCCAGACACAAAATCACACAAAAAAAGTTCTTAAAAATTGTAATTTTTGATAGAGAGCCAATTATTGAAAAAATTAAAATAAAAAAAAAATACAATTTCTTTGGATTTAGTATCTGGGGGGTCTAAAAAGTGTACCTGTGAAGTTTCAGCTCTGTAGCATGTCCAGAACCATAAGAAAAATATTGTTTGTATTAGAACACTTATAGAACAGGTTAGTGGCTTCGCGCTTTTCACACCTTGCCGGTTTAGTAGCAAGCGTTTTTTTGGGCATTTTTTGGGTTCTTTGGAGTCAGGAAAAACATCTGAACTTGTGTATAGTGGTATATATACACACATACTTATATGTATATACACACCTAGACATATATAGGTGTTATAGTAGCAGAAATATATGCTTGTGCTAATGAAATCATTTACACTAATATGGTTACGCTCCTATAACACCTATATATGTCTAAGTGTAAAATACATATAAGTATGTGTGTGTACACAAGTTCAGATGTTTTGCCTGCCTCCAAAAACCCCCCAAAAAATGCCTGCAACAACACACCTGTGCGGTTTTTTTTTTTTCACGCTAGCGTTTTTTGGGCATTTTTTGGGGTTCTTTGGAGGCAGGCAAAACATCTGAACTTGTGTATAGTGGTATATATGCCACTATACACAAGTTCAGATGTTTTTCCTGACTCCAAAGAACCCAAAAAATGCCCAAAAAAACGCTTGCTACTAAACCGGCAAGGTGTGAAAAGCGAGAAGCCACTAACCTGTTCTATAAGTGTTCTAATACAACTATCTTTTTTTTTATGGTTCTGGACATGCTACAGAGCTGAAACTTCACAGGTACACTTTTTAGACCCCCCAGATACTAAATCCAAAGAAATGTTTTTTTTTTTTTTTTAATTTTTTTCAATAATTGGCTCTCTATCAAAACTGACAATTTTTAAGAACTTTTTTTTGTGTGATTTTGTGTCTGGGGGGTCTAAAAGGTGTACCCGTGAAGTTTCAGCTCTGTAGCATGTCCAGAACCATAAAGAAAAGATAATTTGTATTAGTGCAATTATAGAACAGGTTAGTGGCTTCTCGATTTTCACACCTTGCCGGTTTAGTAGCAGGCGTGTTTTGGGCATTTATTTGGGTTCTTTAGAGGCAGGCAAAACATCTGAACTTGTGTATAGTGGTATATATACGTTCAGATAAGTTCGGATCAGATAAGTTCAGATGTGTTTCCTGCCTCCAAAGAACCCAAAAAAATGCCCAAAAAAACGCCTGCTATTAAACCGGCAAGGTGTGAAAAGCGAGAAGCCACTAACCTGTTCTATAAGTGACGAAATACAAACAATCTTTTTTTTTATGGTTCTGGACATACTACAGAGCTGAAACTTCACAGGTACACTTTTTAGACCCCCATATACTAAATCCAAAGTCAAAATCAAAAAATCTCTTTTTTTTTTTTTTTTTCAATAATTGGCTCTCTATCAAAAATGACAATTCTTAAGAACTTTTTTTTTATGTGTGATTAATAGTCCCTGGGGCATGACCCAGAACCCTAGGCACTTTTTAGGGGCATTTATTGGGTTGTAGGGCTTTAAAATGGTGTTTTCTGATTACCAAAGTTCGGGTCCCATTGATTTCAATGGGGTACTGAAATCCGGGCCGAACTTTTGGGTAGTTCGGATGTTCTGGCCGAACCGAACTTTTCAAAAGTTTGATCATCCCTATTCATAAGCTGCTGCCACTAAAAAGGTGAATATATGCCTTCTAAACAACAAGAAAAGGAAACAGTGCAGCGCTGATAAATACTGATAAATACTCCAGTCATATATAGTCCATGTGTAAAGTCTAATACGTATGTCACAATATAGGCCCTTAAATGTCACAAATCGGTGCAAAATTCACATGAAAAGTCCACAGGGTGACAGACCACCCAAAACGGTGCGATACACAACACAGTGATCCTCCACCAGGTACATCTAAATGCTCACCAGATTTCCCAGGGAGCCAAATCTTGAATCAAACTCCTGTGGGCCACTCCCATTAGATTCCCAGAGGCACAGAGAAACAAACAGGGATTTCTTCAGAATAACAAAAGTGCATCACCTCGGAAGATAAGGATGTCCTGATACCTGTAAGGTGGTATTCCCTTTGCCCACAGGAGTTTGATTCGAGACTTGGCTCCCTGGGAAATCTGGTGAGCATTTAGATGTACCTGGTGGAGGATCACTGTGTTGTGTATTGTACCGTTTTGGGTGGTCTGTCACCCTGTGGACTTTTCATGTGAATTTTGCACCGATTTGTGACATCTAAGGGCCTTCCTGTCTTCCTCTTCATTTTTCCTATATTGTGACATACATATTGGACTTTACTAGGGATAGGCCGATATGTTTTTTTCAGGGCCAATACCGTTATTTTGGTCACAACTAGAGTTGAGCGAACACCTGGATGTCCGGGTTCGGCCGAACTTGAAAATAAAGTCCGGGTTCGTGACCCGAACTTAACCCGAACTTTACCCCGATCCTGAACCCCATTGAAGTCAATGGTGACCCAAACTTTTGAGCACTAAAATGGCTCTAAAAAAACATGGAAAGGGCTAGACGGCTGCAAATGGCAGAAAAATATTCTTAAGAGCATGGCAAGTGCTCTGCAAACAAATGTGGATAGGGAAATAACTTAAAATAACAGAAAAAAACAGAAAAATAAAAATTAATCATCTTGATCTAGGAGGATGAGGCCCATATGGAGTAGGAGGTTGAGGTAGCGGTGGATGTGGCGGTGTGGGTGGAAGCGGCGGTGGAGGAGGACGAGGTAGCCAACACTGTTTTTTTTTTAATTTTAAATTTCTTTTTAAATTAGAGTGAGAAAGATCAAAAATACAACAATGGCTGGGTAAGGGCGGTATACATGTCTATTCTGCACAAGGTACGGACAAGTCCTGTGGGATCCATGCCTGGTTCATTTTAATGAATGTGAGCTTGTCCACATTGGCTCTGGACAGGCGGCTGCGCTTGTCTGTGATAACGCCCCCAGCCATGCTAAATACACGTTCAGGTAATACACTGGCTGCAGGGCAGGCCAGCACCTCCAAGCGTAAAGGGAAAGTCCAGGCCATGTGCCCAATTTGGAGACCCAGAAGTTGAAGGGGGCAGACCCGTCATTCACTTTGTGTATAGAACGTAAGGAATGGAAAGGAACTGTATATGGTATATGGTAAGGAACGGTGATGGCGGCGGGGGGCTTTTTCCCCCCTTCTGGGTTGAGTCTGGCCTTGGAAAAGGTATGTGTCCCCCTGGTTGTGAGCCGGGCTCTCCCAAAGCTGTCTAAGTTCTGAGGCCTTCTGGTAGGGACGGGGCTGCACTGGCCTTGCCAGGGACGCGTATTCTGAAAAGCCTGTGGTGTATGTGCCCCTGGAGTGGCAGTCCAGGGGTGCCATAATTCACGGTGGATGGCAACACTATGAGTATGGCAACAAGGACACTGCACTTCCTACACCCGTTTTTCACACCTGCCTCTAGGGCTGGGCCTTTTGGTCAGGAGTCAGGACCAGAGGAATTTTTTATTCCTGGCCGAAGGGCCTGCCATAGTATTGTAACGTGGCACTAACCTTGCACTTCTTCTTCACTATCCCTTTCCCCACTTTTATGTGTTGTGTGTCTCACGTTTTGTGTTTTTTATTGTGGCGGTACACTTTATTTTGCACAGCGTGATTAGTAGGATGTAGGTCCTTGGGCCTCTCCCTGAAAGTCTTGAGAGGAGGTGGATATGGCCTTCTGGCTTGGTTCACCCTCTCTCATTGGGTCTTTCTTCGGGAGAGCCCCACCTAGTACTTGGGGTGGTCTGTTTCAGCAGACCTCCTAAAGAAAGGGGCTGCCTGGTTTCGGCCAGGTTAGCCAGTGTAAGTACCCCAGTCCCTGTCAGGAGCCTTGCGCCCCGGGGGATCAGGGTCAGGGACCATGTGTACACCCTGTGTACTTTTTGTGTTTCACTTTTTTGGTGTGCACTTTTTATTGCACCCACCGGGTGATAGTCTGAGTGTGTTCACACACCACGGGCTTAAAAAAAAAAAACAACTGGTGGTCCTGGTTGTTGTGGCGTGCTGACAAAACTTTTGCACATTTCATACATGCTAACCCTGCCTTCTGAGGTGCTGGCGGTGCCCTGGCTGCGTTGGCGACCTCCTCTGCCTTTGCCTTGTGCTTCCACTGTGCCCCCACTGTCAGGTGGGAATGCCACCAGCATCGCTTCTCGACCTTTTGGCTAAGATCAAGTGTAGTATCTGTTGTTATCAGTTATCTGGGTGCCACCCTGCTGTGAACATGGCTCCTTCTCCTCATCCTCCACCTCGTCATCCTCCAGAAATGTGCCCTTGCTGGACAATTGTGTACCTAGCATTTGTGGGTGCAGAAACCCACCCTCGGAGCCACTTGTGAATGACTGCCCTGAAAGCCTTGGAAATTATCACTGCTCCGGATGCGGAGGCGGTAGTGGATGAGGATGAGGAAGCAGAGTAGGAGGAGTTAGCAACAGGAGTCGAACTGAAGCGCCCTGCAATCCTCAGTGGTGGAAGGAGATGCGCCAAACAAATTTAAAGGGTGTATCTCACAGTAACATAATCAGCAAATGCTGCAAAATTATTAATGTTCCCCTAAATAGGTGTTTATTGAACAGCAGAATAGAACAACAGTATCAAAAGGGTGTATCTCACACGTACAGATACAGACTAGGCTGCAATTTAATATCTTTCTTTCCCCTAAATGGGTGTTTATTGAATAGCAGAATAGAACATCACTATCCAAAGGGTGTATCTCACACGTACAGACACAGACTAGGCCGCAATTTAATATCTTTCTTTCCCCTAAATGGGTGTTTATTAAATAGCAGAATAGAACAACAGTATCCAAAGGGTGTATCTCACACGTACAGATACAGACTAGGCCGCAATTTAATTTTTTTTCCCCTAAATGTGTGTTTATTGAATAGCAGAATAGAACAACAGTATCCAAAGGGTGTATCTCACATGTACAGATACAGACTAGGCAGCAATTTAATATTTTTCCCCTAAATGGGTGTTTATTGAATAGAAGAATAGAACAACAGTATCCAACGGGTGTATCTCACAGAAAATATGCAGACTAGGCCGCAATTTTTTTTTCCCTAAATGGGTTTTTATTGAAAAGCGGAATAATACAACAGTATCCAACGGGTGTATTTCACAGTAAAATATGCAGACTAGGCCGCAATTTTTTTTCCCTAAATGGGTTTTTATTGAAAAGCGGAATAGAACAACAGTATCCAACGGGTGCATCTCACAGTAAAATATGCAGACTAGGCCGCAATTTTTTTTCCCCCCTAAATGGGTTTTTATTGGAAAGCTGAATAGAATAGTATGCAACGGGTTTATCAAACATAAAATATGCAGACTAGGCCGCAATTTTTTTTTCCCCAAATGGGTTTTTATTGAAAAGCGGAATAGAACAACAGTATTCAACGGGTGTATCTCACAGTAAAATATGCAGACTAGGCCGCAATTTTTTTTTTTCCCTAAATGGGTGTTTATTGAATAGCAGAAAAGAACAACATTATCCAAAGAGTGTATCTCACAGTAGTTAAATGCTTGTTGATTGACTGCCCTGCAGCTGTTGAAACTGTGCTATTAAAACCGCGCCAAAGCATTAAAACATGAAATAAAATTAACGAACAACGTACTGTATCCCGAAAATATAGTAAAATGTTCGGGTCCGTGTCCGGGTACCAAACACCCAAAAGTCCGGTACGATCCCGAACAATACAGTGCGGGTTCGCTCAACCCTAGTCACAACGTATCGGTATTGGCTGATATTTTGTACATTTAAAGTTTTGAAAAATAAAGACAATTTTCGACACAAATCTGGTACTGAACATGTTAATTTTTGTTTAATGCTTAATGGCTGGCTTGCTGGCACCCTGTGGTGGGTGGCTGGCTGGCACCCTGTGGTGGGTGGGTGGCTGTCTGGCACCCTGTGGTGGGTGGGTGGCTGGCTGGCACCCTGTGGTGGGTGGCTGGCTGGCACCCTGGGGTGGGTGTCTGGCACCCTGTGGTGGGTGTCTGGCACCCTGTGGTAAGTGTCTGGCTGTCTGGATGGCACCCTGCGGTAGGTGGGTGGCTGGCACAGGGGCTGTGGGTGGCTGGCTGGTACAAGGCCTATGGGTGGCTTGTACAGGGCCTATGGGTGGCTGTCTGTCTGGCACCCTGTCTGTGGGTGGGTGGCTGGCTGGCTGGCACCTTGTGGTGGGTAAGTGGCAGGCACAGGGGCTTTGGGTGGCTGGCTGGTACAGGGCCTGCGGGTGGCTGACTAGCTGGTACAGGGCCTGTGGGTGGCTGGCTCGCGATTCAACCCTGCGTTACTTTAATGGAAAATAGCGCAGTAGTGCGATGATGTACCCAAATAAAATTGATGTTCTTTTTTCCCACAATTAGAGTTTTCATTTGGTGGTATTTGATCACCTGTGCAATTTTTCTTTTTTGCACTATAAACAAAAAAATAGTGACAATTCTTAAAAAAAATAAAAGTAAATATTTTTTACTTTCTGCTATTTAACATTCCCAAAAAAAAATAAAAAATCGATTTTTTTTAATCATTTTAGGCCAATTTGTATTCTGCTACATATTTCTGTTGAAAAAAAATCTCAATAAGCGTATTTTGATTGGTTTGCGCAAAAGTTATTGCATCTACAAACTAGGAGAAATATTTATGTCATTTTTATTTGTTCGTTTTTTTTACTAGTAATGGCGGTGATCTGCGATTTTTAGCGGGACTGCGACATTGTGGCAAACAGATCGGACCCCTGACATTTTTGGGGGGACCAGTAACATTACTACAGTAATCAGTGCTAAAAAATATGCACTGTTACTGTAATAATGACACTGGCAGGGAAGGGGTTAACCCAGGGGCTATCAAATAGTTAAATGTGAGCCTAGGGGGTGTTTTCTAACTGTGGGGGTGGGCTTATCATATCAACAGAGAGACCTGTGTTCCTAAATAGGAGGAGCACATGAGCTCTGTACTGATTCCTGAGAGAACAATGGTCTGCTGTGTTTGCAACAGCAGACCGCCTATCTTTTCACGGGGAGCGATCGCGGGTGCCCGGCGGCAATTGGGGACGCCGACCCCGTGGATCAACTTTCCCACTGGTGAGTGGGCACGCGCCCCCAAGATCGCTCCCGCGGACAGCTGTACAGGTACGACGATTCGAGGGAACCTGCCGCCATACAACTGTGGTGGCTGGTCGGCAAGTGGTTAAAAGAAAAACAGGTTTACAATCACTTTCAGTCAAATGTGCCACGTACTTGTTCCGCAGCATAGCTCAGATGTTGATTTCTTCATAATAAAGTAGTTTGGTTGAGTTCAGGCTACGCTCTGAATAACAGAAGAAATAATCACAGTCAGGCTATGATCACATGGGCTTCACATAGGGGCACTTAACTGGTGGATTCTTCATTAACGAATCCCCTCCAAAGCACCAGACCTAAAAAAAAAGTGTACAGAGTTGAATGACTCAGTAAACACATTTATTGGTCACGCTGTTGCTTCATTCTAATGTTAACAGCACATATTAAGCAGAGCTTGCAAAATACAAATACTGTGTAGTCTTCTGCATTAAATGCAGATATGAATGTGGTCCTCAGAAAGGTGGTGGAGTGCTGGCAAAGGCTACTTATTGCTTTATGAGAAATTTAGTCTAAGAGTTCAAGATCGATAGCTCTACAAAATATGAAGGGTGACAGAAGGGTCATTCCTTGCAATTAGGCTTTATCTGCTACTGAAGATATAGTTAAAAATCGGAATCATGAGAAGCACACATTTAGCAATCTGGTATTATTATCACTTGAATTCTAACTGAATGGCTTCCTAGTATACAACACAAATCTGCATTTCAGCACCATGGATAGAGCTTTGAACTGTAATAAGTCAACTGCAATGTAGCAACTCGCAGCAAAAGTTTGAAAGACCAACTCATCTCTAGGTGTATACTAACATCATTTTGGATGTTAGGAATAGAAATCTTGTGAATTATGTGGCAATTATCTAAAAGTATAGGACTATAATTTCTTTCTATGCTGTTTTTTGTGCATTATACTACAGCAAAAAAAGCTGGAGTATGGCAAAGCATCTGGTGAAATAGAAATTACAAACAGACAATAGCTTTCTTCCCCTGGAATGTGCATACTTGGCAAATTTCAAGCAAAAGCTGCACAATTCTCATTTTAAAAAAAGTTTCTAATTTATTTTCTTCTGTTACTGGTTCATCTTCTACTGTTAAAGGAGCAGTATATCTAAAACATCAGTTATCATTATACAAGACATTTTTAATAGCATTCTGAATGTACACAGTGCCTTGATACAGAGAGATGCAGTGCCTTGAAAAAGTATACACACCAATTGAAATGTTCCACATTTTTTCATTTTACAACCAAAAATGTAAATGTATCTTATGGCGATTTTATGTAATAGACCAACACAAAGTTGCACATAATTGTGAAGTGGAATGAAAATGATAAATAGTTTTCAAAATCTTTTACAAATAAATATCTTAACAGTGTGGCGTGCATTTGTATTCAGCCTCCCTGAGTCAGTACTTTGTAGAACCACCTTTCACTGCAATTACAACTGCAAGACTTTTTGGGGATGTCTCTACCAGCTTTGGACATCTAGAGAGTGAAATTTTTGCCCATTCTTCTTTGCAAAACTACTCAAGCTCTGTTAGATTGGATGGGGAGCATCTGTGAACAGCAATTGTCAAGTCTTGCCACAGATTCTCAATTGGATTTAGGTCTGGACTTTGATTGGACCATTCTAACACATGAATATGTTTTGATCTAAACCATTCCATTGTAGTTTTGGTTGTATGTTTAGGGTCGTTCTCCCGATGAAACAGGAGCTGACTGGCAACTTTTAGCCCAGGGGGCAAGTACAAACCAGGGGCCCATGGTGCAGCAACTCGGTCCTCCTTCCACACTCCCTCTTCCTGGCCTCCTTCTGACCCCCATTCCAAGCTGAAGCTCTGCTCTAGGTACTCTCTACTCACTGGCCAAATATGGTTCCCGACCTGGCTACCAGGGGGGGGGGGTTTGGGGTCAGCTTGTTGGAGGGGGTCACCAGGGGAGGAGAGTCTCCAGTAGGGCATAGAACTGGCTTCTGCTCAGACACAGTTTACACCATCCATGCTGGAGAGGAGGCCTGCTCTCTGTCCTTGTCTTTATCCTGCACTCAGTAGGTCAGCAGTGGGGACTTTTTTACTTCTCTTTCCCAGCAATCCTTTAGGCATGTCTGTGGCAGAAGCGGTGCAGCCTTTTTAGGGGGCAAAAAAGCTGCTTGGGGGGCAATTGCCCCCCTTTCCCATGGCCCAGTCCTCTCCTGTCCTGGGAGGCGAACCTCCGCCCCAATCTCAAGTCATTTGCAGACTCTAACAGGTTTTCTTCTAAGAATACCCTGTATTTGGCTCCACCCATCAACTCTGTCCAGCTTCCCTGTCCCTGCTGAAGAAAAGCATCCCCACAACATGATGCTGCCACCACCATGTTTCACAGTGGGGATGGTGTGTTCAGGGTTATGTGCAGTGTTAGTTTTCCCAAACTACCTATAAAGATCACTCTAGGTAAACAGTGGCGCTAAAGGGCATAATCAAATACACAAGAAAAATGTCAGTGCATGTTATAAACACAAACACTGATAATATTGATAAATACACAGTAGCAATGTAACGAGTGACACAAGCATAAAGTGTTTAAATGAAATCAAAGTGATGATAAACATAAACATGAAAAAAATGTAGTATAACACAAGTCCATAGCACTGAATGCCACAGTGCAATTAAATGTCCTCCAAATATGTAGAGCTCTTCACACAACATCACTTGTGCGCCAATTGCCTCTTCCCCGTTAGAACTGAACTTACCAAACCTAATTGCCTCACATTCTCATGTTTGGCAATCATGCATTTTAACTACACCGGGCTACTAGTGTAGTGATATAGTGATTTCCACCTCTTCAGACATGGACCAATCACTCATGAATGGGAAATAAGGAGAGCTCCCATAGTGCAGTATGTCTAAAATATAATTTATTGAAAAAACTTCAATCATTGCACTTACATTAATTCAAATAAAAACAGGCTTGAATTGGATATATCCAAAGCATAACAGCGGTTAGACCTATTGCCCACAGGAAATGTCTCATCCGACTGGAGAACCTCGCTTGAACGTCACTTCCGCTTTTTTGTAAACATCACTTCTAGTTGTCGTACAGCCATGTCCCAACGTGTTTTGTCATCAGGACTTCTTCCAGGAATTGGCTGTACAGCACGGCAACCTACACGCCATCACCATGTGGAAGGTGGAAATCATTTGCAAACCAGAAGCTCCCAAATGACTGCAATTCTGAAACCCATGGGTTAGATACAAATATCAAGGATGTCAAGTTAAATCAAGGATGCCCAGTAAATGCCCAGAGATGCACATCAAAATATGCTTAGTGGACATTAATCACAAAGACGAATGCATGAGAAACAGTTCCACAGTTGGTATGTTGTAGAAACTGTTTTAGAAAATGTTTTGCAGGATACACCTGCTTCCTCAGGAAAAAACGAAGTCACAGCATCTACAAAGGAAAAGATAATGATAAAATAATACATCATAATATACGTCAAAGTGGCCCCACCACTAAAGCCCTGTATACACATTTAGAATATTGTACAAAAGATACCGCTTTCTATCTGATCGTTAGTAGAGCTTTTGTCCAAAAAAAGGGAGAAACACGAAAAATTCTCTTTGGATACCAGATCGTACGATTTTCATTTAATCAGTACAGTTTTCATCCAAAAATATGATACAAATACAATACATCACTTCCAAATTTTTATTCTGTCATGCCAGAATTTTCGTACTTTAGTAACCTATTCGTTTTCGATATGGAGACTAGCATGCAAAAAAACGAATGATCATTCGTGCGATAATCTCATTGTGCATACTAGGCCTAAGTCAAGGCTCCAAGACTTACGCAGAGCTAGGAAGTGGATCATGAAACCCCAAGTAGCAAACCAGAGAACCTGATCCTAGCCTTGGTGGGTATGGGAGACACACAAAACTGCTAAAAACTACAAATAAGGGACATTTTGAACTCCATTAGGAAATTGTCAATTAACATTACAAAAAAATGTTTTTCTTCTCTAGTCAAATACACCTACCAGAGGAGTGTAGCTCTATCATGTCGAGGCGGACCATATTTGGCAGGGACACTGTATGCTCATGTGAAAATCCAACTTTACTCAATCACCAAAAGGTAATAATCCAAGTTTATAGTAATAATGAAGATGCCAGAAAGAACACTATACTGAGATTCACTGCAATATATATAAATGCACTGGCTCTGCATCTCCGAGTCAGTGTGCGTTCCAACAGCAGGAAATGTGTTCTGCTGCACCTCAATGCACTTCGCACAAAACCCTGGGCTTCCTGAGAACACACAAATTATGTGAAATGTGTTGAGGCACAGCAGCACACCATTGGCGTCCTTCCATCCATTACAATTCCTGCTATTGGAATGCACGCTGACTCGGAGGTGCAGAGCAGCAATGCATATTGGTGTAGAGCATTACTGGATGTATAAGGTGCTGGTCCAAGAGCACTTAACTATGCGAGTTTGCATTTACCATTTTACCTTAATATTTTTTAATTTAATAAATATGTTGCGCAATGATGGCTTTTTTGGCGATTTTCTGACATCATTTTAGGGAACATATTGAGAGTGATAAACTGTTTTGCTACATTTGGAGCCACTGGAGGAGATTTAAAGTGATATTCACCAACCGCCCACCGTAATATTACTGCGGCAGGGCGGCTCGGAGTGCATGTGGTTTCGGCGGCACGCGAGAGGTGGGCCGCGATCGCCCGGGAAACGGAAAGAAGACCCGCCTGCTTTTGTAAACAAAGCAGGCTGATCTTCTCTCAGACAGGCAGGGACAGATCAGCAGTTTCAGCAAAGCTGAAACTGCGATCTGTCTGTGCCTGTCACAGAACCCCCCCCCCCAACCCACACAGTCAGTAAGCATATTAGGTATACATTGAACAATATAGGCTATTTGGGACTTTAAGTGAGACACCAGCAGGTAATGCCCATCGTCTCCATCCCTGTATCAGAATACCTGAAAATTGAAAGGATTAAAAGAGGTGCATGGAAGCCAGCCAGCCCCCAGTCTGATGTACTCACCCTCCACCAACCAAGTAGACCTGTCTATATAAATAAAGAACAGGGGTTTAGTTGACAAGCATTTGCAAATTTATGTGTAAGCTGCAAGGCCTCTACACAGCACCCTGTGTTACTTGCAGTCCTAACACTGACTATTTTGAGTGTATCCACAATGGAAGCACATGGCTGCTAATGGATAGATGGGAGACAGGTGGGAGGGAGACAGCCCAAACCTCCCCTAACCCGCTCCCATCTATGACTGGACTAATGTATCATAGCTCTAAATAGCTATGTTGTAGTGATGGTACAAAACTGAAATGGCCTAGCTGAGAAGCATACACCTCCATCCCCTTGTCGGATACAGTATAAAATACAGATTGGGACTTTATATGAGGCATTGGCCTGTAAAGTACAGCGCCTCCATCCCTAATTTGGGGGAGGTTTGGGGTGCCGTGTAGAGGCCTTGCAGCTTACACATGCATTTGCAAATGCGTGTCAACTAAACCCCTGTTCTTTATTTATATTGTGAGACAGGTCTACTTGGTTGGCGGCAGACTGGAGGGTGAGTACAAAAAAAAAGCTGGGGGGAGTGAAGGGTGGAGAAGGATCTGGGTGTTCTGGTAGATCATATGCACAATAATGGTATTTGTATTATTTATTTAGTACAGGTACCTGGAGAAAATCCACACAGGCACAGGAAGAACATGCAAACTCCAGGCAGATAATGTCATGGTTGGGATTCGAAAGGGTGACCCTAGCAGTGCTAGGTGTATGTGCTAACCACTTAGTCACTGTGCTGACCACACTTAACCACTGTGCTGCCCAGTGGCATGCAATAATAGCATGCAATGTCAAGCTGCGGTTTCCAAAGTGAGCAAAATCCTTTCCGGTATTAAAAGAGGTATGAACAGCAGAGAGAGAGAGAGAGATAATTTTGCCTCTGTACAAATCATTAGTAAGACCTCACCTGGAATATGCAGTTCAGTTTTGGGCACCAGTTCACAAAAAGGATATTGGGAAACTGAAGAAAGTGCAGAGAAGGGCAACCAAACTGATAAGAGGCATGGAGGAACTAAGAAAGTGCAGAGAAGGGCAACCAAACTGATAAGAGGCATGGAGGAACTCAGCTATGAGGGAAGATTAGAGGAACTGAATTTATTCTCTCTAGAGAAGTAGAGATTAACAGGGGGATAGGATCAACATGTATTAATACATAAGTGGTTCATATTGTGAACTTGGTGTTGAGTTATTCACTTTAAGATCATCACAGAGGACAAGGGGGCACTCTTTACATCTGGAGGAAAAGCAATTTAATCTCCAAATATGCAAAGGCTTCTTTACAGTAAGAGCTGTGAAAACATGGAATAGACTCCCTCAAGAGCTGGTTCTGGGCAGCTCAGCAGATTGTTTTAAAAAAAGGTCTGGATTCTTCCCTAGATACACATAATATAACTGGATACTAACATTTATAGGTAAAGTTGATACCGAGAATATCCGTTTGTCCTCTTGGGGGATCAGGAAGGAATTTTTTCCCCTGCTGGAGCAAAATTGATCATGCTTTATTTGGGTTTTTAAGCCTTTCTCTGGATCAACTGTGAGTATAGGATTGTGTATATAGGATTGTATACATGTTTTTTCCTTCTATTGGTTAAGCTGTTTTTTTCCCTTCTATTGTCTGACTTGCATCTTTTATTAACCAGAGTATGTAACTGTGTAAAACAAACCAAGCCAAAGTTCCAAAACAGAAAAAGGCACTCTCGCAGCCTGTCACTGGCAATCACTGTTACAGGAAAAATTGAGAGAGGCACACTGACACATTCAAAAGCAGGTTCTTCATTGTTCAATTAAAATCAAATGCATAGAAGATGAGCAAGTTAAAGTTTTAATATGATTCACACACACAGGTGCTTACCAACCAATGCAAAAAAAAAAAAAAACATGAAAATGTGAAAACTGTTTTTTTATGCAACTTTGAGGGCAACACTGAAAATACATAAACCCTTTAAATAACATCTTGGGGATGCCAAAAATCTGTACGTGGTATTATGGCAACCATATGATTTTTCTTGGACTAAGAAACAGTGTACAATGGCAGCTGTGAAATTGAGGTTCTTTTACAATTAGCTTGGCTTACATACAGCTGCAGAACCTCAATTAGGTTAATTTTAGTTTGAAAAAAGGCTTCAGCAGCAATACATGTTTTTTTCATCAAAAGGTAACAAGCCTGTTTTGATTGGCAGATAAAAAGTGGCCATTAATTCATTGTGACCGTCATTCTCTGAGATGTAAAACTGTCTTGCCACTGCCAAATTTTTATCAAGCTCTCAATATAAATTACGAGACCACAATTAATAAAGCAGTGTTAAACTGGCTAGCAGCAGTATATTTTTAATGAGAGAGAATTGGCTAAAATGTACTAGAGAAAAGGAGTACAGCCAAGTGTTGTACTACAAGGGTCGAGAAAGTGCAAATGACACAACAGTGTAAAACTGGCCTGTAAAAGGATGATTTTAAAGAGCAAAGATAGGCCTAAATTTACTAGAGAAAAAGAGCGCTGACTGGGGCTTTACTGCAAGAATTAGATTACTGCAGTCTAAATCTGGCTGACAGCAGAACAATTTTGATCAGGGATAATAGGTCTAGCTGATTTAGGCCTAACTTTTATTTTATCTGCAGGAAGCGGTTGATGCATTGATTGGAAGTGGTTTATTGTGTGGTCATTTAGGTGCACACGGTTTTTGTGTACCTCTTTTTTTCTTTTTTTCTTTCAGAAGGATGCAGCGGCATGAAGCTGTGAAGTAAAGGCAACTTAACGAGCAATTGGACGATAACAAGTGAATGCTCTGCTTTTAGCACACCACACCTAAAAAAGGCTCTATCAATATAAAATAAAATTTTAAAAACCCACAAAGGAAATAAACACACCTTAATACCACCCTATAACAAATGCCCACTTTTATTTAATGAAGCAAAGGGAAGCAGCAAAAAAGCGGTACAAGTGAGTGCTGACCTCAACTCAACCACAAAATAAAAGACAAAAAAGCCCCCCCCCCCCCCCCCCAGTAATAATACCAGCAAAGAGGTTGATTGCCCAGCACGTCAGCAACAGGACTAAAGTATAGTTTCTTTTCTGAACATAATCTCTTCCATTTAAATTTGTTAGTTTCCCCATGCTTTCCCTCAGCTGCAAATCGCTGTTGCAATTGCTGATTTTAAAGTGAAGGAGCTGGCCTATCCAGAAGCCCCCTTATTGGCCCTTCCAAATCTGTTGGGCATAGTTCAAAAATCACGCAGGGCAACTTGGTTTTTAAAAAAAAAATTCTCCCAGGAAAATCTGCACAAAACATCACTGTGATTGCAAAACATGAACTTGTAGGTTTTGCCCTGAATCAATGGTAGTTGCAAACCCTATCCTCATCCCTTAAAAGAACAGTTATGGCAAATAATGATCCCTATAGTTTATGTGCAAGTAGCATTATCAATGGCTATGACCTGCATTTTACAAGAGCTTTATTTTGAAGAATGAAGGAGGGTGTATTTGAAGGTCTCTACCGCTTGGCCACAGCCCATATTGTAAAGAGATTTTCTACTGTGCCTCTAATGTGCTGAACTTCTGACATCACTCACTGTTCTGGGCTCCTCGGGATCTGAGGACATGCACCTGCTACATTACAATTTGGCCGTCCATCCAGCTCTCTATTGTGTTGCTTGATGACTTTATCTGAGCCATTTGTTTAAAACAGTCTAGTTAAAGACCACGCTAAGCAGAGCCTAATTGAATATAAAGTAAATAACAGCAAGGGAGTATCACGTGTGAAACGAGCTGTCTTGGCAGAGGAATTAGGCTCATTTACTGCAAGCTTGAATTTTAATATTTAGGCAAATTACTTCCTTATTCATTACAAGCTGAATTAAGTGAAGAATGGCACAGATGGTGATTCTGCTAATGATGCCAATGGTGCCTGGACAGAGCAGCCTGGCAATGGCAGAATACCTGGCAGAGAAATGAGTCTCACTCCGAGTTTCTTGACTGCTGAGCCTGAAAGAAAAATAGATTATTCTTCATCTGTCATACCCCAGAAAGCACAACTTAATCAGTGTGTATTGTTTCAGAAAATAACACCTAATAGACCCTCACAATCTGTTCCTCTTGTTACTGCATGCCTGCAAACAAGACTTCTCGAATTAATCAATATGTTATAAAAGATGGTCAAGTCCATCATACATTCAAAGTACAGAGATGGGGCAGATCAGCAGTTTACTTACTACCATGGTTCTAGCGGCAGTACCTTGGACTTTCCCAAATCATCAACTGTCCTCGAAGTATTTATCAGGACAAAAAAAAAAAGAATCATTTAACTGTTTTATTTAGCCAAGATAAATCTTCACTAAGCTTAAGGCTGGCCATACACGGGTTGCAGGAAAGAAATTTGCACGATTCCCCCATCAACACAGACAGTGTTGACAGGGGAATCAGCATTTGTCTTCTACTGGCAGGGGGTGGGTGGACAGGAGAAGCCATCCCCGCCAGGTGTAGACAGTGATTTTTGCTAACCGCTAGCATGAGAGTCCGGCAGGCTGGTTGTACCCAAGTTGATCGATCAACTTGGCACATTCAGCCTGTTCATTAACGTTTCAAATTGAACCATGTATGGCTGGTCAAAAGCTGATATCTGATGAAAGGGGTGAACCAATGGCAATAAGGTTGGTGAGTGAAGAATTAGATGATGCTGGACGTCATCCAGCCAGGAAATGAAACAAAAATGTCAACTGTTCAAACTATTCTGTAAGTAGCAAAATGAAGGTGTACATGGGCAGGGAGGTGACCTGGCTGCATTGATCTAACGGTAGTAAAAAAAAAAAAATAATAATAAATCAGGTCATCAAGCTGCTTTTACTTGATCTTTCATAGTTTTTATTTTTACAGAATCTTTTGCTGCCAGATTTGGCAGGTAATGTGACACAAGTGTCAAAGACATTTTTTGCCAAGTTTCATCTTGTTTTCATTATTGCAGTCATGCACTACTGTGTGTGGATATTACTGTCATTGGCTCAGAGAAAAAAAAAAAGATGCTAGAATGATAAACACATTTAAATAATGTAACACTGTGAAAATCCGCAATAGATAAAATAAAATTAGAGAAAGCGGCTACCACAGGTCAACAGATTTCAACCTACTCTATATAATTCATACAAAGTGCAGCGCTTGCCATAAACACATAGAAATTTAAATACAAAAGAAATAAATGAATATAAGACAATCCTCAAAAAATTCCATTCAAGTCCACAAATATGCAAAAAAGATTGTGTTTCTGAAATGAGAAGACAGGTAGAAAGGGCTCCCCCCCCCCCCCAAATGTCCAGTAGAAGTGATGGTGAAGGTGGCTGCTTAACAGAGGTTATTGGCTTTCAAACGAATGACGAGTCAGAAGCAGGAGTCCAAGCTTGGAATATCATCATCGCACCAAACATCTAACTTAACCTTTACCCTTTCTTTTTCTTCTTCCTCGACTGCACCCCCAGACTGGTAATCTGGAGCCTGGGAATTCTTCTATGTAAGGGGGGGGGGGGGGGGTAGGCGCAAAGGCCTATTCTCAGGACTCTTTTTGTTTTGAATGTTATCACTGGTTGATCATGACTTGTAATCATTCTCTCCGTTAAACATTTGTCTTTGTTTAATATGCTAAATGGATCAAAACTGATTGGAAAGACAACCCTCGGCTCCTTGACTCCACTCTCAATATAAGGGGGCATATTTAACATAAAAGCTCATAGTGTAGTATGTACTGGTAAAGGTTTTTTTAAAAGCATACCATAGTTCACTCTCATTTCAGAAGAAAATTACACGTGTCTCTATATTGTAAAAACTTAAATAAAGTTTGACAGTTAAAGTGATTCTAAAGGCAGAAGGTTTTTTTATCCTAATGCATTCTATGCATTAAGATAAAAAAACCTTCTGTGTGCAGCAGCCCCTCTCAGCCTCCCTAACAATTATTTGAGCCCCATCTCGATCCAGTGATGTGCACGAGTGCCTCCGACTTCTGGGACTCTCCCTCCTGATTGGTTGAGACACAGCAGCCACGCCATTTGCTTCCTCTGCAGTCAATAAAAGTCAGGTAGCCAATCAGGAGAGAGTGGAGGCAGGGCAAAAACGTGGCTCCATGTCTGAATGGACACACAGAGCTGGGGCTCCGCTCGGGTCCCCCCATAGCAAGCTGCTTGCTTTGGGGGCACTCAGCAAGGGCCAGGAGAGCCAGCGAGGGACCCAAAAAGAGGAGTATCTGGGCTGCTCTGTGCAAACCCATTACACAGAGCAGGTAAGTATAACATGTTTGTTATTAAAAAAAAAAAAAAAAAAACTTTGAGAGTAATTTACACAGTTACCTGCAATTGGCTGTTTTGAAGGTCACGTGTTATAGAATAACAGTCTTGCTCGTTCAGTACCTGTAAAACAAAAGAAACTGTGTGTTTTTGTGGTCAGTCGGCGCTGGACATCAAGCCCTGTTCGGCGGCTTGATTGTTTTTACAAGTGGCAGGAGGGGACATCACCTCTCCCGCCGGTGCTTCTACTGCCTCGCCCGTGCGATCGGCGAGCAGGAGAATGAATCAGCTGGCGGGGGCCCTTTACCACAGAGCTGGCCAAGGTCCAAATGGCCCCTCGGTCATCTCTATGATCCTTGGAGGCCGGAAATGACGTTATGATGTCATCTCCAGCCTCGGCAGTTGTAAACACAGCAGTTGCCTCAGCTGGGAAGCCAAGATCTTTTTTTTTTTTTTTTTTTTTTTTTTTTTTTAGGCTTTTTAGCCTAGAGGCGAGATCTGGGGCCTTAAAGACCCTAGATCTCTCTGTAAAGGGGACCTGTCATACCCTATTCCTATTACATGGGATGTGTACATTCCTTGTAAAAGGAAAAAAGTGATAAAAAAAATGTAAAGGGAAAGTGCCAAAATATAAAAATAAAAGTAAAATAAAAAATAATAAAAAACAAATTTAAAGTGCCCCCATCCCAGCATGTTTGCATGCAGAAGCAAATGCATACGTACGTTGCACCTAAATATGTAAACAGCATTCAAACCACAAATGTGAGGTATCACCGCGAACGAGAGAGAGCAAAAGTTATAGCCCCAGACCTCCTCTGTAACTCTAAACAGGTAACCTGTAGAGAATTTTAAAGCATCACCTATGGAGATTTTTAAGTACTGTTGTTTGGTGCCACTCAACGAGTGTAAGCTATTTTAAAGCGTGACACGTTAAGGGTCTATTTACTCGGTGTAACATCATCTTTTTAAAATATGCAAAAAGATTGGGCTAACTTTAGTGTTTTGTTTTTTTTTTATTCAAGAAAGTTTTTATTCCAAAAAAAAAAAACACTTGAAAAATTGCTGCGCAAATACCGTGTGACATAAAAGGTTACAAAGACCCCTATTTTATTCCCTAGGGTCTCTGCTAAATAACATATATAAAGTTTGAGGGTTCCAACTAATTTTCTAGCAAAAAAAAAAGATGACTTTTACAGGTAGGAGAGATGCGTCAGAATTGGCCTGGGTGACAAGTGGTTAGGAAAAAAGTTTCAGGTGGACATACACTTTAAGGTAAAGCTGGAGTTCAGCTTCAAGCACTGTCTTTTATAACATTTGCATTTGTGCTATTGCTAGAGCTAGATTTTACTTAGAATACAATTGATCTCTTTACCACATATTACAAACACTGTAATCAGTAGATGTTCCTATTTTACATTCTCTAATACTCCCTGGTACACTCTGTCATTTTCCAAAGCTTTTTCTGTAAAAGCTTCAGCATCTGCATAACTCAACATATATAACTATGAGCAATCATAATGTGCCATCCAGCTCAGCACTGCATCAGAAGAGACCAGATAATGTGCAACACTATGCATTCTTGTTCCAACATTAATGTTCAAGTCTATAAACACAGATTAACTGAAAAAATATTAATTTAAAAACGATTGATTAACGATTTGTCCCAACAAATCCCCAAGACTGCACATATGGTATCGAACCACTGAATCGAAACGTTGCTTTTTGTGCACTGAATTATGATATCTTTACACAGGTTCCCCCAGAGGTATCCTATCCCATTTAGTGTATCTTGTAATTAGCTCAACATTAATGAGTGTGCTAATATGCATGCAATCTACAGCACCGGCATGGGTTTTTGAAGAAAAAAAAGTTCCATTGGACAAGACTGCTAATTAATCTAAGATAGGGAAATATTAAACCAATGCAAAGCTAGTAAAAGAAATATAGAAACTTGATGAAGAATTATCTGCAGGGGGTTTATCTGCCTGATCCATCTGGAAATGGTCGCAGTAGACGCAGCCATACCCTTACAAGGTCCATCAAAAAGGACAAAGAAAAGTCTGATTTTTTTAAAGGACTCAGTGGTCTGTAAATAGACCCTGATCGCCTGAACCACAGCCAAAGAATGCAAAGCAAGCTTCGTCAGATGCTGAGGTTTAGGACAAAGTGGAGGCAATACAATGTCTTCATTCAGATGAAAATCAGAAACCACCTTAGGAAGGAACGACTGATTAGGTCAAAGTACTACCTTATCTCTATGTATCACCAGATAAGCTGATCGGCAAGACAACGCCGCCAGTTAGACACTCTGCGGGCAGAAGTAATAGCCACCAAGAAGGCAACCTTCTGAGACAAGGACAGCAGCAAAAGCCACCGAAGTCTTTCAAAAGGAAGAACAGATAACACCATAAAATGTACGATTTCCACGTAGGATGATAGATCTTCCTGGTACACGACTTCCTGGCCTTCAATAGCGTAGGAATCACAGAGTCAGAAAGACCTCTATTCCTCAACACCTGGCTTTCAACAGCCATACCATTAAAGCCAATGACTGTAAAGCAGGATGAAATATTAGGCATTGAGACAGCAGATCTTCCCAGAGACTAAGCCTCCAAGGAGCATCGGCGACCAACCTTACCAGATCTGTGGACCAAGACCAGTGAGGCCTGTCTGGGGCCACCATAATGACCAGAATTCCTTCCCCCCTATCCTGCATAAAAGTCACAGCAGGAGATTCAAAGTAAAGTATGGAAGGCATAACTCAGTCGGTACTGACCCCAAGGTGCCACCAGTGAATCTTTGGCGTCGGTCAGAGGATTCTGAGAACTGGCTACGAACCTCTGAACCGCCCAGGTGAGGCAAGAAGCAAACAAATTGACCTAGAGTGCCCCCCTGGACACACAGGAGACAAAAAAAGCCTCCGGGTGAGGAAACCACTCCCAGGCTGCCAAGACACTCTTGGTGCCCCCTTGGTAATCACAATAAGCCACAGCCGTGGCATAGGCCGATTGAATCCAGACAGGACAATCTTGCAGACGAGTTGCCCAGTGGAACATGCCAAACCGTATTGCCCTGAGCCTCTGCAGAAAAGACAGACAGACTGCCAACAGCAACCGGATAGTGCCTTGTAACTTTTGCAGCTTGTCCGAGGGAGGGAAGGCCATCACCAAAGTGGAAACCCCTACAAAGCATACTTGAGAGGAACCCGGCTCTGGAAAGAATCAAAGACGTCCGCCCACCCCATAAATGGTAGGGGTCGGTGAGGGCACCCCATCAACCAGACGAAGATTCATCTGAGGATGCGGTCTGGTCCATCTCTGATTTACCTAAAGAAGGTCTTCTCGGAACCCCCAGAAGACCTGAACTGCAGTACCGTTGCTTGCGACCCGGAGGTACGAACTGGCCGCCTACGAGCAGCAAAAGACGATCCCCGTCTAAAACGTGGTGCCTTGCCCTTAGAGGGTTGAGGAAGAAGAGTACTTCACAAACTTTCCCTGTTACAGCTGAAACCGAAGTCCCAGCAGGGAGCTAGGTCCTATCCTTGACACTAGGCAGAACAAAACTGTTTGAGAATAGCAGAGCCTGAGGGGTTATGCCTGCTGGGACAGCCCCCATAGACGTGGACAAGTTTTTTCTACCTAGTGTCTATCCCTAGAAGGAGGAGCTTAACCCTATGAGTTTATGCATAGGAAGAGCTGCGTCTGTCGATGAAAGATAGAAAAATAATGGTGGCCACACAAAATATTGATACTTCGGGCTCAATTTTGACATTTTGACTTAGGGGTGTACTTACTTTTGTTGACATCGGTTTAGACATTAATGGCCGTGTGTTGAGTTATTTTGAGGGGACAGCAAATTTACACTGTTATACATACTGTACACTCACTACTTTACATTGTAGCAAAGTTCAGTGTTGTCACATAAAAAGATATAATAAAATATTTACAAAAATGTGAGGGGTGTACTCACTTTTGTGAGATACTGTATATATAAATATATATATATATATATATATATATATATATATATATATATAAATACATACACACACATTATATTACCAAAAGTATTATGAAGCCTTCCTTTACACGTACATGAGTATTAATGGCATCCAAGTCTTAGTCCGTAGGGTTCAAAATTGAGTAGGCCCACCCTTTGCAGTTATAACAGCTTCAACTCTTCTGGGAAGGCTGTCCACAATGTTTAGGAGTGTGTCTATGGGAACGTTTGACCATTCTTCCAGAAGCACATTTGTGAGGTCAGGCACTGATGTGGAGGAGAAGGCCTGGCTTGCAGTCTCCACTCTAATTCATTCCAAAGGTCCAAAGTTGTTCTATCGGGTTGAGGTCAGGAATCCGTGCAGGACAGTCAAGCTCCTCCACCCCAAACTCGCTCATCCATGTCTTTATGGATCTTGCTTTGTGCACTGGTGCGCACTCATGTTGGAACAGGAAGGGGCCATCCAAAACTGTTTCCACAAAGTTGGGAGCATGAAATTGTCAAAAATGTCTTGGAATGCTGACGCCTTAAGAATTCCCTTCACTGAAACTAAGGAGCCAAGCCCAATCCTTGAAGAAGTGCACAAAGCAAGGTCCATAAAGACATGGATGAGCGAGTTTGGGGTGCAGGAACTTGACTGGCCTGGACACAAAGCCTTCCTAGAAGAGTTGAAGCTGTTATAGCTGCAAAGGGTGGGCCAACTTAACATTGAACCCTATGGACAAAGACTGGAATGCCATTAAAGTTCATGTGCATTTAAAGGCAGCTGGGCAGCTGTCCCAATACTATAAGAAAGCACACAACAATAACTTATGTATAACTTATATCGCTCTCTGAGCATAACAGTTAAAGCAGAACTTAAAGGATAAGTTCACTTTTTTGGGCATGTTATATGTCACACCCGTATTTAGGGTGTAACATGTTACTTTAGAGTAGTCCCCCCTTCCCGCAAAAGCATGCGGAGGATGCTGTCCCCAAAACAGTGCGGATGAGCAGGGCTCTGCCCACACAGTCATGTCATTCATTCATTCAGATTCTGTGAATGAACGAACTAAAGGTCCCCTCTTTCACTGCAGCAGATGGCCTTTAGTTCTCAAAGAACTACCAGAGCGCTGATAAACGGCTCATAGCTCACTAACCCTTCCTACTATTCATTATTAGCTGCCCATGTGGAGGTATGGGCAGACAGAGTGTCTGCAGGTGCCTGGCGTTACACCCATGATTTACTGATCACGGGTGCAATGTTTTTCAGGCTGCAGTGTAAAAAAATATTAAATGCATTGTGTTACCTGCACAATAATGTACATTTTTTTTTGTTAATTAAAGGTGAGCTTAACCTTTAACTGTATCTAAAGACCCTACAAACTGAAAATGCTATTTAATTCATTTTTAATATTAAAAGCAAACTTATCCATCCATATCTCCATCTCTTATGCCCCATACACACGTGCAGATTATCTGCAGACTTTTGTCTGCAGACTTACCAAAACCATATAATATGAGGTCAAACCTAAACACTTTCAATTTGTATGCAATCCGGCAGGCCCTTGCACTACATAGAAAAGGTAAGTCTGCAGACAAAAGTCTGCAGATAATCTGCATGTGTGTATGGGGCATTACTTTGTTAAAAATCACTTTGAAAAACAGCACCTAGCATCTGTGGCCAAAATAATCTTGAGTAAGGGCAGATGAGTCATCTAGCATTTACTTCCTGTAATTCATCTGCCTTTAGCTCAGGCATGCAGGCAGGAGGGTGTGGTTAGCTGGGAAAGCCCCTCCTTTCCTTCTGAAGACTCCTATGATGTATGACATCATTTTAGTCTAGGTTAAAAACCAGAAAGCAACAGAAGAAATGTGAAAAAAAAAAAAAGTTTAAACAAGTAAGCCCACGTTCACATTAGGTCGCTCCGACTTAGGGGGCGACCTGTGAGGTCGCGTGCAGCGCGACTTCGGCGCGACTTGCACGGACTTCACAGAATGGAAGTCAATACAAGTCCCCTCCAGGTCGCCCCGAAGTAGTACAGGACCCTTTTTCTAAGTCGGAGCGACTTGTGTCGCTCCTATTAGAACGGCTCCTGTACTACACATTGGGAGTGACGGTGCACGACTTGTCAGGCTGACCAAGTCGCCTGACAAGTCGTACCAGTGTGAATGGACTCTAAATGTAATTTACCTTCCTATCTATTTACTAATAGCAGCATACGATTTAAAAATAGTTAATGTTGATTGAGAGAGTTTAGTTCTGCTTAAAAAACACAAAATCTCACTGCTTATTTGATAAACCAGAGAACAACATTAAAGTGGCAGAAAACGATCGCAGCCAATCAAAAGTCATATTTCTCTGATACACAAGCACTAAACAAAAATATGATTAGTTGCCAAAAGTAATTGAATATTTATAAATGATCATTGCTCTCAGTGCAGTCAATAAGTTATTATTTATATAGAAAAATTGTGATGTTCTAAAACAATCTCCAGTGTAAAACACAAGCTATCTTTAACTGGAAATACTGTATATCGTTGGGAACTTCAGACTCTCTTGATTCCTTCACCTATATTATCTCACTTGAGCACATGTGTATAAGGAAAGCTGTTATCTCAGAGACCACTGGAGCTGAAAACAGTGTTGGGAATGCCTGAAGCAAAACGGCGATGCAATATAGGCACCTGTATACTGTTTATCATTTATACAGCAGCCTGTGATAATTGCATTGCATCAGACCCAATTGGAGTCATTCTAATTTTATTTTAGCTGCAAACCTTGAAAAAGAAAAGGAAAACACGTACACAAACATGCCAAGCTAATTTTTATTTGTTCTTGGAATGTTTCAAATTACTGATGGCAACAATAAATCAGCGAGAATATGTTACATTAACAAAATGTTACAAGGGCAATTCATCTTCTTGTTATTTAATACTCAGCTGTATCCTAAATCTCTATGTATGTTATTAGCCTATTACAGCCTAAACCAGATTATCAGTTGGCTTGCTTTCCAGGCTGCTGCTTCCTTGCTTTATCTGCAAAGGGTATCTGTAAAAACTCCATTACCTTAAAGACCTCACAGCTCATAAAACAACTCATAAACAAATCTGTTATTGAGACAACTAAATCAGGGATGCTTGAATCACTTGCAGGGAAGAACAGTTTGGAAAAGGAGATCAAGTTAAAGTTTTATAGATTTAGAGGGTGCTTGTTAGATTTGCAAATGCCGCTTTTGCCGTTTGGAAAAAAAATCCTACAAAGATCTAAATGGGGTCCATCACAGGGCACAGCTAAAGGATCAGTCCACCCAAAACTAATATTTTAGTGATGGGTAAGTTATCTGAAATGACCTTGATATATGCATTTGCTCCCCACATAGCGCTTCTTAACGCCCCACTATCTGGTAAATCTGTCTGCAATGCCTAATATTTTTTATTTTACTGGGGGCTAAGATAACTCTTGCCAAGTTCTAGAAACAACCTACTGTATCCTTGGCACAGGCTAGGCAAAAGGTCACCTGAATTATGTTACATGAAAATATTGTTAGCATTTTGAAGTGAAGATTCGGGGATTGTGGCCCACATACAGTACATGCATGTCTCTCTTGTACGTTAATGTACTCTTTTTTTTGGGGTTTGCGGTATAGTTTACCTATTCTGACTGCAGGTTGGACCTTCTTGTCATCCTTTCTCTTTTCTTTTCTCTCCCCTATCTCTTCTTTTTTACGTTTGTGTGTCTGACTACCCAGGAATATAATGGTTTTGAGCAGTGCTGTATCTTGGCCTAGGCCAACAAGGCCCAGGCCTAGGACGGCACTTTTCAGGGGGGCAGCAAAAAAGCTGCACCCTGCACGAAAAAAAAACAGCCTCCTCCCGGGTCCCACACAAAATGGGTCTCCGTCGGCTTGTGCTACACTTTTAATATAGTGCCAGTCTTATGGGGTGAATTGGGCCAGAGGGCAGAGTCCAGGAGGCAAATCAGTCTGGCAACCCCATAAAGCGGTCAGTGATGAGGCTGCACTGATAAGGCTGCACAGATGGGCACTGATGAGGCTGAACGTATGGGAACTGATGAGGCTACGCTGATAGGCACTGATAGACTTGTGGTCTGTGGTTCACAGACGACAGGGCGGGTTGTAAACAGTAAAGGGCGTGGCCTTTACAGGAAGGGGTGGGCCATATGTAAATTAGGGGGTGCACAAGTTTAATCAGGCCTAGGGCAGCACAAAACCTAAATACACCACTGGTTTTGAGCTCTACTAGTAAGGCCTATTGATAGCTGGGTGGTCCTGTGTATATATGTACACAACCAAACCATTGCCAGGTGCTCATGCTATAATGCACCAGAATGTAAAACTGTCCTTGGGCCATATGTGTGGAGCTAATGATAAAGATTGGAAGTCCATAGCCCAGTAACATAAGTAGCCGGAAGTCAGATAAAACACAAGTTTATTCCAACAACGAAGCAGCAATAACAGTATTAAGCCAGAGCAGAATGTGGTATAGCATTACCAGAGGTGGATCCCATCCCATCCTGCAGCAGCAGCAGAAGATGATGAGGGAAAACCTGCGCATACCGAAAGATCTGGATGCAGGGCTGTCTTACCGCATAGGCACGCTGGGCAGTTGCCCGGGGGTGCCCACTTGCCTAGCGACCCAGCCCCAGCCAAATATTAGTCCCGACTCCTGACTCCCGTGTGCATCTCACCGCCGAACTTAGCAGGTGGCATCAGACATCCCAAGTCTTCCACAAGTGATTTCCCGGCTGTCGGTGTCAGATGTAAGAATGGAGCTGAAGCTTCCTTTATAGTTCCAGCTCTGTCCTGTCACAAACGGAGTGATATCAAATGCACTCCACCTGTGAGGAGACCGAGAGATACAGGAAGCATGGGCTCTGGATGCTCCTCACACTCCCCACCAGCATTTCCCGCCAGCAGTACAGACCAGCAGAATAAATAAAAAATGCAGCGCCAATGGTTTAAGAAATAAATAATAATCAATCAGTGAATTAAATAATAAATAAAAAATAATACCGTGAATTGATTCAGTATATAAAAGTGGCAAAGTGCACAAAACTTATGATTGAATATGGATAAAAATCTCATTAAATAAATATCTCAAATTATTAGTACAATAAATATAAAGTGCTGGTGCTGACTTCACACACAGGTGATCCATGTTCTTCTGTGCTCAATAGCAGCTCACCTTAGTATCTGACCCATACTGTATATTTCAATGAGTCAGATAAGCTGTAACAATCACTGGTGTTTAATGGTAACAACCAACCTCCTCTGGACTCAGGGATGCAAGATATGAATGGCAGTGGTATATATGAAAAGACAGGAGAAATACCTCTAGTGCTCTCTGTAAGCTTTTTATTAAGCAGGACACATAAACAAGGTACACTCACATGTATATGCACTTAAGCAGTGCGGACTACTGCAGACTCGTCTCTCTCAACTGGGATGCGGCGTCCGTGCGTAGGCTCCACCCCCGTATGCATTACATCACCACAGTAACTTCGTCAGTGGGCCAGGACTACTTGTTTCGGGACACACCCCTTTGTCAAATGTGTTGTGTAGCCTAATATGTATGTACCGATCCATTTGGTGCACTAGGAAAAAGACCATTGATCCTCGCAACGGCTGGTTGTTGATCTCTTTATTTTGAGATTTGCATTGTGGGTGTCACTGTTACGCATCTTTTATGGTGTATTTATCTGTATTGATGAAAACAGTACTCTGGTTCTATTGCTTGTTCTTTTATATATGTAAAACTTCCAATAAGTATTTTGAAAGAAAGATATATGCATTAACCAGTTACTTTTGAAGGTATACACAATTACCGTATCTCTTCCTGCATAAGGGGACCTAATTTCAGCATGTGGTGCCCAAACCAACACTTACTAAACCATGGTTGCTTAATCTTTTGAAGAGCGAGGGCCACTACAGTGATTCGATAACTGGTCCACCTGGGCCATAATGAACTACCACAATGAACTATATGAACTTTATGTAAAATTCTCTACGAATGAACTCCCCTTATGAAGGTAACCTACTCATATATGCAGAAATGGGCACATGTTTTACAGAGGCCAATCCTATTACCCCTTTGGGACAAGATCTGGACTTCTGTATTTAAAATCCCCTTGTAGTGTGGTGCAGAAATAGACCACTTTCAAAATGTTAATGTTCTGGTATAAAGCCCCAGAGGTTTTGCACCGCCAGGATCCCTTGCTTTCAAGTTGTGTTGGCGCTATAACCTTACACTGGGATCCCTTTACCATATTTTTTGGCAATGTTCCTGGCTACGTCCTTTCTGAACTGATGTCATGTCAGTGCTTCAGCATCTCTTTCAAAGATCCTTTAGATTAGACCCAGTTTACTGCTTACTAGGTCTTTCCTTCTCCGGTTTTCCTAAATCAGCCAAGCAATTTTTTATGACATGTTGGGGTTATATCTGAGTAAATACAGCTGGATAAAACAAAAAAATGTCTGTCTTCATTTCAGGCTGCAAAGCAACAAAATGTGAATATTTTGAAGGGGGTGGTTCTTTTTTATACCCACTGTAGCTTGTGATCTTTTTTTTTTTTTTCTTTACCACATGCTGTATTGCATTAAAGGAGTTGTAAAGGCAGAAGGTTTTTTTTTTTTATCTTAATGCGTTCCATGCATTAAGATAAAAAACCTGTATGCAGCAGCCCCCCTTAGCCCCTCTAACACTTACCTTACTCTCTGTCCAGCGATGTCCATAAGTGTCTCAGCCATCCAAGATTCTCACTCCTGATTGGCTAAGACACAGCAGTGATGCCATTGGCTGCCACTACTGTCAACTAGCCAATCAGGGGTTAGAGGGGGTGGGGCCAGGTCAGGGCTCCCTGTCTGAATGGACACAGAAAGCTGTGACTTGGCTCAGGTGACCCCATAGCAAGCTGCTTACTGTGGGGACACTGAACAGGAGGGAGGGGCCAGGATCACAGAAGAGGGACCCGAGAAGAGGAGGATCCGGGCTGCTTTGTGCAAAACCACTGCAACAGAGCAGGTAAGTATAAGGCCCCTTTCACATGGGCTTTCTGATCAGGTCCGGCTGTCAGTTTTTCAGACGGACCTTATCAGATGCTCCATGCACTCCTATGGAGCAGCGGATTATAGTGGTTACATGTTCGCTGACACCCGCTGCTATCTGATCCTGTCTGTGAAATCCAGACGGAAAGTAACCCTATTTTCCATCTGTCTGGAGGATCAGATAGGATCGGATGAAAATGGAAAGGCGGTCTGTTTTCATCTGATCTCCCCAAGAGGAGAATGGGGCTCTGACAGGTCCTTCTCTGCACGGTGACGGATCAATCCCCACTGAGCAAAACAGAGTCCACTGGGTGGAAAGCCCGTGTGAAGGGATCCTAATATGTTTGTTATTTTTATAGGGGAAAAAAAGACTTTACAATCACTTTAAAGGTTTAACAACATTGCAAAACAGAGTCCACAAAACACTTCAAAACCAAAACCCCACGTTATAGAGATGAGGCAGTTGTTAAATTAGCATGCTTTATTTCAGAGATGATATCCACAAATATCGTACAGTACAGAGTTTTGAAGAAGCTTGATTGGGCTGCATTGTAAGAGGGAAAGATGGGGCAGTTGTTATCAAGTTAGAAAGTATTATCTCAGAGGCAACAGCTAGAATTAGGGGGTAGGGTTAATACCAGCGCTATGGATTTTCAGTACCTTGTTTGGACTAGGATAAACAATGTGATGTAAGCTGCCACCAACCTACCTCTGAGGTAGTGAAAGGTGAAAAAGTGAAGGGTTGTTGGGGTCGGCGCTATCACATATAAAATATTCAAAGATAAAAAATGATGTGATGTGCGTATTGGTGAAGATAAAATATATAAAACCATACGTCATTAGGAAAGTGCATATAGTGCGTATAGTGCGTTTGGTACTATTGCCACTTAGATGCAAAGTGCTTGGTGCTGATATCTTTAAAACATCAATAAAGTGCATAAATTGTGCTTAATAAACCATATCATATGCCATATATACACAAAAAGTGCTGAGTGCTGATTTATACACCTGTGTTATATTGCACCACGTGTGTGGTTGTGTGCCTTTAAATAATAAACATGGCGCTTGTGGGTCCCCACCAAGTACAACCACTGCTTACCGCACACTAAGGCAGATGACTCAAAGTTCTTCGGTCACTGAAGCACAAGAATAGCCTCCATTGCGTAGTATATGATGGTTAAATCAAAGCAAGTAAGCATCCACTCACAGTTAGGGAGTTCACTTTCAGTGTATGGTGTTCGCCGGGCTGCTTCCGCGTTCTAACGGTCCAAACCACCGTTACTGGAAGTGACGTATTGACGTAGCAAACCTCGCCCTACGTGTTTCGTCATATGACGCTCCAGATGACGTCGTATGAAAACATGTACATTAGGCTCTCATCAACACAGAGGGGGACAATAAGGTTAGTGTGTTTTGCGCTACCAGGTAGAAAGAAGCATGTCAACCTTATTGTCTGCCTCTGTGTTGATGACAGCCTAATGTATATGTCTTCATTTGTTTACTAAAATGGATACCATTGGAGTGCGGAAGTTGGGATATTTCTTACTTCTTCAGCACAGCCTGCGAGCTGAGCCGGCACCCAATTACAAGATGTGTGGGGTACATGTATGGGTGAATCTACCTGGAATGGTGCTTCTTTCTTTGCATCACCACCACAATAATATCCCCAATATCACCACCTCTTTACCATTCCTGATATCACCACCATTTTGCCATTCCTGATATCACCACCACTTCACTATCCCTGATGTCACCATCAATTAACCATCTTTGATATCACCACCAATTGACCATCCCTTATATTGCTACCATTTAAACAGCCCAGATATTGCCATCAGCTAATCATACTGGAAAGCACCAACACCTCACTATCACTAATATCAACACGACATCTCCAAACTCAATAACACAAAAGACTATGCAAAAAACACTACAATTTAAGCTCTCCTACATTTAGAGTAATATCACATTTGCTGTTACCACAGTCATCATGCTCTTTGTACACAACCTTTATTGTGTACTCCTTTAAAATGTCTATAATTTTGCAAGTCTCTACCAATCCTGGTTGAATGCAATCATTTTGCATGCTCCCACCTTATTATAAAGGGAGTGAAGTAAGATTAGTTATCAGATTCACATTAGTGTTATTTATAATTTCTTAGCAGTCAGAAGTGTTCCTTCAAGTAGGTATCACGAAGCATAAACACTCATTCAGACACTGTTCAGTTTCCAAGCATCTTACATTTACTGAAAGATTTTATTAAGTTATTAATAATGAGGGTGGCTGATATTCTAGCTAAACATTGCCAGAACAATGGAAAAATATTACTGTATTTTAGGGCTTATAAACTAAGCATCTTAGCATATCCCTAGAGATTGCATGTGGTCTGGGCAAATTATATCAAATATATTCATACAGCGCCTTTAAAAAGTATCCATACCCCTTAAAAATTTTCACATTTTGTAATGTTACAACCAAAAACTTAAATGTATTTTATGGGAATTTTGTCTGATAGACCAACACAAAGTGGCACATAATTGTGAAGTGAAAGGAAAATGGTTTTCAAAATGTTTTACAAATAAATATCTGAAAAGTGTGGCATCCATGTGTATTCAGCCCCCCTGAGTCAATACTTTATAGAACCCCCTTTCGCTGCAATTACAGCTGCAAGTCTTTTTGGGTATGTATCTACCAGCTTTGCACATCTAAAGAATGAAACTTTTGCCCATTCATTCTTCTGCCCATCCTTCTTTGCAAAATAGCTCAAGCTCTGTCAGATTGGATGGAGAGCGTCTGTGAACAGCAATTTTTAAGTCTTGCCACAGATTCTCAATTGGATTTAGGTCTAGACTTTGACTGGGCCATTCTAACACATGAATATATTTTGAGCTAAACCATTCCAGAGCAGGCATCACTAAATGGCAGACTGCTGGCCAAATCCAGACCAAGTCAATGTTCTGTTCGGCCCCGGCGCCGTTGTGCCATTTAGGATCTGCTTTTTTTTCTCCGCCCCTGCTGCCCGCTATTTTCACAAAAAATACACAAAAAAGTATATTTTCTTCAATATCAAGGTAAGTAATAGAAAAAAAAAAACGGGACTATCCATTTCTTTTACAGGTGACACAGAGCAAGCGGATGGCCCAAAGTCGTTTTTGAGGCCGGAACTCTGCTTTAACTGATTGGTCGCTAGAACCGCCCTGCATTCTAGCAACCAATCAGTTAACTGGGGCAGGTCCCGCCCTCCGTCCATCCCTTTGCTGCACTTTCAATGTCAGCTGCTGTGTCTCCTACTCTGCTGTGACTCCGATGTCAGCTGCTGTGCCTGTGTAAGGTAGGACAGGGAAGAGGGCACTGTTATTGTTATGAAGGATGGAGAAAGCTGATGTAAAGGGGTAAAGGATCAGAAAATGTATTTTGAAGGAGGAGGGGTGATATAAAAGAGTCAGGGCAGGAATGTGAATGGACTGATATGAAGGGGGATGGGGTTCTACAAAGGGGGTGAGGACAGAAATGTGAAGGGGAGCTGGAGACTGCAGTGTGAATGGGGGGGGGGTTCTAAAAAAGGGGGTAAGCAAAGGAATGGCGGGGGGTGCTATAAAGGGCGTGGGGACAGGAATGTTTAGGGGGGCTGGGGACTGCAGTGTGAAGGGGGGTGCTATAAAATGGGTGACAGTTATGTGAAGGGGATGCTATAAAGAGAGGGCTAAAGATATGTGAAGGAAGGTTCTATAAAGGGGATGAGGACAGTTATGTGAAGGGGGGTGCTATAAAGGGGGTGAGGACAGTTTTGTTAAGGGAGTGCTATATAGGGGATGAGGACAGGAATGTGAAGGGGGGTGTTATAAAGTGGGTGAGGACAACAATGTGAAGGGGGACTGGGGACTGCAATTTGAAGAAGAGTTACTATAAAGGGGGTGAGGACAGGAATGTGAAGGGGGGTGTTATAAAGGGGGTGACGACAGGAATGTGAAGGGGGGTGTTATAAAGGGGGTGACGACAGGAATGTGAAGGGGGGTGTTATAAAGGGGGTGACGACAGGAATGTGAAGGGGGGTGTTATAAAGTGGGTGAGGACAGGAATGTGAAGGGGGACTGGGGACTGCAATGTGAGGGAGGGTTACTATGAAGGGGGGGGTTATATAAAGTGGGCTGGACACTGCAATTTAAAGTAGGGGTGATAAAAAGGGGGGCCGCAGACAAAAATGTGAAGGGGGGCTGAGGACTCTATTGTGAAGGGGGGATTATGTGCAGGGGGACTGAGAACACTGATGTACTAAAGAGGATTGTGATGGGAAGGATCTGAGGCTAGGTTCGCCTTATTGCATAACGCGCGTAGGCCACCCATTTATTTCAGTGGGCTGCCTTATAAGCAGAAACACAGAAAAATAAGTTCCTGACCCTTTTTTTCTGCAATTGCGCCATACCAAGCTGCATGGTACTGTGGCACCATGCAGTGTGGGACTCGCAAAAACGTGCCACGTTTGCCATATTGCAGAGGTGCCATTGAGAGTCAAACATATGATTCGGACCTCGGCTGGAAGAAGATTTTACTGACTGGACCTTCATGAAGTTTAATTCAATACCCCTGGCCTAGAGGCTGTTGTCTTTACTGGCTTTGAGTACACAGGTCACTCCACTCTGTAAAACTTTCTGGGTGGAAACAATCTGCTGTTCAGGTAATCTGGAGGACATGGGTTCCCATCTATACCCATATGAGTCCCAGGGCTGCTCTGTTCTAATTATGCACATCCAGGTTTATTGAGAAATAAATGAATTATACACACACACACATACACACATTATACCTGCCCCATTGCTGCAGGGAAGTAAGATTCTAAAGAAGAGAACACGCATGAATAGAAAGAGACTGTGGTCCCAAATACAGCCGTTGGCAATGACCTGTTCATTCTGGCAGCAATAAATTATGGAAAAACAGACCCACTGAAGGAGGCATCTGGTTTTTTATGTAAATACTTACATTTTCTGTAAAGTAAAAATTGTCCCTGCCCTTTTCTGTCTCCCGAGGCTACTTGTGCATTTGCATCTGAATTGCCTAGGCTTGCAAAAGGTTTACTTAGCTAAATCAATTAGACATTAAAGAGGAGCTTCAGTCCAATTATACTATTTCAAATAAAAACCTTTTCATTATCCTTAGGAAGCGAACTGTAATAGGAAGGTATTTGAATTACAATAAGGTGCAATGTAACAATGTATATTTGTGATCCAAAGAGCTCATACCTCGCTTATTTCGGCGCCCATACAAACTAAGGGCAGCCTACTTCCTGGAATTTTCATCTGGCTACTGCGCATGCACTTCTAATTCTCGTCCACGCGCAGTAAGCATGCAGCGCAGGAACCCAGTTGTTTACAAGTCACCGTAGCAATGGCGCCTCTCTCCTCCTCCCGTGTCATCATATCCGGCAAAGAACTTATGCGAGATCACAAAATAAGGATGCCAGAAGACTACTGGGATTGCTGACACTAATATCCCAGGAGTCAGCGGGAATAGATGGATAAAAGTTGATAGACTATTTAAAAAAAAAAAAGGTACATAGAAAAAAAAACAAAAAAACTATTTAATATCCAAAAAGTAAATTGATTCGCCTGAGAATTTAAATGAGCTTTTGTTTACAAAAAGGCTGAAGTTCTGCTTTAACCCCTTAATGCCTAAGCCTTTTTCTGACATTTGTTGCCTACAAGGAAAAATCCGTATTTTTTTACTAGAAAATTACTTAGAACCCCCAAACATTATATATATATATATATATTTTTAGGAAAGACCCTAAAGATTAAAATGGCAATCCTTGCAATATTTTATGTCACACAGTATTTTTGCGAAGAGGTCTTTCAAATGCAATTTGTTGGGAAAAAATACACTTTCATGAACTAAAAAAAAAAAAAATCTATAAAGTTAGCCCAATTTTTTTGTATAATGTGAAAGATGTTGTTACGCCGAGTAAATAGATACCTAACATGTCATGCTTTAAAATTGCGCATACTCACGGAATGGAGACAAACGACACTACTTAAAAATCTCAATAGGCGACACTTTACATTTTTTTACAGGCTACTAGAGTTACAGAGGCCGTCTTGTGCTAGAATTATTGCTCTTTCTCAAACAATCGCGGCGACACCTCACATGTGTGGTTTGAACACGGTTTACATTTGCAGTCACGAATTACGTATGCTTTTGCTTCTGCGTGCAAGCACGGAGGGATGGGGGCACTTAAAATTGTTTTTTTTTTCCTATTTATATAATTTTTTTCATTTTTACACTGTCCCTTTGAAAAAAAAATAAAAAATTCTGATCACTTTTATTGCTGTCAGAAGGAATGTAAAACATCCCTTGTGACAGTATTAGGCAGTGACAGATACTCTTTATGGAGGGATTTGGGGGTCTACAAGACCCCAAATTCCTCTTTTGCACTTAAAAGCATTCAAAATGCCAAGTTTGGCTGTTTTGAATGCTGTCAATTTTTAAAAAATTCTGTTTTCTGTAAACCGGAAGTAATGTCATGACATCGCTTCTGGGTTACTAGATCGAAGATCGATTCCGGCTGTGTTTGGGTCTCTGGCCATCCAGCAGAGGTGCCGGCTGGTGCTCAGGGCTCCTAGTGGGACAGGAGAGCCCATGCGGGCCGCAGAAGGCCCCTTCCGCTGCTTGGGATAACAGCCGAGCATCGTTTGTTATCCCAAGAAAGCCAAGCGGCCTGCTCTAAAAAACGTTACTGGGGTGATGCCTGCAGCTGCAGGCATTACCCCGGTACAACACCTTCAAGCCAAGGCCGCATATTTGCATATGATCGGTGTGAAGGGGTTAAGGTCCGCTTCAGCCAGGGGGGAATCTTTTTTTTTTTTTCCTGAGGATCACTGCATGATCATCCCAGTGCAATAGGGCAAGGGACATGTAGACACGTTTGCTTCTGTTTTATCTTGGGACAACCATTGTTGCAATCCTGTCTATCAATTATTAGCCCACAAATGACCTACAATGTCCTTTTAGCACCCAAAGGCATAGCAATCACCACCCAATCTAATCAGAGTCAACCTGATCTGGTGACTATTATATGTGTATGGGATGTTTTAGGTTCAAGTTTACATAGTGTTTTATTATGGCTGCTCCTACTTCAGCCCTTTCTTGTACATGAATAAAGTCATATAAATTTCAGCAGTCGGCTGTAACCAATTAGATTTAATTTTATTTTAGTGTGACTCTGATTAATTATGAATTCCAATTCGTTACTATGACTTATTGCACCTTCCATGCCATTGCTGAACTCAAATTTGCCTTATCGAATATTCCTGATAGAATAAAAGCCTAATCAAATGAAGGTTTCCGGTAGCCCTCCAGTCTCTAGACAAAGTCATAACTGGCAAAACAATTTAATAGCATTATTCTATCAGTACAACAAACAGAAACAAAGAAAAAGAAGCACATTTTGATGATACATCGCATTACGTTTTTCACATAGAATATAATTTGAAGACGGGGCCATTAAAAATACCTGGTACCAGACACACATAATATGATTTTATTATTAAGTCTTATTTTATTGTCACTTGATTTCATAAGTGCTTTAGCAGAATTATTCAACAATACAAGAGAACAAAGCACCATTCATCTGAATTATATGCATTGTCATTCTCCCTTTCCGCTTGCTTGTGTTTGCTTTTAATAATATAGAATGGATAACAGAGAAAAGAGAAAAAAAAAAATTATTGTTAATTATTTTCATTATGATCATTTTTAAGCCGCCGTTTTAAAATTAAACGAATAATGTACGCTGTGAACTAGCAGCTGTGTGAGTCACACCACTGCTTGTGATTGGCTTGTATATTATTTTTCATATCAGCCTTTACCAGACGCAGAGCTTGAGAAGTTAAATATTCCTTAGATAGATGACTTGCTGCGGTATCTGCTGTTTACCAGCTTTTCTAAGCATTCTATCCCCAGCTATTCCCATCAACGCTGGGATATGAGGGTGCATACAGTGACTGTTTAGCTTGGGATTTTCACAGGACTGACTTATTGACCCATTATGGCAAGATTTTTTTTTTTTTTTTTTTTTTCTATAAACTGATTGATGATATTAAGAATAAATGTTCTTCACAACAAGCTAACATGGGGATAACCTCCTGAGATACTTAATCCAGGTGTTTGCAAACAGCACAAACTAAACTAAATGAAGTAATTGTTCCTCTCCTGAGCAGAAAAAAAAAATCAAAGTAAAAAAAAAAAAAAAAACATAAGAACGAAGCTGTACCTGTAAACTGTAGATTTGCAGCTTAGGATTTTCAATTATGGCTAAACACGCTAGAAAAATCTCATCCCCATATGGCAAAGGAGCCAAGCTGCTTTTTTTTTTTTCAGCGGTGGTGTAGCTGAACAATGCAGAGAAGTGTATATAGTTACAACTAAGCTGTATTAAGTTCTTGGCAAAATAAAGTTCTCATTGAAGCTTTGAATTGCACAAAAAGCTATAACACCTTGTAAACGTTATGCTGGATATACACGTATAGATTTTTGGATGAGAATATTTGTATGAAAATTAGTTGAGCATTCAATGAATGGGCAACTGTCGTTCAAAAATTGTCTTTTGCTTTTAACATTCATAATTACATGTGTATAAAAAATAACCGCGCTAAGCACAGACGTGAAAACGTGAATTAACCAATAAGGTAACTAATTAAGTGATAAATGTGAAAAGCTGCAGCTGTAGTGGGAAACACCAAAAAATACCAAAAAATAAATGCAAAAGAAGAGCCGCGTTAAATTGACACAATGATAATAAATCAAACTGTAAAATTGTGATAACAGTAGACTGTGCTTCAAATTATACTATAATAACCAATTGATTAAACATGGCAATGAAACAATGTAATGGTAAATAATGTCCGTAAGAAGAGTTGAAAAGTCCAAAATTGGGTGCCAAGTGCAAGAAAGGAATACTCCACCAAGTATTGTGACTTCTTCCACAATCATTTGGAAGGATTGGGAAACAGGGATTTCGGGCACAAGAGTTTTTTTAAAAAAAGATTTCTTTTATTCAACAAAAACTAAATATTTTAAAATCATAGAAAAATACAGGCAGATAATTGTGTATTAAGGACACAGTGAGACCACAAAAACAATGGTCTATGTTGTACAATATCTCAGTACATAGAACTTATAAAAGTAATTTACATACAGTTCAGAGTACAAGATCATTAATAGTCATATAATTCTTGGAAACGTGTTACTTGATATCAGAAGAGAACCCCGGACGGACACCCAAACAGTATGGTGCCGGTCAGCGGGGTCGACTGAAAGCATAAGTTAACATTCACCATGTAACATATGACCTTTGCTCGACATGTTTCGCTTTCTTAGACAAAAAAGCTTCATCTGGAGCATATCATTTCTTTTGTCTGTACATATAGTAATCAGGCACATATCTCAATTTCCATAGAGAATTCTTTAACGAGGAGGACTGTGCGTTTTAGGAAGCTCAGAAAACATAGGCAATGTGTAGTGAGATAGTAGTGAGGGTAGTCACTCCATGTCTCATATCAAACTTGGAAAGGACCAGAGCTTAATGTAGGGAGCATATCTCCTCTACTTATATGTCGGCCCTTGCCACGCTGTTCCCAGCTTCCGCACAGTCCTCACCGGATGGGGAAACCTCCACCATTTTTCCAAATTACTTTTATAAGTTCTATGTACTGAGATATTGTACAACATAGACCATTGTTTTTGTGGTCTCACTGTGTCCTTAATACACAATTATCTGCCTGTATTTTTCTATGATTTTAAAATATTTAGTTTTTGTTGAATAAAAGAAATCTTTTTTTAAAAAAACTCTTGTGCCCGAAATCCCTGTTTCCCAATCCTTCCAAATGAATTAGTCAATTGAGGATAGGGGCACACCCTAAATTGGATACGTCATGGCCAAGATGGCTGCTATCTGTGGACACATGACTTGTAAAATAATTCTTCCACAATCAGTGCTGCATGCTAGGGGCATGCTAAACGCTTACCAGAAGGAAGATAAAGACAAGCATCCAAAATATAGTGGGAGCTCCAACGGAATCCTGTAGGTGGCGTGATGCCTCTCTCTAACACGTCCAGCAGGGAGCCTTGATCATAAGCCAGTCAACGCACTAAATAGTCCGGGCCCGACACTCCCAAACGGAATATGAAAGAAAGGGGCCACAAATAGTGTAGTACGTAGGGGAACACTTTATTAGAGTTAAGGTAAAAAAAAACTCACATGTATGAGGAATAATAGCGCTATTGTCGGCAGAATCCAGCAGAACACCGCCGCCCGACTTCCGGGTATCACGTGGTGACGTCAGCATGCCTTTCCGACGCGTTTCATCATTGATGACGTCTTCCTGGGGATTTGTATTCATAATTACATAGTAGTTGAGGTTGAATAAAGACATGAGTTCATCCAGTTCAACCTGTGCAGGTGTGTGTGTGTGTGTCAGTGGCCTGATCATTTCCCATAACTCTGAATGTTGTGATCTGTGAGATGCACGTCCAAGAGTCTTTTAAATGTAGCCATACTCCCTGCAGCTACCACCAATGGTGGAAGAGAGTTCCACATTCTCACCGCCCTTACAGTGAAGAACCACTTACGCAGCTTAAGATTAAACCGCCTCTCCTCTAAATTTATTGTGTAGCCACATGTCCTCTTGCACTCCTTGAGACTAAATATTTTTTTTACCTATGCTGGGATGGCCATTGAGGTATTTGTAAATCGCTATCATCTCCTCTCTCAGGCATCTCTTCTCCAAGGAGAATAAATTAAGTGCTTGTAATCGCTCCTCATAATTAAAGTGGAGTTCCACGATTATTTTTTAACTTTGCACCTTCCGCTAGATTAAACGATCCTGAAAACAAAATTGGATAGTTATTTTTTTTTTTTGTTTCACTTACCTTATTTTTTCAGAAAATTAACTTACCTTCCTTCCACTTCCTCCTCCTGCGGCCGCAGCCACCGACGTCACTTCCTCCTTTGCATTGACTCCAGGGAGATGTGCGTCATCAATCCCAGGAGTCATTGCACCTGCACCGGTGTCCCTCGTCACTTGTGGTGCAGGCGCGTTGCGTCATTCCCTGCCGATGGATTAGAACAGCTTCTGGGCATGCGCAGAACCAGCTGCGGGATGACGCGCCTGCCCCGGAAGTGACAAGCAGGGCATTCTGGGACTCCGACATCACAGAAGAGGACACAAAGAGGGACGCTCTGGCTTCAGCTGCCCACACCGCAGATGGCAGCGCTTGACAAGACATTTTCAAGGTAAGTTTTTCTTCTTACAGGTTCGCTAAACAGGGGACAGTTCAGAGGCTATCGTTGCTTAAATGCACTAGCCCTGACTGTCCTAGGGGTATTTTTTGTTAAAAAAAAATTTTAACCGCTTGCCGACCGCCGCAAGTACATTTACTGCGGCAGTCAGCCCCTCCTGGGCAAAGCAACATAGTACTACTTCGCCCACCCAGGAGCCTGTAGGGTCGAGCGTGCGGCGCCGGAGGCGGAGAAAGGCAGGCAGCTGATGTAAACAAAGCCGCCTGTCATTCTCCCTGGTGTAACAGCAGAGACTATACGATCCTGCTATGTAGGACCGTATGTCTCTGTAGTTACATCAAAAGCCATGCCCCTTGACAGTTAGAATTACACCTCTAGGGACATACTCAACCCCTGGATCTCTAATAAAGTTAACCCCTTCCCTGCCAGTGTCATTTTTACAGTAACAGTGCATATGTATAGCACTGATTACTGTAGTAATGTCACTGGTACCCCCAAAAGTGCCAAAAATGTTACTCAGGGGTCTGATCTGTCCACCGCAATGTCGCAGTCCCACAAAAAAAAATAAAATTGCAGATCGCCGCCATTACTAGTTAAAAAAAAAATCAATAAACATGACATAAATCTTTCCCTTAGTAAACGCAATAACTTTTGCGCAAACCAATCAAAATACGCTTATTGCGATTTTTTTTACCAAAAATATGTAGCAGAAAACAAATTGGCCTACAATGTTAAAAAATTTAGATTTTTACATATTTTTTTGGGGGGGGAATTTCATATAAAAAATGTAATAAATATTGTTATTTTTTCAAAATTGACGCTCTTTTTTTGTTTATAGCGCAAAAAAATAAAAATCGCACAGGTGATCAAATACCACCAAAAGAAAGCCCTATTTGTGGGAAAAAAAAAGGACGTCAATTTCATTTGGGTACAGCGTCGCACGACAGCGCAATTGTCCGTTAAAATCACGTAGTGCCTAATTGCAAAATAGGCCCTGGTCTTTGGGCAGCTTAATCCTCCAGGGCTTAAGTGGTTAAGGTGGAACTTCGCTTTAAGGTTCAATTTTGAAATGAATGTAATTTCTGAGCGATAACCACATACACTGCCTGAAATTTCGTTGATCTAGAAAAGTTTACCTTCCTGCCCCATCAAATTTTCCCGTCACTGCAGTTGAAAACGGACATCGATTTGACCCCCACTAATAATTACAAAATCAAATGAATTTTCATAAATTTAAAATTTACAAACGAAAATTTTTACATGTATGGCCAGCATTAGTGTAAAGGTTATAAATCAAGTAGGTTGAAAGAATATACAGTATTGCTGGCCATACATGTACAGATTTTCGTTTGGAAATTTTCAAATTCGTTTGATTTTCTAATCGTTAGTGCGGTCAAATCGAGGTCCGTTTTTCACTGCAGTGACGGGAAATTCGAAGGGGCAGGAAGGTAAACTTTTCTCGGTCAATGAATTTTCAGGCAGTGAATGTGGTTATCGCTCAGAAATTACATTTGTTTTAAATTTGAATGTTAAAGGCAAAAGACAATTTTTGAAAGACATTTGTCCATTCATCGAATGTTCAAATCATTTTTGTACGACTGTTCTACGAACATGTGTATGGCCAGCATATGTCTAATAAAAGCGTAAATAAAAATCGGTAATGTTTGTGCAGGCACATGGAGTGAGTCACATGATCCTCCATTCCTGGAAGTTCCAAGTCTTTACTTTACCTTCCAGAGCTGAAGGGAGTGAAGTCAAATGTGCAATGAAATATGGCAACCTGGAGGCGTTATGTATACAGATGATGTACAGAACGTCCCCCAGAAATGTAATTTCCTGCTTCATTGATTGGCTTATAGATTTTCCCTGAAGTAAGCACTAAGATACAAATCAAATTTTAGGCATCCCCAGCAACAAAAATGCAATTCTGAAGGGATGCAGACCCTGCTACTTTCTTCATTAGAGCCTTGCAAGTGTAGCAGCTGATTTAGGCCTCATGCACACTGGACATTTTTACAGCTGCTGTTTTTGGCGTCAGACATTTTTTTTGTAGCCAGTAAACTCCCCAGCATGTTATCCTATGTGTCCATGCACACATAGGCTGTTATCAGCAGTTTTTGACAGGGGTGTTTTCTGGCTGAAAAAAACCCCCAGAACTAGCGAGTTTTTAAGCTGTAAAAACGCTCTCTGATATAGAAAAACACAGAAAATCGCTTAAAAACTAGGCTATTTGGCGTTTAGCTAAGTTTTTGAGACGTAAGCTTTTGAGGGAGTATAGTTTTTCTAAAAAAAAAAAAAAAGCTAAAAAAAACTCTACAGCTGGAAAAAGCTACTGCAAAAACAGCTGAAAAACTACAGTAGGCAGAGAACCATTGAAAGTAAGAGACAAAATGGCAGGTATTCATCCCAGAAATGACAGATATGAAATGGGAGGAGATATGTTCCTTGCATTTGGCTTTATCGCCAACAGACAATAATAAGATGCACCAGATATATCTTAGCCCTATTAGACTATATAAAATGGGTACAAGGCCAACATCAGAATGTTTGCGTTGTCATCAAGATGAAGCGGATTTCTGCCACTTGATTTGGTCATGTAGAGAGGTAATGGGATAATGGAGTCAAGTAATAAAAAAACTATCTGAACTTATTAAAGTGGTTGTAAACCCACCTTTATAACCTTTACCTATAGGTAAGCCTTTAACCACTTAAGCCCCGGAAGATTTTACCCCCTTCCTGACCAGGGTCTATTTTGCGATTCGGCACTGCGTGATTTAAACGGACAATTGCACGGTCATGCGACGCTGTACCTAAATGAATTTGGCGTCCTTTTTTTCCCACAAACAGAGCTTTCTTTTGGTGGCATTTGATCACCTTTGCGATTTTTTGATTATGCGCTACAAACAAAAAAAGAGCGTCAATTTTGCAAAAATAACAATATTTTTCAAATTTTTTTATATGAAATTCCCCCAAAAAAATGTAAAAATCAAAATTTAACATTTTAGGCCAATTTTTTTTTTTTTTACCATATGTTTGGTAAAAAAAAAAAAAAAAAAATCGCAAAAAGCGTATAGTATAATAGTACCGTTTGATCACCATTCTTACACAGGGAGAACTGACAGGTGGCTTTGTTTACATTAGCCGCCTGCCTTTCTCCCGCTGTCACGGACGACATCGGGTCCGCCGGGCACACGCGTGGGGGGGGGTCCTTGACCGAGCGGGAGCGCGCATCCGGCGGTGCGCGCTCGCTCCCAAAACCCTTACAGGCTAGCGACGTAGCCCTACGTCGCTCTGCCTGGGAGGGGCTAACTTCCGACGTAAATAGTCGTGCGGCAGTCGGCAAGTGGTTAATAATACGGCTTATCTATAGGTACTATTAGAGATCTCCTAAACTTGCACCGTTTAGGAGATATTTACATTGCTTGCAGCCGATGACGCCATCGGCATGTGTACTCTGAAGAAACGGCCGCCGGTGCCGTTTCTTCAGAGCCCTGTGCCGTGACCCGCGGCTCTTGTGCGCATGCGTGGGAGTGACATCACGTGGCTCCTGGCCAGTAGCATAGTTAGAGTCCGCAGACCAGGAAGGAAGGTGGCTGAAAATGGATGTGGCCTTTAGCGGAGACGACGAGGGCTTCGTTTGGAGGTAAGTGTCACATAATGTGCTAGTATGCGATGCATACTAGCACAGTATGCTTTTACTTTTCAGGGGAAAAAAAAACACTGGGTTTACTTCCTCTTTAAAAGACTGGTGCCTTGTACCCCTGAAGTATTTTTGCTGGGGGTGTTTAATGATGAAGAATGGTCAGGATATGTAAAGATATTTTTGCAAAAAAACACTTTCTCAGGCTGGAAAGCAAATTGCTAAGAGATGGATGCAAGTTGTAACTCCTATCAGAGAATGGATGAATGCAGTTAATCATATCATTGCATATGAAAACGTTATGTATGAAAGTAGGGGAAACCTACAGAAACATCAGAAAATTTGGAGTTTATGGTGTAGTATGGAAGGGACTAGTAAGAGATAGAGTAGATGAATAGAATGATCAACCTAAAAAAAAAAAGGCAGGAATTTTAATGTAGAAGAGACATGCTTTGTGTCTTCTGCATTAACCACTTGCCGACCAGCCGCCGTACTTATACAGTGGCAGGTCGGCTCTGACCACTAGTGAGGGTGCGCGTGTGCTGATTGGCTGCAGGGGAAGGTCACCCGCGCACTATTTAGGAACGCAGGTTTCTGTGTTCATTCAGCAAGCCCATCCTCCACACAGTTAGAAAGCACCCCATAGGGCAGGGCTCCACAAACCCCAAGCACCAGGTCACATTGGCGACTAGAATTAGCGGCCTGGCGCCTGGGCTACACTGTGACAGGTGTCCTGTCCCAGACATCCCAAGTCTCCCACGAGGTGCAGGAGTCTCCCGCATGCGGGCTGCGGCTCCCTGACACCCACAAGTTCCGGGCGACATCCTGGCTGTCTGTGTCAGCTGTCAGAACGGAGCTTATGCTTCTTGTATAGTTCCAGCTCCATCCTGTCTCAGACAGAGTGATATCAAATACACTTCGCCTGTGAGGAGGCCGATAGATACAGGGAGCATCGGCTCTGTGTGCTTCCTCCAACGCCGCTCCTCGCACTCTCTGCCAGAATTTCGCTCCAGCAGTATCCACAGCAGTACCAGCCAGCAGCATTCAAAGCAATACCAGCCAGCAGTACCCACCTGCAGTACTGACAGCAATACCCACCAGCAGTACCAGCAAGCTGTACCCACCAGCAGTACCCATAGCAGTACCAGCCAGCATTACCCTCCAGCAGTAACCACCAGCAGTACCAGCCAGCAGTATTCAAAGCAATACCAGCCAGCAGTACCCACCTGCAGTACCAGCAAGCTGTACCCATCAGAAGTACCAGCCAGCAGTGCCAACAGCAGTACCAGCCAGCATTACCCTCCAGCAGTAACCACCAGCAGTACCAGCCAGCAGTACCCACCAGCAGTAACCACCAGCAGTACCATCAAGAAGTACCAGCCAGCAGTACCCACCAGCAGTACCAGCCAGCAGTACCCACTAGCAAAACCACCCAGCAAGCCAGCAGTAACTACCAGCAGTACCCGCCAGCAGTAAGTCACATGTTCTAAGGGTGCAACTAGCCCCCAGACCATAATTGTAAATATCCCAGCATGTGCAGTGTTTCTGACTCCCTCCACAATGACCACTTGAAATCACTGAAGTGGTCATGATGGATAGAGTGTTCCTTTAATATCTCTCAGAAACCCCTGTATACCAATTGCATTTCATATAATCATCCTCTAGTTGTGTTAAATTGGTAGGGGGAGGGGGGCGTGGAGTGTCACCTCCCTGAAAGGAGTTTGCCATCTCCCTGAAATGAGTGTATGCACGTTCGATGTCTGTTGTCCCGATGCGGCCCTGCCCACAGGTGCACGGACTAAGAAGCAGCGCCAGCCGGTAATTGAGGCTTCATCTTTTCAGACTGCTTTAGGGAGACGCTTACATTGGGAAACTGTCGCCCTCTTGTGGTGGCCGGGGCTGCAACAAGCAGTCACTGGTGGTGCTGAGGGTTTCCCTTGCCTGTTCTCACTACTCGGAGAAGAGGTTGAGGGCTTGATCTGGCGCCCTGTCCTTACCGGTGAGTGTACAGGGAGTGTGGGGCAGCTGGTCGTAACAGGCTCAGTTCCATTTACAACCCTACAAAGATGGAAACAGTTTTTTTATTTATTTTTTCCATTAAAATTAATTTTTCATTATTTTTTATTCTCTCCCTGTCACGCCACACAGCCGAAGGCCCCTTTCACACAGGCTGTCTAATCAGGTCTCCTCTATAGAGTGGCGGATGATCGCTGACAACTGCCGCCATCCGATCCTGTTGGCCAAAAACAGACTGATGGGGGTCCTACTTTCCATCCGCCTGACGGATCGAATCAGATGCCATTGGATTGAAATGGACAGGCAGTCAATTTTCATCCTACTGCCCCATAGAGGAGAGCTGGACTTTGTCCATGTTCGCTCTGCATAGCGGAGCAGACAAGGCCTGTATTCAACCCGCTCAGCGGGGATTAGCGGAGAAATCCCCGCTGAGCAAGTGGATTCCGCTTAGCGGAGGTGCACGTGCCTTAGGTGGCATGAGTTACTGGATCTCCTATCGCCTCCAACTTGCTGCACTGTTCTTCCCTAGTAAGCCACTGCCCATCACAGCATCAAGCCAAGTACACACGGGCTGAATGCCGGGCAACATCTGCCGGTTCATTAAAAACTTCCCACCATTTGGCCTGTGTGTATGGTAGGCGGTCCGACAGAAGCTAGGCATTCGGCATGCACGAAAATAAACTGGTTCCTAACTTTTTAAGCTGGCTCCTAGATTTCAAGTAAATTTGTCAAGCCCTGCCCTAGGGACACATTTAACCCTTTGATCGCCCCTGGTGTTAACCCCTTCCCTGCCAGTGTCATTAGTGTAGTAACAGTGCATATTTTTTATCACTGATTACTATAGTAATGTCACCGGTCCCCCCAAAAGTGTCAGTTAGGTGTCTGATCTGTCCACCGCAATGTCGGTTGATCACCGCCATTACTAGTAAAAAAATAAAAATGACATAAATCTTTCCCTTCGTTTGTAGACACAATAACTTTTGTGCAAACCAATCAATATACACTAATTGGGATTTTTTTTACCAAAAATATGTAGCAGAATACATATTGGCCTAAAACGATGAAAAAATTTGATTTTACATTTTCTTTTATTGGGAATGTTTTATAGCAGAAAGAAAAAAACATTGTTTTTCTCTTCAGAATTGTCGCTCGTTATTGGTTTATATCACAAAAAATAAAAATCGCAGAGGTGATCAAATACCACTAAAATAAAACTATTTGTGGGAAAAAAGGATATCGATTTTATTTGGGTACAGCGCAGCACGACCGCATAATTGTCAGTTAAAGTAATACAGTGCCGTATTGCAAGAAATGGCCTCGTCATTAAGGGGGGTAAAACCTTCTGGGCCAGAAGTGGTTAAAGTTACTTATCTGCCTGTCCGCCCTTGTATAGTGAGCAACACACACGCAGCTCACTGTACAAATGAGGCAATGCTGAATCCGACTGAACTCCCACGGGAGTGGCATCATATCTACCCAACCAATGACAGTGGCCGGCAGTAGACAATCGGAAGCCCGAAAATGTCAGCCGCTGGACAGGGAGCTTGGGAACACTGCATTGCTGGAGCCGAGTTGAGTATAGTTCCACTTTAAGGCTCAGACATATGGTATGGAAATTTGAAAATTAAGTTTGTTTTTTTTTTCATTCATTATATAAGAAATCATTATAAGAGATTACAGATTTATTTTTCCTTGGCATCAAAAAAAATTTTGTATTGTGGTAAACGGACATACAGAGGGTGAGCGTCAGCCTATAAAATAATTTCTCATTTGTATCAGATTTGGCCCTTAACTTATTATTTTTAGTCCCAAAAGGTTCAGTTTGATGTTTCAGAATAGCTATTGTTATTCCTACATGGAGCTATTAACTCATTTTCAGGAGTTAATAGAACTGGTATGAACTTTGGTACTCAGGCAGCAGACACTTCAAGTGACTGCTTCATATTTTTTTTCGCCTAAAATTGTGTGGAGGGTTGAGGTTGCTTGAAACAATCACGTATTTTCACTTCTTTGACCTTAACAACCAGAGAGGTTCAACAGGAAATATAATTACTTGAATGTTTCAAACCTCCAAGGTGCCTTTTTTAGACCAGATCTCAATGGCATGCCCACTAAAGCGAGGTATTGTTATAATGCTGAGATGCAATCTTGCGATAAGGTTTTGACCTTTGGAATTACTTAATGACCTGGTTGCAATCGTAAATAACCCCTAAGATTTCAGAAGTACCTATCAGTCCAAACAACTGACACTATGTAATTTGCTTGTCTTCCAAATGTCAGTATTGTGCTGCAATCTGCAAATTACAGTAGATTAAATGTGAGTTGTATCAGCAGTATTCATAAACAATCTACAAATCCCAAATACATAAGTGAATTCTATGTTTTTATTTTAGTTTGTATCACTTGTAATGCTCAATATTTGCCATCTGCTGGTCATTACCCAGCACTGAAGCTCAGTTCTCTGCAGTGCACACTTGTCCAATCATTAGTGCCTAAACAGACTGCTGGACATTCAACCTGTGCCTGATCAACAGATTGGTCTTTCTGCCCATTTCCTAAATTGAACTCTGACTGTTTGGGCCTTGGATTTTTCCTGCAACTTGTTTTTATTGAGCTTGTCTATGCTTGCCTTGACCATTGCCTGTTATCTCTGTTAGTGTCAGTCATTGCACTTTTAACCTGTCTAGAACCTAAAGGAGAAGTATAGCCAAAGCTACTTTGACTATATGTCTCTTGTAGATCACAGGAGTGCAGTTTGTTCTGCATACCTATAACCCATTTTCAGCTGACAGCAGACTAACATCTGCTGTCAGCTGACATCACTTAGCCAGTCCAGGCTCGGGAAAGATCCCGACCATATGTTCGGGATCCACCCAAATGCCTGGACAGACACATGGCTCAGCCTCTCTGTGATCCCCCTCCCCCTCCACAGCACAGTACTCCAGTGAGCGTTGAAGGGGCAGCGCAGAGAGTGACTGAAAGATGCAGCATCAGATTGACGCTGTATCCATCAAGGAGAGTATAACTCTAGGAGAGTATGAATTTTGTTTTGAGAAGTCGATACTTTTCTTTTTAAGTCTGTTTAGGGTGTCTGCTTGTATGTACCTGATCTGACCGTCAGCTAGCTGACTCTGTCTGCTATTTATTCTGATTGCTTGTCTAAAGCCTGGTACACACTACTATTTTTTTTCCTCTGGGCTGAACGAAAAATAAACTGACAGCTCCGGGCAGAGCTGCTGTACTAACAGTCGGACCTTAGTACAGTGATCTCCTCTGCTGAGCTGTTGTGTTCTGACAGGGGGATGGCTGAAAGCACTGATAAGCACTGATAAGGAGCTGGTCGTCTGCTGGTTTTCAAGCATGCTCATCTGCTGGTTTTCCAGCATGCTCATCTGCTGGTTTTCCAGCATGCTCGTCTGACAAAAGCCGGCTGGCATACACATGGGCCGAATGTCGGACATTTTTTTTATTGAACCGGCCGATGTCTCCCAACATTTGGCCCGTGTGTACTGGGCTTAATACTGCTCTAGCATCTGTCTTGTCTGTTAGTCGGCTGAGTGAGATTTGGTGATGTCACTACTGTGCTTGATATTGTTTTCCTTGCTGGGAAAAAAAGATACCTAATGACCTGCAGTGCAAAAATATCTACACAGACATGGTAAGTCAGTAAAGGGCAAAGATTAGCTATAGGGTGCCTACAAGCAATAGTGGTGATCAGTACTTTGTCCTTAGGCTGCTTTTTTGGCACAGCTTCCACGGTTCAGCTTCTGTTTAAAACTGGATATCCTATATTGCTGCAATGGAGGCTTAGTTGTAAATGTCCCTAAAGTGCTAGCATGTCAGTAAAAAATGTATAAACTTTATCATTTCCCCCAGTGCAAAAATAAGGGTCACCTTTCTTTAATGCACAGAACTCCATGTAGATATATGATTCATGGAGCTGGGGAAATAAAGAATGGATGCTTATTAAAATGTAATTCCATCATTAGCATTGCAACTGTAGTAAACCAACATTTATGAGGTTACCAGGAATCCTCAAGTGTCAGAAAATCTCCATCTGCTCCATTATTTCACGTATTTTCTGCTTCAAAACTTTGAATTCAGAAAAACTGCATTTCCTTTGAGATGATGAATGTTTTTCTGAATCCCTTATCAAACTACAAAAAAAAAGCTCTTTGACTGCAGGAAGTCTAATTACTTTTATACTTTCATCATCGAGCTAAAGGTTTCCCTGTAGATGCTGTATCTACAAAGTCCCAGAAGGGAATTCTTCATCTCTAGGAATGGACAGCTTATCAATCCACTGTGATTGATTTCTGACACTAAAAAGCATTCTGAAAAAAACGATTCCTCCTTCCTCAATTAAATTATTAATCCACAACAGCATTTTTCTTCCTCTTACAGTTGTACATACAGCTAATCAATTAGTATTATGCATGTTTAGAGCAAATGTGAAAACACTGCACAACAAAGATTTTGCTTCCTGAACTCTTTTGGTGTATTTTATAAATTGTATCTGATAATCAGGAAATAGCCTGTAGCTTACCCTGTCACAATCTGTATTGTAGAAATCTTCTGTTTTTTAAATTTCCAATACAAGTTGGCTATGCTGCACACGGGTAAGAAACATACAAAAGCATAGAACTGCTGTTGAAGCGCATTCAGTACACCAAGTACAACTGGAATATCTATGGAGATCCAAAAGCAGTGGCTCTTCTGCTTGGAAAGCAGCTCGGATAGACCAAGTACTGCTGTTATTAATGCAAATGGGATAGCTCTGTAAGAGAGTTGCATTACATTAAAAATAAATAAATAAATAACCAATCCAACACAATTTGGTTCCAGGACAGAAAAATGTGGCACATGTAGCTAGTGGACCTGACAAAGATATTTTTGCCAGATCTTCACATAAAACACGGACAGATGAAAAATGTAGTGAACAAGGAAGGTGAAGGTGTTTGTTATTTGAGACAGATGTTTCCAAGAATAACTGATGCCAAGATTAGGGAAGGCATTTTTGATAGTCCACGGATCAGATATGTAATTAACTGTAAGCAGTTTGAAGATCTGTTAATGGGGGGGGGGGGGGGCAGAGAAAATGGCATTTAAGGATGTCGCTGACAATTTTCCTGGCAACTACAGAGCACAAAACTATAAACAGCTGGTTGACAAATGTCTTACAGCATACAAGACCATAAAGTGCAAAATGTCACTGAAAATTCATTTCCTGGATTTACACTTTTTCCCCAAAAATGTAGGTGCAGTCATTAATGAACAAGGTGAAAGGTTTCACCAGGACATTGCCATAATGGAAAAGGTATATCAGGGCAACTGGAATCCATCAATGCTGGCTGACTATTGTTGGACATTGCAGCAAGATGCACCATACACTGAGTATGAATGAAAATCAGCAGCAAAGCTCTTTTAGCCCTGTTAAACTCATGCAGCATATCAGAAACATCATGTGAATTAAAACAATATAGCCATTAAAGGTTTCATATTATTCAAGATTCCTATGTGACACAAAAATTGAAAGGGGGGAAACATGGACTTTGCAGGCACTGGGTATTTATAAAATCACATACTTTATTATATAATACATCTAAAATCATCAAACAAAAATCAAAAAGAAGGACGTACAACAATGATATCCCATATAAGGGAAATATAAAATACAGAATTGACAAGAAGGTGATTACACTGTTGGTAATAATGGACAATTATACAATTGCAATAGAATATAACAATAATAATACTTCACATCGAGACGATCATGACCACAGGTGACAGGGAATGGTACTGTCATCCCGGGAGGATCGAGCGATGTGTATTAGCAGTAGATCGTACAATTTTGTTGAGCCATATTGCTCGACATGTTTCGCCTTATGCTTCCTCTCGGAGCTAATAGATCAATATTCTGTATATTAATAGAAAAAGAAATTGATCAAACCAAAAATAGTGGGTGACTGTCCAAATATAGTGCATACTCCCAGACAAAAATGTCATGAGAAGAGAATTTTCCTATAATCAGGGTCAGTATATCAGCGGCCAACATATCTGTATATAAACATAGATGGTTGAGGCTAACAAAACAGTGAAATAAAAATGTATATATATATACTACCTACTGCATAAGGTATTACATAATAAGGTTAGTTAGCGTTTAAAAAATGCTGCCTAGAGTGTGTGGGAGGGAGAACCAGTGCCAAAGGGCTGGTCGGTGGGCCCCAGAGTTTGAAGGGTGCGCCCATAAGGGAATGATGTGGGGGTCCTAGCCAAATACAAAACATAAATAATTATGGTTATCATTTATGTTGTGGAGAGAGCTCCACAATGTTACTGCTCTAAAAGTAAAGAATCCTTTCCACAATCAAGATTAAATCTCCTTTCTTCTAACCTCAAATCATGGTCTCTCTTCAAGAACCTTAAGTAAACAATGTATTACAGTTACTGAAGTCATCTTTGACCCACCACAAGTGGCTCTCATCCAGAGTGAATAACTGTAATCTATGTAATCGATCCTCATAGCTGAGGTCTTCCATCACCCTTTATTGATTTTGTTGCCCATTGCTGAACTCTTCCTTATTCAACAACATCTTTCCTGAAGAATGGTGACCAAAAGTGTACTGCGTATTCAATGTTGATTTTCAATGATTGGCAGCTGCATCTAGTGGCCATTATGTAGCATTTTCCTAATCAAGGTGTTTTATGGAAAAAAAAAAAAAAACAAATTTTGTTCACTAGCTAGAGATATATACAATGGAATATGGGCTGGGCTAGTACCACATCCATGTTTTGGTATTGCAGGTAGGGGGAAAAAAGTTGGCGCAATCAGACAGTGTGGGTAGCTGCCGCAGTGTCACCTGTGGGCAGAAAATGGGGGGCGATCCGATGGCTGTACACTGGGATAGCTGCAGGCTTGTAAAGGGTGAAGTAACCCTGTAAGATACCAAGAAGAGAGAGAGAGAGAGAGCCCAGCGCCGATCTGAGTGTAGCACAGCAGTACTTTAATGACACACAAATTACAATGCTACTCACAAGAGGTAGATAAAAGCAGGCATCTAAAATCAATGGGGGGAAGTCTCTGTAGTCACATCCACGGTGGGAGGTCCGGTCAGGCGGGAGCGCTGTGATGAGGGAGGGCAGCCGATGTCCTCATGTGGGAGGCGGGGGACGTGCCGATCCTCTTTGATGTTGATGCAGCGTGGGACCGCCGGTCGGATGGGTGCAACGTCACTTCAGGAGACACCAGGGGATCAAACGGCGACGCGTTGCGGAGCTCAGCTCCTTCTTCAGGCCGTGCGGGGGCCATGCTCCTCCTCCCCCCTTCGTTCAACATATTATCCCATTGCTGGTTTGCTTTTCCCCATTTTTGTCCCTCCCGAGCCACCATACTGCCTACCCCGGACTACTGGCATAAATACCACAACCAACATGGCCCCCGCACGGCCTGAAGAAGGAGCTGAGCTCCGCAACGCGTCGCCGTTTGATCCCCTGGTGTCTCCTGAAGTGACGTTGCACCCATCCGACCGGCGGTCCCACGCTGCATCAACATCAAAGAGGATCGGCACGTCCCCCGCCTCCCACATGAGGACATCGGCTGCCCTCCCTCATCACAGCGCTCCCGCCTGACCGGACCTCCCACCGTGGATGTGACTACAGAGACTTCCCCCCATTGATTTTAGATGCCTGCTTTTATCTACCTCTTGTGAGTAGCATTGTAATTTGTGTGTCATTAAAGTACTGCTGTGCTACACTCAGATCGGCGCTGGGCTCTCTCTCTCTCTCTCTTCATGTTTTGGTATTGGTATTTATGATAGTTAGACTTTAAGGTAATAAATGGAATTCTATCTGTTGACTCATATGTGGATGAAAACAAAGATGTGGATGAAAACAAAGAAAGAGAAAGTGGGACTTTGTAGGTGTTGAACTCTCCTGTCAGGTACTACTGATACTGAAATTACACATACATTTATAAAAAAAATCTCACTTTAATAAATATAAAGTTAAAAAGCTCCAATCAATGGAGACATAGTATAGAATATATATACTCTATGCTATGTCTCCATTGATTGGAGCTTTTTAACTTTATATTTAATAAAGTGAGGTTTTTTTATAAATATATGTGAAATTTCAGTAGTACCTGACAGGGGAGTTCAACCCCCACAAAGTCCCTCTTTCTCTTTCTTTGTTTTCTGACATTCTTTCTGGGTAGTGGTGTTGCCAGGAATGGCCTAGGCATTTTTACTATCATATGTGGATAATGATAAAAGTAATTGTTTTTATTTAAAATATAATTTCTTGTGTGATACCCTTTAGGCTCCACTCACTACTATTATATATACCTATTTTCTGCATTCCATTTATTTATGTGGCATGCTCTGACGAATTCTCGTGGTTGGTTGCAGTGTGTATCCATGTCTCCACATTCACTGGATTGCCTTATCTGCACCTGCTAGCGGCTCTAACCTTTGTGCATAGCTGGGAAAATGGGGTCATAATACTCTATCATCAAGGTCAGGATGCAAATTAATGTATAAGGAAAATGTTTTTGTCAAAGATTCCTATTATGTATTTTAATTTATTTATTTAGAATGTGTTCTCAAGCTCCTGAGGAAGCGCATTGTCACGAAACATGTTGAGCTTCAACAAGCTAGGCTAGCCCATGCCAATGCCAATCCCCCTCGGAGTTTGGCAGCCTCATACTCTATGGCTGAAACAGTGATACCTCTACAGGATTGGTTCGGGCTTTTTTTACCCTAATAGTAGCTTGCTCTGAGTATTCAATTTTATTTATGATTTTTAAGATAGATTTCTATGTGACTGTATATATAAAAAACAATGTGTCATTTTTGTAGAAAATCCTTGGTTGTTTGGTACCTAAAAAGTCCATGGTTCTCATTATACGCTCTCCACTCCAGTGGCACGTCTCCAAAGTCGCACAATTTCCAGTGCAACCTTGGGGCGTGACTTTGATGTCACTTTCATCACGACTTTGATCCAACTTTACACTCAATGAATCTAAGTAGAATCAAAAGTCGCACCCAGGTAGTGCAGTCACCTTTTTTAAGTTGCACCGACCTGAACGGGTTCCACTGAAAAGAATAGGGTGTGACTTGTCAGGTGACTTTATGTCCAAAGACGAATTACAAATAAGATACAAATTGACATGCAAGGCATCCCCTTTTCTTACATTGGAATACCCCTGTCCTGTTATCAAAATAAGATCTGATATCTGAAATGTGTCTATTGTTGGTGATCTGTAGTTTACTCAGAGCCAAGGTGTTTTTTATGGTTCGTGCTCTCCGGCAAGTGACCTGGGAAGCAGGTGGTAGAATTGGGCAGGTGGTAGAATTGGGCCTAACATCTGATCCAACTTTAAAATGTTGAAGTGTTAACGGATGATCTTAAGAGTTCGATCTATATTGGTCGTTGCAGGTTGTGATGAATCTAACCGCGTTTACATTCTCATTTGGCAACGAGGCTTTTATACTTTTACAAGAGGTTACCCTATGTGATTTAAGGCCTCCTGTATCAACCCCAGGGGGTAGCCTTTGTCCAAAAACTTTTGGGACATCAAGGCTCCTTGTGCAATATAGTCCTCATAATTAAAACGATTCCTCCTCAGCCTACTGAATTGACCACTGGGGATGTTTCTTTTCTATGTAGGATGGTGACAACTGGAAAAATGGAGGTAAGAATTACCCCCAGTGGGTTTGATATGGTTCCTAGTAATGATGGTATGATCGTTATGGGCCAAAAATGAGATTGCATGGTTACCATGAAGGCAATTGTACATTCAGCTTGCACAGCCACCATAAAGGTAACTGTAAAATGAGATTGTATGGTGACCATAAAGCAGTATGTACAGTCAGATTGTTTAGTGTATGGTGACCTGAATACAGGGAGTTGTGATGTCTCTGGGAGGATGGGACAACCTGGAATGAATACAGAAATACTCCATATATAGTACACTTAGTGAATGCCCCCCCCCCAAATGGCAAATGATCACTGTAGTAAAAACTAAACTAAATAAATCTCCTTTTCTCTGACCTGAACCTGTAATCACATGACATAAGTCCTCCCCTCTGATGGTTAGTTTCTGGAGCAGCCCTTCTTTGGGTGTCCACATCACTGCCTGTGATACTGTGACACTTTCTATTGGATGGCTGGCACAGTCCTATCAGGAGAGAGAAGAGGAAGATGTTACAGAGATGCAGCAGGGGATCGGTGATCTCTGGGCGTCGTCACAGCGCTGGATTAGCGATGGGCTGGGGGTTGGGTAGGTGTTATGCCCTGACTGATGCTGCAATGTCCTTACAAATGAGAAGGGGGCGCTCTGATCCGGACATACACAGAGATCTCCCAATCACAGACAGAGCGATTATTGTGTTCAGACAGATAGCCCCGCCTCTACCAGAGTACAAGAAGAGTGCTGGCTTCTAATTGGATACAGTTGCTGCTCCATCGTACATTTTTCACCGGCTTCTTCCATTTTTAAATCGAAAGATGAGAGGCGGGAGAGTGCCAACAGGGCGACCCATAAAGAGAATCACAGCCAGTCCATCAGGAAATGCACAACATTCATTCCGTGTATAGCCAGCATTAGACACGCGACTCAGACAAGAACAAACCTGTACAATCAACTCAGCTTCTATCCAATCACACCGGTCTTTATATGACATAATTGGTAGTACTGGATCTAAGCCCTCCTTCACATTGGAGCATTTTGTCATGGGATTTGACAGGTCAAATCATGTGACAAGTCACACCCTATTGCCAGCATTGGCACTGTTCTGACTTTGCGGCACCGCACCGATTTGCCAAAGTAGTTCCTGGACTACTTTTGCCGCCTTCAGATGGGACTTCAATAGAGATCTGTGTATGAAGCCGCACAGATGTCTCTCAAGTAGGACCTGAAATCGCCCTGACCTGCTACTTTGAAATCACGCTACTTCGAGTATAGTAGCACAATTTCCAAGTAGTATCAATGTGAACAATGTGAACCAGAGCTAAAGGAGATTGTAAAATGTATGTCAGATTGTCAGCTTCTATCCAATTGCATGGGTCTTTATTAGGGATGCACCGAAATGAGAATTTTGGGCTGGAACCGAAACCGAAAATGCAGGATCCCCTTGGCCGAAAACCGAAACCGAAAATGACTTTTTCCCCCAAATAATTTTAAATTAGATAGAACAGGGGCATACACCAAAAACAGGCAGCGACGTACACCTGTCGCTGCCCCCCTGTCACAGTATATGTACTGTGACGGGTTGGCAAGTGGTTAATTTAATTACCAATGGTATTTGTATTATGCAGCATGAGGGGGTTAATGTATTGTCACTGCTGGTCACTGCTGCATTAGTGATCAACCAGTGGCAGTTAATTGACCCCTTTGTGCTGCATTAGTGCAACCAGTATCAGTGTTAATTAACACTGGTTGCACAGATACTGGTTGCACTAATGCAGCACAAAGGGGTTAATTAACTGCCACAGGTTGGTCACTAATGCAGCAGTGACCAGCAGTGACAATACATTAACCCCCTCATGCTGCATATTACTAATACCAATGGTAAGCTGCCTCAGCTCCCCTACTCCCCCCCCCGCCGCCTCAGCGTCCCTCTCCTACTCACTCAGCTCCTCCGGTGTCCATTATTCAAAAGAAGCGCCTCTGGCCGGCCGGCCGCCCGCCTCCCGGTGATGTCACTACTACTACGATCTGTGCATGAATGAAGTGACACACCGGGCGGGAGGGCGGGCGAGCGGCCGCTAATAGATATAACTATGTGAGCCTTCACTTCACTGTCAGCGGCACGATGTACATGAATGAACTGACACTCCGGACGGGAGGGCGGGGGGAGCGGCCGCTAATAACTATAACTATGTGAGCCTTCACTTCCCTGTCATGCGGGTATCTCCTCTGACAGGGAAGTGAAGCGCTCACATAGTTATAGTTATTAGCGGCCACTCCCCCTGCCCTCCCGCCCGGAGTGTCAGTTCATTCATGGACATCGTGCTGCTGACTGGGAAGTGAAGTGAAGGCTCACATAGTTATATCTATTAGCGGCCGCTCGCCCGCCCTCCCGCCCGGTCTGTTAGTTCATTAATGCAGAGATCGCAGTAGTAGGGACATCATTGAGAGGTGGGCTGCCGGCCAGAGGCGCGTCTTTTCAAACCTGCGCTGCGCCCTCCTCCTTCCTCACGGCGGCCATTCATTTCGGCATTTTTAACCCATTTTCGGCCGAAATGGGATAGGCCCATTTTCGGCCGAAAATTTTGGTGGCCGAAATTTCGGTGCATCCCTAGTCTTTATATGAGAAATTGCTAGTACTGGATCTAAAGGAGATTGTACAATCAGATTGTATAATGTATTACCAGATGCCATACTACAAATTAAGACCATGTGGTCTGACACCTTCTTCTTCTTCTTCTCATCCATCAGACAAAAGAACAGAATTGTATTGAGATGCGTTTAAACCAGTCTGCACGCTAAAAAGCATGTGTGGTGGTGTGTGTATGGGGCGGTGCCATGCATTGTTATAACACATCACACTGTGCTTTTATTTTTTAACTTTATTAAAATCACATAAAATGACACTTCATTCAAATGCAGCCACGCTGAATGTTTACTAACGCACCTCAAGGTACATACAGGGCCGGTGCTTCCACTAGGCAAACTAGGCAGCCGCCTAGGGTGCATTGCCATCTAGGGGCGCAGCCACGAGTCAGGGAATCAGGGTCCCTGGGTGTGACATGGAGTAACCCTGGTGTGAAAGAGAATTGCAGTCACCAGGTGTGCCATGGGGAATCGGAGTCACCAGGTGTGACATGGGGGAGAGGGGTCACAAGTGTAACAGGGGTTTGGCGTCACCAGGTGTGCCATGAGGAATTGGGATCCCTGTGTGTGCCATGGGGGATTGAGGTCCCCAGGTGTGACATGGAGGAACATCAGGGTCCCCAGGTGTGACATGGAGGAACATCAGGGTCTCCGGGTATGACATGGAGGAACATCAGGGTCCCCTGATGTTACATAGATGAACATTGGGATCACTGGGTATGACAGCATTACATGGAGGAACCATCAGATCAGGGTCACTGGATATGACATAGAGCAGTTTTTAACCCCTTCCCTTTTTATTTTTGGGGGGGGGGGTGCAAGTAGCTGATCTTGCCTAGGGCGTAAAATAGTCTAGCACCGGCCCTGTGTACATAGATCATGGTTGTGTAGTGATGTGATAATTTCTTTGCCCATCTTTCAATTCTGTATTCCTGTTATGCAGTGTTTGTTTTTGTCCTTTTTCAATATGGCTGCTGGCTATCTTTCTCTCTTTGCAAGAAGGATGAGGTCATCAAAAAGGGCAGAGCAAGGATTGCTGGGTAAGACTGGAGAAAAGAGAGACATGAGGAGACACAGACATTTTCTTGCTGGAGAACAGAGACTGTAAGTGCTGTAACATCCCCTCACTGAGACACACAGAGACACTACTAATGATTTCATGTTCCTGAGGAAAATATCTTATGTTGTATGGTTCACTGAATGTTATTTCTTCAATACATGGACATTTAAACACTCTGCTGTGTGGATTATTGTCTATATGGATATGTTTTCTCAATTGGGATTTCACTTGCTAATCACAAGCCCTGATTGAGTGGAGGCACTGGCGCTTACTATAAATCCTGTCCTGATCACACAGATTATATAGACTCTGCTCCTAAATACTACACAGGTGGCGTCATCATACCCCAGTAGCCGCCAAGAGTGATTAAAATAGCGCTACAGTTGTTTTTGGGATGCTCTTGCACTGAACCTGCATTAATCTCGGCAGATCAACAGACATGGTGTGACCGAGCCCGAAGGCTCATCCCCGGCTCATGCTTACTGGAATACCAGCAGTGACAGGTTACCGACTGACAGCACAGGTACCTGCTAATGAGCTCCATCAGCAGACTGCAGAAGATATATCCTCTCCATAGCAACAAACCTCTGAACATCCCTTCCGCTCACAGACCCCGCCCCTGCACAAAATGACACCGGGGAAGCCAATCAAAATGAAAGCAGTTGGGGGACCGCCCAATCCTGCAGCCTGCTGTAGATGTAAGGGGAGAGGCTCACATCCCAGAAGTGCCCCCCTCCCCCACATTACACCAATGGCCGGTAAGACCCCCCCCCCCACATTACACCCATGGCCAATACCCCCCACAATACACCCATGGCTGTAACCCCCCCTCCCACATTATACCCACGGCCGGCACCGCCCCACCACCACTCCCCCATTTATTAAACCCATGGCCAATACCCCCCACATTACACCCATGGCCGGTACCACCCCACCCCCCTCCCCCAAATTACACCATGGCCGGCCCCCCCCCCACATTACATCTATAGCCAGTACCCCACCACCCCACATTACATCCATGGCCGCTACCACCCCCCCCCACATTAAACCCATCGCCGTGTTAAAAATAAATAAAAAATAAAAAAAAATAAAGCACCCCTGTCCCCCCCATGTTTGTGTGGCGAATGCATGCATCGGTCTTGTGTCATATGTAAACAGCAATTGCACCATGCACGAGAGGTATCGCCGCGAACATCCAGTCAAGGGTAGTAATTCTAGCAGTAGACCTCCTCTGTAAATCTACAGTGGTAACCTGTAAAGGCTTTAAAAAAAATGTACATAGTTTGTCACCACTGCACAGGCGTGCACAATTATAAAGCATGTCATGTTTGGTATCTATGTACTCGACATAAGATCATCTTTAAGGCCCCTTTCACACTTATGCGATGCGATTTTACCACGATTTTGACGCGATTTTGAAAGCAATGGCTATGGCTCAAAACGCAATCAAATCGTGGCAAAGTAGTGCAGGAACTACTTTGAAGTCGGTGCGACTTCAAAACGCACTGATGTGAATGGGGCTCATTGAAAATAATGGAAATCTTACCAAACAATTGGGCAATATATTGAAGAGTTTTTATTCCCCCAAAAAATTGCTGTTGGGAAATCTCTGTGCAAATACCAAGTGAAAAAAAAATGTGGTACACCCACCATTTTGTTCTGTAGGGCATATAATGTTCGGGGGTTCAAGGTAATTTTCTAGTAAAAAAAAAAAGTTTCTTTCATGTAAAAGTTGTTAGAAGAGTGGTTGATGTGTGGCAACCACATGTGTGAGACTTTTTGGGAGTCTAGCCACGTACAGGGCCTCGAAAACCAATCACCACCTTTAGGCTTTCTAAGGATGTAAATTACTCATTTTACTTCCTCACTACTTATTACAGTTTCGGAGGCCATGAAATGTCCAGATAGTTCAAAATCCCTCCAAATGATGCCATTTTGTAAAGTAGACACTCTAAACTATTTGCTGAGAGGGCTGTTGATGCTATATAATATTTTATATTTTGCCATACGTTTCAAGAAAATTTCTTTTTTTTTTTTTTTTTACACAAAGTTGTCATTCAAATGATATATTACTCAAACATGCCATGGGTATACCTGAAATGATACCCCAAAATACACTCTACTGCTTCTCTTGAGTACAGAGATACCCTATGTGTGAGACTTTTTGGCAGTCTAGCCTCGCAAAGGACCCCGAAAACCAATCACTGCCTTCAGGGTTTCTAAGGGCGTAAATTGTTGATTTCACTCCTCACTACCTGCCACAGTTTCGGAGGATGTGAAATGGCAAGATAGCACAAAACTCCCCCAAATGACCCCTTTTTGGAAAGTAGTCACCCTAAGCTATTTGCTGAGAGGCATGTTGAGTCCATGGAATATTTTATATGCCTAATTTTAAGGATATGTTTTAGCCCACAATATGCAACATAATGTTGAAGAGATCTCAGAAGAAGAGCATTGCCGTATCAAGTGTGCGACACACCAGTGTTATCTAAATTTAGGACTTACAACCCCACCTCGTGAACCATACAGGTCTTTTGGAGAGCCAGTCCTTGAAGAATTAGACATTTACACTTGCATCCTAAATGACAAAGATCTAAAGGCATTAAAGAATTTTATTAAAGAGAAATATGGGAAACATGAGGAAAAAAACAGAACCCAAGGACATTGTGACAGAGGAGACAACTTGTCAGTCAAGTTGGAACACAAAATGGACAGTCGGGTTCTAAAAAACAAATGGGTGTTAAACAAAGCTCACACCACAGCGCCTTCAAGAGCCCTCCATGACAGCCCCTAGGAAGAGAAATATTTCTGCAAAGCATACAGCTCCTGAGGGTTCCAAATCTGGACCAGCTCAGCCAGGACAAAGTGTTAAACAGCCAAGGCTGTTAACCTCCCTGGCGGTATGATTATGTCTGGAAGTTTATACCAAAAGCGGTACAATTTTTTGCATGGAAATTTGGTGTTATGTATTATAGGCCTACAATTTTTAGTAATTACTGACTTAAACCTGACCAAAACAAGACTCTAGTAGACATCCCAGATGTGATAAATTTTGAAACACAAAATCATGAATTATAATCTCATAAATAATGTAATTTTATTCAATAATGTAGTAAATAAGGAAATTTGTCAAAGAAAGAAAATTCAATACACATGCTGCGTGTGATAAATTTGGAAACAAGGAACTACACAAAGTCCGACGTCACAATCAGGACAATGGAACCTGGTTTTCATTTCGGACTTTCTTTCCATTTCTATCGCGTTTTGAGCAGCAAACAACACACATCCTGGTCGGTGCTGCCTTTTTTGCAGTTGGCGGGATATAGTCTGCAAAGTGACCGCCGGTCAGACGCTCTGGGTTGACCACGTCAACAGCGCGACGTCCAGGTCTATTTACAACTCCTGATGGTGTCTGGTGCTTTACAAAAATCTGTTCAGCCACCTTCCAGACAAACTCGGAATGAGCAAGAGGCTTGTCACTGTTGGCTTTGTGCAGGATGTAAGCGTTCCAAAGACATTGTTCCAGAAGGTGTCTGAATATTTTTTTATAATATTTTTTTTGCTGTTTTCGCATAGCGGGATAGGAGGTCATGGCCTGATCGGCTCTGTCGACACCTCCCATTGTTTTGTTATAGTCAATCACGATCTGTGGTTTCAGCACATCTGTCCCACATTTTGTGTGGACCATGGCAGTGGAGGTATTGTGCACAGTGCTCATGAGACACACATCCTTCTTGTCTCGCCATCTCATTGCCATCATCTTACCCTTCTGCCAGGCAACCATTTCTCCGGTTTTTAGTTTTTTTTTGGCAAACAAAGATGGCATGTCTCGTCGGTTAGGCCTAACGGTACCATATGCGTCAGTTCTATTTTGTAGCAAAACATCATATAGTTCCAGGGACGTATAGAAGTTGTCCGTGGTCACAATATCCCTGGTTCAGCAATGGCTCCAGAAGTGTAAGGACGGATGATGTGGCCATCCCATAGCCGCTGTACCTGGGGTTGAATTTAGTGCCTTTGCCGGTGTAAATTACCGAATTACATATGTACCCCGTGGATGACTCGCAGAGCATATATGATTTGATGCCAAACCTCGCTCTTTTGGATGCGATGTACTGAATCTAGCTTAGGCGACCCTTGTAGGCCATCAAACTCTCATCCACGCTGATGTCCCTTTCTGGCACGTAGGTCCGCTGGAAATTGGCCACAATAATTTTCCATACCTCCCAGATTTTTTTCAGTTTGGGCGCAGGATGCGTGGCCTCATCAAACTCCTCATTGTTTGTGAAGTGGAAATACTTCATAATCAGGGAGAAGCGATACTCAGACATCACGGTGCCAAAGAATGGAGTGGCCAGTAACCTGTTGGTGGTCCAGTACCATTTCTGGAACAGTTTCCCCACCAACCCCTGAGGAGTCCCAGAAGAGGAGTCCCAGAAACAGCCACATGTCCTCTTTCGTCACCGGTTCCCACTTTCTGCTTCTGGAAAGCCTGGCATGCAGCGTAGGGGATTGCTGCTCTTGGTAGCGATTCGTCTCAGTGACAATTATTTCAATTACCTCCTCAGTGAGGAATAATTGCAGGTATGCCAGAGGGTTGTCACGCTCGACATCTACCTTCATCACAGGTGATCCGGTGAACGTGAATCTTGGGGGCGCTACCTGGTCCGCATCGCAATCAATAGCGCACCAAGTGCGCACATCGCTCAGGTCAGGTGCAGGGTCATCGCCGTTGTCACTTGCCAGATCCATGTCAGTGTCAGTGTCAGACGACAAATCACCCCATGACTCGCTATCGCTCACTTCCGCGAGCACCTCCGGGTCGCTGTCGCTGCCACTGTCACTCAGCTGGTCCAAAAGCGCTTTAGACTGGCGCTTTTTTGATGCCATAATATATATATTTTTTTGGGCACAAATCACAAGTATAATGTCAGAAGGGGCACTGTACTGTCAGATCTGAGGTTATCTGTGGTGATACAGTGTAATCCTCTCAGATTACAGTGTATCACCTCTTTTATTTACTTTTACTTTTCAAAACTCCCGCCCAGTTCCGCTCCCGTGCGCCGCCTCTGCTCGCAGGGAACGGAACCAGGAAGTCAGACGCCGGTCACCCAGCGAGCGATCGGAGCGAAGGACATCGCTGGATCGCCGGGACAAGGTAAGTGCATTACTCGGGGAGCCAAGGGGGCTCCGCTGGCACTCTGCAATACTACCCCGAGCGTGACTCGGGGTTACCGCTCCTGATAGAAAAAATTAACCCCGAGTCACGCTCGGGATCACCGCCAGGGAGGTTAAGCAAAAGAGAGAAATCTAGTAAACAGACACTCCGTAGAGACGTAAAAAGCCACGGAGGGCACAACAGTTAAACCAGTAGATGTTGTGCAGAAAGCCTTTACAGGGTGAAACAAAGCAAACTATGAACTTTTTGCAGGAGGCATGCAGAGTAAAAAGAGAACAGTCCCAAATATACTCTAGGACACCATCAACTTTACCCACATTTCCATGCCTGGCAACAAAAGGCGCAACTTCTGAAGATAAAAAGTATAGGGGAGCGCTTTACCACTTTTATTTATATTTACAGACCTCGGATGGATAAAATATTGTACATAGTTTGCCGCAATTCCACAAGCGTGCGCAATTTTAAAGCATGACATGTTTGGTGCCTATTTATTTACTCGGCGTGACATCATCTTTTATATTTTACCAAGGGTATTAAATTGTGTTTTGTGCATTCAAATTCATTACCTCTTAACTACTTTCAGACCGGAGGATTTTGCTGCTCAAGGCCAGGCCACTTTTTTCAACTTGGCACTACATGATTTTAATTGACAATTGCGCGATCATGCAATTCTGTACCCAAACGAAATTTACGTCCTTTTTTTTTATTATTTTTTGCGATATTAACTGCTTGCCGACCGCCGCAAGTAGATTTACTGCGGCGGTCAGCCCCTACCAGGCAGAGTGACGTTAATTAACGTCACTAGCCTGGGAGGGTCTGGGGAGCGAGCGCGCGCCCGCGGAGGCGCGCTCCCGCTCCCGCGCGGTCACGCACCCCCCCGCGCGTGTGACCAGCGGACCCGATGTCCGCCGGCCACTCGGCGATCGGCGGGGGAGAGGGAGAATGTCAGGCAGCTTGTGTAAACAAGCCACCTGTCATTCTCCTCGCTGTAAAGACACTGATTACTCGGATCTAGTATGTAGATCCGTTGATCAGTGTCCTTACAGCTAGAGCCACAGCCAATCACAGTAAGAATCACGCCCCTAGGGACACACACAGCCCCTCCCTCCCAAATAAAGTTAACCCCTTCACTGCCAGTGTATTTTTACAGTAACAGTGCATATGTATAGCACTGATTACTGTAGAAATGTCACTGGTAACCCCAAAAGTGTCAAAAATGTCAGTCAAGGGTCCGATCTGTCCGCCGCAATGTCGCAGTACCGCAAAAAAAATCGCAGATCGCCGCCATTACGCGTTAAAAAAAAAAAAACAACAAAAATGACAAAAATCTTTCCCTTTGTTAGTAAATGCGATAACTTTTGCGCAAACCAATCAAAATACGCTTTTTGCGATTTTTTTTACCAAACATAGGTAGGATAAAACAAATTGGCCAAAAATGTTAAAAAAATTTGATTTTTACATTTTTTTTTGGGGAATTTCATATAAAAAAATGTGAAAAATATTGCTATTTTTGCTAAATTGTCGCTCTTTTTTTGTTTATAGCGCGTGATCAAAAAATCGCACAGGTGATCAAATACCACCAAAAGAAAGCTCTGTTTGTGGGAAAAAAAAGGACGCCAAATTCGTTTAGGTACAGCATCGCATGACCGTGCAATTGTCCGTTAAAGTCGCGCAGTGCCGAATCGCAAAATACCCCCTGGTCTTTTAGCAGGAAAATCCTCCGGGGCTTAAGTGGTTAATAAAAAAAGAGCAATAAATTTTGAGAAAAAATTACATTTTTTACTTTGTCTATTAAAAAATATCCAATATACTCAATTTCTGTCACATTTTTTGGCCAAAATGTATATAGCTACAAAAAAATCTCAATAAATGTATTTTTATTGGTTTGCGCCAAAGTTATAGCATCTACAAACTATAGGGTAAATACCGGAATTTATGCAGCCTTTGCTTTCTGACTGCCAATCTCATTTCATGAAGTGCTAAAATGGCAGGGCAGTAAACCCCCACAAAGTACCATTTTTTGGAAAGTAGACATCCTAAGGAATGTCCTGAGAGGCATGTTGAGCTCATTGAATATTGAATTTTTTTGTCACAGGTGTTTGAAAAATGACTAAAAGAATTTTTTTTTTTTTTATACACAAAGTTGTCATTGAAATAATATATTGCTCACGCATGCCATGGGTATATGCAGTGGTTTATTTAGGTTTTGTGCTGCCCCAGGCCTGACTAAACTTGGGCACCCCCTAATTTAAATATGACCCACCTCTTCGTGTTTATGATCTGCCCTATCATCTGTAAACCACAGACCACAACCAGTTTTATCAGTGCCCATCAGTGCAGCCTCATCAGTTTCCATAAGTTCAGCCTTATCAGTGCAGCCTCATTACTGCCCATCAGTGCAGCTATCAGTGCGGGCTCATCAGTGGCCATCAGTACAGCCCCATCAAGGGCCACCAGTGCATAATATCAGTGCTGTCTTATCAGTGCAGCCCCATCAGTGCAGCTTATCAATGCTGCCTCATCAGTGGCCATCAGGGCAGCCTCATCAGTGGCAGTCATTGCAGCCTCATCAGTGGCCATCAGTGCAGCCCATTAGTGTAGCATATCGGTGCAGCCCCTTCAGTGAAGCTTATCATTCCCCATTAGTGCAGCATATCAGTGCTGCCTTATCAGTGCAGCCTCATTAGCGCCCCATCAGTGCAGTTTATCAGTACCCACCATTGCCGCCTCATCAGTGCCCATCAGATCAGCCTATTAACATCCATCAGTGCAGCATATCAGTGCCCATCAGTGCAGCATATCAGTGCTGCCTTATCACGCTTGCTGGGGATAAACTGCTTGAAAGCAAGGTGGCCAGAAAACGTAATCAGGGACTCATTAACGCAGGGTAAACAAGGATGCAAACCGCTGATTGAAGTGGTTTACGAGGGGCTGAATTTTGTGGAGCCGGTCATATCCAAGGTCTCCCCGAGGACAACAGAGTTCATTGTCACTGAAGTGCAAGAACCGCAGAATTTGCTTGTATCTCGTCCTGGTCATGCATGCAGAGAACACGCGCATATGGAGGACTGGGTCAGTGGACCAATATGACCACAGTTCACTCCTTTTGGTTATGCCCATGTTAAGGGAAAGGCCCAGAAAAGTTTTAAACTCGAAAACAGTTTATTGGTTTCCAGCAAATTCTCTGGCAAGGGGTGAATTTGGGTTGGCGGCGATGAATTGACCAGCATATAAATTGCTTTGGTCCACAATAGATCTGTAAAGATCTTCTGTGAAAAACAGCTCGTAAAAGTAAAGGGAATTAAAATTGGCTGTTTCCACCTGAATTCAGGGTTGGGCAGTGAATGGGGGAAGTACGGGCGCTGTAGAATCTGTGGGCTGCCAATTACGATATATCAGCGCATCAGGGAGGACACTATGGGCTCTACAGGCCTGTCTTTGAATTCTCGGTGGCTGCGGGCCACTATTCATGCTAGCCACCGCACCAGCTTCAACTGCAAGTGTTACTGCAGTGCTGGTATCTCTAGGACCAGGATGTACTAGGCCGCTGGTGCTTGCCAGTTCACCAGAAGTGTGAGTGGCACTAGTACTGACACTCTGCTGCATAAGAGCACGATGCGATCTCTGCACCTCAGCAACTTCAGAACGGGGTCGGGTACGCCTTACCTTAGCAGGGACCCCTCCGTCGTCGGAGCTATCTGTCAGAGAGCCACTGCTGTCTACAGGCTCGTATACTGACCTTGATTCTGCCAGTGAGGCTTCCCCACTGCTCTCATCTGACATGGTCAGAATCCTGTAGGCATCTTCACTAGTGTACAAATGTTTTCTGATTTTAGGTACACTAAATTTACAGGTACACTAGTGTGACTCACAGGTAAAAAAGCACCTGGTTGTCGAGGACTATTTCAAATGCTACCAAAAAAAATGCTAGTGCTAGCAGGGATCAGGCCTGACTCTGCTGACGCAGCGTTTTTGTGTATTTTGTGTTTTTGGAAGTGACAGTAATCTATTGATTACTGCACTTGCCTGGGTGGGGTGGGGTGGGGTGGGCTGGGCGGAGGGGCTAAACGCAGGTGCTGGCAGGTGTCGTGACCGATCCTGCTAACGCTGAGTTTTGGGGACGCTAGTATAGTTCTGATCAGATCAAAGATATTGATCCATTCAGATACTATACTAGTAATGGAGGTGTATGTGTCTGTGTGTTAGTGGTAATCAAAGGGTTAAATTATCTTTCTAACTATGCAACGGGGATAGACTGACGCTAACTATCGTTAACGCTAACTAATGTCACCTGTGACACTAATAGTGATCAGAAAAAAAACTGTACACTATAAAAGTGAAACTGTGACAGGGCAATGAAGGGGTTAACTGGGGGTGATCAGGGGGTTAAATCTTTATGGGGGGATGGCGGGTATAGTAAGCCTACTTAGGACAGAAACTAACTCGCTAGCGCTAACTGAAGTCACAATCACACTACTACAGAAATACAGAAAACCACTATATACCTGTATATAGTGTGCAATATGACAGGGGGTGAAGGGGTTAACTGGGGGTGATCAGGGGGTTAAATCTTTATGGGGGGGGTGGCGGGTATCCTAAGGCTAAAAGTAACAGTCGCAAGCGCTAAACCAAGTCACACTATTACAGAAATATAGACAAACGCTAAATATATTGGGGGGGGGGTGGCGTGTACCCTAAACCTACTTGGGACAGAAACGTACTCACTAGCGCTAACTGAAGTCAAAAGGCACACTATTACAGATATACAGAAAACCGCTGTATACTGTATATAGTGTGCAATGTGACAGGGGGTGAAGATGTGATCAGGGGGGATCAGGGGGTTAAATCTTTATTGGGGGGGTGGGTACCCTAAGCCTAAAAGTAACGGTCGCTAGCGCTAAATGATGTCACAAGGCATACTAATACAGAAAAATAGAAAACTGCTATATACTATCTATAGTGTGCAATGTGAGAGGGGTGTAGGGGTTAACTAGGGTAGGTGATCGGGGGTTAAATGTGCCTATCTACCTGTGTGTGTGGGTGCTTGGTGAGAGAGGGTAATTTCTGTGCCTGTGTTTACATTTCACAGGCACAGATAGGTTTGGGATTAGTCAGGACCGATCAACAGGTCCAGGCCAAAAGTCATTGGCCTAGCCCTGATGCCTGATCGGTTCTGAACCAAATCAGACCATCGGCAGGGCCGGGGGTGTGCGGGAGAACGCCCCACGGCCCCGGGAAGCTAGTGACACCTATTCACGTGATTTTTCCTGTAGCTGCCACACTGCTGACATAAATAGGCAGTGCAGCGACAGCAAGTGGTTAAGGACTGCCCCACGTAGATATACTGTGGCAGAGCGGCCCTCCTGCACGAAATCACGTACCTGTATGTGATTTTGTGTAGTGGATCTGGGGTGCACGCTGCCGGGACCTGCCGATCGTTCTCAGGAGAGGCAGAACACGGATCTCTGGCATCCTCCAGTCTCAGCATCCCCCCCCAACAGTGTCAGTTAGGTGTCCGATTTGTCCGCCGCAATGTCACATCGCATACTAGCTCATTATGAAATACTTACCTTAGAAGGAAGCCCCCGCAGTGCCGCCCGCTCAGCAGACACGGCCGACATGTTCAGCTGTCCTGCTTCCTTGTTCGCGTCCTCGCGTGTGGGAGCTGCTGTTCACGGCACAGGGCTTTGAAGGAACGGCACGGGTGGCCGTTCCTTCAGAGCGCATGCGCCAATGACATCATTGGCTGCATTAAAAGTAAACATCTCCTAAACAGTGCAAGTTTAGGAGATATTTACAGTACCTATAGGTAAGCCTTATTAAAAGCTTACCTATAGGTACAAGTTATAAGAGAGGGTTTACAACCTCTTTAAAGAGGAAGTAAACCCTCCTCTGCAACTTGTACCTATAGGTAAGCCTATGATAAGGCTTACTTATAGGTACTGTAAATATCTCCTAAACATGTACCGTTTAGGAGATATTTACCTTACATGCAGCCAGTGACATCACTGGCACATGCGCTCTGAAGGAACGGCCGCTGGTGCCGTTTCTTCAGAGACCCGTGCCGTGACCGTCAGCGCCCGTGGGAGTGACGTCACCGCGTCACCGCGGCTCCGGCCAATCAGATGGCCGGATGCCGCAATCCCGGAAGACGGGCGACTGGACATGTCGCCCGTCATACAGGTAAGCGGGCGGCACGGCGGGGGCTCGTTCTAAGGTAAGTATTTCATAATGAGCTAGTATGCGGTGCATACTAACTCATTATGTGTTTCTCTTTCAGGTTGCAAAAAGAAAAAAAAAATGTTCTGGTTTACAACCTCTTTAAGGGAGTAAGGGTGGGTGAAGAGCATAAAATAATAGCATATGCTGATGATGTTCTATTCTACATCACAAACCCTAGAAAAACTCTTGTCATAAAATAATTAAAAGAGTACGGGGAACTTTCAAATTTTAAGACCAACCCACTCAAGTCAGAAATTTAGAACATTGGGCTTAGCAAGAAAGAAGTGCTAGCTTTACAGCAGGAATTTCCGTTTACATGGGCAAAGTCAGAATAAAAATACCTGGGAATAAAACCAGTTGACTTGACAAAGAGTCACACCATGTCAACTACATTCCCTTTCTTAATGAGTTAAAAGTAGATTTCAAAAAATATAATTACGACCACTTTCATGGTTGGGCCGAATAAACATGGCCAAGATGGTAATCCTCCCCAAGATTTTGCATACATTTCAAATGCTACCAATAGCGATTCCACTGATATATTTTAAAACAGTTAGGAGTTCAACCTAGGTTACAGTGCACAATACTTAGTAAAGATAAATCACAAGGGGGGCTTGCTGCACCAGAGGTGAAAAGATATTACAAAGCCGTCAAAACTAATTCAGATAAAAGATGGGTCAGGATTGAAAACTCGTTAAGTGGAACACAATTGGATAGGAATGTATGGCTCCCACCAAAATATAGGGAGTCACATGAATATACACATGAAATAACCAGAGTCGTCTTTAAGACATGAGACATGTCTTAAATGGCTATATAATTCACTAATATAACTAGATGGGACAAATTATTTTGCACCTGGGAACGAGAAATATTAGTTGGTAATTGGATTAAAAACATACAGTTAAAAGATATTACATGAGGGGGAAAGATGGCCTTTGGGTCTAGTATAGATTTTAAGTAGAACTCCACGCAAAACTTAAAAGAAAGACGGTGTGGGGTCCCCCCCCCCCAAAATCTATACCAGACTCTTATCCAAGCATGCAGCTTGGCAGGCCAGGAAAGGGGGGGGATGAGAAAGCGCCCCCCCCCCTCCTGAACCATACCAGGTCACTTGCCCTCAACATGGGGAGGGTGTCATGTTAATGGGCACAAGTGCCTCTTCCTGACATCCCTGGGCTATGGTTGTCGGGGTCTGCGGGTGGGGGGGCTTATAAGAACCTGGAAGCTACCTTTAATATTAGGGCCCCCCAGCTCCCCCCCCCCATGTGAATGGGTATCGGGTACCCATTCGCCAAAAAAGTGTAAAAAAGTAAAAACCACAGAACAGTTTTTGACAAGTCCTTTATTAAAAAGAAAAAAATAGTGTCCCTCGATGTAAATCCATCGTCAATCACGACGCCCGCTGGACCCGAAAGATAGAAAAAAATTTAAAAACGCTTTGCCTCCCCTCCCCTGGCCGATCCTCAGCTTTGACAGTTCTTTTATAGGCAAGGGGTGGGGGCAAGCTGGTTAAGTCACCCTGTGGAACTGCCCCTTCTGATGAACCCTGATGTCAGAAGAGGGTGGTGCCCCCAGGTGCCGAAACCGGGTGGCCCCGCCCCTTGCCTATAAGAACTGTCAAAGCTGAAGAATTTATACTTTTTTGGTGAATGGGTACAGAAAAGTAATAGAGGGGAAAATATCTTCCAATGGGGACACTAGTTCTGGTGACCTGGGGGATCCCAAGGAACTCCCTATATTTGCAGAAATTTCTGCTTCCTTCCTGTTTGGCTATGGAACAGGAAGTGAAGGGAATCTCTGCAATGGGACAGAGATGGCAAAAATAAACCTTACTGGGGTTACTACCCTCTCTTACTCTATCCAAAATGATAAAAAGGTTTTTCCTATAGTTCTACTTTAAACATTTTTATACTTATCACACACTGGAGAATTTAAAGCGGAGCTCCACCAAAAAGGGGAAGCTCCACCTGTTTGCACTCCTCCACTTCCACATTTGGCACTTTTTGGGGGGAGGTGGGAGCTGGTACCTGGTTTTGACAGGTCCCCGCTCCCATTTCTGGATAAGATGGCCACAGCGATCTACGAAGATGTTCAGCCCCTACCCCCCGCAGTCTTCTTGGACACACATAGGTCCCAGAAGACTGCGGGCCATTCACAAAGAGCAGCGTGACGCTTCACTGCCCAGTTCCCCTAGTGAAGATGCTGGCGCCTGCACCCGAAGCTGACTAAAGAATCAGCTAAGGTGCCGACATCAATGGATCCCTGGCAGGTAAGTGTCCTTATATTAAAAGTCAGCAGCTACATTATTTGTAGTTTGAAGCTTTAGACCTCCTGTCAAGAAACTGAGGAGAAATCCAACATTTTAGAGTTGTCACCAGAACAAGAAGAGAAAATCTTCCAATGGGGACACTTGTTCTGGAGACAACTGTCTAAGAGGGGAATTCCACCACTTTGGAAGATATCCTCTAACTTTTGGTTGCGGAAGTGAAGGGAGATTTCCCCAACGGTACAAAGGCAGCTAACAATAAAATTGGGAGGGGTTCTAACCTTTGCTTACGTTATTCAAAACCAAAAAAAAAAAAAAAATGTGTTTACATACACTTTAACAGTTAACTAGTTAATGTGGCGCAACTTCATCCACTTGCCGACCGCCGCAAGTACATTTACTGCGGCAGTCAGCCCCTCCTGGGCAAAGCTTCGCTCGCCCAGGAGTCTGTAGGGGGCGAGCGCGCGCCGCCGGAGGCGCGCCCCCGCTCGTTCACGGCCATCCCTGCGTGAGTGACCGGCGGCTCCGATGTCCGCCGGCCATTCGCAATCTCCCGCTGGAGAGGGAGAAAGGCAGGCGGCTGATGTAAACAAAGTCGCCTGTCATTCTCCCTGGTGTAAAAGCAGAGACTATACGATCCTGCTATGTAGGATCGTATGTCTCTGTGGTTACATCACAAGCCACGCCCCTTGACAGTTAGAAGCACGCCCCTAGGGCCACACTTAACCCCTGGATCTCTAATAAAGTTAACCCCTTCCGTGACAGTGTCATTTTTACAGTAACAGTGCATCTGTATAGCACTGATTACTGTAGTAAACCCCAAAAGCATAAAAAATGTTAGTCAGGGGTCCGATCTGTCCGCCCCAATGTCGCAGTCCAGCAAAAAAAAAAATTGCAGATCGCCGCCATTACTAGTTAAAAAAAAAAAAACAATAAAAATTACATACATTTTTCCCTTAGTTAGTAAACGCAATAACTTTTGCGCAAACCAATCAAAATACGCTTATTGCGATTTTTTTTTTTTACCAAAAATATGTAGCAGAAAACAAATTGGTCTAAAATGTTAAAAAATTTTGATTTTTTAATTTTTTTGGGGAATTTCATATAAAAAAATTTGAAAAATATTATTTTTTCAAAATTGACGCTCTTTTTTTGTTTATAGCGCAAAAAAAAAAAAAATCGCACAGGTGATCAAATACCACCAAAAGAAAGCCCTGTTTGTGGGGAAAAAAAGGACGTCAATTTCATTAGGGTACAGTGTCGCATGACCACGTAATTGTCCGTTAAAGTCACGCAGTGCCTAATCGCAAAATAAGCCCTGGTCTTTGAGCAGCCAAATCCTCCGGGGCTTAAGTGGTTAAGGGGAGGCATGCGAGTTAAACTTTGTCTATCTCAACGTAAGCACCCCCTCCTGAACACCAAGAATGTTGATCAGACTAGTTCACTGCACATCACTCCTTAGAAAACTATAAAAATAATAGCTAGCTGCAGATGGAAACGTAAAGATTGTTTTTAACACTAATGAATTACAAAAGTGATTGTGTCACAGTTACACGTCATATCAATTTTTTAAACAGAGTGAGGCTTTCCTCTATAAAGGGGTTTGATGCGAAAGGGATTCAGATACCGGTCAGAATAAATATGGTCTTATGCAATTGCCTAATATGTAATGTTCTGGCCGCTTTTCCCTTAGCATGTTGTTTCACATAGATTTCTGCTAAGCTTTGTAACCTGAAGCTAATAAGCTATTGATTTTTTTCTAGAAGCTGTTTTTGCTGACAATTGTAAGCATTCTTCACATCTAATAATATACAAATGCCTAATGCTGGCCATACGTATACGAACAGAATTTTGGCCGTTTGCAGACTGAATGATTATTCTTCGGTCGAAAGCGAATTGGCCACTAACTTACAGAATAAACTCTTTTACATCGTTTTCATGATCATAATGATCATTTCATAACATGCACAATATGAGTCAGAATATTATTTTCTTTTCAATTTTACCATACACATAAAAACTTTCGTAGAAACGATAAGTTTTCGCTATGGATCCATCGACATTAGCCGGGCACACGATCAAAATCGTCGGTAATTTGTGTTCACTAACGGCTCGATTTTCGAACGATCTTTCCTAAAACGACCATTTTCGGCCGAAATTCTGTGCGTGTATGGCCAGCATAACTTTAATAGTCAAAAAAGAGATAAACAGGTGTTCTTATACAAGAACATCTGAAATCACTATATGTGGACTTTAAGGGCACAACATGAGACATTACCATACAATATTGTTGTAACTTGATTATTGCAAGGATTGCATTTTAATATTTAATTTGTTTGCTTTAAGAAAATGACGTGTACACCAAAACAATGACGTGTGCGAAACACATTGACCGACCTGGGAGCAGACAAGAATACATGCATACACGTATCCAGTATATGCTACTATCACATTTGTCTTGTCTGTAACTCGTATATTAGGTGTAGACAATATATGATTTAAATTTAAGGAGAATGTTCTGTCTTCTTTGTAGTAGTTGGCTATTTTGGGCCTATTAGTTTAGTTTAGAGTCCTCTCTCTTTCTCTCTTTTTTTTTTTTTTTTTTTAATCTTTTCATGTTTAAGATGATTGTTAATAAAAATGTCCGTTTTACTATAAACATACTCTTGTGTCTCATGGCTTGCCCTTAAAGTCCACATATAGTGTTTTCAGATGTTCTTGTATAACAACACCCGTTTATCTCTTTTTTTATTTCGAATAGGATGTTAGCACGCTCACTAAGACCCGGTTCACACTTCTGCGTGTGCCGGGTTCGCATGTCATGTCGGAGCGCACTGCTCCGACATGACATGCGATCAGCTGTGCGGTGCGAGTTTAGCCATACAGTTTTTATCTAGCCCACAGCTAGGGTGAGAGGCGTATTCATCAATGTGATGGAGGATTTAGGTCAGCAGAGACTGCCTATGGTCTCCGCTTTCACCAAAATATTGTGCCCCCACCCCTAAAGTTTTAGGAGTGGGTTCTACCCGCTGTTCTGTCATAATCCCTGTCATTGTTAGGACCCCCAAAGATGTGCTTGCCCCAGCATTCACAGGGGGATGAAACTTCTTCCATACACACCTGCTCCACCTCCCTGCTGTTACAGCCATGCTGTAAGCCTTATAACAGAAAGGAGGATTCTTATGTCAGCTCCCTGATGTAAGGGGAACTTTGACTTTGGTATGAGGTCCCTGGTGTAAGAGGGGACTGTGATGGAAAATAGTATCTAAGGGGGGAACTGTGATAAGGACCCTGATGTAGAGGGTTCTTTGATGTAAGGGTGACTCTGATGAGGACCCTGATGTAATGAAGGAATGTGATGGAGACCTGATAAAAAGTGGAAATAAAGGTATTAATACTCATCTGTTCAACAGTCCCTCACCGGCATCTTTTTCTGAGTGCTGGTGTTTGAGTCTGTTTATTGTCAGGCATTGCATGTCTCTTCTGCAATAAAAGTCTGCCTGTTGCTGTTTCTTACAGAAGAACTTTGGTTCCTTTAAAATAGGGACTCTAATAGGGACCTTGATGTAAGAGGAATTCTGATGGGGACTCTTACTAAATTTCTTTGTTCAGAATCCTATCATACAGATTACAAAAAAATCCAAAATGCAATAGTATTCATGAATTAAGTGCATAGTGCATGTACAGTATGTATGTACAATGTGCCTGCAGTATGTATGTGTGTATATTGTATGTTGTGTGGGAACAATTGGTGTATACAGTATGTATATCTGTATAGTGTGTATGTGTACAGTCTGTGTGTGCACAGTGCATGTACAGTGTGTACAGTATGTGTGTGTACAGAGTGTATGCAGTATGTGTGTGTGTGTAGTATGTGGACAGTGTGTGTATAACGATTGCTGTACATGGGCCCATGATCTCCAATGGTGGCTCAGGAAAGGAGTGCTTAGGCACACTCACATAGCATCAAGTAATCCCCTTTTTTTTTTTAGAAGGAATTTCTAATAATAGGTATATTTTGCAGGGTACTGTTTAGACAAAATTACCATTACTAGATCTTCTCTGTAACATTACAAATCCCCATTCAGTCCTAGAAGGTTTTACCTCCTTAATGACCAGGCCATTTTTTGCGATAAGGCAGTTCGTTACTTTAAGGCCTCTTGCACACTGCAGCTTAAAAATGCTCAGTACAGCTTTTTTTTTTCTGAGCTAAAATAGAGCCCATTCATTCTTAATGTGCCTATGCACACAGCCATGTAAATGAGCGCCGCGTATTCTTCAGTAAGAACAAAATAGAAAAATCAGCATTTTTGGTCAGTAATTTATGCCTGATGCGCGCGAATATGCTCCAATGAACCAAAAGGCTAATTGCATATCAAGAACGCTAGAATAAATTTACGGGCAATTACGCGAGCGCATAAGCGTGAAAATGCGCGCAAATGCACACATTACAATTACGCCAGAAAACGTAGATGCTCTAACAGGAGTATCGTGTGTAAGGTGCCTAACTGACAATTGCGCAGGTGTGTATTTGATCACCTCTGCTTTTTTTATTTTTTGCACTATAAACAAATAAAAAACTGACAATTTTAGAAAAAAATATATATATTTTTTTACTTTCCGCTATAAAACACACCAAATAAAAAAAAAAAAAACACATTTCTTCATCAATTTAGGCCAATATGTATTCTGCTACATATTTTTGGTAAAAAAAAAAAAAAATCCCAATAAGCGTGTATTGATAGTGTCTACAAAACAATAGGATATTTTTATGGAATTATTTATTTTTTTTACTATAATGGCAGTGATTAGCGACATATAGCGGGACTGCGACATTGTGGCGGACATATTTTACACTTTTGACACTTTTTTGGGGACCGGTGACACCAATAGAGTGATCAGTGCTTAAAAATATGCACTGTTATTATACTAATGACACTGGCAGGGAAGGGGTTAACATCAGGGGCAATCAAAGAGTTAAATAAGTCACTAGGGGGTGTTTGCTAACTGTGTGGGGGATGCTCTGACTGGGGGAAGTCAGAGATCTGTGTTCCTGCTTAGCAGAAACACAGGATCTTTATCTTTTTCCCTGTCAGAATGGCGATTTGCCTTGTTTACATAGACAGACCTCCGTTCTGCCTCTCTCGGCAAAGATCGCGGGTGGCCGGCGGACATCGAGTTCGCCAGACCCGCTGATTAGCTCCCTCTCTCTCCAATCAGCGCGTGATCGGGTCCCCTCCAACACGCATGCCACCTAGAGGCTATTGCACGAAATGACAAACAGGTATGAAATTTCGCGCAATAGAGCAACTTTGCCGCAGTAAATGTATATTACGCGGTCCATTTTAAAACATTCAATGTATTTCAGCATCACTAAGTATAAAGCACAAACTCCCAGCCTTTTCCCACCAATCAGCTCCCATTGGCAGAGGACACTGGTAGATGCTCACACACTTTACATATTTATTACAGAATTTTGTGCTTTGCCTAATGTGCTATACCTAAAGTATTGAGGTGTATTGGACACTAAAGGTTGTATAATAAACAGTAAATGTTTCAGTTATCCAAGTATTGTAGTTATTGTAAAAAAAAAAAAAAAAAAGTGGAGGAACCTTTAAATAAAAAAATCTAATATTACATGAGCTGCTCTTTGTGAGCCATGATATTTTACACTAAATGTACTTTGGTGAGGTTAATGAAGGAAAGTGCAATCTGTTCAGAAAGAATTCTTTGTACATATGTAAATCTAATTATAGTCTCTCTAAAATGTATTTTGCTGATTTTTATTCAGGTGTTAAATACATTTTTATTCATTAAGACCCACACAGCTTGATATCAGCATGGTGCATTTAAATCTAAAAGAAAGACAAAGTATTATCAAACATTACACTTAAATGAAAAAAGTTGCTACTTAAAGCGTATCTAAACCCAAAAAAAAAAATATATATATATAGTATGGGTCCTTTCACACGGCCGCTCCGTGTGTCCGCAAATCATCCAATCCGTTTGCGGATGATTTGCGGACATAATGTAAGTGAATGGCACTGCGGGTGTCAGCGGAATACCACCCGCTGACACCCGATTTTCCTCCATTCAGTTCTGTTCCGTTTTTACAAATGGAACAGAACCCATTTTTTCTTCCGTGTAAAACACGGAAAGGAAGGAAAATCGGATGTCAGCGGTGTTATCCGCTGACATCCGCAGTGCCATAGACATACATTATGTCCGCATATCATCCGCAAACGGATGGGATGATATGCGGGCACACGGAGCGGATGACAGAAATGTCATCCGCTCCGTGGAAGAAAAAAAAAAAAAGTCCCGCAGCGGACCTTTCACACGAAGCGGCCGTGTGAAAGGAGCCTAAGGCAGCTTACAAGGAGTTGTGGCTGCATTCGTTTTTTATTTTACACTTTTTCCTTTATTTTTTCCTGGTGATCTTGTCATTAACTTACTTCCTCTCCTACGGTCACAACCATACCCTAGGGCAGTGAGTGTATTAGAACTACAGAATACTGATAATAAAAGTAAAAAGTGATGCACAAAATAATAAAATAGCAACAATCTAATATGTGATCTATGTGAATCCGTAATAGTGTGCTTGTGTAACACACTATTACCAATTAATTAATGTGATCAAAAACATCCAAATTATCCAATAATAAAATATAGAAGTGCTGCGCTAAATGATTAATACATGCGATTATAAAATAACAATAATCTAATTTTTGATCTATATGAATCCCTGGTAAAGTGCTTATGTGATACAATATTGCCAATAAATAATAAAAAACATCCAAAATATTCTAAACAAATCCGTGATTGTATTAATATATAAATCAATCCCAATCACCCGTGCTCATTTAAAAAATGAGTAGACAATCTGAAAACTGAATGATGTAGGGCAGTTTGTCTGATGTTTTACCTCCGCTCTTGTGACCCCCCCTTGGGGTGGGTGCTCACCTTATGGAGTGTGACCTCGCAATTAAGCTTGGTCAATATCAGCATAGATTCCCAACAGGAAAAAGGTGGATATTTTCTTCCAGGGTGTGGGCTCCCAATCTGGGATGATGAGCTCAGCAGTTTTCATACATAGTAGAGACAACAATCCATGCTTCAGAACCGATGCTTCCTCTCTTGGGGCAGTCCTGACAGTCCGAGTAACAGGCGGTGTGATATCAAATGCACTTTGCCTGTGACTCAGACTGTCAGGATGGAGCCAGAACTATACAGGAAGCATCGGCTCCATTCTGACAGCTCAGCTGTAAGCCGGGATATTGCGCGGGCCGTACATTTCCCAAGAATGAAGCACAGACAATCTCCCAGTGCCCCTTCTGGACCTATATTGAGGTAGGAGCCTGGAGCTGCAGCTCCAATAGCCCCTACGTTAATCTGGCCCCGCACATAGACTATAAATGTGGTGATTACCACACTCACGTTACACTGAGGACTACATATTGTGGCACTGAGGAGATTATACTCAGTAACTCATGTGGCAGATGCTTTTACCAATGAGATGTGCCAGTCAAAACTGTATTTAAGGGCATGGCAACCCACTTTTATTAAATAAAACAAAAAGTTAACATAGTTTTCCAGGTAGGGGTTCTTCCACATCAATATAAACAGTCAAATGAAAATACCGAGCCACCTGGCTCTCTTGTTGGCAGCACTGCGGCTCATCTTAATCCCAAAGATGTTCTATCGGGTTGAGGTCAGGACTCTGTGCAGACCAGTCAAATTCCTCCACCCCAAACTCGCTCATCCATGTCTTTACAGGCTGTGCGGAGACGTAGCATTTTATCCTCACTACCTACTTTAACCCCTTGATTTCTGCAGTGTCATGCTCGACAAGCATTGCACCCACCAAAAGTGACTAGGGGTATGATTCCTGGTGCGCCCATGATGCATGTTTCCACCTCCTCCCCCCCCCCCATCGGATCCTGCCTCTGCAGCTAAACAAGGAGTGGTTGGGGGGAGGGGGGGCAAAAACATGACTAGGCCGCAGAGTTTCACCACCCCTCAACCACTAGTGTAAAAGAGCACTTAAGCTAGCCATGCATGAATAGAAATTTGGCCAGTTCAGCAGGGATCAGTCGAGATTTGATCCATGTATGGGCAGGCGGATTGTCCTCAGGTCAATCCATTGATTGACTTGGGTACAAGCATCCTGTTGGATTCTTTTTTTACATGTGATTACTGCTGGCAGTTATAGCCTCTAGCAGTAATCATTGTGTTCTGCTGGCCGGGAAGGCTCCCTGCACCTCAATACAGAATACAGGCAGAACGCAATAGCGCTGCAGGAGGCACTGACTGTGTTGATGGGGGAATTGAGCAATCTTCTCCCCTCCATCATCATCCGTGGTGGAAGGAAAGAAAATCAAATCTATAGGCTGCTTTAGATTCCTAAAATGGGGACTGTCCCCTGAGCTTACCGAAAAAATCTCTGTAGACAGTATGCGATAGTTCTACCAAAGCATACAATGTCGCTGTTATGATGCTGAGCCTCAGGAATAATAACATATTGTAAATCTTGTCTTTTTGTCCAGCATTAAATCTGAACTTTCTTTCTTCGCCACGGATGCCGGGATCTCACAAATCATTATAACTTTGTAACAACAGGGCTAATAGGATTTGAAAGACATCTTAATACTCTGTAGACAAATACCGGTTTATAAATTTATGGAAACAGCCTTGAAATGTTTTGTTGATTGGGCCTCTGATGTGCCTGCTGGAAAGAGTTTGTAATTCCTCCAAAAATGATTCCAGAGCCCTGCTGCTCAGTAAAGTATGACAAATGAGTCAGTGTCTGTGGGATGTATATATGCATAGTACACTTCTGATTAATGGCTTTTACTTTCACGTAGATGATCAATGGAAAGTCCTACTTGGCAGAGAAAGAGCAGAAACGAGTGCATTGCAAGCAAACTACTCAATTATAGGGCTAGTCTATTCAGATTCAGGTGAAAATGTTATAAAATTATGTGCATACAAAATCTACAGATTTTTATTTAAATCTGCATTACAGATGATTCTAATAGCAAATGTTTGTGCCTGGTGGAATAGAACAATATCATAAAATAGTTGGGCAAAACCAGAAAAAATATGTAATCTAACTGGTTCATTTTATTTTGTTCAGAGATTTAAGCATTATTAACCACTTGCCGACTGGGCCATAATGACAGCAACAGCGCGGTCGGCTTATTCTAGAAGGGGGTACAATGACGTCCTCCCAGAATCGTGCTCCCACGGACCCAGCGCATCACAAATCGTGGTAAAGGGCCAATGACAGAGCGATTACTTGTCAACAAACCTGTACACAACGATCGGTACAGTGTGCGAGGAGAGGAGAGAAACTGCAGCTGCACGCCTCCTCTGTCTCCTCCATACCTCAACTGTGTCTCATCCATGCCTCATCCGTGCCACATCCATGCCTCATTCGTGACACATCTGCGCGCCCACCCATGCCACCTCAGTGCCCACCCATGCAACCTCAGTGCTCACCCGTGCCATGTCAGTGCTCATCCATGCCACGTCAGTGGTAATCCATGCCACATTCAGGCCACATCAGTGCTCATCCGTGCCACATCCATGCCATGTCAGTGCTCATCCCTGACCATCAATGCCACATCAGTGCCACATCCATGCCATATCAGTGCTCATCAATGCCACATCCAGAAATAAAGAGATTATTCTCCCACTCTACAAGACTCTGGTCCGGAGTATGCTGTCCAGTTCTGGGCACCGGTCCTCAGGAAGCATGTGCTGGAACTGGAGAGAGTCCAGAGAAGGGCAACAAAAATAATTAGAAGAGACAATTGAGGGGGGATATGATATCAATGTACAAATACTGTACTGGCGACCCTAGCATAAAGAACAAACTATTCAGAGAAAGGGAATACAATAAGACACGTGGCCACTCACTAAAACTAGAGGAAAGGCGGTTTAACCTTAAAATACGTAAGGGGTTCTTCACTGTCAGAGCAGTAAGGATGTGGAATTCCCTTCCACAAGCAGTCGTATCAGCAGGGAGCATAGATAGCTTCAAAAAACTATTAGATGGGCACCTTAAAGACCACAACACACAGGGGTATACAATGTACGGTTAACAGCAAACACACACACACACACACACACATCATAGGTTGAACTGGATGGACTGATGTCTTTTTTCAACCTCACAAACTATGTAACTATGTAACATCAATGCTCAACTGTGCCACATCCATACCATATCAGTGTTTATCCGTGCCACTATAGTGCCTCACAAAATTGTAATGGGAAGTCAGGAAATGACGGTGCTTCCTGCATGTCGGGCCTCTGTATGTGGCCAGGCTGTGTAAAAGTCTCACACATATGTGGTATCTCCATACTCAGGAGGAGTAGCAGAATGTATTTTGGGGTGTCATTTTTGCTATATACTTGCTATGTGTTAGAAATATCTTATAAATGGACAACTTTGTGTAAAAAAAGAATGCATTTTCATTTTCTTACCAAATTTTCCAAAAACTTTTGGAAAAAAAAATGACATGTTCAAAAGACTCATTATGGATTCTAGATTATGTGTTGGGGTGTTTGCTTTCCAAAATGGGGTCATTTTGTGGGTGTTTCCCATCGTCCTGGTGCTCCAGGACCTTCAAAAGTGTGATAGAAAATTATATGTGTAATTTTTGCTTCTAGAACGCCTGACGCTGCTACTTGGATGTTGGACCTCTGTATGTGATCAGGCTGTGGAAAAGTCCCACACATGTAGTATCGCCATACTCAGGAGGAGTAGCAAAATGTATTTTGGGGTGTAGTTGCAAGTATGCCAATAAAATGTGTGTCAGAAAAAACTTGGTAATATGACCATTTTGTGAAAAATAGAAAAATGTAAAAAAAAATCTTCATTTTGAAAAGAATTGTGGAAAAAATGACAACTTCAAAAAACTCACCATGCCTCTTACTAAATAGCTTGGAATGTCTACTTTCCATAAATGGGTCATTTGGGGGTATTTGTACTTTACTGGCTTGTTAGGGCTCTTTCAGATGGTCCGCCTCCGTAGGCGGATCCGTGCTGCCCAGCGGGGATCGATCCGCGATCCCCGCTGAGCCGGCGGATGACAGCTCCGTCTCCGCTTGCAGTGTGGAGAGGGAGGCTTCACAGCCCCCGCTGCTCTCTATGGGGAATCGGATGAGAGCGGACCGCCTGTCCCGTCCGCTGACACCCGCTGCCATCTGCATCCCATCCAATCCGATCCCCAGGACGCATTGGAAAATAGGGTTTCCATCCGTCCGGATTTCATGGACAGGATCGGATGCGGATGGCAGCGGGTGTCAGCGGACATGTCACTGCTGACATCCGCTGCTCCATAGGGCTGAATGGGGCATCCGATCAGATCCGCCTAAAAAACTGACAGGCGGATCTGATCGGACCGCCCGTGTGAAAGAGCCCTTAGGGTCTCAAGAAATTAAATTGTCAGTCAGTGCATCAGGTGTGATCAATTTTCAATGATTGGCACCATAGCTTGTAGACTACAACCTTCACAAAGACCAAAAAAATGATATTTATGTGGGTTATTTTTACTAAAGATATGTAGCAGTATAAATGTTGGCCAAAATTTATGAAGAAAAAAAAAGACTAAATTTGCAAAATTTTAAAACCGAAACAAAGAAAAATGCATTTTTGTACAAAAATTTTTTTCATTTATAGTGCAAAAAATAAAAAACCCAATCATGACTAAATACCACCAAAAGAAAGCTCTTTGTGTGAAAAAAAGGATGAAAATTTGGAAGGGAAAAAAAAAGGATGAGTAATTGTCATTCAAAATGTAAGAGCACCGAAAGCTGAAAATTGGCCTGGTTAGGAAGGGGGTTTAAGTGCCCAGTGGGTAAATGGTTAAACACAAAAAGGGTGGAACTCCGCTTTAATTGGTTAAAAAAAATTGGCTCCTTACTTTAGCTGGCTCCTAGATTCAAAGCAAATTTGTCAAGCTCTCCTTTAAATACCCCACAGAATCTCAAAGCGAAGACTGCATTACAATATATAAAGCCGGAGCGACCAATCAAAACTCAGTATTTGCTCATTTAGCCTGTGTTATCTGGTGAAAGCTGACATGTGCTTTATTTCCAGGAGGTTAGTGCCTATAGCAGCAATTCTGGCTGTCATATTCTATTAAATGAACCCGGCACATCTCTGGACAGTGAACTGTACTGAACACATCACATCATTTATGTCCGTCACGTTCCCAATCACCTGCAAGTTGAATTAGGACTAGAAAAATGTCCTCCATTGAATTAGGACTAAGAAAATGGAGAGTATATTTCATTTACATCGCAGAGATTTTTACTCTTATTATGCATAATAAAAGCCTTTTAAATTTGTTAAACAGTAAAGACTCTAAGTAGCTTCCATTGCTATCATTAGCCGCAAAAGTGAAATTGATGATTTCTTTTTTGTGAAGAATATTAGAGTAAATTAACCTTGAACAGGCTGCTGGATTTTTCTCCGCAGAGCTATTGAGTCAACACGGCTTCCATCAGGACGGAATATTCAACGTTCCCCTTACAATGCAGTAAATGTAAGTTATAAGATGATCAGTACCCTGGGGCATAATGATACCGTTCCATTTTGGGAAAATTATTTGTTATACCGACGAATAGAGTGAGTTTTAAAGGAAAATAATAGCCTAGAAGAGAATCATTAGTATTTATGAGCAAGAAAATGGTTATTGTGCTGGAATTTGAAGCAAAACTTTCAGGTGTCGTGTAATCAAATATTTAACAGCTTAGTGGGTGAGTGCTGAGGAGGTTCTAACTCAGGATAAAAATCCCTATTATAGGATTACAAATCTATGTGCAGATGCACATATCACATATTTTCAGATTTCTGACGAAACGCGTGGGAAGGGACTTCTGGAAAAATCACTTTCTCTATTTGAAAAACAGATGGAACGGCGTTTCTAGTGCATTTTTAGTGTATTGTATTTTTAGTGTATTTTAGTAGAGGTGCACCAAATGGAAATTTTGGTGCCGAAACCAAAAATGCAGGAACTGAAACCACAAATGACAGTTTTTAAAAAATTATTTATATCTTTTATACAGTAGGAATTACTGCTGTAATTTCTACACCTTTCACCTGATTTGGATGTAAATACCCTCAAATTAAAGCTGAAAGCCTGCAGTTAAAGCACATCTTGTTTGTTTCATTTCAAATCCATTGTGGTGGTGTATAGAGCCAAAAAGATTAGAATTGTGTTGATGTCCCAATATTTTTGGACCTGACTGTGTATGTATATATATATATATATATATATATATATATATTAGGGCTGTCAATCGATTAAAATATTTAATCGCGATTAATCGCATGATTGTCATGAGTTAACTCGCGATTAATCGCACATTTGTATCAGTTCTAAATGTACCTTAAATTAATACTTTTCAAGTTTTGAATACATTAATCAACATGGGAGTGGACAAATAGACGCTTTATGCAAATGCATGTTTATTATTAGTGAAACCATACTTAACATAGGATGAAGACTGGACATCTATCAAAGGGACCATAGTATCAAAAGTCATATGTTTATCAAAGAACTTGTTCATGTCTATTATACACATGAAAAAACAACAACATAGAAATAAACGGTTCCCATTACTTCTCTTTCTTTACTCAATTTACTTACACAAACCTTACATTTTTGCACGATAGGGCAGCTCACTTCTTGTAAACATGCTAACCTAAATGTACATTTATTATTACTGAAATCACCCTAAACAGAGCATAAAGAACATTGACATGTTTTACAAAGAACGTGTTCATGTCTATCAAACAGGTGGGAAAAAGAATATAAAAAACCCACAGGTTCCTCACAGATTATTTCTCTTTCTTTGCACTGAGCCAGTTGCTCAAACAGACGAGCCTGTTTACATTTTCAGATGACAGGGCAGCTCGCTTTTTCTGAACAACATGTCCTGAGAGTGAAAACAATCTTTCACAAGGTACGGATGTGGCAGGTGTTGATAAGTATATGCGTGCAAGGTAGGCCATCTCACTGTGTGCCCCTTCATGATTGGACCACCACTGCAGGGGACAGTCCTCTATGGCAATAGAGGGCTCTGCCTTGTAGCGCTCCACACATTTCTCAATACAGTCCTCTTCATCATCATCAGATGAAGATTCTGGCACAGACATGAGACATGTTATCTTCTTAGGTGGTTCAGTTGTCAGTGTCACTGGTTTATCTGGCTGTGCAAGCCCCTCCCTCTTGAGCAAGGCACAGACTGAACTCCACACCTCAGCTCTGTCAGCCCTGCTCAGACATTTGAGGTCCTTAAACCTAGGGTCCAGTGCTGATGCAACCCTCAGCCATGTGGTGTTGGTTTTTTCCTTCCGTTTGTCCATGTCAGTTGTGAAAGTTTCCTTAAACTTAATCATGTAGGCTGGGTCATCTTCTGAGACCTCCATCACACGTGATAGATGACACAACGCGGGCAGCACAACTGAGCAAGAAACAAATTTCTCTCCTCCTAAAAGTTCACTCACATACCTGGAATAATAGAGAAAAGCACTTTAGTTAGACATAATGAATCTCTCACTCACTTTCAATCTCTCACTCTTAACACACGCACGCGCACACACACACACACACACACACACACAAATATAATAATAATAAGAGTATCAATAAATTACCTGCAGTGTTCCAGCACAGTCTCCAACCTCTTCAGTTTATCAAATTCAGCTGCAGTTGGCATGTTGATGTTGCCTGCATGTAGGCCCAGTGCATCTCTCAATGGTTCTTGATTTCTCTCAACACGCTTTATCATTTCTAGGGTGCTGTTCCACCTAGTAGACACCTCCTGTACGAGTGACTCTTTCTTTTGAAGATGTTTGACTTGCTGCTGTTCAAGCTCGGCTGCGTTAGCAGGGCTATGCTTGAAATGACCCACTAACTTCCTGCATTTTGCCAAGGCGCCATCAAACGGGCTGTTTTGGAGAGAAACTGTGATGGCTCGGTGGAGGCTGTGTGCAATGCAAGGCATATGCTCGAACGGGAGCTGCCTGGCCGCTGCAATCATGTTGCGTGCACTATCAGTGGTCACTATTTTAATTTTGAGTTCAATGTTCCACTGTCTGGCTACTTGAAGAAAGTGCTCAGCGCAAACGTCAGCATAGTGTCTATCTTCTGTCTTCATAACGGTCAAAGCGTGAGACTGAAGTTTCCAGTGCGCGTCAAAATAATGTGCTGTGACGCCTAGGTAGCTATGGTTACTGAGGGAAGTCCAATAATCTCCGGTGAGCGCAACCGTGTTTGTCTGTCTCAATGCCTCCTGAACTTTAGCTTTCTCCTCTTCATATAAGTTGTGAATCTTGGTTGTAATGGTGGCTCTTGAAGGTAGTTCGTATGTAGAATCGTTAGATGCGATGCGAATAATTTCAAGTAGACCCTCGTCCTCGACCACATTAACTGGTCTACATGCTGTAGCCACCCATTTAGCTATAGTTGAGGTGAGTCTATTAGTTGTGGACTTATCCATCGATCTCCGCTGCAAACTTTGATCCATTGTGGTCTGCCTTTGACGAGGGGGAGGGGGGCTCTCCGTGTCAGTTGTATGCTTCGCCATCAAGTGATATTTTAAACTCGACGTGCTGCGGTGATAACTTAATTCACATCGACAATAACTGCAGATAACTTTTGTCTTGTCGACAGAACCATCAGACCTCGTTTTGTATATAAATTTTCCGTTCAGAAGACCCCTTTCTTTTTCCATTTCTGTTTGCTGCTGCATCTTTATCTCTCCAACTACGGGCTAGGCCACGGGTCAATATATATGAACTTCATGAAGTGTTTCTTTCTGTATAGACCACAGAAGAAAGAGGGTCAATTTAGTCAGCAGTAATGTTTGAGGCTATTAGTGTGTAACATAGACAGTTTATTGATAAATTAAATATATTGGGGTTTAGTAACACCCGTGCAAGATAAGGTTGTTAGTGAATACAATCAGTGCATTAATAGGAAACAAGACAGACATAACATAAAGTGACAGATAACCGGCCGGCATATACTTCAAGTGATATACATATATTAATCACAACATGCTTTAATAGCCGTAAATGTTCTTGAAGGGGCTCCTTTTGGGCAATCGGTCGTCGATTTTAATTGGTGACTGTGTATGGGCAGTTGTTCTTATTGAGTTGCTCCGAGGAAATCGTTTAGGGGTGGTTTTATCTAAGTATTGAAAGCAGGGCTGTAAGAACTACCGCTCAAGATTTCCTTGGTTGGGACAGCAGAATATGGCTGTATTGCCGTTATTATATAAACGTCGGTTCAGTACCGCATATAAGTGGAAACAGTGCTCCGATGGCTAAAAGCCATTTCTTCACCCCTGTGTGGTGAATGCTTTATTATGTACCTTTCTGCCGATCTGTAGGTCAGTGCGTCTGCTTCCGCTGTCCGCTCTCGTGCTGTCATCAGTCTCCGCTCTTCCTCGTGGTTCCTGGCGTCCGATGCTTGCTTGGAGCGATGAGGGGGTGTGCCGCCAGGCTAACTTGCGTAGCTTCGTCTGGACGTCGTAGGCCACGGGTCAAACAGCAAACAGGTGATGCGCGCTGCATTAATCGCGCGTTAAAAAAATTATCGCCGTTAAAATGAATCTGAGTTAATGCGTTATTAACGCGCTAATTTTGACAGCACTAATATATATATATATATATATATAATTGTATTATAATCGACTTTTTAAGATCATGAATTTTTAATGAATATGAATTTATTATCGGCCATTATTGACACCTTTAGCGCAAGAAAAGCTCAAGAAAAATGTATCCCTTTAAATTCTCTGTATGTCTTCACACTGGTCTGTTGCTCTTCCGTTGTGGTGTTAAAAATCCTGCTTGCTGCATTTTTGGCCAGTTATAAAAATGCCCAAATAACGCACCTCCCTGTTGAAATGAATTAAAAATGCAGCAAGAACGCATCAATAACGCACCCATGTTACATTTTTGATGCGTTTTTGAGTCACATGACTTATGAAAAACAAACTATAAGCGTGGTACAATTGCGGCAAAATAGCCGCAAATGTGGGGTAAAATCGTGTGCATTTTCGGTGCCATTATCTGTACCTTTTTCTCTTATTGGCAAAATGCCTATAACACCATTTTCGGCCAATATGATTCAGTTAAAATTCAGTTCAAAATTTAGGTGAGTCTCATTTTTAGGCTTATTTTCAAAACAGTTTTGGATTTCATGTAAGTGCAATTTCTTTTTTTTTCTTTTTTCTTTTTTAAGTAAATTCCCTATGAAAGCCTTCCCCCTATATCTCTCTACATGGATTATCTGCCAAACTAGTGAGAGCTTAAAGACAAAGATCCACCTAAGAGTATAATTGATTGCCTTTTATCCACATGTACAAGGGTGACCAGGAGATGGATTAGATGTTGACGGATGCTTACCAGTCACCCAGTAGTGTTGCCAAGTTATAAAATAAGCACATTTGACCTTCTTTTTATTACCTGCTTCCTGCCTGGGCCATTGTAAAATGATGTTCAGATGGGAAGTGATGTCAAGTACAGACAGGAAATTCCATGTGGTATGAAGTAGCACAGAGACATTGCTGGAAGTGGTAGCTGAGTAGATGTAGGAAAAAACACAGTTTTATAGGGCCACACACACCGCTTAAGAAAGAGTATCTGGATATACGGAAGAGGAGCCCACCGTGCATACCCCAGCATATAGGGAAATGCGTATTTTTGACCTAGTAAAAAAATGTCAAACAGAGGTGAGCGCATTAATTGAGAGGTGGTGGGGATCACCAAAGCACCAGCAGTTTTCTGATTACGGATTAATATTATGCACTCACTTATGAATTGAATATACATATTGCCCTTTTAAGGATTTGTTTCAGTTTATGCGATTATATTGCAATATTGTGATTGTGTTTTCTCTTACGTCCTCCGACAGTCGCCGCCGCCTCTAAGTCATCACTGTTGGGTATTGACTTCCGCTCCGCAGGAGTAGCTAGGCATAAAGACTTAGTCAAAATAACAAAGGCATTTGCATATATACACCCATGGGGGCTGTCCCATCTGGTCAATACCCCCCTGCAGTGACCACTCCCAACTCAAATTTAATCTGCCTAGCGTCAGGAGTAGTTAGGCTTCCCTGTGCTGGGGCTACAGTCTCAGCCTATCTAATCTTTTATTTGATTTTCCTTGAAAATGTCAGTTTTTTCTTACTTTACTAGCTGTTTATTTTGTCAGCTTTAGTTTAAGTCGACTCTTCGGAAGAAGATGGATTCATGCGGTGCTGGGATTCGGACTGGCCGCCCTGGGTCTCCAGGGCAGAGGGTCAGATGGACCCCCAGCCCACCATTGAGCGTTCAGCTATGGTTTGCCCTGGCATTATGAACGACCCATCCCTGTTCGCAGCAGGGATGCAGCCGTGGGGTGGCTACCTCACTGGACGCATCTGCTATACTGCAGTGCAATGTCCCTGGCTAACGGCATTCCCTGTCAGAAATATGACAATGCAGGAACAGGACTGGGAGACAAGGAAAAGTGTTGTATAACAAATGTAGCACCCTCCTAGGTAGGTGCTAGAGAGTGACTATAGTTTTTGGCTCTGTCTGCCTATCAGAGGAGCAGCAGGTAAATTCTATATTCACAGGATCTGTGAGTTAGGTAAACCCAATATGCTCAGTGTGTGATTCATCTGGTCTTGGGGAGTGTCCCCACTTGTCCAATGGGTAGGCACATTGGACAGTGGTGGAAACTTGACCAATGATGACACAGGCTTTGATACAGCCTCAGGGATTGGCATAGACTGCTGTCTCTGTGCATTGTGGGGTGTGGTATAAAAGCCAAGAGCACATGTGCTGTGAGGTCTTTGGCTGGTGAGCAGAGTTCCGAAAGGAAGGTGGCGGCTGCCTCCTCTTCTGCAGTGGTTGGTGTATGGTCACAGGCAGAACCAGAAGTGTGGAGCTGAACCCAGAGTTCAGGAGAGCTGACTAGGAGGAGTTGATACACTGGAGAACCTGAAAAGCAGTATCATGAGTACAGGGGATTGTGTCTAAGGGCCTGAACAGGAAGTGGGCCACTCCAGAGTAGAGTAGTCAGAGGAAGGTTGTCAGCTGGTGGATAGAAAGGTAGGAAGATAAGTGCTCAAGAGCATTACCTCAGATTCATCTAGTGGCAGGATGAAGCTGCGGCCTTGCCGCATTCTCAGATAGAAGTCCTCAGCATTGTGAATAGTTCAAGTGTTGGAGTATCCCACTCATCCCTTCTCCCATCCCCATATAAAATAAAACAAAAAAAAAAAAAAAACAGAACCCTAGACTGTTCAGTGACTGAGCCAAGAAAGTAAAGTGTTAAGATTCTGCAGGCAGTTGCTACCGGTAACCCATGGGAACCTGAAAGGTGAGAAATCCAGCAGCCTTCAAGGGGGCAGTGCTACACAAAGTATCCTAGCAGGGACCTTCATGGCAGGTTTACAAAGTATTATTTTAAAGGAGATCTATGGTCACAACATACGCTTTCATTTTTAAAACATATGTGTTGTAATATCAATACATACAATAGTTATATTTGACAAAAAATATAGGCTTACTTGAAAAATCTCCTACCTGTTCTGCCTGTCCATCACTTGCCTGTTCTGCCTGTCCATCCACAACTTTCTGTATTCTCTGTATGCTGTGCAGCTTTTCCTCTGCTATTTACTTTCAATTTCTAAGGACTACATATCCCATAGTACCTTCCTGCCTGCAAGAAGTGATACTTGTACTAACTATGCCTCCTGTAGCTTCTCCTCTCAGCACCTCTGTAATTCACAAGGCAGGCTCTGTGAAATTTGTGCCATAGCAGTGCCTACCCACAGGGTATAGTAAATACAGTGGCTTTCCGTTCTGAGAGGCTCCCCACGCCATCTGCTACAGGTAAGTACTTCTGTGTGGGGCCTCTGTCTGGGGTGGCAGTCTGTGTTGCTGTGTGTTCCCCATGTCTGTGCCTGTGTGACTCCCTGATGTGGTCCCTGCGGGGATCGCTTGTACATGCGCTGCGGTGCTATGTGTTTTTGGGGGTCCCCTTCCCTGTGTCACTTTGGTGTTGGTGGGGGTGCAGACTGAGTGTGTGGTGACCGCAGCAGGTGAATCTGCGCGGTCCGCCATTTTAAGTATGGGCAGGCATGTTGGGCTTCTTTGTGGGCTATCTACATGCTGTTTTTGGCGCCATCCGCCGCCATTTTGCGGTAGCCGAACGATCGTTCCGACCGCATGTTCGGCGGCCATTTTGGCGAAGCCTTCCATGTAATCCTGTGGGGCAGCCATTTTCCCTGAGTCATGCAGCCTATACGTTCAGCCTACTCCAGCAGCAAGGACATTGGTGGCAACACTCTGCGGGGCTCTGCAGGTTATTGCTCTCAATATTTTTTTTTTCTGTATTGTCATTTCTAGCTCAGTTTTGTCTTCTGTTTGGGGGTCTTTGTCACTGTAGCTGTAGCGGTGGGCTGCGCACTCCGCAGCGATCTGAAAAGGGCAGTACAAACTTTTTTTTCACTGTTGTTTGTCATTTGAGCAATGGATTCTCAGGACAGAAAATTCCCCCCAACTCTGGTGGGGGTTCCCAGTTCTCCTGTGGCCCCTCTGAGACCTGATTTGGCTGCTGTAGTAGCGTCCTTGGTGTCAATCATGGAATGCTGATGGCTGAACGTGCTGCTAAAAAAGAGGCTCAGATTGTCTCTCTCCTCTGATTCAGATGGTGATATGGCTGCTGCTGCGAGCGCGCCCTTTTCAGGGTCTCACTCATCCTTGGACCTGCTGGGGTCTGAGGGGGAGGCAGAGGTGGAGGGGGTTGATACCTCCTCCCCGGGGTCGCCTGAAGAGCGGGCGACCATGGATGAATTAATTGTTTTCTGTTAAGGAAACACTGCATTTGGAGGATGTGCCCAGTCCTCCGGGCATTGTGTCCTCATTTGGGACGCACAGGACCCGCAAGTCGGCGCAGGTTTTTCCCTGCCCCGCTGAGTTTCATTACACGGTTAATGAAATATGGCGCACGTTGAAACGTCCATTCCTGGTGCCTAGTCGGTTCAAATTGCTTTATCCCTTTGCTCCGGCTACGGAATCACGATGGTGTATGCCTCCACAGGTAGATCACACTGTGGGCGTGTTCAACAAGGCTACATTGGTTCCTTCTGAGGATACCCCGGTTTTCCGGGATCCCACGGAACGGCGGTTGGAGTCTCTAGCCCGACATTCCTATACGGTGGCGGGCTCGTTACTCAGACCCATTTTCGCGTCCGTTTTGGTGGCTCAGGCAGTGGCTGAATGGACTAGGGTGCTTAGGAGCAACCTCGTGTCTGATGATGTTCCGCCTGCCAGGCTGGAAATGGTGGATAAAATTCACCAAGGAATCATGTATTTGTGTGATGCGGCCTTAAATGAGGCCCCTTTAGTGGCACGCCTCTCTAGTGTCTCGGTGTTCAACCGGCGACTGATATGGCGGAAGAGCTGGTCGGCTGACCAGTCCTCGCGGGAAACAGTTACTGATTTTCCCTATGCTGGCGAGGCATTGGATACCCTGGTGTTAGAGCGTCACGGGGGCAAGAGCACTTTGCTGCCCCAGAACCCGAAGAACAAATCCTTTCGAGGCAAGCGGGGTTCTGCACCTAGATCCACTCAGGGGTCCTTTCGTGCCTTTCGGAACCAATCCAAGGGCAAGCCCTTCAAGGCCCAGGGCAGTCAGAAGAAGCCCTGGGCGGGTAAGCAGAAGTCAGGCAATGCCGGCTCGGCGGATCAGTCCGCCTCTGTCTGAAGGGGCGCTCTCACCTATTTCTGGGTCGGGGGGACGTTTGCGCGGTTTCCTCCGACCTTGGCTGCTCCGGCTATCGGACAGGTGGGTTCTGGAAAACGTTCGATCGGGATACATGATCGAACTCCTTTCCCGGCCGGGGAACATATTCTTTCCCTCAAATATTCATTTGCCTCCGGGGCGTCTGCAGGACCTGTACCAAGCGGTGCAAGACCTTACTTGCTCAGGGGGTGTTTGTCCCGGTGCCTCATCGGGACAGGTTTCGGGGGTTTTATTCAAATCTGTTCGCTGTGCCCAGAAAGGGGGGCACAGCGTGTCCTATTCTGGACCTGAAAGTACTGACCCGCTTCGTGCGGGTTCGGAAGTTCCGTATGGAGTCTCTCCGTTCGGTGGTGGCCTCCTTGAGTCCAGGAGAATTCCTGGCCTCGATAGATCTAAAAGATGCGTACCTGCACGTCCCCATTTTCAGGGATCATCAGCGGTACTTTCGATTTGCTATCGAAGAGGACAACTACCAGTTTGGGGCGTTACCTTTCGGTCTCGCTTCGGCACCAAGGGTTTTTTACCTAAGTGTTTGGCGCTGATTCTGGGCCTGCTGAGGGCACAGGGCATTGCGATCTTGGGTTACCTGGACGATCTACTTCTGGGATCACGTGCCAGCCAGGACCTAGTGTGCGATCTGTCCACTACGGTACAGACGCTCCAGGAGTTCGGATGGACCATCAACGTTCAGAAATCGACGTTGTCTCCATCGGTTCGTCTTCCCTATCTGGGAATGATTCTGGACTCTGCTCAGGCAAAGGTGTTCTTGCCGGAGGACAAGCTCCGGACCTTGCAGGACGAGCTCAGGTCCCTCAGGGACAACCCGTCCTCGTCACTCAGGACCTGTATGCGGGGCCTGGGGTTGATGGTTGAGGCGATACCCTTTGCTCAGTTTCACACGTGGGCTCTCCAAGCGGAGATCCTGGACAGGTGGGACAGACTGCTTCAGTCCCTGGATCTGAGTGTCTCCTTGAGTCGTCAGACCAGATTGGTTCTTCTGTGGTGGCTCCAGGCCCTATCAGTGGCGGAAGGCAAGTCCTTCCGTCCGTAAGTGTGGACGGTGATTACCACGGATGCCAGCCTGTCGGGCTGGGGTGGAGTCCTGGGCAACCTGTTTGCCCAGGGCACTTGGTCAGAGGAGGAGTCCTCCCTCCCGATAAATGTGCTGGAATTGCGAGCGATAAAACTCTGTCTCTTCCAGTCTTCGAACCGTCTTCGGGGCCGTCCTGTCCGGGTACAGATGGACAATGCTACCGCGGTGGCTTACATCAACCGCCAAGGGGGCACCAGGAGTGCTCGGGCGACCCGGGAGGTGACCGACATTTTTTCTTGGGCCGAGACTCATGTCCCGGCGGTCTCAGCAGTTCAATTCCAAATGCTGTGTGCGAAGTGGGGATCCCCGGACGTGGCTCTGTTCGCGTCTCGGCTAAACCGACAGGTGGAAAGGTTTGTGGCATGAACGCGCGATCCGCTGGCGGACGCCTCGGATGCGTTAGTGGCCCCTTGGCATCAGTATCGTCTGATGTATGCCTTTTCTTCGATTCAGTTGCTATCCAGGTTCCTCCGCAGGTTAGCCTTGGTTTGTATACCAATGCCAGAAGCCTGGCCAACAAGATGGGAGAGCTGGAGCTGCTGATGTTTGAGGAGAACTTAGATTTTGTGGGGATAACTGAAACTTGGTTTGACAGCTCTCATGACTGGATGGCGACCATTCAGGGGTATTCCCTTTATCGCAGGGATAGAGAAGGTAAAAAAGGGGGAGGTGTATGTCTGTATATTAAGAACAGTATACAGGTAAATATGAGGGATGATATTAATAATGGAGCTATGGATGAGGCAGAATCCCTATGGGTAGAGCTTCAAAGGGAAGGCACGGTGGGGAAGGTAATATTGGGCGTATGCTATAGGCCCCCCAACCAGAGGGAGGAGGGCGAGGCGGACCTCATGTTACAGATAGGATTGGCAGCAAGGATGGGAAATGTCATTATAATGGGGGACTTTAATTATCCAGATATAGACTGGGCAGAAGGAACCGCGCACTCAGCCAAGGCTAGGCAGTTCCTAAATGTTTTGCAGGACAATTTCATGGGTCAGATGGTGAATGCACCGACAAGAAACAATGCGGTACTTGACCTACTGATTACCAACAATACAGACCTGCTCACGGATATAGAAATACGGGACAACTTAGGAAACAGTGACCATAGGTCAATTGGTTTCAGTATTAATTACAGTAATAGGAAACACAAGGGTAATATAAGGACACTGAATTTCAAAAGAGCCAATTTCCCTAAACTGCGCTCGCTGCTAGAAAATATCAAATGGGATAGAACCCTGGGAACAAAGAACACGGAGGAAAAATGGGAGTGCTTCAAGAGCATACTTAACAAGGGGTTTGGCCAGTGCATTCCAAAGGGAAATAAATTTAAAAGAGCAAAACTAAACCCTGGGTGGCTAAACTCCAACATAAAAATGCATATTAGTGCTAAAGAAAAGGCCTTCAAAAAATACAAGACTGAGGGGTCATTGGCAGCATTTAAGCATTACAAAGAGTGTAATAAGAAATGTAAAGATGAAATCAGGGCGGCTAAAAGAGAACACGAGAGACATATAGCGGAGGAGAGTAAACTCAAAAAACTCCAAAATGAAAAAATTATACAACCAAAAACTCTCCAATTTACTATCCCAAATCAACACCCTAGAACAAAAACACAAGGTGGTACCCGACCCATCCCTAGGTAATATCCTGCATAACTTGAGACATGACCTACGCCAACTCCTTCTGACACAACATGACAAGATTTTCCGTAAACTTAAAACAACATACTACGCCCACGCTAACAGGCCAGGAAAAACACTAGCCAACAGAATCAACGCCAAACAGACCAAATCTAAAATCTCCCACATGACTAACCCTCAGACAAACACTACATTTTCTCATCCCCAAGATATAGCAAATGAATTTGCAAATTACTATCATTCACTGTATAATCTTGACCAAGACAACACCACCCACACCCCGACCATATCTGAAATATCGGCCTTCTTGGACAAATTAGAACTACCATCCCTTACTGAGCACCAATTGTCTACACTTAATGCTCCATTTACACAAGACGAAATTAAAAAAAACATAAACGTACTTCCCAATGGTAAATCCTGGGACCTGACGGATTCCCGAGCGAATATTATAAACTATACAGTGATATTCTAATTCCGCATTTATTGGATGTTTATAATAAAGCCACAACCGAGACTAGTTTTCCTGCAGAGATGCTGGGAGCATACATCGTTACCATACCAAAACCAGGGAAGGATCCATCTCTTCCAGGCAACTACCGCCCTATATCTCTGTTGAATACAGACATAAAATTTTTTGCCAAAATGCTTGCAGGGCGCCTACAGAAGATGGTTCCTTCCCTGATAGGAAACGACCAAATGGGTTTCATACCGGGTCGCCAAACGTCAGACGCCACTAGACGTATAGTGGATGTATTACACATGACCGAAAAAAGTCAAGCGCCTTCTCTCCTCCTCTCCCTGGATGCAGAGAAGGCGTTTGACAGGGTCAGCTGGAATTACATGACGGCTACCCTACACAAATTTGGCCTTCGAGGCAATATATTTTCTGCCATTATGGCCCTTTATTCACATCCCTCCGCCAGGGTCTTTGCTTCAGGTGCGTTGTCCAAACCGATCACCATATCCAATGGCACAAGACAGGGGTGTCCCTTGTCCCCAACAGTCTTCAATTTAATTATAGAACCCCTTGCTGCAACCCTACGCTCTGACAGACATGTTCATGGATTTAACACTGACGGTTATGAACATAAGATAAATTTGTTCGCTGACGACATTATATTAATGCTGACAAAACCCGAAATCTCATTACCCACTGCATATCAAATTTTGAATGAATGCAGTAAAATTTCATTCTATAAAATTAATACCACAAAATCGACGATCCTTGACCTGGGAATACCCCCAGACACTAAACAGAATCTAATCAACACCTGCCCCTTCCCCTGGACAGGTGATAAGATCGCATACTTAGGGATTTTTATTACCTCCAAAACCACAGACCTCGTCAAGAAAAATCTAGATCCCCTTAACCCCTTCCGTACCGCGTCATGTAAAATGACGTCGGCACAAATCCTTTCTCGATCCGGGCCGACGTCATATGACGGCGCCCGGATCTCCCCGCTACTGCGCGCCCCCGGGGGCGCGCAGCGCGGCGATCGGGGGTGAGGCTCGTCCCTCGGACTGAGCCCAACCCCGATCAAGGTAAACAGCCAATGAAATTGGCTGTTTACCACGTGATCGGCTGTGTCAATCACAGCCGATCACATGAGCGGCTCCAGCGCGAGCCGCTCGTTCCTTCCTTAATGCGCGCCCCCGGGGGCGCGCAGCGCGGCGATCGGGGACGAGGCTCGTCCCTCGGACAGAGCCCATCCCCGATCTAGGTAAAGAGCCAATGAAATTGGCTCTTTACCACGTGACCGGCTGTGTCCAATCACAGCCGGTCACAAATGTCATCAGAGAACACGGTAACTAGCTGTCACCGTGTTCTCCTCCTCACACACTGATCCTGTGTGAGGAGGAGATTGTGGTAACAGCTAGTTACCAATCATAGTGCACCCCAACCACACTGATTGCCCCCCCCCCCAATAAAGAGCACCTGTCACTAGCCCATCAAAGTACCCGAGTACCTGTCACCAGCCCATCAGGTACTCAGATGACAGGTACTCGGGTACTCTGATGGGCTGATGACAGGTACTCTGATGGGCTGGTGACAGGTACTCGGGTACTCTGATGATGGGTACTCGGGTACTCTGATGACAGGTACTCGGGTACTCTGATGACAGGTACTCTGATGGGCTGGTGACAGGTACTCGGGTACTCTGATGACAGGTACTCTGATGGGCTGGTGACAGGTACTCGGGTACTCTGATGACAGGTACTCGGGTACTCTGATGATGGGTACTCGGGTACTCTGATGACAGGTACTCGGGTACTCTGGTGACAGGTACTCTGATGGGCTGGTGACAGGTACTCGGGTACTCTGATGACAAGTACTCGGGTACTCTGATGACAGGTACTCGGGTACTCTGATGACGGGTACTCGGGTACTCTGATGACAGGTACTCGGGTACTCTGATGACAGGTACTCTGGTACTCTGATGACAGGTACTCTGGTACTTTGAGTACCCGTCATCGGAGTACCCGAGTACCTGTCACCTACCCAACAGAGTACCCGAGTACCTTCCACCTGCTCATCAGAGTACCTGACACCTGAAGTACCCGAGTACTTGCCACCTGCTCATCATTACCCATCACTACTCATCAGTACTCATCAGTACCCATCAGTACCTATCACCTATTAGTATCAGTACTGATCATCCGTACCCATCAGTACAGTATCAGTATCACCTATCAGTATCAGTACTACTCATCAGTACCTATCACCTGCCTGTCACCTGCCCATAAGAGTACCCGAGTACCTGTCACCTGCCTATCGGAGTACTCGAGTACCTGCCACTTGCTCATCAGTACCAGAGTACCTGTCACCTGCCCAGCAAAGTACCCGAGTACCTGTCACCCTTCATACAGCCACCATGTCCAAGTCCAAAAAGGTTAACATACGTCGTCCGTTTAAATCTAAATACCGGTGTTATGGCAGCAGATAGCTGCCATAACCCTGGTATTTTTTTAAACGGTGGACGGTTGGCTTTCCGATAAGGGTGGTCCCAGCGGCAGATTCGCCGCGGGATCACCCTTCCGGGGTGGCGGAAGAGGTGCCCCCCCCCCTCCCGCTGCATTCTGGTCCTTTTCCCCGCTTACCGGACCCGCCGGCAGCGGGGAAAACGATCCGGTCCCAGATCCTCACAGACAGGATGTCGAGTGAGGGCAAGCTTGCCCTCACTCGACTCTATGGTCTTGGAGGACCGGAGCTACGGCAAACGTCGTTGCCTAGCAACCAGTTTAAAGGTCCCTTTTTTTTTTTTTCATTTTATTTAATTTTTTTTTTATTTTTTTTTTTTATTTTTTCTATCTTTTAGTGTACTTGTGAGATCTGAGGACTTTTTGACCCCAGATCTCACAAAAAAGAGGTCCTGTCGTGCCTTTTTCTATTACAAGTAATGTTTACATTTCTTGCAATAGAAATAAAAATGATCAATTTTTTTTTTTTAAAAAAAACAGTGTAAAAATAAAAAATAATAAATAAAATAAATAGTAAAAAAAAAAAAAAAAAAAATTAAAGCGCCGTGTCCCCGCGAGCTCGCGCGCAGAAGCGAACGCATACGGAAACCCCGCCCACATATGTAAACAGTGTTCAAACTACACATGTGAGGTATCGTCGCGATCGTTAGAGCAAGAGCAATAATTTGAGCCATAGACCTCCCCTGTAACTCTAAGATAGCAACCTGTAGAAATTTTTAAAATGTCGCCTATGGGGATTTTTAAGTACCAAAATTTGTCACCATTCTGTGAGCATGCGCAATTTCGAAGCATGACATGTTGGGTATCTATTTACTCGGCGTAACATTATCTTTCACATTATGAAAAACAATTGGGCTAACTTTACTGGTTTCTTATTTTTTAATTAAAAAAAGTGATTTTTTTCCCAAAAAATTGCGTTTGGAAGACCGCTGCGCAAATACGGTGTGATAAAAAATATTGCAATAATCTCCATTTTATTCTCTAGGGTCTCTGCTAAAAAAAAATATATAATGATTTGGGGTTCTAAGTAGTTTTCTAGCAAAAACAACTGATTTTAGCTTGTAAACACCAAATGTCAAAAATAGGCCTAGGCAAGTGGCTAGGATGCATGATGATGCTCCTTGGATGTTTAGGCCCCTCTATATGGCTAGGCTGTGAAAAAGTCTCACACATGTGGTATTGCCATACTCAGGAGGAGTGGCAGAATGTATTTTGGGGTGTCATTTTTGCGATGTACATGCTATGTGTTAGGAATATCCTATAAATTGACAACTTTGTGTAAAAAAAAAAGTTTTTATTTTTTTCCCACATTTTCCAAAAACTTGTGGAAAAAAATGACATGTTCAAAGGACCCATAATGCCTCATAGAATATACGTTGGAGTGTTTGCTTTCCAAAATGGGGTAATTTTGTGGACTTTTCCATTGTATTGTTGCTCTAGGGCCTTGAAAAGTGTGATAGGTAGTAAGAAAGTTTTATGTGTATTTATGCTCCTAAAACGCCTTATGGTGCTACTTGGACGTGGAGTCTCTTTTTGTGGCCAGGCTGTGTAAAAGTCTCACACATGTGGTATCACCATACTCAGAAGGAGTAGCAGAATGAATTTTGGGGTGTCATTTTTGCTGTGTACATGCTATGTGTTAGAAATAGCTTATAAATTGACAACGTTTTGGGAAAAAAAAAGAAAAAAAAATGTTTTCTTCATTTTCCCAAGAATTGTGGGAAAAAATTATAACTTCAAAAAACTCACCATGCCTCTTACTAAATACCTTGGACTGTCTACTTTACAAAAAGGGGTCATTTGGGGGGTATTTGTACTGTCCTGACATTTCAGGGCCTCAAGAAAGGAGATAGGCAGTCAGTACATCTGGTGTGATCAATTTTCAGTAATTGGTACCATAGCTTCTAGACTCAATAACTTTCACACAGACTAAATAATATACACTAATTTGGGTTAATTTTACCAGAGATATGTAGCAGTATAAATTTTGGCCCAAATGTATGAAGAAAAATTAATTTTTTGCAAAATTTTATAATAGAAACTAAAAAAGTGTTTTTTTTGCAAAATTTTTGCTCTTTTTTTGCTTATATCACGAAAAAAAAACCCCAGTTGTGATCAAATACCACCAAAAGAAAGCTCTATTTGTGTGAAAAAAATGATAAAAATTTTGTTTGGTTACAGTGTAGCATGACTGAGCAATTGTCATTCAAAGTGTGAGAGTGCTGAAAGCTGAAAATTGGTCTGGGCAGGAAGGGGGTCTAACTGCTCTGTATGGAAGCGGTTAAACAAAAACTGACGACTGAATTATCATGGGGGGGCTAGAATCTCGGCGATTAAGATGAATATCTTACCTTAAATTCTCTATTTATTCAGAGCCCTCCCAGTCCCTTTTACCAAAGCACAACTACAATCTCTAGTAACCACACTGAGGAAATTCCTTTGGCTGGGTAAGAAAGCAAGAGTTGCATACAATATACTCACAACCCACAAATACCTGGGAGGAGCGGGCCTACCCGATATCTCCGCCTATTACTGGGCCACTAGACTAGATCAGCTTAAACATTGGTCCCCCCATGACGATGCACCCCTCTGGTCACAAATCGAGAAACATCTAGTACCTACCTCTAACTTTAATCTGATGCTCCTAAGAGGTCTTTGGATCCCATGGAACTTAGCTAAACTCCCACCTACGGTTAAAGCTTCCCTCCAAGCCTGGAGGACGGTCAACAAAATGGAACCTAGAGTGATACCTTTCCGACTTTAACAAACTACCATTATCCATCCTCACGACTATTTACACCAACCTTAACATCTCCAAATTGAAGGACCTGGGACAAACTAACATCTCACAACTCCGGTCACCTTTAGGTCCCAAGAATAGAGAAGACATAATGACAGAATTTAAATTACCGCCCGACACATCGCTGACTGTATTAAAAATACTCTTTCTTCTAGGAAAACACTCCCTAACCTCCACCTATGTCAATTTACCTACATGGAAATTCCTGACAACGAACCCCCCAGTTAATAAAGGCATATCTATCTTCTATAATATCCTATCTGGGGATACATCCTCCCAGAAGTCGGTAAATATGCTCAAATGGGAGAAAGACCTGAAAATAACTTTCACCTTTAAACAGTGGCATACAGCACTGCGCTCTATATACAAATTTTCTAAATGCACTAACCACTGGGAAACTACAGTTAAAATTGTCAATAGATGGTATTACACTCCTTATAGGTTGGCCAAGATGGCTCCATCAATATCCTCTCTGTGCTGGAGGGAATGTGGCAAAATGGGTACCTTACACCATATTCTGTGTGGATGTGCATCACTGACGAGTTTTTGGCATAGCATCTTCCGGTGTATCTCCTCCTGCACAGGAGTACTCTCACCCCCAAATCCAGAACTGGCTATTATGAATATCAACATTGATCTTTACCCCCATAACCATAGACAAATGGTAACCCACATATTGTTAGCGGCAAAGACCCTGATTCTCCGTAATTGGAGATCCACTATTACTCCTAATCTGTCAGAGGTAATTGCTCTAGTGAATGACAACTATCTCCTAGAGAAATCTCTAGCAATTAACTCCCTGTCATACAAGATATTCCAAAAGTCCTGGGAATGCTGGCCTTATCTGAATGCGGCACTAAGGCTCTCTTGAAATAATTGTACCTTTCTACTGACCCAAGTGGCGGGGAGGGAGCTCCCTCAAACCGGACCTGGTGACATTGTTCCCTAGGGTTCTAGGTCCGGGGTGAATAGGACTCCCACTCCTGTATTACATCCAAACATGGTAATATATTTTATCAGTATTATACTACGTTGTGCCACCTTCCCACCATTTGCCATACCGTTCTATAACCTGTAATGCTCTGAATACTTCCTGAGATTCCTAATAATTTTGATTGTCTGATACTGCACCATTCATTTGTTGCTCTTTTTTATATGCTTATGTACATGCATTGGAACATGTTGAAAATTTGAATTTTCTGTTTTTTTTGTTATGTTTATATTCTCTTATATAAAACTCAATAAAAATTTATTGAATGAAAAAAAAAAAAAAAACAGTGTCAAATATCTCACTCATTTTATGCTGCCCTCTTTTACTTTTTAATATTTTTTTTTATTATTCAGACAGGTACATTATCTATGTCAGTGGTCACTAACTTGGAATCTGGCTTTTTCTGCTCATCAGCTGTCCTTTATTATGACTGTTTTTTATCTGTGGCCCAAGACAATTCCTCTTTTCCAATGTGGCCCAGAAAAGATAAAGGTTGGACACCCCTGAGTTGGAGTGTTAGTATTACCTCCAGATAGCCTGTGAAGCAAGGATAATTCATCCAGTGCATTCCAGCAGCAGTAGGACTTTGAGTTCCATTGGGGAATGGCCAGTAGTTATTTTCATGTGTCCAGACACAACTTGATGTTCTTGTTCCATGATTAAAGTCTGCCGTAAAAGAATGTCAAAACCTTACATTTGTTATCCAAAAGCCTCCTCCATCCTGTATACCTGTAAGTAGTATAGAACACAACAGGTACATTTTTAAGCAAAGGCTCTAACTTTTCTGCAATTTAAAGTATACAAATCCTTACATTTGTCCTGAGCTTCTTGCACATGCCTGGGGAGCACTACCAAGCTGAACACACACCCTTTGAAAAGCACTCTTCATTACCTAATTTGTCAGAGGTGACCCCCTGGGAACTTTGCAGTGGAGACTATGGTGAGCCACACATCTTGAAGAACTGTATTTATCTAAATCTCAGAATTTTCTGGCTTCCAACAATGTAATGGGGGCATCTTCCCAACCCTGTATCAATGCAAGCCATGGATTTTAGGAGGGGTTTTTCTTGGGTGTGTGTAGACAAGGAGGTTTGAGCAATTGGAGTGATCAATTTGGGGATGGGTCAAAGGCTATCCAGAATTTTTTTTCTATTGAAATTTCCTTTGTTTTTTTTAAGGTTTACATGGTCCTCCATTCCTTTTGGTCTTTAAACGATATTCCATTATCTCTACTGCTAATAATGATGCAATGAACCAGAAGATGAAGCTGAAAGGATTTCAGTTAGGTTGAGGTGAGAAAAAATATTGTCAGCCACTATCGTGCAGGAGTTTTATTGCTTTAGCCTCATTTATACATCATTACTTAAACTGACATTCGTAGGTTTGATATCTGGACAAGTTTTTTTTTTTCTTATTAGCTCTTAGCATAAAGACATCCATTTTCTGACAATAATTTACATTAAAAAAAAAACGTATGTGTATTCTGCCATAAGCACTCTACAGTTTAACTGTAGAAGGTATACTATTCCACCTGAGTATCAGCATCCTTCTCTTTACAACCAACTGTGTTTATATTTACGAAAATCAGGAACAAAATATTCCAGTAATAGAAAGAGATCTTTAAGGCACCATATACTGGTCTACAGCAAACACATACAGTAATTGAGATTGTTAAAAAAAAACATTTATCAATAATTTTTAAAATCATACAAAATTACATATGATGTTCTCCCTTTAACTCAGGATACAACATTATTAATGCAGCACTTTAGTAGATGCATTAATACTTAATGAAGTCCATGCATAATCCATATAGCAAACTGATGCTGAATGTTCTTATATTGCTGCACATATGAAGAATCATTTGGAGCCACTCCAGAATGTGCACTGGATGTTTTCACGCTGTAAGGCAATACTTTGGCTGATTCATGCATGTGTGGCCTTCTGGTGGTGTTGCGGCTTTGGTCCCCCGTCGTATGGTCCAGTGTCTAAACCATGCCTTTAGGTGGGCAGTAGTTTAAGCTACCTCATGCCCTGTTGGTGACCTGGAGTATGGGATATATTTATGATCTCAAATATTTTTTTAGGATTGTAATACTCTGCCCCTAAAGAAGAAGCAGTTTTGGCTGCCAAACACACCAGGCTTGGATTCTTCAAATGTGCAACAATATAAGAACATTCAGCATCAGTTTTCTATACATACTGAACAAAATTATAAACGCAACACTTGTTTTTGCCCCCATTTTTCATGAGCTGAACTCAAAGATCTAAGAAAACCGGGATTCGTCCGTGAAGAGAACACCTCTCCAAAGCTCCAAAGTGCCAGATGCCATAGAATGTGAGCATTTGCCCACTCAAGTCAGTTACGACGAGGAACTGCAGTCACGTCGAGACCCTGATGAGGATGACGAGCATGCAGATGAGCTTCCCTGAGACGGTTTCCGACAGTTTGTGCAGCAATTCTTTGGTTATGCAAACCGATAGTTGCAGCAGTTGTCCGGGTGGCTGGTGTCAGACGATCTTGGAGGTGAAGATGCTCGATGTGGAGGTCCTGGGCTGGTGTGGTTACACGTGGTCTGCAGTTGTGAGGCCGGTTGGAGGTACTGCCATATTCTCTGAAATGCCTTTGGAGATGGCTTATGGTAGAGAAATGAACATTCAATTCACGGGCAACAGCTCTGGTGGACATTCTTGCAGTCAGCATGCCAATTGCACGCTCCCTCAAAACTTGCGACATCTGTGGCATTGTGCTGTGTGATAAAACTGCACATTTTAGAGTAACCTTTTATTGTGGCCAGCCTAAGGCACATCTGTGCAATAATCATGCTGTCTAATCAGCATCTTGATATGCCACACCTGTGAGGTGGATGGATTATCTCGGCAGGGAAGTGCTCACTAACAGATTTAGACAGATTTGTGAACAATATTTGAGAGAAATAGACCTTTTGTGTACATAGAAAAAGTCTTTGATCTTTGAGTTCAGCTCATGAAAAATGGGGGCAAAAACAAAAGTGTTGCGTTTTTATAATTTTGTTCAGTGTAGATTATGCATGGACTTCAATAGGTGTTAAAGTATCTGCTAAAGTGCTGCACTAATAATGTTGTATCTTGAATTAAAGAGAGAACTTTTTGTATGATTTTAAAAACGAATTTTGATAAATACAGTAAATTGTGCTTTTTAACAATCTTAGTTGTGTACAGTGTATTTGCTGTAGACCAGTATACGATGTCTTGAAAGTCCCATTTCATTACTGGAATATTTTGTTCCTCATTAATTTCCTACTAGTGGCACTAGTGTATGTGGGACGTGACACTGTATGTTTATTCCCCAAAACATTTTTTTACATGTATTACAGATATGTACTGTATATGACATTTTAAACCACACTACATTCACATCTGTGCCTGCTGACTTCAAGGAGCTTGCAATCTAAGATCCCTATCTCACATGCATATATATTAGGTCCATTTTACCTACCAGTGTGGGAGGACACTCAAACAAGCACAGGGGGAACATGCAAATTCCATGCAGGTAGTGTCCTTGGTATTTTAAATCCAGGAACCTAGTGCTTCAAGGAAGAAGTGCTAAGCACTAAGCCACTGGTTGTGGTTTTCATCTGGTTGAGATTTCCCTGAGGAAGTCATAATTCCTGGTGATGAAAGGCATCAGGGCGGGGCATTTGGATGAGGTCAGCATGCTATACACCCATTCAGGAAGTTTGGTACTTGTGTCATTGGCTGTACTATCAGCAGTTCTTGTTTTGATGCTGCATTGTTGTGTGCACTGCAATGCACCTAATAATGTGAGCTTTATTTATATGGTGGGTTGGAAATAAAGTTTTTATCGAACAGTATAGCACTAATGAGCATTCATTTTTTATTTATTGTGATGCTATACTTTAGAGGAGTGGAGAACCGAGGAGGCTAGAGGTGGAAGGGCGTCATTTAAAGGGACTATACTGGTGGATTTGATGGTGGAATATAAGAGGCCTTGGAGGAAGGAATATTCCATTTAAAGGAGATATAAGTAGTGTTGAGCGAACACGGACTGTATTATTCGTGTTCGTACCGAATAATTGGATTTTTTGTACCCGAACACGGACACAGACACTTTACTGTATGTTCGGGTAAAAATCCGTGTTCGGTCGTTTTATTTCCGGGTTTTGCATGCTTTGGCGCTCTTTTCATGGCGGGCTTTCAACAGCCAATCAACAATCGTTTAACTGGTGTGCCTTAAGCCATCCCAGCCATGCCTGCAAATGTCTCAGTAGCTGTGATTGGCCGTCTGAAGCATGTGACCAAGTCTTTATAAGTTCGAGGCAGCCGCAGCGGCGTCATTATGCTGCTTAGATTCAGGGACAGAGCACACATCAACGTGCTGGCTGCTGATTAGGGAAAGATAGGCAGGAAAAAACCATTTGTGTCCGGATAGAATTGAGGGACAGGTCGGAGTGTTTAGGCAGGGCGAGTTGTAGGCATTTTAGGGATAGAGTCTGCTGAATTATATAGGGTCAGTGTCTTCTACAAACTACAATCGATATTGCTGTGTGGGGGGTGGGGTCTGCACTCAATCCTGATCTACGATCTCTTCTCAATCCTGTTAGGGACAGAGTCTGCTGAATTTTAGGGAAACTGTGTTCTACAAACTACAATCGATATTGCTGTGTGGTGTGGGATTGGAGATAGGCAGGTGTCAGTGATCCACATCCATTTTTCTGTGTGTGAGCTGCAGTGAACACAATCTTTTTGGGCTGCAGTGAACACAATCTTTTTGGGCTGCAGTGAACACAATCTTTTTGGGCTGCAGTGAACACAATCTTTTTGGGGTGCAGTGAACAAAATCTTTTTGGGGTGCAGTGAACACAATCCTTTTTGGTGTGCAGTGAACACAATCTTTGTGGGGTGCAGTGAACAAAATCCTTTGTGGGGTGCAGTGAACACAATCTTTTTGGGGTGCAGTGAACAAAATCCTTTTTGGGGTGCAGTGAACAACATCCTTTTTGGGGTGCAGTGAACACAATCTTTTTGGGGTGCAGTGAACAAAATCCTTTGTGGGGTGCAGTGAACACAATCTTTTTGGGGTGCAGTGAACACAATCTTTTTGGGGTGGAGTGAACAACATCCTTTTTGGGGTGCAGTGAACAAAATCCTTTTTGGGGTGCAGTGAACAAAATCATTTTTGGGGTGCAGTGAACACAATCTTTTTGGGGTGCAGTGAACACAATCTTTGTGGGGTGCAGTGAACACAATCTTTTTGGGGTGGAGTGAACAACATCCTTTTTGGGGTGCAGTGAACAACATCCTTTTTGGGGTGCAGTGAACACAATCTTTTTGGGGTGCAGTGAACACAATCTTTGTGGGGTACAGTGAACAGAATCTTTGTGGGGTGCAGTGAACACAATCTTTGGGGGGTACAGTGAACACAATCTTTGTGAGGTGCAGTGAACACAATCTTTGTGGGGTGCAGTGAACACAATCATTGTGGGGTGCAGTGAACTCAATCTTTGTGGGGTACAGTGAACACAATCTCATACTGAAGGTTTGAGGGTGCTGCCTGTTCCATACTCCCCCTACTCCTCATCTAGCCTTTTAGGGGTACAAACAATAGTAATTGGGGCCTAGTGTGGTTGTGTACGTGTGATATACATACACTTTTTTGGGATCATATTTTCTATTCCGCTATTTAATCAAAAACCTTTGGGGATCAGTTAAATTGGGGGATAGTCTGTGTTGGTACGTGTGAGAGAGATCCACCTTTCCAAGTTGTTGGGGTTCATCTCATACTTCTGAAGGTTTGAGGGTGCTGCCTGTTCCATACTCCCCCTACTCCTAGCCTTTTAGGGGTACAAACAATAGTAATTGGGGCCTAGTGTGGTTGTGTACGTGTGATATACATACACTTTTTTGGGATCATATTTTCTATTCCGCTATTTAATCAAAAACCTTTGGGGATCAGTTAAATTGGGGGATAGTCTGTGTTGGTACGTGTGAGAGAGATCCACCTTTCCAAGTTGTTGGGGTTCATCTCATACTTCTGAAGGTTTGAGGGTGCTGCCTGTTCCATACTCCCCCTACTCCTAGCCTTTTAGGGGTACAAACAATAGTAATTGGGGCCTAGTGTGGTTGTGTACGTGTGATATACATACACTTTTTTGGGATCATATTTTCTATTCCGCTATTTAATCAAAAACCTTTGGGGATCAGTTAAATTGGGGGATAGTCTGTGTTGGTACGTGTGAGAGAGATCCACCTTTCCAAGTTGTTGGGGTTCATCTCATACTTCTGAAGGTTTGAGGGTGCTGCCTGTTCCATACTCCCCCTACTCCTAGCCTTTTAGGGGTACAAACAATAGTAATTGGGGCCTAGTGTGGTTGTGTACGTGTGATATACATACACTTTTTTGGGATCATATTTTCTATTCCGCTATTTAATCAAAAACCTTTGGGGATCAGTTAAATTGGGGGATAGTCTGTGTTGGTACGTGTGAGAGAGATCCACCTTTCCAAGTTGTTGGGGTTCATCTCATACTTCTGAAGGTTTGAGGGTGCTGCCTGTTCCATACTCCCCCTACTCCTAGCCTTTTAGGGGTACAAACAATAGTAATTGGGGCCTAGTGTGGTTGTGTACGTGTGATATACATACACTTTTTTGGGATCATATTTTCTATTCCGCTATTTAATCAAAAACCTTTGGGGATCAGTTAAATTGGGGGATAGTCTGTGTTGGTACGTGTGAGAGAGATCCACCTTTCCAAGTTGTTGGGGTTCATCTCATACTTCTGAAGGTTTGAGGGTGCTGCCTGTTCCATACTCCCCCTACTCCTAGCCTTTTAGGGGTACAAACAATAGTAATTGGGGCCTAGTGTGGTTGTGTACGTGTGATATACATACACTTTTTTGGGATCATATTTTCTATTCCGCTATTTAATCAAAAACCTTTGGGGATCAGTTAAATTGGGGGATAGTCTGTGTTGGTACGTGTGAGAGAGATCCACCTTTCCAAGTTGTTGGGGTTCATCTCATACTTCTGAAGGTTTGAGGGTGCTGCCTGTTCCATACTCCCCCCTACTCCTAGCCTTTTAGGGGTACAAACAATAGTAATTGGGGCCTAGTGTGGTTGTGTACGTGTGATATACATACACTTTTTTGGGATCATATTTTCTATTCCGCTATTTAATCAAAAACCTTTGGGGATCAGTTAAATTGGGGGATAGTCTGTGTTGGTACGTGTGAGAGAGATCCACCTTTCCAAGTTGTTGGGGTTCATCTCATACTTCTGAAGGTTTGAGGGTGCTGCCTGTTCCATACTCCCCCTACTCCTAGCCTTTTAGGGGTACAAACAATAGTAATTGGGGCCTAGTGTGGTTGTGTACGTGTGATATACATACACTTTTTTGGGATCATATTTTCTATTCCGCTATTTAATCAAAAACCTTTGGGGATCAGTTAAATTGGGGGATAGTCTGTGTTGGTACGTGTGAGAGAGATCCACCTTTCCAAGTTGTTGGGGTTCATCTCATACTTCTGAAGGTTTGAGGGTGCTGCCTGTTCCATACTCCCCCTACTCCTAGCCTTTTAGGGGTACAAACAATAGTAATTGGGGCCTAGTGTGGTTGTGTACGTGTGATATACATACACTTTTTTGGGATCATATTTTCTATTCCGCTATTTAATCAAAAACCTTTGGGGATCAGTTAAATTGGGGGATAGTCTGTGTTGGTACGTGTGAGAGAGATCCACCTTTCCAAGTTGTTGGGGTTCATCTCATACTTCTGAAGGTTTGAGGGTGCTGCCTGTTCCATACTCCCCCTACTCCTAGCCTTTTAGGGGTACAAACAATAGTAATTGGGGCCTAGTGTGGTTGTGTACGTGTGATATACATACACTTTTTTGGGATCATATTTTCTATTCCGCTATTTAATCAAAAACCTTTGGGGATCAGTTAAATTGGGGGATAGTCTGTGTTGGTACGTGTGAGAGAGATCCACCTTTCCAAGTTGTTGAGGTTCATCTCATACTTCTGAAGGTTTGAGGGTGCTGCCTGTTCCATACTCCCCCTACTCCTAGCCTTTTAGGGGTACAAACAATAGTAATTGGGGCCTAGTGTGGTTGTGTACGTGTGATATACATACACTTTTTTGGGATCATATTTTCTATTCCGCTATTTAATCAAAAACCTTTGGGGATCAGTTAAATTGGGGGATAGTCTGTGTTGGTACGTGTGAGAGAGATCCACCTTTCCAAGTTGTTGGGGTTCATCTCATACTTCTGAAGGTTTGAGGGTGCTGCCTGTTCCATACTCCCCCTACTCCTAGCCTTTTAGGGGTACAAACAATAGTAATTGGGGCCTAGTGTGGTTGTGTACGTGTGATATACATACACTTTTTTGGGATCATATTTTCTATTCCGCTATTTAATCAAAAACCTTTGGGGATCAGTTAAATTGGGGGATAGTCTGTGTTGGTACGTGTGAGAGAGATCCACCTTTCCAAGTTGTTGGGGTTCATCTCATACTTCTGAAGGTTTGAGGGTGCTGCCTGTTCCATACTCCCCCTACTCCTAGCCTTTTAGGGGTACAAACAATAGTAATTGGGGCCTAGTGTGGTTGTGTACGTGTGATATACATACACTTTTTTGGGATCATATTTTCTATTCCGCTATTTAATCAAAAACCTTTGGGGATCAGTTAAATTGGGGGATAGTCTGTGTTGGTACGTGTGAGAGAGATCCACCTTTCCAAGTTGTTGGGGTTCATCTCATACTTCTGAAGGTTTGAGGGTGCTGCCTGTTCCATACTCCCCCTACTCCTAGCCTTTTAGGGGTACAAACAATAGTAATTGGGGCCTAGTGTGGTTGTGTACGTGTGATATACATACACTTTTTTGGGATCATATTTTCTATTCCGCTATTTAATCAAAAACCTTTGGGGATCAGTTAAATTGGGGGATAGTCTGTGTTGGTACGTGTGAGAGAGATCCACCTTTCCAAGTTGTTGGGGTTCATCTCATACTTCTGAAGGTTTGAGGGTGCTGCCTGTTCCATACTCCCCCTACTCCTAGCCTTTTAGGGGTACAAACAATAGTAATTGGGGCCTAGTGTGGTTGTGTACGTGTGATATACATACACTTTTTTGGGATCATATTTTCTATTCCGCTATTTAATCAAAAACCTTTGGGGATCAGTTAAATTGGGGGATAGTCTGTGTTGGTACGTGTGAGAGAGATCCACCTTTCCAAGTTGTTGGGGTTCATCTCATACTTCTGAAGGTTTGAGGGTGCTGCCTGTTCCATACCCCCCCTACTCCTAGCCTTTTAGGGGTACAAACAATAGTAATTGGGGCCTAGTGTGGTTGTGTACGTGTGATATACATACACTTTTTTGGGATCATATTTTCTATTCCGCTATTTAATCAAAAACCTTTGGGGATCAGTTAAATTGGGGGATAGTCTGTGTTGGTACGTGTGAGAGAGATCCACCTTTCCAAGTTGTTGGGGTTCATCTCATACTTCTGAAGGTTTGAGGGTGCTGCCTGTTCCATACCCCCCCTACTCCTCATCTAGCCTTTTAGGGGTACAAACAATAGTAATTGGGGCCTAGTGTGGTTGTGTACGTGCGAGATACATACACTTTTTTTGATCATATTTCCTATTCCGCTATTCAATAAAAACCTTTGAGGATCAATTGAATTGCGGGATAGTCTGTGTCGGTACGTGTGAGAGAGATCCACCTTTCCAAGTTGTTGGGGTTCATCTCATACTTCTGAAGGTTTGAGGGTGCTGCCTGTTCCATACCCCCCCTACTCCTAGCCTTTTAGGGGTACAAACAATAGTAATTGGGGCCTAGTGTGGTTGTGTACGTGCGAGATACATACACTTTTTTTGATCATATTTCCTATTCCGCTATTCAATAAAAACCTTTGAGGATCAATTGAATTGCGGGATAGTCTGTGTCGGTACGTGTGAGAGAGATCCACCTTTCCAAGTTGTTGGGGTTCATCTCATACTTCTGAAGGTTTGAGGGTGCTGCCTGTTCCATACCCCCCCTACTCCTCATCTAGCCTTTTAGGGGTACAAACAATAGTAATTGGGGCCTAGTGTGGTTGTGTACGTGCGAGATACATACACTTTTTTTGATCATATTTCCTATTCCGCTATTCAATAAAAACCTTTGAGGATCAATTGAATTGCGGGATAGTCTGTGTCGGTACGTGTGAGAGAGATCCACCTTTCCAAGTTGTTGGGGTTCATCTCATACTTCTGAAGGTTTGAGGGTGCTGCCTGTTCCATACCCCCCCCTACTCCTCATCTAGCCTTTTAGGGGTACAAACAATAGTAATTGGGGCCTAGTGTGGTTGTGTACGTGCGAGATACATACACTTTTTTTGATCATATTTCCTATTCCGCTATTGAATAAAAACCTTTGAGGATCAATTGAATTGCGGGATAGTCTGTGTCGGTACGTGTGAGAGAGATCCACCTTTCCAAGTTGTTGGGGTTCATCTCATACTTCTGAAGGTTTGAGGGTGCTGCCTGTTCCATACCCCCCCTACTCCTCATCTAGCCTTTTAGGGGTACAAACAATAGTAATTGGGGCTTAGTGTGGTTGTGTACGTGCGAGATACATACACTTTTTTTGATCATATTTCCTATTCCGCTATTCAATAAAAACCTTTGAGGATCAATTGAATTGCGGGATAGTCTGTGTCGGTACGTGTGAGAGAGATCCACCTTTCCAAGTTGTTGGGGTTCATCTCATACTTCTGAAGGTTTGAGGGTGCTGCCTGTTCCATACCCCCCCTACTCCTCATCTAGCCTTTTAGGGGTACAAACAATAGTAATTGGGGCCTAGTGTGGTTGTGTACGTGCGAGATACATACACTTTTTTTGATCATATTTCCTATTCCGCTATTCAATAAAAACCTTTGAGGATCAATTGAATTGCGGGATAGTCTGTGTCGGTACGTGTGAGAGAGATCCACCTTTCCAAGTTGTTGGGGTTCATCTCATACTTCTGAAGGTTTGAGGGTGCTGCCTGTTCCATACCCCCCCTACTCCTCATCTAGCCTTTTAGGGGTACAAACAATAGTAATTGGGGCCTAGTGTGGTTGTGTACGTGCGAGATACATACACTTTTTTTGATCATATTTCCTATTCCGCTATTCAATAAAAACCTTTGAGGATCAATTGAATTGCGGGATAGTCTGTGTCGGTACGTGTGAGAGAGATCCACCTTTCCAAGTTGTTGGGGTTCATCTCATACTTCTGAAGGTTTGAGGGTGCTGCCTGTTCCATACTCCCCCTACTCCTCATCTAGCCTTTTAGGGGTACAAACAATAGTAATTGGGGCCTAGTGTGGTTGTGTACGTGTGATATACATACACTTTTTTTGGATCATATTTTCTATTCCGCTATTCAATAAAAACCTTTCTAGGGCAAGATCTTAAATTACAGAAATATGAGGAGACCGTCAAATAAGGGCCGTGGCCTGGGTCGTGGTGCTGCTGGTAGAGCTCCTGTTGCAAGGAGAGGACATGGTCGATCTGTGCCAGCTACACGCACAAGTGAAACACCTTCCTCAAGTGTGAGTAGGCGACAGAACCTGCATCAGTATTTGGTAGGGCATCAAACGCCCCTAGAAGTGATGAGGCCAGAACAAGTTGAGGCGATAGTAGATTGGTTTGCTGCTGACAGTGCCTCCAGTTCCTTCACATTGTCTCCCACCCAGTCTACTGCAGAAAGGTCAGAGTTGGCACCTGCAGCCAATGTCCAACCGTCTTTCACCTCACCCCCTTGCAAATCAGGCCAGCAGTCTGAGCCCCAAGCCATACAGCAGTCTCTTATTCTTTTTGAGGACTCTGTCAGCAGGGTTTCCCAGGGCCATCCACCTAGCCCTGCCCCAGAAGTGGAAGAGATTGAGTGCAGCGATGCCCAACCACTTATTTCTCAAGATGAGTACATGCAAGGATCATCGCAGCACGTCTCCGATGATGACGAAACGCAGGTGCCAACTGCTGCGGCGTTCAGCATTGTGGAGACCGACAAGGAGGGCAGGGGTGAAGACTGGGTGGAAGATGATGTGGAGGACGATGAGGTCCTCGACCCCACATGGAATGAACGTCATGCAGGTGAACTGAGTAGTTTGGAGGAAGAGGCGGTGGTCGCACAGAGCCACCAGCACAGCAGAAGAGGGAGCAGGGTGCAGAAGCGGAGCGGCCGTGCCCTAGACACTACGCCCGCTACTGCCCAACGCAGCAAGGGAACGAGCGCACCAAAGTCAGCTCAAAGGAGTTCTCTAGCGTGGAAGTTCTTTAGAAAATGTGCTGATGACAGGACACGAGTGGTTTGCACCCTGTGCAATCAGAGCTTGAAGCGAGGCATGAACCTTCTCAACCTGAGCACAACCTGCATGATCAGGCATCTAAGTGCAAAGCACGAGCTGCAGTGGAGTACACACCTTCAAAACCAAGAAACGTCTCTGGCTCATCCTGCTTCCTCTTCTGCTGCAGTCTCGGCCGCTCCAGCCACATCTGTAGTGATACCGGCACCTGCCACCCCGCAAACAGACGATCTGTCAGCAACACCACCACCTGGGTCACCAACAACCATCTCCACAATGTCCCGTGGAAGCGTTCAGCTTTCCATCTCCCAAACACTTGAGAGGAAGAGGAAGTACCCCCCTACCCACCCGCGATCCCTGGCCCTGAATGCCAGCATTTCAAAATTATTGGCCTTTGAAATGCTGTCATTCCGTCTGGTGGAGACGCACAGTTTTAAAAACCTTATGTCGGTGGCTGTCCCACAGTACGTCGTGCCCAGCCGCCACTACTTTTCCAGGCAAGCCATCCCTTCCCTGCACAACCAAGTGGGGGAAAAAATCAGGTGTGCACTGCGCAACGCCATCTGTGCCAAGGTCCACCTAACTACGGATACGTGGACCAGTAAGCACGGTCAGGGGCGTTATATCTCCCTAACGGCACACTGGGTAAATGCAGTGGCGGATGGGCCTGAGGCGGATAGCAATTTGGCGCATGTCCTTCCACCACCGAGGATTGCAGGGCGCTTCAGTTTGCCTCCTGTTCCTAACTCCTCCTACTCCGCTTCCTCATCCTCTACCGCCTCCTCATCCGGACAGCGTAACACCTTCACCACCAACTTCAGCACGGCCAGGGGTAAACGACAGCAGGCAGTTTTACAACTTGCCTGTTTGGGGGACAAACCACACACCGCGCAGGAGTTGTGGAGGAGCATGGAACAGCAGACAAATGAGTGGTTGCTGCCAGCGAGCCTCAAGCCCGGCCTGGTGGTGTGCGATAACGGGCGAAATCTCATAGCAGCTCTGGGCCTAGCCGGTTTGACGCACATCCCTTGCCTGGCGCATGTGCTGAATTTGGTGGTGCAGAGGTTCCTTAAAAACTACCCCGATATGTCAGAGCTGCTGCAGAAAGTGCGGGCCGTTTGTGCGCACTTTCGGCGTTCTCACCCTGCTGCTGCTCGCCTGGCAGCGCTGCAGCGTAACTTCGGCCTTCCCGCTCACCGCCTCATATGTGACGTGCCCACAAGGTGGAACTCCACCTTGCACATGCTGGAAAGACTGTGCGAGCAGCAGCAGGCCATAGTGGAGTTTCAGCTGCAGCACGCACGCGTGAGTCGCTCTGCGGAACAGCACCACTTCACCACCAATAACTGGGCCTCCATGCGAGACCTGTGTGCCTTGTTGCGCTGTTTTGAGTACTCCACCAACATGGCCAGTGGCAATGACGCCGTTCTCAGCTTAACTATCCCACTTCTATGCCTCCTTGAAAAAACAATTCGGGCGATGATGGAAGAGGATGTGGCACAGGATGAGGAGGAGGAGGAGGATGAAGAGGTAACATTTCCAAGGCTTTCAGGGCAGTCATTCGCAAGGGGCTCCGAGGGTGGGTTCCTGCACACGCAAACGCCAGGGACGCAATTGTCCAGCAGGGGCACAGTTCTGGAGGATGAGGAGGATGAGGAGGAGGAGGAGGAGCTGGAGGAGGAGATGGAACCATGTTCACAGCAGGGTGGCACCCAGGCCAGCTCATGGCCATCACTGGTGCGTGGCTGGGGGGATACAGAGGACACGGACCATACACCTCCCACAGAGGACAGCCTTTCGTTGCCTCTGGGCAGCCTGGCACACATGAGCGATTACATGCTGCAGTGTCTCCACAACGACCGCCGAGTTGCCCACATTCTAACTTGTGCTGATTACTGGGTGGCCACGCTGCTGGATCCCCGTTACAAGGACAACGTACCGTCCTTAATTCACTCACTGGAGCGCGATCGCAAGATGCGCGAGTACAAGCGCACGCTGGTAGACGCCATGCTGCTGGCATTCCCATCTGACAGCGGGGCCACAGTGGAAGCACAAGGCAGAGGAGGAGGAGGAGGAGGTCGCCAACGCAACCAGGGCACCGCCAGCACCTCAGAAGGCAGGGTTAGCATGGCCGAAATGTGGAAAAGCTTTGTCAGCACGCCACAACAAACAGCAGCACCAGCAGCTCAGATGGAACGTCTTAGCAGGAGGCAGCATTTTACCAACATGGTGGAGCAGTATGTGTGCACACGCCTACATGTAGTGAATGACGGGTCTGCCCCCTTCAACTTCTGGGTCTCCAAATTGGGCACATGGCCTGAGCTTGCCCTTTACGCCTTGGAGGTGCTGGCGTGCCCTGCAGCCAGTGTATTATCTGAACGGGTATTTAGCACGGCTGGGGGCGTTATAACAGACAAGCGCAGCCGCCTGTCCAGAGACAATGTGGACAAGCTCACGTTCATTAAAATGAACCAGGCATGGATCCCACGGGACTTTTCCGTACCTTGTGCAGAATAGCAATGGATACCGACCTTACCCACCCATTGTTCCATTTTTGCTCTTTCTCACTCTTTTGGGGTGTACCCTCATTTAAAATTTGTGAAAAGAAGCAGTGTTGGCTACCTCGTCCTCCTCCTCAGGGCCAGATTAATGTAGGGGCTATTGGAGCTGCAGCTCCAGGCCCCTACCTTTTATATAGGCCCCGGGTTGGCCATATTCACTGTTACCGCTCTTCTGTCACTTGTAAACACAGAAGTCTGGCTTCTATGCTCGCTTCCCCAGGCAGCACCCTCAGAACCTCCCCACACAGCGTGAAGGCCGGACAAGGAGGGACAGTTGGCGATGCATGGATGTGTTTATGGGCTTCAGAGACAGCATCCCATGTTGAATTAGGCATGCATGGCTGCACCCTTCCTCCTCTGGGTGCATGGCAAGGCACGGCCCTAAGGCCCTTCAAAATCCTCAGCACCAAGCCCATAATGCTGTTAATCCGGCCCTGGTCCTCCTCCACCGCCGCTTCCACCTACACCGCCCATAGGTGTGCGCAGCCTATTGCATTAAGGTGTGCACCCCAAAGTTGAAATACACATGCATGTGTTTGCCAGCAGGGAGAGTAATGTATCGGGGCCATGTACCTGTAGGCAAGGAGAAATAGAGCAGAGCAGGTCCCAGGGAGATCTTTCCCATCTCCTCACTGGCAATGCTATGTGCCCTAGGTGATTAGGGTGTGCCCAGGCACACCCAGCACACCCTGTGCGCACGCCTATGTCACCGCCACATCCACCACCACCTCAACCTCCCTCCTACTCCATATGGGCCTCGTCCTTCAGAGATGAAGAAGAACATTGTTTTATTTTTCTGTTTTTTTTTGTTGTTTTAAGTTATTTCCCTATCCACATTTGTTTGCAGAGCACTTGCCATGCTCTTAATTACGTTTTGCTGCCATTTGCAGCACTCTAGCCCTTTCCTTTGGTGTTTTAGAGCCATTTTAGTGCCTTAAAGTTCGGGTCCCCATTGACTTCAATGGGGTTCGGTGTCCGGGAAAAGTTCGGTAAAAGTCCGGGACACGGACCCGGACTTTTTTTTAAAGTTCGGCCGAACCCGTCGAACACGGACATCTAGGTGTCCGCTCAACCCTAGATATAAGCAGTTTGTGACCTTTCAGTATATGAGAGTCATATATAAAATAAAAGCATATGTACACAGAGGTGTAGAATTTGAAGAAGACACAAGAGAAACTATATTTCATGTGAATGTTTTTTTATTTAGTTTCTTATTTAATTTTCATATTAAGGATTTCAATACACCGTATTTACGTTTATATTTTTTGTGCACTTTTGGGAGTGATATAGGTGTGGGTAGCTGTGGGATTTTCAAATATTTTTGTGTTGAAATAGCAGCGCAAAAAATTCTTTTTTAGAATTTTGAATATTTGTAGTTTGACTCTTATGCCTCTCACAGACTTCAGGTGGAAATATGTGACTAAAGCTGGCCATTGATCAATCTTTTTGTTTTGTTTTTGTTTGTTTTTTTTATAGCCAGTGGGCAGAACGGAAAAAAATGAACAGATTCCTCCATCCACACAAATAAGATGGCCGAGGAATCCCCCCTGCCGGGACACTGTATTCTAACAGCGTGACTCGCATGATCGACAAAACTTTTCCAACCTGTTCATTCAACAGAAGTTGATCCACTACTAAAATGATCTACTTCTGCTGAGCTGGGACAGCCTCACATGAATTAAAATGTCGCCGGTTTCTGCTGAACCGGCCAAATTTTGATCCATCAATGGTGAGATTTCAACCCATCACAATGAAGTTTCATTCTCCTGCTGCCTAGTGAAGAAGTGTTAGTTGTGCTGCCCTCTCTGTAAATAGACACAACATAAACTAGAGAGTGGTAAGGGCAGGAAACCCATGTAAAAAGATTTTATTACTAAGTCCCTTAGGCTACATTTATAGGGGCAATGGGGTGTGGATAGTTTGGGAAGTTCAGAGGCAGATAAATGCCCCCTCAGGACAAAGCAAAACTCTGTTATGGCCACATGCAAATTGGCCGATTAGCTGTGGACAGAGCTCTGCAGAACCGCCAACCTTGCAGACACCGAGTGTGCAGGCAGCGTTTAGTACTGCCAGAAAGAATCTACTGATTCTTGCTAGTGGCTGGCCCTGGACTTAGCCATGCAGCCATGTGAATGTATCCATAGAGGCATTAGTTGCCAATGATTGATTCCACTTTAAGTGTTCTGGCTCTTTAACTACTTGCCACCCGCACACAGTAGACTTACTGCAGGCAGGCAGGCCAGACAACATACCTGTACGTTGCCAGGTGGCTTCCGGGTCTGGGGCACGCATGCGTGCACCCCCTGCCCAACCATGCTGTGATTGGGCACAGCACAAGTTTGGCAGCAGAATTCAGCCAATGATTTAAGCTGAAACCTGCTGAATAACACACAGAATTCTGTGTTTAAAAACACACAGAACTAAGTGTGCAGTGAACAGCGATCTGGCTGTTTCTTCTCCCTGAAAAGCAGGGAGAAAAAGCAGCCAGATTAGTAAGTGAAAGCAGCACACATTACACTTGTTAGGCACACAGTTAACCCCTTGATTGAACCTAGATGTTAACCTCTTCATTGCCAGGGTCATTAGTACAGTGTCAGTGTACAGTATTATCACTGTATTAGTGTCACTAGCGATGTCCGTGTCAGTTAATGAACCCGCCCCCCATAGTGTCTATTAGCGCCTGATTGCCTGCCATAGCATCTATAGCTGTGTAAATGTCAGTAGTTTTGCTCATAGTTTGCAGAATCTAAAACTTTCACACAATGAATACACACTTATTTTAATTTTTTAAATTAATGAAACATTTTTAGTCTTTTTTAATTTATTTTGCAAAAAATAAAAAACCCAGTGGTGAGCACATACCGCCAAAATAATGCTCTGCTTGTGTAAAACAAATTGCCAGGCAATTGCCAGTTAAAGTAGCGCAGTGCTGAATAGCAAAAAATGGCCTGGTCATGAAGGGGGTTAAACTTTCCAGAGGTCAAGTGGATAAAGCAAAAGTGACTATATACAAATTCTGTCTGCATTACTCTGTCTACAAAGCAGTGATACATACTCTGCAAAGCTATTACTCAATGGTCAAATCCTTACAGTCGGGTTAATCAAATTCCCTGCGCATTGAAATGTGTATTTTTGGCTTGTGAGGCAAGGACAACATGCACTTCCCCACGGGGTCAAACAAGCTGTGAATGTACAATGAGTCTCCAATGCTCTTCTTCCCCACAGTGCATACTTTTTTTATTAATTTAATCACTTTCATTTATGAATTGGCAAATCAATGGCAACCTTTCCTACAAAGGGGCAACCAAGTGATTTGTAATTCTCCACTTAGTACAGCCTATGTTTATGTAATTACTAATTTTATTCAGAACACCTTCGCTGGCCTGATAAAAATGACTTTTTACTGTTGTGTAGTGCAGAATCTCATTTTTCATTTTAAAGACATGAGTTACAAGCGGAATTTTTATATCTTAATGGGATTGGTAAAATTATAAAGGACTAAGTGCGCTGACCTGTTATCTGGTTAAGGCAAACCTTTTTCCAATAACTTGTGAACCACCTGGAAATGAAGCTGTTGGTGGCATTGTGCATTCCAGTAAACCATTTATGTAAAACTATTTATACATACGATAATCCTTGTACTGTAGATTTAAAGGTGATCACTCACGAGGCACAGATCAATACACTTGGAATGTTGGCATCTGGCAAAAGGGCCGGCAAGTCAGAAAACACTAAATTTCATATAATATTGTATTGATAAAAAAGCAAAATGGACCCTGTACCATATCAGCAGATGACATTATAAGCTTTTGTAGCTAAGCAAACTGTAGTTACCAGCACAAATGTGATTTGCTGTTTTTACATGCCAGGCTGTGTTATGGTCACAGTACAGCATTGCTAGACAGATAGGGGACCATTTACAACAATCTTACTCAACCCTTTTAACATGAAGGAATCCTTTAAATTAGGGATTCGCCAATACCAGTTTATCAAGTACTCGCCAATACCAATTACCGATACCTATTTTTTTTTTCATGCGGTGCGATTTGAGCCCATACGGAATTAATGGGCTCAAATCGCACTTCAAAGAATGGCATGTGATTTGAACAGGAATTTGGTGCAATTCCTGTCTGAATCAAATGCGGTTTGCTGCAATGCACCTGTGTTAACCCAGACTGAAGTCACTATGACATGTCTGAGTTCCCCTTCAGAAGCAGTGCAGGAAACCGCATGTGATTTGGACAGGAATCACACCGCACAAAAAATTTCACAGTATCAGAGCATTTCCTTGAGTAAAAGTACAAGTATCAGCACTGATACCGGTAGCCGTGCAACCCTACTTTAAATATCTTTAGAGGCTTTGGGAACCCCTACTAAAAATTACTGTATCCACTGCTCATAGTACATTAGCGTGACGGTCACTGGGAAGAATGCGCCTTACATTGGTGATCATTGGGAATAATCCCCCCTTCCCTTACAGATAGCTAAAGAGATCATTGATGTCAGTGGTTATTCATCTGAGAGGTAGAATTTGCCCATTGCTTAAGGAACCCGTGGCATCCTCTGAAGGAACTCCAGGGTTCAACAAAACCTTGTTTGAAAAAGGTTGTCTTTAGCCGGCTTTAGACGGCTCAATAATTCAGACGGTTTAGCAGGAATTTCTCTCGAAAGAGGAAGAGATGGAGTTTGCAGTTTAGGAGGTGGATCTTACACAGGAAGGGGTGGTACAAATTTATATGGGGGGCGCCCAATTTTAGTCTTGCCTAGAGCAGTACAAAACCAAAATGCATCACTGCAACCAGCCTGTCATTATTATTTTTTTGTTCGATCACTGCCATTAGCTATAATCGGCAGCGGTGATCATTGTTTTCTGAAGCTGAGAAACCTCCTGCTTTCAGAATACAATAGTGCAACAAGAGGGATTCAAACAATTTTCTTTCCTTCAACCCATGGTTAAAGGAAAGAAAATTGCATAATCTATGGCCAACCTTACAGTCTGAAAGATAGTCAAGCATAGAAATATTTTGCCTGATGAAGAAAGATCATTGAGGTTCATCTTATAGTTGATGGGTAGAGTCTCTCTGAAATGTCATGCTCCTATTTCTACGAGCTAAATTACTTTTGGGCTTTTATCCTCTTTAACCACTTCTGGACTGGAAGGTTTTACCCCTTAATGACAAGGCCATTTTTTGCAATTTGGCACTGCGTGACTTTAACTGGTAATTGCGCAGTCATGCAATGCTGTACCCAAACAAAAGTTATGTCCTTTTTTTTCCCCCACAAATAGAGCTTTCTTTTGGTGGTATTTGATCACCTCTGCCGTTTTTATTTTTTGCGACATAAACAAAAAAAGACCGTACATTTTGAGAAAAAAATTAAATTTTCTACTTTTTCTTATAAAAAATATCCAATAAATTTAATTTTTGTCATACATTTAGGCCAAAATGTATTTAGCTACATGTCTTTGATAAAAAAAAATCTCAATAAGCGTATATTGGTTTGCGCAAAAGTTATAGCATCTACAAACTATGGTGTATATACTGGAATTTACGCAGCTTTTACTTTCTGACTGCCTATCTCTTTCTTGAAGTGCTAAAATGGCAGGGCAGTACAACCCCCCCCCCCCCCAAATTACCCCTTTTTGGAAAGTAGACATCCCAAGGAATTCCCTGAAAGGCATGCTAAGTCCATTAAATATTAAATTTTTTTGTCACAGGTGTGAAAAATTACAAAAAAAAAAACCTAAATTTTTTTTTTTTTTTTTTTACGCAAAGTTGTCATTTAAATGATATATTGCTCACACATCACATGCCATAGGTATATGTGGAATTACACCCCAAAATACATTCTGCTGCTTCTCCTGAATATGAGGATACCACATGTGTGAGACTTTTTGGCAGTCTAGCCCCGTAAACCAATCACCGCCTTTAGGCTTTCTAATGGTGTAAATTGTTGATTTCACTCCTCATTACCTATCACAGTTTGGGAGGCCATGAAATTCCAATAGAGCACAAAACTCCCCCAAATGACCCCTTTTAAGAAAGTAGACACCCTAAGCTATTTGCTGAGAGGCATGTTGAGTCCATGGAATATTTTATATTTTGCCACAAATGTGGGGAAAATTAAATTTATATTTTTTTTCCTTTACACAGAGTTGTGAAATGATATATTGCTCACACATGCCATAGGTATATGTGAAATTACACCCCATAATACATTCTGCTGCTTCCTCTGAGTATGGACATACCCAATGTGTGAGACTTTTTGGCAGTCTAGCCACGTACAGGACCCTGAAAACCAGTGGCGGAGCTAGACTTTTAAAACAGGGGTGGCAAAGGGGTGGCAAGGTATTATTTTGGGGGGTCAATATACAAAGTGTTCAATTACACCGCAATGTCGCAGTCCCTCTAATAATCGCTGATCGCTGTCATTACTAGTAAAAACAATTAAAAAAATAAAAAGTTCCATAGTTTGTAGATGTAATAACTTTTTGATTTGCAAGCCAATCAAAATACACTTAGGATTTTTTACAAAAAATATGTAGCAGAATACATATTAGCCTAAATTTATGAAAAATTTAGATTTTTTTTCATTGGGAATGTTTTATAGCAGAATGTAAAAAGGATTTGTCGCAAATTTTATGTTTATAGCGCACAATATAAAAACTGCAGAGGGGATCAAATACCACCAAAAGAAATCTGGGAAAAAAATACATCAGTTGTATTTGGGTACAGCATCACACAACCTCGCAATTGTCAGTTAAAGCAATGCAGTGCCGTATTGCAGAAAATGGTCTGGTCATTAAGGGGGAGCTGAAGTAGTTAAAGGGTCAGTTTTTTCAGATAATTTTGCCCATTTAAGACTTTTTTCTGAGCGGTCAGGGGATGGTAAAAACAGACAACTCAAAGTCTAGATCACAACTGGAACCCCTCTACATGTGCCACAGCTTTGATGGTTTATGTTAAGCCTATGTGAAATTTGGCTATCCAGGTCAATGGGACCATGCCACAACCATAAGCCAAAGACTTGGCTTGCTGTTGTGGCTTATTAGCCCCATAAGAAATCTGCCACTCTGCTAAAAAAAAAAAAGCAGGATTTAGGAGAATTATTATAAATAATTTTGCCCCCTTTACTAAATCATTGTAATGCCACCCATATTCCTGTCCTTTTAAACAGGGTGACTGACAGTAAGCTGACACTAATGCTGCACAGGTGTTAGGTTACTTTCACCCTGGTAAAAGGGCAAGAATATGGGTGGCATTACAATGACTTATTAAAGGGGGAAACATTTTTGGTAAGGAGCATAGACTGTACAGGAACAGGCGCTTCTACTACTTGGGCAAAACTGTCCCTCACCTCAGTCACTGCAGGCTGCCCAGGAACTCCTTTCAGAGCTGATCCATCCCACAAGACCCACACTAAGACAGGAAGACCGCGGGAATCGGGATGAAGATTTAAGGCATGTGATTGACAGACAGCGCTTCCGATGCACCCATTGGCTGTGTAAGTAGCAGGAGGCGGTGCAGCCTGCAAGATTTAGGCTGCACCGACTCCTGCTGCCTCCCCAGCCAATGGGTATTTGAGGTTCTCCTTAGTCCCTCCCTCATGACATCACCCAGAATTGAGAGGACACAAAGTAAGATACAGGACGATTGTCCGGTCTTCCTGTCTTGGTGTGGGATGAATCGGCGCTCCCCTGTGATTACACCGCTCCTCAGGGGCGTTGCTAGGTGGGAAAAAGACCAGGGGCTTCAGCCCGAAAGTAAATTTGATGACCCCCTCCCACATTTAAAGTACCACCCAAGCCTCTCCCACATTTAACAGTACAGCCCAAGCTCCTCCCAATGCCCCCCTCAGTCAAGGGTCAGAAATGGGGTGCTATGGAGAGGAGAGGACAAAGGAGAGGAGAGAATAGAGGAGAGGGGAACAGGGGGATCAGGAGGAGAGGAGAACAGGGGGATCAGGAGGAGAGGAGAGGAGAACAGGGGGTCAGGAGGAGAGGAGAACAGGGGGTCAGGAGGTCAAGAGGAGAGAACAGAACAGATAAGAGGAGAGGGGGTCAGGAGGAGAGGAAAGAGAAGAGGAGAACAGTGGGTCAGGAGGAGAGGAGAGGAGAGAAAAGAGAACAGTGGGTCAGGAGGAGAGGAGAGGAGAGAAAAGAGAACAGTGGGTCAGGAGGAGAGGAGAGAAGAGAAAAGAGAACAGTGGGTCAGGAGGAGAGGAGAGGAGAGGAGAGAAAAGAGAACAGTGGGTCAGGAGGAGAGTAGAGAAAAGAGAACAGTGGGTCAGGAGGAGAGGAGAGAACAGAGGAGAGGACAAAAGGAGAGGAGAACAGGGGGTCAGGAGGAGAGGGAGAGAACAGGAGAGAACAGAGAAGAGAGGAGAACAGGGGGTCAAAAGGAGAAGAGAACAGGGGGTCGAGAGGAGAGGAGAACAGGGGGTCGAGAGGAGGAAAGAGAACAGAACAGATAGGAGAGGAGACGAGAGGGGAGAGGAGGGAACAGAGAAGAGGAGAGAGGTCAGGAGGAGAGGAAAGGAGATGAGAACAGGGCATCAGGAGGAGAGGAGAGAACAGAGGAGCAGAGAGGAGAACAGGGGGTAAGGAGGAGAGGAGAACAGGGGGTCAGGAGGAGAGGAGAACGGAGAGGAGAGAACAAAGGAAAGGAGAACAGGGGGTCAGGAGGAGAGGAGAACAGGGGGGTCAGGAGGAGAGGAGAACAGGGGGGTCAGAAGGAGAGGAGAACAGGGGGGTCAGGAGAGAACAGAGGAGAGGAGAATAGGGGGTCAGGAGGAGAGGAGAACGGAGAGGAGAGAACAGAGGAGAGGAGAACAGGGGGTCAGACGGAGAGAGAACAGAGGAGAGGCGAGGTCAGATATGGGGTGGTACACCAATGAAGCACAGACCCTCCCAGTTTGACCCATAAAAGCAAAAAGGGGCTTGATAAAAAAAGGTAGTAAAAGAAATAAGTGTAAAAAAGGATAACCATGCTATGTGAAAGAAAAGGAAGCAGCAGCTTCAAGTGTGACAACACCAAACAGTAAATAAAATAAACCAAGCTGCGCTAAACGATATAACAGTGCCATGACCACACGGGTGTATGTGATGAAAAAAAATTGTTTTCATCACATACACACGTGTGGTCATAGCACTGTTAGATCGTTTAGCGCAGCTTGGTTTATTTAAAGTAAAAGAAATAAGTAGAAGGGTGGGACCTGTCTAGGGGGGATCTGATTGTTCAGTAGAGAAGGAGGCTTCGTTCCTGAACTCCGTTATGTAAGCGCCTGACAGGAGAAGGGAGAGAGTGTGGTGAGGTCACAAGATGCAGGACAAAGAACCACCTCACAGGCTGAGGATGTGAGATTGGTCCCGCCCCCTGCCAGCTTCCTTCCTGATCAGCGGCCGTGACCCCCCATATATACAGCCAGAGACCCCCCCATATACAGACAGACACCCCCCATATACAGAGCCACCCCCCCATATACAGACATATCCTCCCCATATACAGAGCCAACCCCCCCATATACAGACATATCCCCCCATTTACAGACATATCCCCCCCATATACAGAGCCACCCCCCCATATACAGACATATCCCCCGATATACAGACAGAGCCACCCCCTCCCATCTACAGACATATCCCCGATATACAGACAGAGCCACCCTCCCCCCATATACAGACAGAGACATCCCCCCCCCCCATATACAGACAGAGACATCCCCCCCATATACAGACAGACATCCCCCCCATATACAGACAGAGCCCCCCCCATATACAGACAGAGACACCCCCCCTCCCATTTACAGACATATCCCCCCATATACAGGCAGAGCCACCCCCCCATATACAGACATATCCCCCCCATATACAGACATATCCCCCCATATACAGACAGAGCCACCCCCCCCATATAAAGACATATCCCCCCCATATACAGACAGAGACACCCCCACATATAAAGACATATCCCCCCATATACAGACAGAGCCACCCCCCCCACCCATATATAGACAGAGCCACCCCCCCCCCCATATACAGAGACACCCCCCTCCCATTTACAGACATATCCCCCCATATACAGACAGAGACACCCCCCCCATATACAGACAGACACCCCCCCCTCCCATTTACAGACATATCCCCCATATACAGACAGAGAAACCCCCCATATAAAGACATATCCCCCCCCATATACAGACAGAGCCACCCCCCCACCCATATATAGACAGAGCCACCCCCCCCCATATACAGACAGAGCCACCCCCCCATGTACAGACAGCCACCCGCCCCCCATATACAGACAGAGACACCCCCCCTCCCATTTACAGACATATCCCCCCATATAAAGACAGAGCCACCCCCCCCCATATACAGACAGAGACACCCCCCCATATACAGACAGAGCCACCCCCATATAAAGACATATCCCCCCATATACAGACAGAGCCACCCCCCCATACACAGACAGAGCCACCCCCACCCATATACAGACATATCCCCCCATATACAGACAGAGCCCCCCCATATACAGACATATCCCCCCATATACAGACAGAGCCACCCCCATCCATATACAGAAGAGCCACCCCCCCCATATACAGACATATCCCCCCATATACAGACAGAGCCCCCCCCCCATATATAAAGACATATCCTCCCTTGAGACAGTCCTACTCAGAGATTCCAAACCTTTAAGCAGATAAAAGCCCAAGAACACACCTGTCTTGCAGAGCAGCTACATGGGATATGACCACTTCCTGTCTACTTCCTGTACGATGTGTACAAAGAGTCACATGGTATGCTGACATCACCAGGGTCCTTCTACTGGGCAGTAAACTAGCTGCTACCTTGGTCTATAAGGTAATTGGAAAAAGGGGTGGAGCCCCGCATATCGGCCCCGCCCACCCCGACATCAGTTCTCCATTTTGACAGCTCCACTCTCTTACTTTGCAGCCGCCCCAACTAATCACTGTCTGGATGCCTACTAGCTCTCCACCCGCCTCCCTCCGCAGCTCTCCTACAGTGATCCCCTGTGATTCCTCCACTGCCATTCACCCGCCCAGGATCGGGGTGGCAATAGGGGTGTCAAGGACTTTGTCTGGGGTGGCAATTTCCACCCCAGCTAACCCTCTGGCTCCGCCACTGTTTCAGGTGTTTTACTCAAACCTATTAACTATCCCCAGGAAGGAGGGGAAGGTCCGTCCAATCTTGAACCTCAAGGCCCTGAACCGCTTTGTGCGGGTTCAGAAATTCAGAATGGAGTTAATTTGCACCGTAGTGGCTTCCCTTCATTAAGGGCATTTTCTAGCCTCTATCGATATCAAGGATGCTTACCTTCATATCCCAATTTATGTCAGGCATAAGTGTTTTCTTTGCTTTGCCGTGAGTGAGGAGCACTATCAATTCGTAGCATTACCCTTTGGTCTCGCTTTAGCTCCTCAAGTGTTCAAGAAAGTGTTGGCCCCAGTGCTTGCCTTGCTCAGACAGAGGGGCATTGCAGTACTGGGCAAACTCCTTCTGCAAGCAAGCAGAGACTTGATCAGTCTTGTAGGACGATTTGGACATCACTGTGCGAAGAGTTCGGCTGGTTGCTAAGTTTTCAGAAATCATCTCTGACTCCATCCAACAGATTGGAACACCTGGGTTTTACTTTAGATTCAGCCTCAGCTCGAATGTTTCTTCCAGAGGCGAAACTGCAAAAATTTCAGCATGCGATTCAGCTCCTCTTGTCCAACCGCCGGTCATCTCTCAGGACTTGCATTCAAGTGCTGGGGTTGATGGTCTCCACCTTCCAGGTGGTTCCATTTGCTCAGTTTCACATCAGACCTCTGCATTCTGATATTCTGGCCAAATGGGACAAGAACCCTTGGTCCCTGGACAATCTGATGCAATTTAACCTGGAGTATAAGGAGCGCCTTGCTGTAGTGGCTCCGCTCCCCGGCGCTTCGACAGGGGAAATCTTTTCTTCCCCTATACTGGACGGTGATCTCCACGGATGCCAACTTGGGTGGGGAGGTACCTTGGGCACGAAATCGGCCCAGGGTGTTTGGACTCGGGAGGAGTCCAGTCTGCTGATCAACATCCTGGAAATTCAGGTGATCAGGCTTTGTCTGTCCCAGTGGACGGATTATCTACAGGGGAGTCTGGTAAGGCTTCAATTGGACAATGCCACGGCTGTGGCATATGTCAAGCATCAAGGGGGCACAAAGAGTGCCCTAGCAGCCAAAGAAATGGCCGGCATTCTAAGGTGGGCTGAACAATATGTCCCAGTCCTCTCTGCTGTGCACATTCCAGGGGTGGAAAATTGGCAGGCAGACTACCTCAGTCCGGGCGAGGTGTTTCAACAACTGTGTCTCCGGTGGCAAAGTCTCAATATCCTTTGGCAGACATCCCAGACCCTCTGGTGGCCCCTTGGGGCCAGTATCATCTAATTTATGCCTTTTCTCCGTTACAACTTCTGCCGAGACTTCTGCGCAGAATCGAGGCAGAAGGGATTCCAGTCATTCTGGTGGCTCCGGACTGGCCTCGACGGTCCATGGTACGCGGGGTTGGTAAGACTGGTCACCGATGCTCCTTGGCGGCTCCCTCTCAGAGAAGATCTTTTGTCTAAAGGACCAATAAGCCATCCTGCTTTACAGTCGCTGGCTTTAACAACCTGGCTATTGAAAGCCAGGTACTGAAGAAGAGAGGGTTGTCGGATTTGGTGATTCCTACTCTGTTAAGAGCTAGAAAATCTACTTCTCTGAAGATTTGTCAGCGGGTTTGGAATGCGTAGATTACTTAATGTGAGTCTCGGAGGGTTTCCACCCCGTTCCTTTTTGGTATTGCATCTGCTGGAGTTTCTACAAAGTGGTGTAGATAAGCGTTATGCCCTGGGCACCATCAAGGGCCAGATTTCAGTTTTGGCAATGTTTTTCAAACGCCGTTAGCCACAAATTCCTTGATGCACACCTTCGTGCAGGGGGTTCGTCATTTGGCTCCTCCAGTAAGGTCCCCAGTACCTCTGTGGGATCTTAATCTGGTACTGTTAGTTCTTCAAAAACCGCCATTTGAAAATATTCATGAGATTCCTTTACTCACTCCCAGAAGCTGGCCTTCTTTGTGGCTATTACTTCTGCACGTAGGGTTTCAGAACTGACTGCATTGTCCTTTCGGTCGCCTTACCTGATGGTTCACAGGGACAAAGTGGTTCTCCGTCCCTGTCAGTTGTTCCTTCCTAAGGTCGTCTCAGGCTTCCACTTGAATGAGGACATTATGTTGCCTTCGCTGTGTCCTAAGCCCAAACATCCAAAAGAGATTGCCTTACACTTCCAGGATGTGGTTCTAGCCATCAGGATGAACCTGGCGGCGACTAAGTCAATTCGCAAATCAGATTCCTTATTTGTCCTTACGGATGGTTCTTGTAAGGGGCAGGCCACATCTGCTGAAGCTATTTTCCAGATGCATCAGGCAAACGGTGGTGCAGGCCTATTCGATTAAGTGTCACGTTTCTCCTTTCCTGGCGCATTCTACGAGGGCACTTAGTGCCTCCTGGCTCTTCCGTCATCGGGCGTCAGTGGTCCAGGTTTGCAAGGCTGCCACCTGGTCATCTGTGCATACATTCACCAAGTTTTACAAGGTGGATGTCCTGGCATCTGCGGATGCTGCTTTTGGACCCAAAGTTTTTTAGGCCGCTGTTGCAGAGGCTAAGGCCTCTTGAGGGTGTGTTTTTTTCCTGGGAGGTGAGCTCCAGTTGTTACTGGTTGGCTTTGTTTAGCCCTTTTTGGGAATTAGGTTTTTTTGCTGTGTTTTCCACCCCTCATGATGACACTGCTCTGGGATGTCCCAATGGTCAATGAAGATATGAAGCTGTGTCCGTCAATAAACGAAAGAGAAAACTGGATTTTTGTCTTATCGTAAAGTCCTTTTCTCTGATGTACATTGATGGACACAGCACCCACACCTCTGTGGAGTTGGGTTATGTATTCTCCTGACACTGCTTGTTACTAAACTGAGGTCCTATAGCAGGAAGTGGGAGTATACCCCCTGGTACTACCCTAGGGGCATAGTCGAGCTTTGTTAACTCTTTTCTGTCTAGTGTCCTACTCCTGTGAAGAGCAGCATAACCCAACGGTTAAAGAAGATATGAAGCTGGTGTCTGTAAATGAACATCAGAGAAAAGGATTTTACGAAGACAACAATCCAGGTTTTTTTTTTCATTTAATGCACAAATACACTATATATTGCCCAATTGTTTGGTAAAATATAAAAGATGATCTTATGCCGAGTATATAGATACCAAACATGACATGCTTTAAAATTGTGCACGCCCGTGCAGCGGCAACAAACTACATACCTTTTTAAAAGCCATTACAGGTTACCACTTTAGATTTACAGAGGAGATCTACTGCAAGAATTACTGCCCTCAATCTGACGGTCACGGTGATACCTCACATGCATGCTACAATTGCTGTTTACATATGACACCAGACCAATTCTTGCGTTTGCCTTTGCGCGCAAACACGAGGGGGACAGCGGTGCTTGAATTTTTTTTATTATTTATTTTGCTTTTTTATTTATTTTGGCACCTTCCCTTTCATTTTTTTTTTTATCATTTTTATTGTTATCACAGGGAATTTAAATTTCAACTATGATAGCAATAAGTAGTGACAGGTACTCTTTAAAAAAAAAAAAAAATTGGGGTCTATTAAACTCCATATCTCTCCTCTGTCTTTAAAGCATCTGACCACACCAAGATTGGTGTGATAAGATGCTTTCCCAATTTCCCAATGATGCTGTTTATATCTGGCAAAATCAAAGTCATGAAATGCTTGTAACGTCTGGTATCTTAGGCCATAGGGATGATTGGAGCCATTCTGGTCTCCAATCAGCTCTATGGTCAGCTGACGGAACCTTTGGCTGCAGTCTTGGGTTACCCGGTGGGACAGGAGAACCCAAAAAAAACATGGAAGGTGGAGAGGGGGGGGGAGGTGGAGATGGGGGGGGGGGAGTCCCGTCCCACTGCTTGTAAAAGCAGTCTAGAGGCTAATTATCCGCTAGGATTGCTTTTACATGAAAGCCGACCACTGGCTGTAAAAAACGATACCAAGATGATGTCTAAATCTGCAGGCATCATCCTGGTATGACAACTCAAGTCCAGCGAGGTACCAGTACCTTTCTGGTCCTTGTTGAGCATATATGTAAGGTTCCTAACAGATTCCTCCATTCACATAGATCGATGTGGATGAAGAAATCTCTGCCAGAAAGGTATGCCAAATGGTATGCCCACCATTAGACCTCCCTAGCATCCACCCACTTCTAATGATGGGCATACATGCAATGTTCCTTTTTTTTGCTCAGCCCATGGGCTGAAGGAAAAAACAAAAACATAGCAGATTCCTCCATTCACATCGATCAATGTGGATAAGGAAATCTCTGCCAAGATAAGTGTTAAAAAATATATGGCGAAGCATAGGGGAGATCTTTGCCATATATGCTCTTTTTTTTTTTTAATGCCGTGGTGAAATCACCTCCTACAGCGCTGCAATCGTTCATTTACGTATATGCTGAGAGAAAACGGCGTTGCTGTCAGAATAAACAAATCAGTGCTGCATCTGATGGGCGTACCTGCAAAGCAAACAATGGTTATCAATAAAACACAGTAACATTAAAACATTACAATATAATAGTATACAGTGCAGTAAAACGCTAGAACGGTGGTATCTGCAAAGCAAACTATGGTTAACAATGAAAAACACAGCAACAATAAAACATTACATTATAATAGCATACAGTACAGTAGAATGGTGGTATCTGCAAAGCAAACTATGGTTAACAATGAAAAACAGTATACTCTAGTTAGTGAGGTTGAAAGAAGACACAAGTCCATCCGGCTGAACCAATAAAAAACAAAAAACAGTAGAGAAAACACAACTATACAATCCCAAATGCACAATCCTATACCCGCAGTTGATCCAGAGGAAGGCGAAAATTCCCAGCAAAGCATGATCCAATTTGCTACAGCAGGGGAAAAAAATCCTTCCTTATCCCCTGAGAGGCAATGGGATATTTCCTGGATCAACTTTACCTATAAATATTAGTACCCAGTTATATTATGTACACATAGGAAATAATCCAGGCCTTTTTCAAAGCAATCTAGTGATCTGGCCTAGAACCACCTCTGGAGGGAGTCTATTCCACATTTTCACAACTCTTACTGTAAAGAAACCTTTTCCTTATTTGGAGATGAAATCTCTTTTCCTCTAGACGTAAAGAGTGCCCCCTTGTCCTCTATGATGACATTAAAGTGAATAACTCAACACCAAGTTTACTATATAGACCCCTTATGTATTTATACATGTTGATCATATCCCCCCTTAATCTCCTCTTCTGAAGAGAGAATACATTTTGTTCCTCTAATCTTTTTTCATAGCTGAGCTTCTCCATGCCTCTTATCAGTTTGGTTGCCCTTCTCTGCACTTTCTCCAGTTCCCCAATATCCTTTTTATAACTGGTGCCCAAAACTGAACTGCATATTCCAGATGAGGTCTTACTAATGATTTGTACAGGGGCAAAATGATATCTCTCTCTCTGGAGTCCATGCCTCTGTTAATACAAGACAGGACTTTGATTGCTTTGGAAACTGCAGCTTGGCATTGCATGCTTTTATTAAGCTTATGATCTACCAGAACACCCAGATCCTTCTCCATAATGGATTCCCCCAGTTCTCCTCCCCCTAGTATGTATGATGCATGCATATTCTTAGCCCCCAAGTGCATAACTTTACCTTTATCCACATTAAACCTCATTTGCCACATAGTTGCTCAATAAAACAGTTCATTGAGGTTGGCTCCTAAGTTGGAGACATCCTGTAAGGAAGTTATTCCACTGCAAAGATTACTGTCATTTGCAAAGACTGAATGGTACTTTTAATCCCAGACCCTATATCAGTGATGGCGAACCTTGGCACTCCAGATGTTTTGGAACTGAATTTCCCATGCTGCTCATGCACTCTGCAGTGTAGTTGAGCTTCATGGGAAATGTAGTTCCAAAACATCTGGGGTGCCAAGGTTCGCCATCATTGCCCTATATCATTTATAAATGTATTAAAAAGTAAGGGTCCCAACACTGAACCTTTGGGTACACCACTGATAACCTTACACCATTCAGAATAAGAATCATTAACCACTACTCTCTGAATTCTATCTCTTAGCCAATTTCCTATCCATTTACAAACTGATCTTTCCAAGTCTGTAGACTTTACCTTACACATTTGCCGTGTGTGGGGAACTGTGTCAAACATTTTTTCAAAATCCAAGTATACTACGTCCACAGCCACCCTTCTTTCCAAGGTTTTACTTGCCTCCTCATAAAAAGAAATCGGGTTTGTTTGACAGCTTCTTTCTTTCATGAATCCATGCTGTCTGTTGCTTAAAATATTTTTTCCCAGCAAGAATTCATGTATGTGTTTTTTTTTTTTTTGTTTTTTTTTTAAATCTCAAGTATCTTTTAAACTATAGAAGTTAATCTAACAGGTCTATAGTTACTTTTATAAAGTACATTAAAAGTAGAAAGAGTAGAAAAGTAGAGTAAGAACAGAAAAAACCCAATAAAACAACTATTTTTGGCTTTTTTTTTTTTTTTTTTTTTTATATGTAACTTTTTTTACACTTTTTTTTGTAACTGTAAAAAAAACTTGAAACGTTACAGGTTAGGGTCTCTCAAAATATAATAGCCATCTAACATCTTTCGAGACCCTGTGTGAAAATGTGCCCTAGACTGTGCCGTGCTGTACCCTATACTAATACTCTACTAGTGTGTGGTAGCGACGGAAACAGTCCCTGATGCAGAGATCAGGTTGGCCAAGACAGGAGAGACAAAAAAAGCGGGTGTCATGCCTATATCCGCATTTTCTACAGACACAACATCTTCTTTGGGGTGCTCTTTGGGTAGGGATACCAGAGAGGACATCTGGAAAATGCCTCTTATGCAGCCGGTTCACTGCATCTGGATTGGGAATTTGGGCAACAGCACCTTCTGGATACAGAAGGGCTATGATGATCTCTTCCTGGAATTTTAGGAAGGATCCACTTCTTCCTGACACTTTGTATAGCACATAAGCAAGCGTTCAGCAGAGTAAATTGGAATAAGTATACAGACACTTTTTTGTACCAGCGTCTGCCCTATGGGCAATTAAGTATGGCGCCATCATCTGGTCGTTGAAGTGCACCCCACCCATGTTAAGGTTGTATTAGTTGCAGTTTGGGCTGTCGTATCTGCGTGAATGGGGGACAGAACAAAAACATTCCGTGTGTCCCTCCACTTCACTGCAAGCAATTTATTTCACTTTAGGCAAGCTATCGCGCCCCGTCTAAGTCGGGAATCTACAAATCTTTGGGGGAAGCCCCGGCGATTAGGTCGCACGGTGCTTGCAGGCTACAATTCCACAATCAAAAAGGTGACTAAAAAGTGGCACGCTTGTGTAATAATTGTCCATGTATAAATGGTACCCCTTTCCGAATAAGGGTGACACCAAGTCCCAAATCTTGCCGCTGCTCCCCATGTAGTCCTGATTAGGTTGCACGGTGCCACAGGAGCCAATTCCAAAATCAAAAAAGTGGCATGCTTGTGTAATAATGGTCCACGTATAAATGGTACCCCTTTCCGAATAAGGGTGACACCAAGTCCCAAACAATCTTGCTGCTGCTCCCCATGTAGTCTGGGCAGTCGGGGGTCTCCACATTGCTATTTTTTCCCTCGTAAATCCAGAAACGACATGTACAGCCTGTTGCCCTGTCAGGGACTCATCAATGCAATTGATTTACGAGGGGCTTTTTTTTGTGGAGCCGTATCCAGGGTCACCCCAAGGACGACAGAGTTCATTGTCACTGAAGTTCATGACCTGCAAGATTTGCGAGTATCTAGTCCTGGGCATGGCAGCATAGAACACGGGTATATGATGAATTGGGTTGACTATTTTGACCACAACTTACACTTTTTAGTAATGCGCATGAGGAGGGATAGGCCCAGAAAGGTTTTAAATTTGGAAATAGTGATACGTTTCCATGAAAAATTCTCTGGCAAGGGTCACATTTGGATTTGTGGCAATGATTTAATCAGCATATAAATTGCTTTGGTCCACAATAGATCTGTACAGATCTTCTGTGAAAAACAGCTAAAGCAAACCAAGGGGAGTTAAATTGGCTGTTTCCACCTGAATTCTGGGTTGGCCAGTGAATGGAGGAAGTACAGGCACTACAGAAGTGGTTGGCTCCCAATCAGGATTTGCAAGCACATTAGGAATTATACTATGGGCTCTACGGGCCTGTCTTCCAATTATTGGTTTCTGCAGGACACTACTAGTGCTGGCCACCGCACCAGCTTGAACTGCACTTGTGGGACTCGCCACATCACCAGGTGTTACTGCAGTGCTGGTTTGACTATAACCAGGATGTACTAGGCCGCTGGTGCTTGCCAGTTCACCAGAAGGTTGAGCAGCACTAGTACCGACAATCTGCTGCATACAAGAACTCTGCGATTGTTGTACCTCAGCAACAGAATGGGGTAGAGTACGCCTGACCTTTGCAGGAAGCACTACTCTGTCGTCCGAGCTATCTGTAAGGGTGGCGCTGCTGTCTACAGTTTAGAGTACTGAGCCTGATTCTGACAGTGAGGCTTCCCCATCAATCTCATCTGTTATGCTCAGCATCGTTTAGGCCTCTTCACTAGTGTACCTCTGTTTGGACATTTTGGCCAATACATTTATAGGTACCTAGTGTGACTCGCAGGTAAAAAAGAACCTGGTTTTCAAGGACTGTTTGAACCGCTACCAAAAAATTTAACTGCTAGTGCTAGCAGAGATCAGGCCTGACTCTGTTAATTTATATAAAAAAATATTCAGCGCTGGACCCAATATTACCATATATAAGGACTAGCAGCTAAGCACTCAAGGGCAATCTAACAAAAACACCTCCTGAAACATAGTATTATGAAAGTGCAGCGCAATCCTAATGGTAAAACATAAATACAAATACACGCATGCGTCAAAACAAAAGTCCCAAAGAATTCAGGTGTCAGCATAAACAGAAAGGATGAGCTGTCCCCAGTGGTTTGTGGTCCTAGAGCAAATTCATGCAATTCTGTGTACTAACAGGTGCTCACGAGATCCCGCCACCTATCATCCACTGCCGCTCACCTTATCTTTGAGACCCTACAGGGTCAACCAGCATGTCACATCCACAGGGTTTGATAATACACCATCACTCCTCCTCTCCTATTTAGCACATATATGAACCTCAAATCCTCAAAGATATCTGGGTTCCTCAAGCAGATCTTCAGACCAGTATATCCATGGTGTATGAAAAAAGAATAGATGATCTAATGCTCTCTGTATGCATAAATGCTATACTTTATTGAATACAAGTTACACTCACGTTTTGTAGATAAAATTCTTGCACTAATGCAGAGTTTGCAAGCAAGCGTGCATCATAACAGCCAGATCGGGAGGTGTTCAAAGATGGCCGCGGGTCACGAGACGTCCCCCGTACGCGTTACGTTACAATGAAGAAGTCCCGCCCGCTCCCGATCTGGCTGTTATGATGCACGCTCAATTTTATGCTGACACCTCAATTCTATGGGACTTTTGTTTTGACGCATGCGTGTATTTGTATTTATGTTTTACCATAAGAATTGCGCTTCACTTTTATAATACTGACTCTGCTAATGCTGTGGTTTAGTGTGATGTGTATTGGAAGTGACAGTAATCTGCTGATTCTGCACTTCTGGGGGGGGGGGCGGAAGGACTAAATGCAGATGCTGGCAGGTGTCGGGGCTGATCCTGCTGACGCTGCATTTTGGAAACACTATACTAAACTATTGGGGACGCTAGTATAGTTCTGATCATATCAAAGATATTATTCTGTTCAGACACTATACTAATAATGGAGGTGATTAGTGTGTGTGTCACTGGCAATCAAAGGGTTAAAATGTATTACTAAATATGTGACAGGCAATCTGACACTATCCTGTATTGACTCTAACTCACGCAAACTGATGTCACCTGAGACACAGTTATCAGAAAAAAGATCTGTACACGGGGGAAAAAACGGCTGATTACCTTTTGACCAGCACATGGAAGCACATGGCTTGGATGGTTTGCACACTAGGGAGCAGAGAGCACACAGGAGCGTTGTACTTTTGGCCGAGGAATCGTCCACTCCACCTATTCCACACTGCCAGCACCTGGCCTGCTGCACGGCACCTCAACTTATGTTCCTGCTGTAACCAGGCTCAAAGCAACATGGAATCTCTTCTGTGGCCCTACAGCGACAAATGCTTGCAAAAGCTAAAAATATATATAAGCTGAGATGTTTCTGCCCGCAAACAATACTCCCTGTCATAAGAGGAACCCTGTCTGGACAGTTGGACCGCAGAACCATTAATATCTTCTAAAAGTCCTTCGGTAAACTTCTCGATGAGCATCACCAAGAAAATTCCTGATGACAGAAAATTACAATATAGATATGCTTACCATAATTGTTAACCTTGATTGGACAAAAGATCTTAATAACAACCCATTTCTTGTACGTCAGATCTTAATGACAAACCCATTTCTTGTACGTCATATAGTATATTTAAACTCCAACACGCTGTAATAAAATCAGGTCACTATGATTCAGCAAAAAAAAAAAAGAAAAAAAAAAAAGATCTGTACACTATAATAGTGACACTGTGACAGGACAATGAAGGGGTTAACTGGGGTGATCAGGGGGTTAAATATTTATTAGGGGATGTATGGCGGGTACACTAAACCTATCTGGAACTCCCTCTTACTACCACTAACTGTCTCCCACACTTACTGAAGTTACAAGTGACACTAATGCTGTGATCAGTAAATTATCTGTATACTGTATATAATGTACACTGTGACAGGGAGTTAAAGGGTTAAATGGGGGGTGATCAGAGGGTTAAATGTGTGCCTGTGTCTACTGGTGTCAGTGTAGTGCTTGTGTACTCACAGGTGATGTTCTCTTCTCTCACACTGGAACCAAAAAGGTCTCCAGGAGAGAAGATTGCATAATTTTCTGTGCCTGTGTTTGCATTACACGTTCTGCAATTGGCCAGAACGGATCACCAGGTCCAGGCCAATATTTTGATTGGTTCTAAACCAAATCAGAACATCTCCGGGACGTCTGTCACCATATCTATTTAGGGAAAAGTGACTGGTTAACTTAATAACATCGTCCACCACTGCCTTTGCCATGCTCCTTCCCTGCTCCAATTGCTTTCCACAGCCCTGAGTCTAAGGGCTTATTCACATCATGTTGTTGCAATAACTTGTGCATTACTATACATATTACCACAAGGCATGTCACATATATATACACCTGCTAATGGACTAGCAATGTATGTGCTGTGATGTAGTGCACTGCCAAAACATAATGCATGAAAAATTATTTGACCATGTACCACACAGGAAAGTACGTTAGTGTGCTGTTGCTCATTGCGCTCCAATGAACATCCGTTGCAAGGTGTGTTGCGATGCTATTTATTAAAAATGGCACTGCGTTTCACCAACACATGCAATGCTTGTTGTGATAATGCTTACAGTAACGCATGCGTTACCAACACAACATTGGGTGCTTTTCAGAATAAATGGCACTGCATCGCATCAACCCAAATAATGTGCGGTGCCATGTACTACCACAACAACATGGTGTGAACAGGGCCTTAATATTTGTGTAGGTACCATGTTGGGCTGTGTCAAAGTATACACAGGGTATTCCCCCATACCCAGAAGTACCAAGTATTTACAAAAATCCTGACAAATGAATAGAACGGTGGAGAGGCACAGCCACTGTTTTATGTTAGCCGTAGTGGGGTGTTTGTAATAGGAGAACTGACTCATTTCAAAGGATAACATCACCTTTATGGAAGATAATCTTTAAAAAATACCCCCCCCCCCTTCTCTGTTCTAGGGAGCTTTCCTCTGACAAGGTCCCAGCTGACTCCTCTTCATGCATGATGCTGCAGGCCCATTAATTCCTACAGGTAAGCCGATCAGATCATGCCCTAAAATAGCACTAAATGCTTAACTTTTTTACCTTGAATACATTTGTTAACCAGTTTAGCATATAAAAATAAATGCTCAGAAATATGTTGTTTCCTCCCTACCCCCACAGCCTCTGGGTTCTTTTGCGCCAATTTCCTGAATTTCTATTTGGGGAGCACACAGTCAACACTTGAAAGAAAGTTCCCCTTTTTTCCCCCCTCAGGACTGTGTGCCCAGTCTTTTTTCTTTAGTAGCTACATTCCCCAACCTTGGTACTACATGTCCAAAAACTTGACCATGGCTAATGCACCTGCGTGCCCCATATATTCCTTCCTGGCATCCTGTGATTATCAGAGTAGGAATTGTGAAAGCATTAGGGCTTGGAGTTCTAGGAGTGCACATGCAAGGGTGCCCCAGCTGGGCTGCATAGGACACACCAGGGAAAGAAGCTACCCTGACACCAGAAACTGGGGCCGCTGCTAAACGGAACATATCGGTAGGAAAGAGCTTCCGAACCTCTAAAGCAGGGGCCTCCAAACGTCCTCAGTGGGAGTAGAAAATGCCCAAGCAACAGTACCTGATTGTTTTTTTAATGGAAGGAATAGTGCCCCGTTGGTATCAGTGGGAGGAATAGTGCCCCATTGGTGGTGTCAGTAGGTAATGTTGTTGGGATGTTGTCCCATCTTTGGTGTTGGTTGGTGGAATAGTGCCCCAAGGGCCAGATAAAGGTAAGCAAAGGGCCACATCTGGCCCCTGGACTGCAGTTTGGAGACCACTGCTCTAAAGCAAAAACTGTAAGCCTTGCCATCTGCATTACAAATAGCAAAGGAAAGTTTTGACTTTAATATCACTTTAAAGTCAGACTTCACTTAGTTTATAGCCGCATTTAGGCCGTAATGAATGTAGAATACCATGAAGGAGAAAAAGGTCATTTTTTAGAAAATTGATGATCTTCACCACAAGTCACAGCATTATTATTGTTCAAGGTTTAAATGATTTGCAAAATACCAACTGGACACAACTTTTTATTATGTGTTAATTATTTTTACCTTTACTGACACTCTCCTTTAAATTCAGTGGCCTTTATATTTTAAGGCTGACATCTAAAGAGACCCTTTAGTTCAGCAAAGACTTTCCCTATTCTCCTATTGCACCCGAGTACAATTAAAAGGTTCTCCCTGTAGATAACTCTGCACTGGCTATAATTAATCTAATACTAAGTGAAAGGAAGAATTGTGCAGAGAATCAGCAAAACCCAGCAATCACAGAAGGGATTGTGTCCTGCCTGAATCTGCATTAATTATAACCTGTGGCTACATATGCATAGATGACTTCATTGATTGCATAATTTATGGACCCAGGGCACACTTTGATTATTGGGTCTGTAAGAAACTTAAAGGCGATCTACTTAATCAAAACCACTATACCGAATCAAATTATGGCAAATGAATGTGCGCGTAGGAATGGAACGGCAGGCACAAAAATACAACCTGCTCTTTAATAAAAGGGCATTATTTAATAAGATGAATGAGATGTATTTAAAGTGAATGTTTCAGTTCCCATGGTACGTTATATTTTTCTCTGTCCTGCTCCTGGGTTGCCCAATTCAGACCTAGGGTCAGATTTGTTAAATGTACTGCATTAATCACTGTAACAGTACAGTGGAAAAGCCCTTTTAATTGGCCTGACTGTGCTGTATGACCGAATGAGCCTTAGTAACAATAGACACATCCCGAGAGTTAGGTAGCCATTGCACAGCTAATATTTTATAAATCTCTTTTAATAAGGGAAGCATATGTTCTATGGCTTCATTAAACTAGTGAGTCTTGGACTGGACTGACTATTTCCTGTCCTGAATTATAAATTAGTTTGTCCAGTTCCATTAAAGCTAGACTCTAGGCACAAAAACTTTCATTCAAATATACTTCTTAATAGCCAAGGAATAAAATCCACTCTGTGTGCACCAAATGATTTTGCACACACAGTTTTACCTAATAAAACTAGTAGTGACATTGTCCCTGGGATTTACATAACCTATGCAGAGAACAAAGTTGTGGGAAGGACCCAACAGACCTACCCACCACAGTCTGCCTGCAGAAAACTATAGGAAGGGGAGGGTACAAGACCAGTCAAGGAGAAAGTGCAACATTGACCGGTCTACATTACAGGAGGATCTTGCACAAAAGTCAAGTTTCATACTGAATTACTGCACAGATCTGAAAGAAATACAGTAAGTCCCCTACTTACGAAATGGTTCCATTCAAGGAGCTCGTTCATAACTTCAAATGGTTCGTAAGTCCTGCAAAGATCAGCGCTTGCAGACAAAGGCTGCGAGCGCTGATCAGTGTGTTCTGGCGAGGGGAGCCCCCCTGACAGAACACAAAGACACAGCATGGGAGATTGCTGCACCAACATTGCTTATGTTAGTACGGTGATCTGTCAGGATTTTTTTTCGTTCAGCTCAATCCAGCTTTACAGGATTGGACTTGGACAGGATTGGATCCTAAACCTTGTGGACAGCCTTCCCAGAAGAGTTGAAGCTGTTATAGCTGCAAAAGGGTGCTCCAACTCAATATTGAACCATACGGACTAAGACTGGGATGCCATTAAAGTTCTTGTGTGTGTAAAGGCAGGAGTCCCAATACTTTTGTTAATATAGTGTATTTATAAATTGAAGGTGTTTCCCCTGATTAGGTGTCACAATAAGGGGAACCTGATTGGTCCAGGTTCTGGGTCCAAATAAAATACCTAGGAGCAACAAAATATAGAGGACTGTGAAGGATAATACATCTATGCAGAGGCATAACCTCTCAGGCACATTGGCAAGTTGACTGACATCTTGGCAACTTAGTGCTCTGGATTGAGATAAGGAAGAACTAAACCGAAGACAGCAGACGTATAAAAAATACTATTGTCCATATGGTCAATATGGATCTCAAAGTTCACTCCTTAACCCAATATCTAGAATTGTGCTCAGTAATGGGTTTCCTAGGGTACGGAAAGGGCAGAAAAAAGGAAATCTACTATAATTCCCCCAGCACCTTATAAGTTTTGCCTTGGGTTCTACTTGAAATTGCCCTTACATTGGTTCTGCCAACTATGACAGATGAAAATTTTTGCAGTTTGCCTTAATTTTTATTATTTTGTAAGTTTATTACTTTCACAGCCATATTCCAGATTCCAATATTTCTACAGCATATTTAAATGAAGAAATGCTAAATGCTGGCTAGGCCAAAGCTGCACTTAACCTGTAGTACCTCTATGCTTTAACATTGAAATGGATAACTGGGAGCTAGCTGCTAATATGGCAGAAAATTATATTTAAGCTATGATATACTTTTCATATTTTCCATGAATCTGTGATGATGAGACTCTTTTTGTGAAAACACAGATCATGTTCCAATGTGATATTTTTCTTGAAAATGTCTATAAAAAGCATATTAAGAGGTGCTGATGGGAACTCTAGTAAAAGTACCAGTCTGCTTTTTTAAGTAAAAAGAAGGTTTACTGTCATACAGGTTACAAGCTGCATCTAAGCTAAAATAAACAGAAACTGCTAACGCTGCCACTTTTTAATGCATAGTTAAATTAATTGATGTTCTCAAACTTGCTACAAGTCCATAAAGCAGCAGATTAAATCAGTTTACCTGAAACAAACCTATCCTTTTTACGACCAATTTAGGAATCTGTCCTGATGATGATGCAAATTAAAATGCAGCGAGGCTGTAACACTTTAAAGTTAGCAAAGTTTATTTAGCAATAAAAAATTAAGCTGAACTTAAGGAAAATGTAAAAATAAATGTATTTAAACATAGTATTTATTTTTACATTATTAGCACACCTTAATCTATCAGGATTTTGATCAGTGTGTGGCTGTCCCACTTATTCATTTGGTTGAATGCTGTCGAAGAGGTATGAACACAAACGAGGTAAATGGAGGAATCCCTCCCACGCTGGTACATTGTATTCTGACAGCAGCACCACCTGCTGATAGAATACACTGATCAGCGGCTGCGGCTGTTGATTGAGAAAAACTCTACTTGCTACTTGAACAAAGAAAAAAAAAAAATAGGCAAGTTTGGCCAGTTTAAGTAATATGAAGAAAAACTCTTACAATCCAATCCATTTTTATCCAATTGAACAGGACCGCACATGACATAGTTGTTGGTCGGAGATACAATATAATGTATGCACGGGCAGCCGTTTCTTCAGAGCGCGTGCGCCGATGACATCATCAGCTGCATGCAATGTAAATATCTCCTAAATGGTGCAAGTTTAGGAGATATTTACAGTACCTATAGGTAAGCCTTGTTAGAGGGGTAAAATATACAGTATCTCACAAAAGTGAGTACACTCCTCACATTTTTGTATATATTTTAACATATCTTTTCATGTGACAACACTGAAGAAATGACACTTTGCTACAATGTAAAGTAGTGAGTGTACAGCTTGTATAACAGTGTACATTTTCTGTCCCCTCAAAATAACTCAACACACAGCCAATAATGTCTAAACCGCTGGCAACAAAAGCGAGTACACCCCTAAGTGTAAAAGTCCAAATTGGGCCCAATTAGCCATTTTTCCTCCCCGTTGTCATGTGACTCATTAGTGTTACAAGGTCTCAGGTGTGAATGGGGAGCAGGTGCCTTAAATTTGGTGTTATGGCTCTCGCTCTCTCATACCGGTCACTGGAAGTTCAACATGGCACCTCATGGCAAAGAACTCTCTGAGGATCTGAAAAAAAGAATTGTTGCTCTACATAAAGATGGCCTAGGCTATAAGAAGATTGCCAAGAGCCTGAAATTGAGCTGCAGCATGGTGGCCAAGAGCATACAGCGGTTTAACAGGACAGGTTCCACTCAGAACAGGCCTCGCCATGGTTGACCAAAGAAGTTGGGTGCACATGCTCAGCATCATTCCAGAGGTTGTCTTTGGGAAATAGACGTATGAGTGCTGCCAGCATTGCTGCAGAGGTTGAAGGGGTGGGGGGGGGGGTCAGCCTGTCAGTGCTCAGACCATATGCCACACACTGCATCAAACTAGTCTGCATGGTTGTCGTCCCAGAAGCAAGCATCTTGTAAAGATAATGCACAAGAAAGCCCACAAACAGTTTGCTGAAGACAAGCCTACTAAGGACATGGATTACTGGAACCATGTCCTGTGGTCTGATGAGACCAAGATAAACTTATTTGGTCAAGATCGTGTCAAGCGTGTGTTACGGCAAGAGGGGAGGAGTACAAAGACAAATGTGTCTTGCCTACATTCAAGCATGGTGGAGGGAATGTCATGGTCTAGGGCTGCATGAGTGCTGTCGGCACTGGGGAGCAACAGATCATTGAGGTAAGCATGAATGGCAACATGAGCTTGATCCCCTCCCTTCGGATACTGGACTGCAGGGCAGTATTCCAACATAATGACCCCAAACACACCTCCATGAGGACCACTGCCTTGCTAAAGAAGCTGAGGGTAAAGGTGATGGACTGGCGACGCATGTCTCCAGACCTAAACCCTATTGAGCATCTGTGGGGCATCCTCAAGCAGATGGTGGAGGAGCGCAAGGTCTCTAACATCCACCAGCTCCGTGATGTCATCAAGGAGGAGTGGAAGAGGACTCCAGTGGCAACACGTGAAGCTCTGGTAAACTCCATGCCCAAGAGGGTTAAGGCAGTGCTGGAAAATAAAGGTGACCACACAAAATATTGACACTTTGGGCCCAATTTAGACATTGTCACTTAGAGGTGTACTCACTTTTGTTGCCAGCGGTTTAGACATCATTGGCTGTGTGTTGAGTTATTTTGAGGGGGACAGTAAATTTACACTGTTATACAAGCTGTACACTCACTACTTTACATTGTAGCAAAGTGTCATTTCTTCAGTGTTGTCACATGAAAACATATAATAAAATATTTACAAAATAGTGAGGGGTGTACTTACTTTTAAGAGATACTGTAGCTACAAACAGTACTCGGGGGTTTACAACCTCTTTAAATCAGATGCTTAAAGTGCTTAAAAACGGAGGGTTTAATATCAACTTAATATTGGAAAACATATTGTACTAATATTAGTAGCGTATTTCCAACTACTTATTAAGCAAATGAGTTCCCCTGGCAAACCCAAGACCCATAGTAAATAGCTTGTTACGGAAGAACTAGAAATGTTGAAGTGTATTCTAGTGCTGATTATATACTTGCTGTACATACAGCACAATCTAGTGGCCAGAGAGAAAAGGCACAGCCTTTGCAACTTGGAAGTATGGCTGAAGGTGCAGGGTTTCAGTTTTTTTTTTAAAGTGAATGTAAAGTCACAACATTTTTTATCTTAATACATTCTATGCATTGAGATAAAAAGTCTTCTGTGTGCAGCAGCCCCCCTAACAATTACCTAAACCGGTCTCTATCCAGCGATGTTGCAGGAGAGACTCAGCTGCCTGGGTCTCCCCCTCCTCATTGGCTGCGCCATTGGCTCCCGCTCTTGTCAATCAAAGTCAGTGATTCAGTGAGGACAAAGAGGGGGCGGGGCCTAGTCACAGCTCTGTGTCTGCGGCTCAGCTCGGGTGCCCCCATAGCAAGCTGCTGTGGGGGCACTCGTCAGGAGGGAGGGGCCAGGAGCACAGAAGAGGGACTGAGAAGAGGATGAATGGGACTGGTCTGTGCAAAACCAACTGCACAGAGCAGGTAAGTATGACATATAAATTTTTAAGCAAAAAAAAACCAAGACTTTAGTATTACTTTAACCACTTGCCGCCTGCCCACTGTCAAATGACGGCGGAGAGGTGCGGCTCTCGTTCTGGAATGGCATCATAGGACGGCGCCCCAGAACGACCACTTTTACGCGTCCGTGGGGACGGGGACGTGCAGTGCAGCGATCGTAGTCCAATTACAGCCGGTCACATGTAAATGAGGAAGTGCCGTTTGCCGGCTCTCCTTGCCTCATACTGTCAGTGTGCGGGGAGGAGAGCCGATCAGCGGCTCCTCCTCAAAGGGGGATCTAGGACAGGTAATCAGGGCACTGATCATCAGTGCGCTGATTACAGTAAAGTAAAAAACAGTGCCCACAATCAGTGCCTATAGTGCTGCCAGTCAGTGCCCATCAGTGCCTGCTCAGCTGTGCTGCCCATCAGTGCCGTCCATCAGTACTGCCTATCAGTGTTCATCAGTGCCACCTCCCAGTACCCATTGGTGCCACCTTTCAGTGCCCATCAGTGCTCACTAGTGCCGCCTATCAGTGCCTATCAGTGCAGAATATTAGTACCACCTCATCAATGCCACCTGATCACTGCCCATCAGTGCCGCCTCATCAGCGCACATCAGTGAAGGAGAAAAATTACTTATTTTCAAATTTCACTGACAGAAAATAAAGCTCTATTTGTGTGAAAAAAATGATAAAAATGTCATATGGGTACAATGTAGCATGACCGCGCAATTGTCATTCAAAGTGTGACAGCGCTGGAAGTTTAAAATTGGCCTGGGCAGGAAGGGGGTGAAAGGGCCCTGTATTGAAGATGGGTGGCACTGATAGGCGGCACTGATGAGCACTGATAGGCAGCACTGATGGGCACTGAGAGGTAGCACTGATGGGCACTAATGGTGGGCACTGATTGGCACTCTATTTCAATTTTCTGTAATCAGGGCACTGATGATCAGTGCCCTGATTACATGTCCTTGTCTCCCCTGTGAGGAGGAGCCACTGATCGGCTCTCCTCGCCTCACACTCTGATAGTGTGAGACGAGGAGAGCCGAATAACGGCACTTCCTCATTTACATGTGACTGGCTGTGATTGGACACAGCTGATCACATGGGTAAAGAGTCATGTCATTGACTCTTTACCAAGATTGGGGTCGCGCCGTGTCCTAACAACACGGCGTGCCCAAGATCGCCGCTCTGCACGCCCCCAAGAGGCTGTTCTGGTGCGCCGTCATATGACGGCGTCCCAGAACAATAGATGCACCCATCCGCCATAATTTGACAGCGGGCGGGTAGGAAGTGATTAAGAAAGCCTGTACTGAATGTGATCACAAGACATATACTGTATAATATTCAAGCTGTGTCATTAACCACTTGCCGACCAGCCGGCAAAGTTTTACTACGGCTGGTCGGCTCTGTTATGCAAAATGATGTAGCTGTACGTTGCTTTGTGTAGCAGATAGTGGGGGGGCGCACTCACGCGCCGATTGGCTAGAGGGGGAGCCAATCAGCAGATCCGACAGAAGCGATGCCCGCCGACAATCGCTCCCCATGGAGACAGAACGTCTCTGTCCTTCTGTCAGTGATGAACACAGGATCCTGTGTTCCTCCTATTTTGGAACACAGGTCTCTGTGTTCATCCAGTGATTACAACCCCCACACAGTTAGAAAGCATTCCCTAGGCTCACATTTAACCCTTTGATTGCCCCTGGTGTTAACCCCCTCCTTGTACAGTAACAGTGCATTTTTTTAGCACTAATTACTGTCGTAATATCACTGGTTCCCTCAAAAGTGTCAATTAAGTGTCCGCTCTACTCGCCGCAATGTCGCAGTCCCACTAAAAATTGCTGATCGATGCCATTACTAGTAAAAAATAATTAAATAAAAATGACATAAATCTATCCCCTAGTTTGGAGACGTGATAACCTTTGTGCAAACCAATCAATATATACTTATTGGGGGGGGGGGGGGTTTACCAAAAATATATAGCAGAATACATATTGGCTTAAATTGATGAAAAAATTAGATTTTTTTATTTTTTTTTTTTTAAAAGGAATGTTTTTTATAGCAGAAAGTAAAAAAAATATATATATTTTTTTCAGAATTGTCACTCTTTTTTTGTTTATAGCGCAAAAAATAAAAACCACAGATCAAATACCACTAACAGATAGCTCCATTTGTGGGGAAAATAGGACATCATTTTTATTTGGGTACAGCGTTGAGTGAACACGTAATCGTCAGTTAAAGTAACGCAAAAAATGGCCTGGTCATTAAGGGGGTAAAACCTTCCTGTCCTTAAGGGGTTAATACATTTTACATTTACAGAGGCAGTAATACATGCTTAATGACACACAGTCTAAAGTGTCTTATATATGCTGGTGATCATTACTACTCTGATGACCTAACTAAAGATTACATTTAAAATGGAATGGTAAGGAAGGCATTGCAGTCAATCAGGTAATAAGGGAATGTGCATTGACTCAACTTCTATTGATGGAAGCAACATACAGCATTAAAGAGGAAGTAAACTTCCATCCATTATTTGTACCTATAGGTAAGCCTATAATAAAACTTACCTATAGGTGGTGTAAATATCTACTAAACATGCACCGTTTAGAAGATACTTACTGTATATGCAGCCGATGACGCCATCGGTGCATGCGCTATGAAGGAACGGCCACCCGTACCGTTTCTTCAAAGCCCTGTGCCGTGACCGGCGTGTGGGAGTGACGTCACGCGGCTGCGGCCAGTCACAGCTGGAGTCGGCAGACCCAGGAGGAAGACAGGAAAAGATGGATGTGGCTCCAGCGGTGACAATGAGGGCTTCATTTGCAGGTAAGTTTCACATAATGCGATGCATACTAGCGCATTATGCCTTTACATTATGCAGGTCATAAAAAAAAATGTAAAAACACATCGGTTTACTTCCTCTTTATTGTAAACATGAGAAGTGTATAAAAAGTATGATCTTCATTCACTTTTCTTCTTCATGTTGGTCTATTGCCCAATAGCTGATGAACTGGTTCATGCACACAGTTTACCTCTCTTTTGAACTACCATAATAGCACCATAACTTGCAGTTCTGCTACCTTTCCTGAATGAACCAAAGACTTGTCCTAATTTCTAGGTAAAGAAATCACAGTTGATTATCAAATATTGTAAATGTAATATGAAGATAAATTTATAGAACTATACCATTTTAGTGCAATCAGTTTTATTCAGCGAGCCTTCAGGGGGCAACACATGCGTAAGTTGTCACGCTCATGTGCTGTGGCAGGGGGTCTATTGGGTCTTTGAAGGTGGTGCTGGGTAAATAATTGTGGAAAATTGTGGGTTGGGCCCATCTGAGGTATGGGTGTTCTTTCCTAACAATACGGTGGTAACATTGGGTTATTAACTAGGTTGTATTTGGTAGTACGTAAGTAGGTAATTGTGCCTGATCTGGTGTAGTTGTGGCTGGGGGCTTTTGATTGGGTGGCAGATACAACCAGTTAATCGTGAGTATATAGGCCTTCAAAGACCTTAGACCGGGCATAGTCTGAGGTTGGTTTATTTGGTATGCATTGACTGTATTATATGCGTAAAACTTGTTTTATTTGTATATGTTTTATTTAATGGTTTGTAATAAAAAGGTTGCTATGGCCATTCGACTCAAAATAAAATGTGTCGTCTGGTCATTTTGGAAGGGGGCATGGGTCAAGTGTTTAATGTTTTATAGAGAACCGGAGCCTCTGCATTCTGCAGGTCCCTCAGTCATGTTTGGAACACGCTACAAAATGCAAAGACAAGGTGTACATACAGTACATGAAAAATGAGAAAAATTTTCTATTTAATACAGTGAGGGTTCATTAAAGTTAATAGCTATAGGTATTAGAAATGAAGAAATACAATTTAAAAACATATGCTATGTAAAAAATAAGCAGTGCAGTTAAAATCAACAGCAAAAAAAGCAGGTATGTACAGCATTAATAAAATAGTACAAGTACCTGTTTTGGCATGCTACAAGAAACAATGCAAAAGTTAGACAAATTGCATGCATCAAAATCCAATTTTAATTTATTATTTTTTTATGTCACAGTGTGCGCTTTGATAAACAATTATTTCTAAAACGATCATTCTACTACAGACAGGTTTAACGATCACATTTTTGAGCAAATTAAGATTCTTAATATATGCCATAATCACTGTTCTGGTGTACTAAATCTTTACATTTATATGTCCCAGTTGAATTTCTGTTAGTTAGTGGCACTTTAATCTTTCCTAATGCTAGTCGTCTATAGATCTAAACTTTCTGTGCCAATTTAGTATGAGATGGGATTCGCCAGCTAATGAGGTCATATATATCTCATGTCTTCCTAGGAAGCAACTAGGACAATGTGTGACTATTCTCATCATTATACTTTATAAGAAATATCTTTTGTGATTTCTGAGTGCCACTTGTTTTAGCCTATTGCCATTATACAGGACATTAGGTGCTAGAGATTGCCAGAGTAAGGCAATATTGCCTCTTAAAGAGAAACATCAATAAAAAAGAAATCTTTTCATATTTTAACAATGGAGACTTTCTTGCGGTAGATTATATACAGTATTTTTATTTTATTGTGCAATAAGTTCTTGATTCTGAAAGCGACTTTAATGACTTGGGACATATGGGAGATTTAAGCAGTTTCGTGAATTTAGCCTGTTGTCGTATTGGTCAGTGTTCCACCTTCTGACACATGTCTTAAATCTGCTTGAAAATCTTTTACTCCCATGCTTTAATGCCTGAATAATGAGTCTGGTATTGCATATTTTTATAAAAGTTGTTATAGGGTTATTCCACCTAAAACTGATAATAAAGACACCCTGGCACTTAACAATTCAGGGCAGAGTGCCACTCTATTTTAAGCCCACCCTCTGACCCCTTTCCCACAATCCCTAACCAATTCATTGCTCTCTCAGGGCTGCCGCAGAATGTTTGTTGTGTCTAAGTATAAGGCGGTATATGGCTCCCCCTTCATGATACAGTGCTATGCATGAGTGGCCAATCTCAAGGTGGCCAGGAGAGGAGAAGTTTGATTGAGGAGCAGGTGGCCAGGAAGGACAGTCTGATAGAGAGAGGTGGCTGGTAGAGGTCTGACAAGGGGTGATGTGGCCGGAAGAGGTCTGGTGAGGTGAGAGGTGGCTTGTAGAGGTTTGACAGGGGGAGAGATGGTCTGACAGGAGGAGAGGTGGCTGATAGAAGTCTGGCAAAGGGACAGATGGCTGGTAGATATCTGACTGGAGGAGAGATGGCTGGTAGAAGTCTGACGGGGAGAGGTGGTCTGGTAGTGATCTCACAGGAGGGGAGGTGGCTGGTAGAGGTCTGACAGGGGGAGAGGTGGACAATAGAGGTCTCACAGGGGAAGAGGTGGCTGGTAGAGGAGCAGTCTGACTAGGGAAGAGATGGTTGGGAAAGCAGTAACCTGACTGGGGAAAAATTGACCAGAAAAGGAGCTGTTTGTTTGGGGTTGAGATGGCCAGAAGACCAGTAAAGAGGTGGCCAAGAGAAAAGTGGTCTGTCTGAGATGACTAGGAAAGATGTTGTCTGATTGTGGCCGAGAAAAGAGCAAGTTCACTGGGGGGGGGGTGGTTCTGGGACAAGAGCAGTCTTACTGGGGAAGGCATAACTAGGAAAGGAGCAGTCTAATTGGACAGAGGAAGCCAGGGATAGAAAACAGCAACAGAAATGTGTGGGTGGGGGGAAGGGTAAGCAAACCTTGAAAAACTGTGTGTGTTTGCAGGGTTTTCTTATACAGGAGCTGTTTTCTCATACTGTCAGCACTTGTCCATTCTAGGCCAATTTTGTGCCGACTTTGGAGTGCAACTTTGGTGCAACTTTGACGCAGCTTTGGATCAGTGCAACTTGGATACGACTTTGGCTTTGACCAGTGATAATTGACAACTGTTGCACACAAGTTGCATTGTTTAACATTCAGGTATGACTTTCATGCAACTTCTGAGGGTTAATATTGAAGTCTATGGCCCTCAAGTGGCATGTAAGTCGAACCACTACATTGAAGTGCATGAACTACTTTGAAGTTGCTGCAACTTTATGTTGCGTCTATATGAATGGGTATCATTGGAAAACATGGGGAACGACACGTAGTGCAACAATGTCCAAAGTTGCATGACAAGTAACACAAGTGTGAAAGGGCCTAAATTAAGCAGTGTCTATGAAAACAGCTCTTGATGAGATGAACTGGTAGATATGACCGTATTGTGTTGTAGAAAAATAATGTATTTCTAGAAATCTTAGAGACAGTCAATCTCATAGAAAATCTGCCGAAAATTCCCGTCCGAGGTAAAATCGTACGATTTTCAGCTAGTGTGTACATAACTTTCAGCAGCCGATGCCGACATTTTCAACGAAAAAAAAAACGAAGGGACAAACACCAAAATTTTTATCGTCCGTCTCCAGCACGACCAATTTTCGTTTAATGTGTATGCAGTACGTCCGCGGAAAACTGGATATGAAAGACCGCGCATGATCTGAAGTTGCTGACGACCTAGTCTAGTCTAAGTCTAGGTACAAACGTCCCAAAAAAAAAATAAAAATACGGACAAGAAATTTCGTGAACATTATGCACTGTCAACTAAAAACAGTTATGACCGCTGAGCATGAGAGAGAAAAATCGGAGGATATTTCGTCCGATTTTCGTCAAGTGTGTACGAGCCTTAACACAAGGACTTTGTTTTCAAGACTATGTGACACTTCCAATCCAGCAGTTACCTCTCCCCAGTCCTCTTGAAAAATGGGTGGAAATTGCTCCAGTTTCTCTGTGGTGTTCTCTAGGAGCTGAACAAACAGGGATCTGACTGAATGAATCCAGCAGGATGTCTCTCTGAAGGTTCCTTTTTCCATTAAATTCTCTCACTGACTTTTTTCCTTCCAAACTGTGTTTCAGAACATTCCCTCCTTAATGTCAAATGGAAGCTGACAATCGCTGGAGCAGTCGGCGCTACTACAGTGTCTGTCGCAACCTTCTGCGTCCTATGCTGAGCAGCTATCCCTCTTCTCATTGACCACAGGGGGTTGCTCCCTCAACACCTTTCAGAGAACGACTCATATTTTCTTTAGTCAATACAAGGCATTCCCTGATTAGACGAGGTGCAGAGGAGGAGTGTTAACTTCACAATCTCCATATCTTCCAATAAGAAAATGCCTTGTATTAATTGAAAAAACAGAAGATGTTCGGTCAATGCGGCAGTGTTGAGCGAGCAACCCCCTGTTGGCATTGTACATTGGGCCAGCTGCTCGGCACAGAACCCAGGAGAAATGGAGGTGATCACTGTAGTAGTAGCACTCCTGACAAACGTGGATGTCAGACCCCTGCCCTTCTCACCAACTTGTGATAAGTGACTGGTCAATCTGACACCGCGCTGTCACTTATGAAAAAATGCCACTCTCAGCTGCATCGTGCACAAAGATTACCTAGCTCGTGGGCCCACAATCTAGGTGTCACCAGCCTGAGAGCGATTGTCACTGGGTTAAGTTAACTAAGGAATAACCCCTTTACACTCCAAACTGCCACCAGATAGCTTTTGGGCCTATCAATCCTTCCCAATATTAGCAAGAATAATTATGAAAAATAAACGTCTGTGGGCACACTACAAAAAGGGAAAATTCTGAGGTTTTTCATATACAGTAGCACTCTTCAAGAGACAGGGATTCTTTTAGTTTGCATTAAAAGCCTTAGAATTAATGTCAACACTTTTCAAAATAGGTTTTAATAATGAAAAGGTCAACATGGTGCAAAAAAAATATATTTACAGAAAAAGGGGGGTTACAAAGAAATAAACAGACAATAAAGCAAAAGAGAAGAAATAAAAAGGAGTTAAAAATGAGAATATTTGCAATGCCCTGTTTCATCAGCTTCCAGTCAATGAGCAAGGTTATCAATTGGCTTTCGTAACTTGACAGATCTTACGTTGCTTGATGGTACACGATTGCTGTCACAATGTCCTGGCGTTCCCCTTTTCTCTGGTATCACACAGGGGTGTTGACAGAAGCAGTCTGACCAATTAAGCATCTGAGGAGTGGTTTCTGGGTTGCCACTATGTTTATGGCCATGTCCCAGATACAGTTTTCTATGGGTATTCAGATCTCTAGGGCTCTGTTCACATATTGGCGTCCTGGATCACGGGCAAAATTGCGGCGATCCCAAATCATTGCAAATCGCGTGACGCCCATATGATTCTCGTCACTTGCAATGGCACCCCAAACGCAGCGCAGTTTTGCCACAGTTGTCATCTGACTAATTGCCATAAAATTGTGCAAACAGAATCGCGGGACGCCTGTCGCCCAAAAGAAGTACAAGAACTTCTTTAGGCAACAGGCACCCCACGGTTCTGTTTGCACGATTTTACCACGATTCATTGGGCGACGATCGTGGCAAAATTGTGCCGTGTTTGGGGTGCCATTGAAAGTGACGGGAATTTGCAATGATTCGGGATCGCAGGCAGAATTGCGGCGATCCTGCTGCAATCTGGAACGCCAATATGTGAACGGAGCCTAAATACCTACCGGGTACAGTCTGCTAAAGTGCAGATTATTGTCCAGTCTGAATTTGGCTTCAAAATGTATATACATTTTACAGGTTTAGGATGCCCAATTCACCTAGAAGAAGAATTGCACTGTTCTGCTCCCAGTACTCCTAGGGTAGCGGTGTTTGGGCTCAAAATGGTACAAATTAACTGAGGAAAGTAAATATGTATATATTCTGGCTGTGCTATTATTATTTCATGAGTAAAAAATATGCTGAAGTTGTAGAGTCTTCGATGCTAACCAATTTAGCAGAAATGTATGTAGGTCGTTCCCTTCAGTTGAGCTATTTACAACCGGTATTTGTTAATTCTCTGATTGCCTAAGCTTGTGAGGGTGAATGTTTTATTAGGATCTCCAGACTGAAATTGTGGATTGGGTAATCAAGAGGTTTGTGTGTCCGATCAATGGATTGGTAAGGTCCTGGCATCAGTTAACAGTTTGTGTATTGTATAAAGTGAAGGAAGGAGGGGGAAATGTCACTGTGGCTATGTATTCTTATGACAAAATGGCAGGGGAGACTTGTGACGTGAACAAAATGGCTGCTACGCATATTCTGGTGCCTAGTACAGCACAGACTACTAGAGTGATTGATTGCCAGCAACCACAGTGGTCCCTCAGGTATGAGATCCAAGCTGGACCAATGCAAAAATGCAGATATCATCATACCTGGAGTTCAGCTTTAACCTTTATTCTGCTAAAAGTACATTCTGCTCATGGATTGCAGAAATGATTCCAACATAAAACCATTACTACTACACACAAGACTGGGAAAAGGTTGGTCATGTCTTCTAGCTTAGGTCTACTGTTTTTCTATCAGCACAACCTTGGCTAGGACTACTGAATAAAATAAAATACAATGCTCATATGAGAGATTCCAGGAGTGAGTCTGTCCTGATATAAATTGCAGCCTCTGCAGAGCTTTCAGAAAGCAGTGCTAAATCACTCTGGGAAGATAAGGGATGATAATGGAGAATGGCAAGTTAAGAAGCAGAATTTAAACTACATTGTTAAGTACAGTGATAAAGCTGCACAGTACAAATTGCATGTGTCAGGAGAGGCTGTACACATACAGTAGGTCACTGTCAACATGACCATCTACCTAGCATATAACTTTGTCCATGTCACTCATGGTATTAACTGACTGAGCAATCCATGGGACTGCTATAACTTTATCAGCAGGAGTAAGCTTTTGATGTCACTTTAGCTATTTCTGGACTCCATTATCCAGACTGTACCTGCTATAGGTCATTCAGTGGTTTATTTAAAGTGAACCCATCAGTAACTTTACAAGTCTGCATGAATGTATGCCCTACATGTCATAACATACTGTACGTCAAAGTTATCATTTAAAAGAAAAAACTTTAGGTTGCTTCGTTAAAAAACAGCCACACTTCCGGTTCCAGCGCCTCATGAAGAAGGAGTGAAGGGCAGCAGCTCTGGCATAATCGGCATACAAAACCCTTACTACACCGCTCCAGACGTCTCGGCGGCCGGTCCCACTCACCCCTAGAGGTACCGCTGCTCCTTGCCGTCCAGATGGATCGTTTTGTGGTCCATAACGGGACCGGAGCCAGCACTCATTCCCGCCAGGACATTCTGCAGCAGAGAGCGCCCTCCCCCACGGGCATCATGGCCGCTGCTGAACCAATGGATGGCGCGGTTTCTCCCTCCGCAACGGCTGCACGTCCCGACACACCGGAGGATGCCCAGTGTCATAGGATGGCTCAGGCAGTCGCAGCACTCCTCTCTCCCACCATCACGGAGGCTGTGGAGAAGGCGATGGCAGCGGGAGTAGCACAGCTCCGCAAGGACCTTGCTGATCAGGCCAAACGCCTCACAGAGGTGGAACACAGGGTCTCAGACATAGAAGATGAACTCCAATCGTCCTTTACTAAAGAAGCCAAACTTGCCCAGACATAACATTATATCCTTGACAAGTTGGATGACCTTGAAACAGGTCAAGAAGGAATAATCTGCGGATCATCGGGCTGCCTGAATCTGTTAATACCGGCATGCTTACGGAGGTATGTACCACACAGATACCGCACGCCCTGGGCATTACCATCTTTTGCACGATAGAACGGGCCCACCGTTTGGGAGCCCCCTCTAATGACCGTAAGACCCCCCGCCCAGTTATTGTAAGATACCTCAACTACTCAAACAGATTGGCTATCCTTAAGTCTTTCAAGAATGCTAAGTCGCTTGTCTTGGATGGTCATAAGCTACTGTTGTTTGCTGACTACTCGCAAGAAGTCGGCCTTCAGCGCAAAGCTTTCCAGCCTTCCTGTAATGCTTTGTTCCATAAAGGCATAAAGTTTACGCTGGCATACCCCGCAGTTCTGCGCTTTACAGACCAGTTTGGAGAAGCTCTATCTTTCTCCCATCCTGATGAGGCGGCTGACTACATTAAATCCCATATGCACCTCAACTTGGACACCCCTGCTGCTCCCTCCCTTTCCCCCTCTACGAGAGACCTCCTGAGCCCCAGGAAAGACTCGCCTAAAAGAGCCCGTGTGTCTTATAATCACCGCCAGGACAGACCGTGCTGAAGGCCTCCAGCGTTTTCCTCCCTTCTGGTCAAGTTTGCTATCAGGGGCCCTGGGTCACTTTATCCAGGTTACTTAATGAGTCCTATTCATGGCCCATGCATATGCTCTGAGTTTTTACTCGTCCCTGATGCCTGTTGCACTCTAAGATGATATGTTGTCTAGTTTTTGCTCTTGACATGTTACTGTATATTAACCTATGCCTTCCCACAGCCTTATCAGAGCACTGATCCTCTCGCTATAGGTGATTGGCTAACATCTCTTCATGTCCTCCGAGAATATTTCTTTCCTGTGAGCGACTTTACCATTCCTCCGATGGCGAGCGGAATCAGCCTCAACGCCGGTAACGCTGTAGGTTACGTGAGTTTCATGTGGAAAAAAGTGAAGTCCACGCTTCCATTGCTATGTACTATGCTGTATTACTATGTTTTTCCTTATAGTTGGTTTACTACTGTTTTAGACCTTTTTGGTCGGGTTAGCACCATATCCATACTCACCTCAAGTAGGTCCTGGTATATCACCCCCACATGTCCTTGTGTTGCTAAAATCAGCCAGTGGTTTACCCTCCCCCTTCCATCACTCTATTATGTCATACTGTAAGCTCCCTTCTCTTTGATCCTCCTTGATCTCCAGATAGTCTCCTGGAATGTCAAGGGCCTCCGTTAACCTAATAAGCGCATGGCCATCCTTAGATAGTTAAAACGTCTTAACGCTGACATTGCCATGCTGCAGGAAACCCACCTTTCCTCAGCCGACTTCGATCGCATGCGTAAGCTTTGGGTAGGCCGAGTCTTCGGCTCGGCTGCATCCAAAGGCAAAGCAGGTGTTCTCATTCTGGTACACAAACGCCTCACATCTGACTGCACCCCCCTCTTCACTGATGACCAGGGAAGGATCCAAATCCTTAAATTGACCCATGGCCCCAAAGACATCATTTTGTCTAAGGTGTATGCTCCCACACCGCCAAAGTAATCTTTCTTCCACACCCTTACGGGCACGCTGGCCCCTTATATGCACCTCCCCATGTTAATTGGGGGTGACTTTAATGCTGTCATGGACCACAAATAAGACAGATCATTGAAATCATCTGCTGGTGCCGCCCAAGTCCACACTACAGCACCCACTTTGTCGGCATTTGCTGAGCCTATTTTGCTGTGGGAGACTGGTAAGGCTGTCCTTCGGGGCAGGATTATTGCATTCGCATTGGCAAACGGAAAGCGGAGGCAAAATACCAAGCCGCCAGCGCTCTTTTGCTCTCGGCCCACTCCAACCTCCTACAGCAAGATTCCCCTGCCCACAGGACCCAGTGGAAGGAGGCAAAGCGAAACTTTGACAAGTGGGCTTTGGCTCACGAGCAATTTCATCGCTCTCTTCTAGACCTCCAATATCATAAATATGGTAACAAGTCAGTTAAACTTCTAGCCCGTTTGTGCAGGGGCCCCTTCACTCCAATCCATATCACCTCCCTCAAGGATCAGTCGGGTGCTCTGAATGACACCCCCAAAGGGGTTAATTCTATTATGCAGCAGTTCTATGCTAAACTATATGGTCCCGATCCGATCAATGTCACAGAAGCCAATCAATTTCTGGAACAGGTTCATCTCCCCCGGGTCCCTGCGGACCAATTGTCCGCTCTGAATTCTCCTCTCACCCCTGAGGAAGTAGCATCTTCCATTGCGTCTCTCTCCCCTGGCAAAGCCCCCGGGCCGGACGGATACAGGTCCGAGTTCTACAAATTGTCCAAAAACTTAATTACTCCCATGCTTACCACTGTCTTTCAACATATCATGGATGGAGGGAGGTACATGCCCACGGGCTCACAGGCTTTCATCAAGCTCATCCCAAAACCTGGTAAGGACGCCACGGAGCCAGGCTCCTACCGTCCGATCTCGCTGATCAACCTTGATGCAAAACTTCTATCAAAAATTGTAGCCTCCAGACTGGCTGTGATCATGCCATCTCTCCTCCATCCATCCCAGGCGGGTTTCACCAAGGGGCGCTCTGCTACTTCTAATATCCGCAAGGTCTTGGCAGTATTGGCGCAAGCACATGCCGACCCTTCAAACAATTTTGCCATTATCACATTAGACGCCGAAAAGGCAATTGATAATGTTAGCTTCCAGTGGCTACGTCTGACCCTCCTAAAATTCGGCTTCTCGGGACCCTTCCTACACCTCATTTCGGCAATGTACACTTCCCCTATGGCAAACGTTGTCACTTCCAATATTTTATTGGATCCCATTCCCCTGCACAAGGGTACCAGACAGGGTTGTCCCCTATCCCCACTCTTACTCAATCTAGCTTTAGAGCCCCTTTCCAGACATTTATCCTTCACATCCCCCCTGACGGGCATTCGGATTGGCCGGGAGGAAATAAAGTCCACCTTGTTTGCAGACGATATTCTGCTGTTTACCTCTGATCCAGCACGCGATATGCACCATGTCAAGGACATCTTTGACAGATTCAAACTATGCTCAGGTCTTCGTATTAACTATGCAAAGAGTGAAATACTTCCTCTCGGCCATCCGCGTTCTCTAGATTGGACGTCGCATTCTCCCTTTGCCATTGCCAAAACCAGCATTAAATACCTGGGTATACATATAGGTAAATTCCCTACCTCCCTATACCATCTTAACTATACTCCGATGATCTCCAAAATAGTCACAGAACTAGGCGATTGGGTCTCCCTCCCCTTGTCTCTCCTAGGCAGGTGTCATCTTTTCAAAATGGTCACGTTCCCCAAATTATTATACCTCATGCAAACACTTCCCCTGCTCATCAAACATACTGATATTACCACTATACACAAATCCCTATCCGGATTCTTGTGGAAAACCAAGCGATCAAGGATCTCCCTCCTCAAACTATACCCCCCCAAGTTCCTTGGGGGGCGCAAATCTACCCGACATTAGACTTTATAATTTATCTTGCCTGTTGAGAGTGGGTATGGACTGGCTAAATGGGTATTCCAGGTTCTCTAACTATTCTCTGGAGTCACAAATTCCGGTCCCCTTCTCGCTACCAGGCCTCCTGCATAGCAAACTGAATAGTCTCCCCCTGTGTCTCAAGCAGAACATCCTGTATAGGGATACTCTTGTGGCTTGGAGGGAAATTCGGAAAAGGCTAAGCCTACCTCAGCACATCTCTAGGCATCTCCCCATTGCGGGCAACCCATCCTTACACACTATGGACCTGGAACGCGTCTACTCATCCTGGGCTCTGGAAGGACTGAAGACTTTTGCTCAATTGTTCGACTCCTCTACGGGAGCACCTCTCTGTAAGATCCTGGTACCTGTGGTACCCTTCCAGCCTATTATTTGTACATTACGTTCCACCATATAGATAGGTGGAACGCATCTAGTACCTGTCCCTTTAAATTCCATGACCTCATCAGTGAGTGCCGCTCTGAGCGGCTATTTCAACCGCCGGCATTCACTCACATGTGTTCGTGCAAACCGCTTGCTACAGCATTACCTAACGCTGCCGAATCCTCCAGCTATTCCCTAATACCTGGATTGACCGAAGACTTGCTACAACATCTTGTATCTCGCTACAAGATCATTACCTCACCGCCGGAACCCTCTCCTTACAAACCTACCAGTGATAAGTACCCCACAGGGGAATACCTTCCTAATCTACTTTCACTACTACTCTGCTTACTAAAGACTATTGCTACTCTAAGAACTATACTGTTACATCTAACATCTGCACCGCTACTTAGATTGCAAGCTCTTGAGCCTATTACCATCTTGTCACTGCACTAGCCTAGCATCTCCTGTACACTTCATCTGCTCTTCACTACCACCTGTTACCTGTACATGATTGCTATCCTAAGTGCTTACTATCACCATCTGTTACCTCTTACCATTGCTATCACTATCCACGCCTGTCCCCTCAGTATCACCTCTATACTTTCACATATAAACATATCACTCCAGGAACATCTTTAATAAGTGTCTGTGTTTGTGTATGTGCTTGCTGAGACAGGCTGATGCACAATGATGAGTCTTGAGAGTTGGATATGGTAGTTCAACACATCTCTACATGACTACTGAGTGTAACTTCCGCAGCTGCAAATCCACACCACAGAAATAAACGCCAGAGCGTTACACTCTCCCCTTTCAGGACCTCCAACGCCTGTACAAAATCCCCGTTCATCATTTTCTTTTTTATACACCAGGCCACTACCCATGCCATGGCACTGTGTAGGGATAGGTCGAAGAGATTTATGCCCTCCGTTTTGGACACCCTCCTCTCTGTGGAACATCCTAAACTTTCTCACATCTACCGCCCCATTCAAGCCACGCTTTTGGACACACAAACTGACTTCACCAAATCTTCTTGGGACAAGGCCCTGAATATCACTGGGTCCAAACAGCTACTGATAGCAGGATTTAATACCACATGTGCCTTTAACACCAACGAATTCTGGAGGGAGCAACAATTGAAAATACTCCACCATGCCTATTCCCCTTTCTCTTCCTCACCCCTCCATGTGCCCTTCCAGGGGTGCTCCTGGTGCTCAGCTCACCGCCCCACGTTGCATCACCGGCTGTGGAGCTGCCCAATTGTGTCCTCCTTCTGGGATAGTGTGGAACTTCTCATCTCTAGGGTCACGGGTCTCCTCCCTACGAAGAATCCCCTCTCACTCCTTTTCGGTCTCCTGGACAATAGACCACCGCTTGCTTTCATCACACACAACAAAACTCAGGCGTCACTACTGGTTGCCCATAAAGCATGGATTTCCATGTGCCTTATGATTGCTCGTAGGACCATTCTTAGACATTGGATATACCCCCCCCCACCGTTGGTGAACCTTAGTCGGACTTGGATAGCCTGCTCACTAAGGATCGTTTGGATTTAACTGTCTTCAAATCTAACCAGTCTAAGTTTTGGAGAAAATGGCAGGCATACATAATACAGTTTCATCCGAACATTTCTTTGCCCTCATTGGGCACCTGAAGGCTGATACAGGACAATAGTTCTCCCCTTGACTCACACTTCCCCATTACCCCTTTTTCTTCTGCGTTCCGCTCATGATGTTTACTCGTCTCCCTATACCACTAACAGTTATATGTTCCTTGTTATCTCCCTACCCCCCTCCCCCTCCCCCTCCCCTCTGGCTGTAATGTTACCTTAACCCTATATGATATACACGGAAGGTTCATAGATACTGGTCTGACTGCTGATCTGGTCATCCTTATTCCCCCCCTCCCTCCCATCTCCTTTCTTCCCCCTTCCCCCATACCTTACTCTTCCCTTCTTCCCCGGGTATCTATCCTACTCCCTCCCCCCCCCCAACCCCCCCCCTTTTTATTTCCTTTGACACATGCCTTGGCCCTTACCTGCACTGACTCTGTTGGTATGTCTCCAGTATCTTAGGCCCCTACCCACTGTTGACTTAACATGATTCTCGTGTTGTACTTATGTGCCTGTGTTTATGTGGATTGCTTGCATACTTTGTTAATGCTTAAAACCCAATAAATAGTCTTTTAAAAAAAAAAAAACAGCCACTTAGCTCCAAGCAAAATATGGTGTCAAGCCTGAAAGGTGGAATCTAGTAGAATGATGTCATCCATCCACAACAAATAGATGGAACTATTTTCTCAAGGGCAAGTTGAGAGATAGCAGCAGGGGGGGGGGGGGCAAATCTGTGTGAGACAAATTACCTGCCAACAGAGTAGTAGGCTAACATACCAACATAGCAGCAGCTAACATAGTAGTTACGCGCCATGACGTCATCATGCCCTGCCCATGTGCAGTAGTGGGATTTGAAGCCATTTTATTTTTGATGTATATAAGGAAAAGCATGTCACATTTGTTTGTGAGCCTCTGAATCAGCGAGTGTACCAGTGAACCCTGTCAGGCGAGTTTACCCAGTTTCCAGCTTCCACCCATTGGTCGGCAAACCGGATTAGAGTGACCCTGTACCGCACAATAAGTATCCATACTTGCTTATGAGAAATTCCCTACTTCACAACTGTTAAATGGAGATGGCTATACAGCCTTTCAGCCATTAAGCCCAAGGATGCCCTTTATGAGCTATGTTTTGATGCATAAAACTTTGAAACACTAAGCAAAGTCCGTTTCAGATAATACTGAACTGTGTGTTGAATTGCCCTGGACAATACATGTTGATGGCTATTGAAATCATATGACTTGATGTTTAAATTATCCAATACCCACACCTTGGGACTTTTTACAAGAGCAGTGCAGATACCCTGCGAGGGAGAGAATATATGTTTGTGATTTGATGTACCCACTGTCACGGCACTGCCGCATACTCACCTGCGTCTGGGCGCCTGCGGCGTTCTTGCAACAGAGTCTCAGTGCTTGCCGTCCTCAGAGACACCTCCTTCGGGTCTGCGGCGGCTTCTTCTCCTCCCCTCAGCTCTGAAGACCGCAGCAGGCACACTGTCGTGGGAAGATAGCGGCCGCCATGCGATTCCAGTGTCTTACACAGAGGGAGAGAGGAGAGTTGAAGATCTGGTAAGGTCAGGTTCTATGAAGCAAATCAAGATGGCGCTGGGTATCTGACTTCCCTTTATAGCTCCTGGCTACTGGTGGGAGGTGGCGGGTCATGTGATCCTGGCTCCCTATATAAACCAAGCACACCTTCCAGTCAGTGCTTGGTTATTTTCCTTGCTCCTGTGTGTCTGCTGTTGCTTTGCATGTGTTCCTGGTTCCTGATCCTTTCTTCCTCAGGTTGATACTCCTTGATTGCCTGCCATCCCTGACTCCAGAGTTGTCAACTTTACTTCCTCTTCATTAAAGGCCTCCGTGCCACCACAGACCCTACGGGGCCCTGTTCCCATTTCCAGGGACTCCTGAGGGTCGTGATTGTAAGGGAGTGCTGTTCCACTGCAACTGGGTTCCCTCTCCACTGCAAGACCCCAGGTGGGTTGTGACACCCACACAATTTGTCTCACCAATCTCCTCTGGACCAGGAGTATATGCTTGCACGCCTTGCAGCACTTTTTGCTTGTCTGTGAGAGGGAGAAAACGGGCAAATTAACATGATCCATTTCTGAATCTTTGGGGTTATCTATCCCCCCACCCCTCTTGGTCACCTCCTCTATACCACAGTAGCTGTTTATCCATCAGCCTTTTCAAGGATTCCAGGATTTACATGTTACAAAGGATGTTGGAGCCTGCACATGCACTGGGATTACACAGTTAAGCATATATCAATGACATACAATTGTTTTCAGGAGCAATGCCATTGAGCTAATCACTAGTATTGGAGTTACTTGATGTTGGAAGCTGGGAATGCGCATGCATCCTCATGAACTTATACATATCAAAAAGGGATAGCTGGCTCATTTGCAGTTAAAGACAATGCTTTACATGATTATATTGCAAGGGATATGTGTTAAAAGTCCAAATGCCCATTTAGTCTTGGAAGTATTTTGGGCATTTATCTACAGTAGGTGGCCACCTATATTTTAACGTTTCAACTTTTTTGTGTATTTGATATGCATATCTAGGTATACACCTACACTGACCATAATTAGCCTGTTGGGTTGAGCAAAGGCAGCTGGTTGTTTTTATGTTTGGTCACTGTTAAATAAATGTGCAATTTTTTATTAATGTAAGAAATAAAGATATTGTTCATTTTGAAACTTTTTTATTTATTTGGGAGCTGTTTTACTATAGACAGGGATTAAACATTTTTTTATCTTTTGAATCTACAGTATCTCACAAAAGTGAGTACACCCCTCACATTTTTGGCTGTACAGTATGTTGAGTTATTTTGAGGGGACAGCAAATTTGCACTGTTATACATGCTGTACACTCATTACTTTACATTGTAGTAAAGTGTCATTTCTTCAGTGTTGTCACATGAAAAGATATAATAAAATATTAACAAAAATGTGAGGGGTGTACTCACTTTTGTTAGATACTGTATATAGACCCTAAACTGTGGTTTAAAGGGCCAATTTGTGTTAACTTAAAGCGAAGTTCCGGGCAGAAATGTTTTTTTTACCTAAAAATACCCCCGGGACAGTCAGGGCTAGTGCATTTAAGCAATGATAGCCTCTGAACTGTCCCCTGTTTCACTTACCTGTAAGAAGAAATACTTACCTTGAAAATGTCTTGTCCAGCGCTGCCATCTCAGGTGTGGGCAGCTGAAGCCAGAGCGTCCCTCTTCGTGTCCTCTCCGGTGACATCGGAGTCCTAGAATGCCCTGCTTTTCACTTCCGGGGCAGGCGCGTCATCCTTGAACAGAATGACGCGCCTGCAGCGAAAGGGACGAGTGACTCAATGCAAGGAGGAAGTGACGTCGTGGGCCGTGGCCGCAGAGGAAGGAGGAGGAAGGAAGGTAAGTACATTTTCATTAAAAACAAGGTAAGTGAAACAAAAAAAAAATTTTAATTATCCAATTATTTTTTAGGTTCATCTAAGCTAGCGGACGGTGCAAAGATAGTTTTTAGGGTGGAACTCTGCTTTAACGAGTGAGAAGTCAAGCCTATATCCATATTTTTTCTGGGTTTATAGCATTTGACATTTTGTGGAAGGCTCCCCTCACCAAAAAGAGAGTGTGTTATTAGTTTTAGGATCTAGCAGGATAGGTTTTGTGGGTTTATCTTAGTAACATAGTAGTAGGCCATTAAACATGGTTATGATAGTAAACTGTGTTCAGGAAGAATTGTGACATGTTGCAAAAGACAACTAGCTGAACACCAGAATCCTTGGACTGGATGTGGTAATCAGAATATCAACACCAAAGTACGGGTACCTGGCAGGGTTGCCCCCTGTCCCTGGCACTTTTTAATCTGGCATTGGAACCCTTGGCGGCAGAGAATAAGGCTAGTGTGGACATATCCGGAGTGTCCTACGCTGGGATTCAGTATAAGGATAATTTCTTTGCAGATGATGCTCTCCTGGTCTGAGTCCTGACCGCTTATATCTCTCCCCAGTCTGCAGCTCACACTCAATCGCTTCTCAGTCTTCTCGGGTCTTCGGATCAAATTTTCTAAGATGACAGCACTGAATGTGACTCTCTCCACCATTGTCGTGGAACAGCTTCAGAAGTTCTTTCCAAATGGTTGGCCACCCCACTCGATCGATTATCTAGGGATCAAATTGTCATCTTTCTACTCTTTCTTGTTTTCTGCTATTACCCTTTTTTGCACACTTTGACCTCCCTTATGCATTCCTGGCAATATCCTTCTCTCTCCTGTATTGGGAGGATATCTGCCGTCAAAATGACGATCCTACCTAAGGCCCTATACTATTTTCGCACACTACCAGTGCAAGTGCTCCCTTTTTTCTTAGTCTCCTTCCAAAACTGATACTCCAACTTATTTGGGCCCAGAAACACCCTAGAGTCCCTAGATCCACTCTCTATGTTCGTAGGCTACGAGGGACTTGAGGGTTCCTAACATTTCTAAATACTATGCGGCAGCAGAGGTCTCGGGTTATCCCTCAAACTGCTCAACTGTGATCCATCCTCAATGCAGGCCTTGATTTGGCTCCCCCATAAATTATGCCCCCCCCTCCTTGAGCCTCATGATGTTGCATAGTCTTAGGGTATGAGACTCAGCCCACTACTCGGGCAATTTTATGTCTTCCTTTTTACCGCTACTTCCTATCACTAATTACCCCCTCTTTCCCCCAGGCTTGTCGAAACCCCAAGCGTACTCCTGCTTGATTTTCCAGGCTTCAAGTGGGTCCAGGATTTTCTCTTCTCCCACTCCTCATCTTAGCCATTTATGCATCTTTGAATGGACGCCCATCATCAGCTTCTGCCTCCTACATGTCTCAATGGGAGCGGGACCTCCAATCCCCAGTAGATCTAGAGAACTGGGGTAAGGCTTGGAAAACAGTTGCAAAATGCTCCTTTAAAACAAATATGCTTGAAGCTGCGTATAGGGTTCTTTTCATGTGGTACTGGGTCCCTGCCCTAGTCGCCCACGCTTACCCCGGGAGTAGTGACAGATGCTTTCGTAACTGTAAAAAAAAGGGTGATGTCCTGCATTCCTGGTGATCCTGTCTGAGACTGGTGGGGTTCTAGTCCAGGGTTTTCAGCCTGTTCCATTTAACGGTCTGCAGGGATGAAAAGTTTGCCCTATTGCATTGCTCGATTCCCAGCTTATACGTTCCCCAGCAGAAGCAGGCTTCTTACCTTTTTATTTTGGCAAAACGGACCATAGCTCAGGCCTGGAAGACCCCGCGTGGTGCCTTTCAAGGGGTGAAGTCAATCATGACTGCCTTGATGCTCCATGAGCAGATGTCTAGCATTGTGAATGACTTGCATCCTAAATTTCTCAAGGTCTATTAGGATCCCTCACTCCAACTGGTTTAGTCGGACCTTCTCTGCTTCCGATGGCACTTTCAAGTTTGAGTATTTTTCTTTCCTTTCTCTTCCCTTTTCAAGACTCTGACCTTCACTTACTCCCTTCTACTCTCTTTCTGGCTCATACAGATGCCATCCATTGGGGTTGGTCCGAGGAGTTGGGCCACCCCTGGGATGTCTGCGAGTGGGCCGTGGAATGTGGCCTTTTTTCTTTTTTGTTTCTTTCCTTTTTGCATTTATTACCCTTTGATATTATTGAAATTGAAACAGAAAAATAGATTAGTGTCCATTCACATTTCTACACTACAATCGCACACTGCCGCAGCACACATAAATGCATGAACTCCAGTGCCATGCCATATGAATGGCATGCCAACGCACTACAATGCGTTCAGGTCCTATGAAAAAAGAGTAGTGCGCTAAGGTAGTATCACAGCCCATTCAGACTGGCGCGACACGACTTTGTGGGGCGACCTGTGCACCGCGACTTCGGCGCGACTTGCACGGACTTCATATAATTGAAGTCAATGCAAGTCGCCTCCAGGTCGCTCCAAAGTAGTACAGGACCCTTTTTCTAAGTCAGAGCGACTTTTGTTGCTCCTATTAGAACGGGTCCTGTACTACTCAATGGCGAGCGACCGACCGCGACTTGTCAGGCGACCAAGTCGCCTGACAAGTCGCGCTAGTCTGAGTGGACTCTTAAAGCCTCACCATTTTATTGGTGTAACAAATTGAGCACCATAGCATAAACAATCCCCAGTAACCTATTTGTGAAAGGGCTTACCCCAGCTTTTGCAGTTTACAGCTTTTAATACTGCTAGATCCTGATCTCTCAATGTTTCTTCCCTGAACTTCTGGCATTTTCAAAAAAAAGTTTAAGTGATGTGATTGTAAAGCTTTGATTTTTATTTCTTATTTTTTCATAATATAATAAATGCTTACCTGGTCTATGTTTTTCACATAGCAGCCCCAATCCCTCGCTTTTTAGGTCCCCTGCTGGAGTTCCTTGCTCCCCCCCTGCCAATTGCCCTCATGGACTTGTACTTGTGCGCACCCCCCACTCCTTTGTCACAGATTTTGATTGACAGAAATGGGAGCCACTGGCTCCCACTGCTATCAGTCTGCCTTGTGAGGAGGGAGAGAGTGGAGAGAGACGCTGCTCTAATGCACAGTGCTGGATCAAAATGAGGCTCAGGTACGTATAAGAGGGGACTGAGGAGATCCTGTGACACAGAAGATTTTTTCCCTACCTTAATGAATAGAATGCATAAAAAACCTTTATGTTTTAGAATCACTTTAGCTGGGGACAGTGCACTCTCCAGCCATTCTTTTAGTTTGAAGAAGGGAGTGAGGAGATGCAGCTTTGCCATCCTAGGTTGAAGGACTTTCTTTCTATTGATGCACAAAGTGTAGGGAAACACAATTCTAGTCCCTGCATGCAAGATGCAGTAAGATAAACCAGCCAACTTAAAATAGGATACCTGGGGCAGCATTCATGGCACCAGCTTAAACAGGAACATAGACAAGGATTAAAAAACAAATCAGCTGCATACTCAGTAAGTGAATACATTAGCTGATGAAAGTGTTTAAAAAATGAGGGGTTTAACCACTTGCCGATCGCAATACATATAAAGATATCAGCCAAAACCCCGGTATCATTTTTTGCAGGCAGCAGCTGGCTTTCTCATAAAGCATTCCAAGTGGCTCAGGAGCCGCTGGAATGCTTTCCAAAGCGGCGGGAGGGGAGGTTCCTGTAACAATCATACACACACACACACCAGCCAATGCCCCCCCCATCCCAGCCAAAACCCCCACCCAACACCCCCCCCCCCCCCTCGCCGCTCACCAGTGTTTCTCGGGCATACAGTTTCTGCTGGTTTGCCCTAAAAACGATCCAGTGGTGCGGCCGGCTGCTCCCTTAGAAGATCAAACAGTGCTTTCGCTTTGGTCGCCTATGGGAGGACCTTGGCCTAGGAGAACCGGAGCGACTATATCCGGTCCAGACTGAAAGTAAATCATTTTTTTTTTTTTTTTATCTTTTGCTTTTAAAAAGGTACAGAAGAGATTTGGGGTCTCTGCATAAAGAGATTTTGGGGCCAGATCTCTCCATAAGGCGGACCTCTCATCCTTATTTCAATTACAATGGATATTTACATTCTTTGTAATAGAAATAAAAGTGATTAAAAAAACAAAATTAAAAGGGACTGTGTAAAAAATAGAAAATAAATAAAAATAAAAGTAATATAAATAAGAAAAATAAAATTTAAAGAGCCCCGATGCCTCCATGCTCGGGAACGCATATGTAAGTCACGCACGCATATTTAAACGTGTTTGCACCCCAAGCCTATGGAGATTTTCAGGTACCGCAGTTTTTCGCCATTCCATGAGCGTGCATAATTTTAAAGCATGATATGTTGGGTATCCATTTGCTTGGTAAAACATCATCTTTCACATTTTACAAAAAAAATGGGGTACGTTATATATATATATTATATATATATATATATATATATATATATATATATATATATATATATATATATATATATATATATATATATATATATATATATATATATATATATTTTTTTTTTTTTTTTTTTTTTTATTTATTAAAGTGTATTTTTTCCCAAAAAATTTCCTTGGCAAAAACTATGTTACATAAAAAATTGTAACAATCCCCATTTTATTCCCTGGGGCCTCTGCTAAAAATGTATGTTTGCGGGGTTCTAAGTAATGTTTCTAGCAAAAAAACACAGATTTGAACAAAAAGTGCCAGAAAAGGCTATGTTGGCAAGTAGATAAAATCACTTTAAGGTGCACTGCCAGCTCTTTTAAAAATCAGTTTGCTTCTTTTTTTTTTTTTTACAGGAGAATATAGCTTGATCTAAAAGATAGTGTACAAAAGAAAAGCACACATTTCATAATGCTTTTCTTTAAAAATAGAAGCCTATGTGTTACAAAGATGAAGCCTTATGACTTACTGTATCTGTAGGAGTGTTATACTGTTGCCTGTTCCAGCCACCTATTCCTTGTATCACACTTACAGTAGACCTGTATGATGTTTTGAATCACTTTCATGAGAAGTGTAATTCAGAGAGTGGACTTTTCCTTTTCCTCCTGATTGGTTTGAATGTATCACACAGCTGCAGCCTGGTACCTCTCAGCAGGGACACTCTCAAATACTACATTTCTCTCTGTAATGTTTTGTATAGAATTGGCTCTAAACTGTTCTTTCTCAGCAGTAAATCTTTACTTTACTGTAATTTTGTCACAATACGCTCGTACACACAGCTCTGCTGTGCAAGGCATTTTTTTGGAGTTGATCCAGAATGCAAAATCTACTGTTGTTGCCTCAGCATTCGGGTGCATACTGTTGAGGTCAGCAAAACATGCCTCTGCTGCAACCATGGCACTGCAAGTCACAGAATATTTTGTCAGGTGGAGAGCCACAAGTAAATCAAAATGATATACAATTTATTAAAATTTTCAAAAAGTACATTAAAGTATTTGTTAATCCAAAAGCTAAAATCTCAGGCTACACTCACACAAGAGTTTTTGAGGGCAGAAGTGTGTTTGCAGGTTTTGTTGGGCATTTTTCAACTATTAGGTGTAGTGTCGGTTCCCGCTGATCCGACACGACTTCGGGCGACTAATGCCGTCGCACGTGCACCGCGACTTCGGCGCGGCTTGCAACGACTTCACATAATGAAAGTCAATGCAAGTCGCTCCGACTTTGCAAAAAAAAGGTGCAGAAACCTTTTTCGAAGTCGGAGCGACTTGAGTCGCTCCTATTAGAACGGGAACCATTGCACAGCATGGACCGCTACTTGTCAGGCGACCAAGTCGCCTGACAAGTTGGAACAGTGTGAACCGGCAGTTGGAGTGCTGCTGAAAAAGGGGCAGAGAGCTGCTGTTTGAGCAGAAGACATGCGACAAAACGCTTGAAAAAATGCTTTAAAAAAGCTTGGGTTGCACCTTTCAGACGTTTACATTGATTTCTCTGCGGGCAAAACCGCTCAATTCTGCCTGAAAAGTAATTCATATACTTTTTTGAGCAACAAGCGTTTTGCTACAAGCTACAGAATGCTCAAATGTGAATGAGAGCTATTGAAAACAATAGGTTTTTGCTTACATAGTTACTGTACATAGTAGGTAAGGTTGAACAAAAAGACAATAGTCCATCCAGTTCAACCTGTGTAGGTGTACCTGTCTCAGTGTATAATTATTTTCCATATCCAGAGGCGGCTCTCTAATTAGGCAAATTAGGCGGTCGCCGAAGGCCTCGCACTCACAGGGGCCTCGCGGCCGCCTAATATGCCGAGTTACAGAGCCGCCTCTGAGGCTGGCAGCAGGGATCTCCTTGCCATCAGTACAGTCCCGGCCAGTCTGTAAGCAGGAGAATCTGCTACGAAATCGGGGCTGTGATCAGGAGCAACTCACCGCGGAATGGTAGCTCACTGACATCTCCTGATCACAGCCAAATACTGGAGCCGCAGCGCTGACACTTCTCCCTCGCAGACCAAAGACGGGGGAGGAGAGAGAGCTGCTTCTGCTCCTCCTCCCGACCTCTCTACCTGTGCTTGCCCCGCCCACACACCCCGACAGTTTTCATCTCAGAAGATGAGGTATGGGTGGGAAGAATTTGCAGACCAGGAACAAGAAGAGGAAAGATGGTGCCTGAATCCTGATCCCTCCATCCATCCATCCCTTCCACTCCAGTGAGTACTCTGATCTAAGGGGCACCCTTCCTCCATCTCTTTCCATTCCTTTCTTTCTCCCTCCCCTCCTTTCTTTCTTTTCTGTCTGTCCATCTGTCCCCCTGTCTGTCCATCCGTCTGTCCGTCAGTCTGTCCCCCTGTCTGTCTGTCCATCTGTCCATCCATCTGTCCCCCTGTGTGTCCATCCATCTGTCCCCCTGTGTGTCCATCCATCTGTCCCCCTGTGTGTCCATCCATCTGTCCCCCTGTGTGTCCGTCCATCTGTCCCCCTGTGTGTCTGTCCATCTGTCCCCCTGTCTGTCCGTCCATCTGTCCCCCTGTCTGTCTGTCTATCTGTCCCCCTGTCTGTCCGTCCGTCCGTCCCCCTGTCCCCCTGTTCGTCCCCCTGTCCCCCTGTCCGTCCGTCTGTCCCCCTGTCCGTCCGTTCGTCTGTCCCCCTTGTCTGTCCGTCTGTCCCCCTGTCCGTCCGTCCGTCTGTCCCCCTGTCCGTCCGTCTGTCCCCCTGTCCGTCCGTCTGTCCCGCTTTCCGTCCGTCTGTCCTCCTGTCCGTCCGTTTGTCTGTCCCCCTGTCCGTCCGTTCGTCTGTCCCCCTGTCCGTCCGTCTGTCCCCCTGTCCGTCCGTCTGTCCCCCTGTCCGTCCGTCTGTCCCCCTGTCTGTCTGTCCCCATCTGTCCCCCTGTCTGCCCGTCTGTCCCTCTGTCTGCCCGTCTGTCCCTCTGTCCCCCTGTCTGTCTGTCCCCGTCTGTCCCCCTGTCTGCCCGTCTGTCTGTCCCTCTGTCTGCCCGTCTGTCCCTCTGTCCCCCTGTCTGTCCCTCTGTCCCCCTGTCTGTCCATCCCCCTGTCTGTCTGTCCCCGTCTGTCCCCCTGTCCCCCTGTCTGTCCCTCTGTCCCCCTGTCTGTCCCTCTGTCCCCCTGTCTGTCCATCCCCCTGTCTGTCTGTCCCCGTCTGTCCGCCTGTCTGCCCGTCTGTCCCCCTGTCTGCCCGTCTGTCCCTCTGTCCCCCTGTCTGTCCCTCTGTCCCCCTGTCTGTCCCTCTGTCCCCCTGTCTGTCTGTCTTTCCCCCTCATGCAAGCACAAATCCTTCTTTTTTTTTATTACTATACAGACCAGGATCCTTCAGTTTCACTCCAGTTCTCCTCTACCCATCCCTAATCATTTACCCACTCCCCCCTTTTTACCCCCTCCTCTTTCTCCCCTACCCCATGGTTCCCAGTCCCATCCCTCTCCTATTCATCCCATGTGATTTCCACAGTACACATCCCACCCACACAAGCAGCAGTAATTAGATGCTCGGCCTTGGGGTTCTTCCTTAACCACTTTACCACTAGAGCATTTTGCTGTCTTACGTCTGGGCCACTTTTTGCGATTCGGCGTTGTGCGAATTTAACTGACAATTGCGCAGTCGTGCGGCGCCGTAACCCAAACTAAATTTATGTCCATTTTTTCCCACAAACAGAGCTTTCTTTTGGTGGTATTTGATCACCTCTGTGATTTTTACTTTTTGCACTATAAACAAAAAAAGAGCAACAATTTTGAAAAAATAACAATATTTTTAACATTTTTTTATATGAAATTCCCCCTAAAAAAGATGTAAAAACCAATTTTTTTTTAAATTTTTGGCCAATTTGTTTTCTGCTACATATGTTTGGTAAAAAAAATCACAATAAGCGTATTTTGATTGGTTTGCGCAAAAGTTATTGCTTTTACTAACTAAGGGAAAGATTTCTGTCATTTTTGGTGTTTTTTTTTTAACGAGTAATGGCGGCGATCTGCGATTTTTTTTTTTGCGGGACTGCGACATTGCGGCGGACAGATCGGACCCTTGACTGACATTTTTGACACTTTTGGGGGTACCAGTGACATTACTGCAGTAATCAGTGCTATACATATGCACTGTTACTGTAAAAATGACACTGGCAGGGAAGGGGTTAATTTTATTGGAGAGGGAGGGGTTAATGTATGCCTGGTGCTTACTGACGTGTGTGGGGGGAGGTGACTGAGTGACACAGGGACAGATCGAGGGTTCAACTATGCTGAGCCCTGCAATCTGACCCTGCCTGTCACTTAGGAAATCCGCCCGCTCTGTTTACACAAGCGGGCGGATCTCCAGACTCGATTCCCCGATGATCGGGGCAGAGCAGTGGCGATCGCCGCTGCTCCTCCCCTGGCCCGACTCCCGCTGTGAATGAAAACAGCGGGAGCGCGCCTCTGGCGGCGCTCGAGCGCCGCCTACAGGGGGAGGAGTCTAGCGACGTAGGTCTACGTCGCTAGACGATAACGAGCCATTGTGCCGCAGAAGCAGCACAGTGGCTAGTGGTAAAGAGGTTAACCTCTGCGAAGGGGGTGAGTGGGGCCTCATGTCTAAATTCTGCCTAAGGCCTCACAAAGCCTAGAGCCGCCTCTGTCCATATCCCTGTATGTTGTGCTCTTTAAGATTCACGTCAATTAATCTGTTAAAAAACATCAATACTACCCACTTACACTACCAATTGTGGAAGAGAGTTCCACATCCTTATTGCCCTGACAGTGTAAAACCCCTTACGCAGCTTAAGGTTAAACCGCTTCTCCTCCAAACTCATTGTGTGGTCCCATGTCCTTTTACACTCCCTGAGACAGAATCCTTTTTCCCCTACGCTGGGATCACCATTTAGGTATTTGTAAATCGCTATCATGTCCCCTCTAAAGTGTCTCTTCTCCAGCGAGAATAAATGTAGTGCTTGTAGTTTTTCAGAATTGAGGTCCTCCAATCCTCTTATTAATTTTGTTGCCCTTCTCTAGACTCTGGACTGGTGACCAATACTGGACAGAATACTCCAAATGTGGTCTAACCAGGGTTTTATAAAGTGACAGGAATATAGTTTTATCTCTGGAGTATATCCCCTTTTTTATGCATGCTAATATTCTGCCAGTTTTGGTAGCTGCTGCTTGACATTGCATGCTATTGCTCAGTCTGTCTTCTGCTAGGACCCCCAGATCTTTTTTCCATCCTTGATTTCCTCAGAGGGTCCCTCCCAGTGAGTAGTTTGCGTTTATGTTTTTAGCCCCCAAGTGCATTATCTTACATTTCTCCACATTAAACCTCATTTACCATGTAGTTGCCCACCCCGTTATTTTGTTCAGGTCTTTCTGTAACATTTCTATATCCTGATGTGAAGTTATTGTCCTGCTTATGGGACAGTAGACAGGACTTTCTTACTTTAATCTAATACTTATCTTATATAAAAAGGATGACACCCACACCAAATGTTGGATTAAAAAAGGCCGCGGCCGTTTATTATTTATTTAAATAGCATTAAAATTCATCAAACTTTCAACTCATAAATAATAAACCCGACACTACGATCCAGGTTTATAATAATAAAATATTCAATAAAAAATATCCATAACAACTCAATCATATACTTAAAATTATCGTCCCCCTTTGCAGCTTACAAAGGTGACCCAAAATAATAAAACTGGCCGCGACAAAACAAAAACAGGGGAGGGGGGGAGGGGAACCGCTCGCTCCAGGCTTCTGAGGTGGTCTGAGGGTCCCGCTGCTCGTGAGCCCCCTTAAATAGGGCTGAGATGAGACACAGAAGGCGGGAAGCTGACTGGAAAAAACAGGTATTTTGCACAATCTTCCCAGCTACCTGTAAAACTGATTATGATAGGGGCTCATTTCAACCAATCACTGACTGGAATTTTATTTATCCCCCTAGTAACTCAACATCTTCTACAAAGCCCGCCAAACTAATTCTGTCATAGCTAGCTGCCTGTCACTGTCCCATATAGAAAAGGGGGTCATGAACCCCCTTTTCTTTCTATGGGACAGTAGACAGGACTTTCTTACTTTAATCTAATACTTATCTTATATAAAAAGGATGACACCCACACCAAATGTTGGATTAAAAAAGGCCGCGGCCGTTTATTATTTATTTAAATAACATTAAAATTCATCAAACTTTCAACTCATAAATAATAAACCCGACACTACGATCCAGGTTTATAATAATAAAATATTCAATAAAAAATATCCAATAGACAGGCGGCATCAAACCCGCCTGTCACCACCCCACAGCGCGGCCCTCTCAGCACAAGTGCCTAGATCAGCATTCAGAATGTCTAGTCCCAGATCCGATAAATGCGTGTCATCCTTTCTATAAAGTCCGGGAATCCCACCCTCCAGCTCCAAGTGTCTGAATGATGCGATTCCCATACCTCCTAACATCTTTTCCAGAGCTCTATTAATTCTCCTTCTGACTTTCTCTAAAGGCTTTAAATGTGGGTGCTTGAACCATAACAGCCTCGGAACGATTTCCGAAAAAACAAAGGCTGTGTGAGGGGCAAAAGATTGTAAAAAAGCAAAGTCGTCCCTAATCCTAAAAATCAAATCAAGTGTCCTTACCTTGCCCACATCATTTCCCCCCAGATGGACGATGAGAACATCTGGAGGGGAAAGGAGCTGCATTAACCTACAGACCTCAAATATTAATTCGGACCATTTCATGCCCCTCTTGCTGAACCAATGAACCTGAAAGAGACGAGGATCCAAGCCGATGTTCTCTGTATAAACTCTTCTCTTAGCTCTCGCCCGGGCCCAGTGGATGAACGAGTGGCCCACAATCCACACTGAGACCCTGCGTCCTGAAAGCATTAAAACACAAAATTAGGTCGGACATATGACAGGTAGGCATTAGAATGCCATCTACCAATATTTTTCAGCCATTCAGCATCAACTCCTAGTCTTGCAGCCTCTGTTGCTGCCCCAATCCGGAAGGAATGAGATGACAACTTCAAATGATCAAGCTTCAAAAAACTTAAACACTTATTTAACACAGCTATAAACTGGAATTTCGTCAAAGGTTTCCCAGATTGGTGAACAAAAATTGGGCCAGGACTATGGCACCGTACAGACAAAAAACGTTTCATCAGAAAAATGGGGCATATACATGAATCCCTGTAAACATTTAGGTGAATCCATTTACCCACCCCCAACTGATCGGTCTTTGAAAATCGTAGCAGAACACTCATGGAGGTGTCATAAAATAAAACATCAGACATCAGCAGACCGGTTTTCCCATACTTAACATCCGTGGTTAACTCTGAAACCCTTAGGGCCCCAAAAAACATGAGGGAGAAAGCAGCTTGAAAAAGAGCAGACTAATAAGAAGAAAAACATACCTTTGCAGCAGCTTCACATAGTCGCTCTAAAATTTCTGGTGTAATAGGTTGCCTGGAATCCCTCTGCCAGGTATTTTTACGATAACCCTTCATAGCCTGCCTTATTGAAAAAAAGGACGAACAGGGGGGAAAATTACGCAGCTTAACAAAGAAAGATATCCCAGCCAGAATTTTATTAACGTGGGACCATGAATAACGTTGTTCAAAAAGCTTGTTTAGAAAAATTAATAATAAGCGTTCAGAAAAAACGTCTTGGCATTCCCCAATGTCATTTAAGTAAGATAACCACATGGACCATGCTGACCGATATCCTGCCATGGTTGCCGGGGCCAAAGAATTAGCTATATTGTCCGAGACCAAATTTAAACAATATCCCAAAGGCGGGCCGGGTAATGATGACTCGTTGGATCCGCGGTAGGTAACAGCTGGAAAAAACGATCCATCTGTCGGCGAGACAATGAATCCGCCAATGTGTTATCCTTGCCCGCTATAAAAGTAGCTTTAATCCAAATGTTTAAAAACAAGCATTTAGAAACCAGATATCTCAATAACTTCAGCACCGGCGGGGACTTAGAGGAGAGACAATTTATCGCGAATAACACACCTTTATTATCTGTCCTCACCATCAAACGCCTGTTCTGAAATTGAGAACCCCATATCTCCAAAGCTACAATGATGGGAAAAAGCTCTAAAAGCACGCTATTCCTGGTGTAACCTAATGAAACCCACCTATCGCACCATAAATCAGCACACCAGTGATTGCCCCATATGGCGGCAAAGCCCACTGAGCCTGCCGAGTCAGTGGACAATAAAAAATCCCTATCCAAAATAAAGTCCTGTTGCCAAATAGACTTACCATTAAAATGTATCAGGAACTGAATCCAAACCAGCATATCTTCTTTAGTGTCAGCTGACAATCTAACATGAGCTGTGGGACTCTTAAGACCCGCAATTGCGGAATAAAGCTTTCTCGCGAACAGCTTGCCAAGAGGGATAACCCTAGACGCAAAAGCAAGTAAACCCAAAAGAGACTGAACCTCTTTCAAGCAGACCTTCCTCTTGCGAATCAACACCAAAAGGCAATGTTCTAGTTTAACCACCTTTTCCATTGGCAGCCTGAATTCCATTAAATCGGAATCAATTGTAATGCCCAGAAATTGAACGCACGTTGATGGCCATTCAGTTTTTTCTTGGGCAAGTGGAATACCAAATTGCTTACACATATCCAGGAACAAATGTAATAATTGCAAGCAATCTGAGGATCCTGCAGGGCCTAAAAATAAAAAATCATCTAAATAATGGACTATGTTAGCGGAATTAGAAATGGAAGAAACTACCCACTCTAAAAAGGAAGAAAAACACTCGAAATAAAAGCAGGATAGCGAGCAGCCCATGGGGAGGCACCTATTGAAAAAGAAATAGCCCAAAAAATAAAAACCTAATGAATTGAAAGCCCCTGGATGTACTGGCAGTAAGCGAAATTTGGACTTAATGTCCGTCTTTGACATAAGCGCACCTCTACCTAAACGTCTCAGTATAAACAAAGTACAGAAGCCAGATCCTCGCTTATTTCATCGTTTAACGACCTGCCAGCAGGGAACGACAAGTGATGAATAAGCCTATAAGTGTTCGGCTCTTTCTTCTGTACAATTCCTAAAGGGGAAATTCTGAAATTAACAAAAGGAGGATAAAGAAAAGGGCCAGCAAAACGTCCTGCTTCTAATTCTTTATTGATCTTTTCAACGACAATATCTTCTAAATATTGAACAGACTTCAAATTTGGTACCAGAGAACAGCCCTGTCCTGAAAACCGGGGCAAAACAAAACCATCGCTAAAGCCCTCATCTATTAAGGTGGCCCTCACCCTGTCGGGGTACCGTTGTAGCCAAGGGAGCATTGCGGGCAGGTTCACCGGCGTTGAGGCTTTTTGGAAAATTTCCGGGGTTCTGAGCACCTTGCATTTTTTTAAAACATTTGTGGACGGGATGGGATCCTGCACAAAAAGCGCATTCGTGCCTATATTTGCAGGTCCCAGGCCATCGACACTGCGTCTCATTATAATTAAAGCACACTCCTTTGCGAAAAGTGGAGGTGGCTGGCTGAGGCTGCTGTCCAGGAAAGGACTGACGGTTAAAAATTGGCTTCTGGGGGAGAAACAAGTCCAGCCAAAGACTTACATCCTTGACCCCCCATTTTAGGTTCGGCTGAACAGCCAACTTTTGGCGAAAAGCCACATCGTAGGAATACCACGCTGTGCCACCAAAATTCTTATACGCTTCTAAGACAATATCAAGGTGTCTAAAGAGGCCCGTACTTTTAGCCGGAAATCTCTCACACAATACAGCAGCGTAAATAAAAAATGACTGCAGCCAGTTATTAAAATTTTTGGTAACTGGGCGCTTCCTCTCTTAATCCTCTTTTTTGTCACCCTTAGACACAAACTCTCTGGCTGAGGGCAAGAGAGATAAAATGTCCACAAAATTGCCATTCCAAATTTTCACTTTTACAGCATCGGACAAGTGAAAGCCCAAGGGGGACAATTCACAAGCCATGGCTCCTTTAAGGCACACCTCTGGCAAATTTTGGGATTTAGCTAGCAAATAAGAAGGGGACTCGGATGGTAACACCCCTGAATTTTGCCCAACATTAGAATCCTGGGAAATAATGGTCTCAGATAAAGGTACCGAATGAAGGCTACCACCAGGTGCGCAATTAGCGGACTGGCCGCTAGATGGCGCCCAAACATCTGTAATAGAAGAGGACACAGGCTGAACTGCGGCTGGAGTAACACTAATTGGGCTCACTAAGCTTTTAAATTCTGACAGGAAATTCTGCAGTATTTGGGCAATATCCCCAAAGGGGGGCTGAGATGGGAAGGCACTGCTCCCTACCATTCCTGCCAACACGGAAGGTTCCCTGGCATCAGTACCTGTAAGGGCAAAAAAAGATCCATCCCTAATCACAGCGCTCACAGGGTTAAGATTCTCACCTGTAGCGTGACTGGCTCCACTCCCGTGCGGACGCTCCGGTGTTCCCGTCTGTCGCGGAGAAGCTGCCCTGGAACGGGCCAGCCTGCCTGCAGCGGATGGGACGTCCTGGCCGGCTTCCCTTGCTCCCGACGCAGACCTCCTCGGGCGTCTCGTGGCATTCCGGTCCTCTGCAGGCGGTGAAAACCTTCGGCAAGGCAGTCTTCTTCTTTTCGCCGTCCCGGAGTCTTCAGCGGATGGGTCCGACACGCTGCGCCTGCGCACTTCCGTCGTCGCTTGGTCCTCCGCATCCGGACTCTGGGTTGATGACGCTCTTCCTCTCGCCGGGGTCACCGATGGCGAACTTCCTCTCGCCGGGGTCACCAGTTGCGCACTTCCTCTTCCTGGGGTCACGACTTCCTCCCTCCGGCTCGGCCCGGCAACAAGCTCCATCTCCAACGGCGGAACAGGTAGAGGACTCACAGACTCCAAATGGCCAGAGGTAGGTAAAGCGAGGCATCGTCTAACCCACTCATCTCCTCCTTCACCAGCTCGTTCAATCAATTGGCGGATGAGGCTCATCTTGAGAGAAGATACGGACGACACGGGAACCGCTCGCTCCAGGCTTCTGAGGTGGTCTGAGGGTCCCGCTGCTCGTGAGCCCCCTTAAATAGGGCTGAGATGAGGCACAGAAGGCGGGAAGCTGACTGGAAAAAACAGGTATTTTGCACAATCTTCCCAGCTACCTGTAAAACTGATTATGATAAGGGCTCATTTCAACCAATCACTGACTGGAATTTTATTTATCCCCCTAGTAACTCAACATCTTCTACAAAGCCCGCCAAACTAATTCTGTCATAGCTAGCTGCCTGTCACTGTCCCATATAGAAAAGGGGGTCATGAACCCCCTTTTCTTTCTATTTTTGTGTAGTCTGCAAAAACTGAGATTATGCTATGTATCCCATCATCAATATAATTTATGAATAAATTAAACAGAATTGGTCTCAAGACAGAGCCTTGGGGTATCCCACTTACTACTCCAGACCAGTCTGAGTACACATTATTATTATCTATTATTATCCTTGTTGAGCTTCAATCTACAAAACAAGTGTTAACGGGGCCTCGAGTAAGGTAAGGTAATTTAAGTGCAATTTTTCTTAATTTCAAACCTGCAACTTTCATTAAATAATTTATTGTATCATAGATTATCATTTAAATATAGTAGGGAGTGAGCAGTTTCTGAAGGACAAAGCAGTGGTTGGGCCACATAATTCTAGAGCAAGGGTCTCCAAACCTTTAAACAAACGTCCAGTTTATTCTCCTTCAAACTTTAGGGGGGTCGGACTGTGGCCATTAGGAGTAGACATTGTCCTGGCATCAGTGCATCTTTAGCATTAGAGGGAGGAAAGGTGCACCATCGTTGGTGTCACTGGGAGGAATAGTGCCCAATTGTTGATGTCAGTAACAGGAATTATGCCCCATTGTTGGTGGCAATAGGAGATTAGTGTCTTGTATCTGTAGGCGAAAAAGTGCCCCAAGGGCCAGATAAAGGTGAGCAAGGGGCCACATCTGGCCACCGGCCACAGTTTTAGGACCACTGTTCTAGAGGATAGGCATGTCTGCCTTTAATATCTCAAAGTGATTGTAAAGGGTCAAATTTTATTTTTCTACATAACAAACATGTTACACTTACCTGCTTTGGGCAATGGTTTCGCACAGAGCAGCCCTGATCCACCTCTTCTGCGGTCCCCCATCTACGCTCCTGACTCCTCCCCCATGCCAAGTGCCCACCATAGCAAGCCGTTTGTGTGGGCTCCCTGTGTAACCATAGGCACACAAAGTATGACTCGGCCCCACCTCTCGCTCCCTTGTAACTGGCTGTAATTGTCAGCAGCGGGAACCAATGGCTCCATCTGCGGTGTCTGACCTAATTAGGAGGGAGAGAGCCTCTGCTCACGTGCACATCGCAGGATTGAGATTGGTGTCAGGTAAGTATGGGGGGGGGGCTGAGGGGGGATCTGCATGCTGAAGGTTTTTTACCCCAATGCATAGAATGAATTAAGGTAAAAAATCTTCAGCCTCTATAACCACTTAAACACTGACTTGCAGACAGATGTGCAAGCCTTCCTCCTTGATGAGAAATATAGCAAGGAGGGGACATCAGGCAGGAAGCAGCAAGAGACAATAATGTTCAGGCAGGTGGAGTTTGCTTTAAAGTGAGCTCCAGCAATGAGGAGGGTGTGGATGATGAGGTGGCAGAGCAACTGACTGGAAAGAAGGGAATAGGGAGAGGCAAAACAGTAGCAAGAAAGGATTTTGTCCGAGGTGAGAGGTAGCTGCAGAAGACTGGAGGGAGCAGCCGTTCTATTCCATCTGGTGGTATTGCCCCACAGGTGCAGGCCCTTGCTATCCTCAGGACTTGTCCACATAGCTCTGCGGGGTGGGCCTTTTTTACCCCTTGATGCCGGCCGCATGCATATATATGCACCAGCTTGGCGGGTGAGCCTTAATGCCGAGCAGCCACATATTTGTTAAAACCACACACTGTGCTGAGAATGTACTCCCTGCGTGCTCCCAGCACAGTAGCCAGTAAGTACTGGAAAGCTCCCGATGGGATCAGGAGGTTTCTGATCTTGTGACAGATGTAACAGCCAATCACTGTGGTCACATGATCTGAAACCCCACCTCCCGTCATCTGAAACCCCTTAAAGGGCCAGGAGGCGCCAGGGCCAAGGTGTTAATGTATCTGGTGCCGACAGCACCATTGTGGTCACAACCCCATGGTTAAAGGACCAGCCAATGTGGTACCACATTCCTAAGGAAATACAGGACTCTACACCACAGAGTTCAGCGTGAAGAGAACCACAATGAGACAAGTCGGCAGCAAAAGCCCACACTCCTCTTTATTCCTTGCTTTCCTTACCTCCCCCTGCAACATTTTTTTACTGCATCTGGTGTGGCCTGTAGTGTAAGAAGTCTCACATAGGGGTTTTAGAGGAGAGGTTCGGGAGCTCTCAGAGGACATTGCAAGGAGGCAGAAATCCACAATTTCATGAAAAATAGATTAAAGGGCCATTAAACAGTGGATGTTTATATATTATTTCCAAATAATCAGGATATCATTTATTGTCACTCTAAAATATCAAGAATCTTGGTGTACACTACCTAATTACAGTTTTAGGTACCTTAATTTTTCATTGTTATGCAAAATGTGTGAGCGTGTAGCTAGAAATGTGTAGCTAATATTGTGTTTGTATACACTTGGAAATGTGTAGGTCAATTGTGTTTGTAGATATTACCAGTTACATTGCAGTTCTTAATAAAAATATGGTTTTGACAAACATTTGTGGTAGTATCTTGGGACAGAAAATCATAAATCCTCTTTTTCTCATTCTACAGGATCTCTGCTATTGAGTGGTTTGATGAAATTTGGTATTTGTACTCTGCGTTTTATCGGTTCATGTGAAAAACTTAAAAACTGCCTTGGGAAGCTGGAATAGAAATGGTGAGACGTGGCAGAAAAAGACTTATTGCATTATGGTAGGCAAGTAAATTGAGCCAAGGATAGATTATAGTGGTTTAGGGACATACTTTCCCCTGCCGCGATTACAGTAAAGTCAGACTGATGTGCGTGGTTCTTTGCGCTCTGTAAAGTGCTGTGACATTTGTCAGTCCTATAAAAATGAATACAATAGATAAACAAAAAAAATAAATAAGCATGTTTATGTGTCTGTTTGGTTTAATATAAATGATGTTAATGATGTGTTAATTAAAGCTGAACTCCAGACAGGTATAACACATACAAATTAATGCAACTTTGTAATCAATTTTATTGCAAACCGTGTAAGTACCTTAATTTGTTTTCGTATCAGCCTATTGCAGCCTGTCTCTGTACAGCAGGACTCAGAGAGGGTGAAGAAAAAGCAATCAGGTGTGCTGCAGTGCAAGATGAATGCTGATAGAAGAAGAGAGCAGAGTGACAGAAAGATAAGCTTACTGATCCGCTGCTTCTCATTTATTTTCTGGTCACAGAGTGGGGGTGGACCTGTAAGTGAAAGTGAAATTACAGCAGAGAAAGATCAGCCCCCACCCCATGCCAGGCAAGATTGTCTTGTGTTTCATAATTGTGTACATCTCGGGACTGGATGAACAAAAATAAAATTATTCTGGCAGGTAAAAAAGCTCTTGTATAATTATTTAATTTGTATATTTAGCTGTTTGCCTAAATGTCAGCTTAAAAAAAAATTGTTCATACAAGCGGTTTTTTAACTGAAAGAAAACAATAAAAAAAACAATCTTTACACCTCAGGCTAGATGCAGGTTAAAATGTATAGCTGTATTAAAATTTAATATAGAGCCGTATAAATATTCAATTTTAAAATCGAACAAAATGTAACTTTAAGAATTCAACATCTCCTTTACCATTTAAAATTCCATCCCGGAGCTTCAGTCAAGTAAGTGTGCCAAGGCACAGTCACCAGAGGACTGTCTGAGTAAAGAATGCTGAGAGAGTGATGTCATCTGAGTCTGCTACAGGCAGGAGGAAGCATTTGCTCAGTCTCTTCTTTCCCACTGATCACTCACTCTAACTTTACATTGTAATTTTCAGGCAAGTCAGGGTGAATATAGACATGCATATAAATCTCCCTTGCCTCTAAAGCCCCATCCGCTGCCGGATCACACTCCGGAGGCTACTAACAGGCGGTGTGGAAGTGTTGTGATGCCTCCACATTGTCCATTTTAACCCCATTTTTGCAGACAATTGTGCTGCAACCGCATGCAATGCATGCGGTTGTCGGGCATTTGCAACGTTTTCCCATTGGCTTGCATGTGTATCTTTTGGGAGGCTTCCTGGGGATCCATAATGTCAGGTCAATCTAGCTGGGGTCGCAAAGCGAAGCATCACGGCGGCAGCATGTAAGCGTCACCCCCTAATGCCTATTGCAGATTAAGGAGGGAGGGTGGTTGGCGGGTGGCAAAAATGCAGCTCAACTGCGCTTATTGTCTGCATTGAAGTTCTGTCTAAAGGGAAGTGTTCATAGTACCTTAGAATTAAGAGTTCTCTCTTCCCAAGACTGAGTGATGTTTTCAACAATCTAAGGGCCCCAACGTCGGCTGACTGTAAATTTTCCCACTGACCACATAAATGTGTTGCACTATTTCTTTAAACTCTTAATTATGGAAATCATGTGTGAATAACAATCAAAAATTAATTAAAAAGAAAAAAAAAAAAAAAACACACCTACAGTGTAAAGAAAACACACACACAAAGATAAAGTGCTTTAAATCAGTGGAATAAAGTCCCACAAGTGTCGACGCAGCATGCTTCAATACTTGTCACTTATGTTTAGAGAATAATCCTCCAGGTACTCCTCCACTATCATATGAAACTTCTTACCAAGACTAATGGACCCCACAGATCAAGAGGACTCACAACACTTCAATATGTGATTCAAAAAGCAGCCAGGAACCAAACACTCTCATCTCAAACAGAAGCCCTGCAGGTAACAGCTCAACCATGTTGCAGGAATAAACACAGAAAGAGGCTCCATAGTAGGGATCGTTCGATTATCGGCAAGGTCGATATATCGAGGGCCGATATGCACTTTCCCCGATATATATCGGTATCGGCCCCAGAACTGGCCGATATTGCCGATATTTTCATGACATCATTCTGCCTTCTTAGGCCGCCTCTCTTGCCTTGGACAGCCTCGTCTGGAGTCGGGACTAGTCTCGAAGGAGTGTATCACAGCCATACACCCACCCACAGCAGCCCAGTGCCAGCCAGGCACCTACACCCACAGGCCCTGTACCAGCGAGCCAGCCAGCCACCCACAGGCCCTGTGCCAGCCAGCCAGCTACCCACAGGCCCTGTAGCAGCCAGCCAGCCACCCACGGCCCAGTACCAACAAGTCACCCACCCACCGCAGGGTGCCAGCCAGCCACCACAGGGTGCCAGACAGCCAGCCACCCACCACAGGGTGCCAGACAGCCAGCCACCCACAGGCCCTGTACCAGCCAGCCACAGGCACTGTACCAGCCAGCCACCCACAGCCCCGGTGCCAGCCAGCCACCCACCACAGGGTGCCAGACAGCCAGTCACCCACCACAGGATGCCAGACAGCCAGCCACCCACCACAGGATCCCAGACAGCCAGCTATCCACCACAGAATGCCAGATAGCCAGCCACCCACCACAGGGTGCCAGCCATTCACCACAGGGTGCCAGACAGACAGCCATCCACCACAGGGTGCCAGACAGACAGCCACCCACCACAGGGTGCCAGCCAGACACCCACCACAGGGTGCCAGCCAGCCACCACAGGGTGCCAGCCAGCCACCCATCACTGGGTGCCAGTAAACCAGCCATTAAGCATTAAACAAAAATTAACATGTTCAGTACCAGATTTGTGTCAAAAATTGTCTTTATTTTTCAAAACTTTAAATGTACAAAATACCGATATGCGATGCCCAAAATATCGGTATCGGCAACGAAAATCCGATATCGGTCGATCCCTACTCCATAGTGCATTATTTAGGTTGAAGCATTTTTTTTAAAAAAAGTATTGGTACTCACAAAACTTTTTTTTTTCTTTTTAGAAAATTCTTTTTATTATAATGTGACATAATACATATAAGAAATAAAGCAAAACAATACAAAACTATAAGGCAGTGTAGGCAAAAAGAACACCACCTATGGGGCAAAGCCCCTATGAGTTTGAAACACAATTGTCTTAACTAGACATAGAACATCTCACTATAACAGAGAAGTTCCCTCATCCTTCCCCCCTCCCCATCCCCTTCCCCCAAACAGAAACAGCTTAATCTTGCTATTCAAAAAAGTAAAAAATTCAAGATATAAAGTGCACCAGATATCATTGGTTGGCACAAATTAACCAATAGCTATCCAGTCTTTCGTATTAAGCGTGTGTTCACATCTCAACCGGGTCCATAGGGCTACTTGATATTACCTAGCTCCCTTATAAAACCATTTATTTATTTCGAAAACAGGTAGTTCTACCCCACCGTGGAAGTTGAGTTAATCCAGGACTGCCATACTTTATCAATTTTTTTATTACAACCCCGGGATATATATGTTGCCCTATAGAAGGGTATTATGGAATTCACCAGTCCCTTCCAATAGGAAATCGGATGGGCAAACTGTTTTTTCCAGTGTAAACGTATAGCTTTTCTACCATAGAATAGGAGGATATTTAGGAGTGTTCTATGAACAAAGGATGGCACAACTTTATCTACTGGGCCCAGAAGACAGGCCCCAACTGACGTAAGAATGGGGACTGCTAGAACCTCTAAAATACAGGAGGTGACCTCAGTCCTGAAAGTCTGGATCTGCGGTCACCTTCAAAAAAATATGGTCAGCATTTGCGGGAGAGAAAGAACAGCGCCATCATTCAGCTGAGGAGGTGGAATAGATATTTGTCAATCTGGCCAGGGTATAGTAAATCCTGTGGATGAATTTGAACTGAATCAACCTATCCCTGACCACTACAATATGTTTGAAGGGTTTTTCCCACAGGTCGTCCCAGTCTTCTCCCTGTACCTCTACAGCCCACCGCTCTCTACATCTAGTCACAGCAGATGGAGCCTTTTTTCAATAACTCTTTGTATACTGTCAATAGGGTTTTGGCTAAATCATCCGCTGACAACAAGTCTTCAAGGTCTGAGGGCAGAGTCTCCACCCTCACATCTCTAAATTGCCTTTGAAATGCGTGAAAATTCAAAAAAAAGGTATGAATTAGGTAAGTCATGTCTTCCTTTTAGTTGATCAAATTTCAGAAGGTCCCCTTCCCTAGGGATGTCCCCCAATGTTTTAATGCCGCTGGTCACCCATATCATGGGACCAGACAGGGAGTAAAAGTGTGAGAGAAAATAATTCATCCAGAGGGGGGTGGACGGTGATATGCTATTATAACTTGGACATGCCAATTTAGTTGGTATTTCCCATGCTTTAATGGTAGCTTTCATTGTCCGGGTCAAGGGGAGGTCGGACCTAAGGCCCCTGTACAGTGCTAACCTCAGACTCTCATAAGACCCAAGTTGTGCTGCTTCAAGTACTGTGGCCGAGTTCCCTTCTGCCATCAACGGCAAACACCATCTGACCTGCCAGATAGTATTTTTGCCAATCCAGCAGTGCCAACCCACCATGGTCCCAGGGTTCTTGTAAAACCCTCAGCCCTGCACAGGGGGATCCTGGAGACCAGAGGAATGAACCAATAATGCTATACAATTTCCCGAAATAGGATTTGGGTACCCAAATTTTAGAGTGCCGTCGGAAATAGAGAATGACTGGCAGTACCTTCATTTTAAGAAGACTAATTCTCCCAATCAGTGACAAAGGTATTTTTTTACATGCTTGTACTTTTTGTTGAAGTTGTGCTACCAGTGGGAGAAGGTTCAAGGTAAAATAGTCCTGAACCTTTGCGGTGACCTGGACACCTAGGTATGTAATAGATGAGACCCATAACGGGAGGCTGGGGTCGGCCACAGTCTTTGCATTGTCATCTAACAGTAAGATGGATGATTTTTCCCAATGTACCTTGAGTCCAGAGTATATGGCAACCTCATTTAGAATGGTCAGCGCTGCTTTGAGAGAAGGTCCTGGGTCTTTAAGGAATAGGAGTAGGTCATCTGCATATAATGCTAAGCATTTCCTTATAGTACCCACCTGGATAGCCCTTACAGCCTGTGATGATCTAAGGGCAATCGTTATGGGCTCCATTGTTAAGGTCAATAGGAGGAGGGAGAGCGGGCAACCCTGTCTAGTGCCCCTACCAATATCAAAGTAGTGAGAGACGGAGAATCTTCAGAACTTTGGTCCCAAGCCCATAAGCTCCAATACCTTATTCTTATACTGCCAATCCACAGAATCAAAGGATTTCTTGATGTCTATAGATACTTTAACCCTCGTGGGCGACTCCGCAGTGGATAATTGAATGTGAGTGTATAGTCTCCTTAGATTGGAATCTGTGGATTTCCCGTTTGATAAATATCGACCAATGAGGGGATGACTTTGGCTAAACAGGTTGGCACTGGCAGTGGGAGCGGATAATAGCAGGAGGTTAGCAGAGCTCCGGGAACACAAATCTCGCCGCGATCACATCCGGCCACACCCCCTACTTACAAAACCTTAGTGCAAAGCAAGGTGTACAAATGAGCATTGCGTTTAAAATTTTCCACCTCCCACTGCGTGCGTGATGATGTCACCAATATGTTATGGTGTGTCGATTTTATGTATTCTTTATTTATGCTGAACAAAATTATAAAGGCAACACTTGTTTTTGCCCCAATTTTTATGAGCTGATCTCAAAGATCTAAGAAAACCGGCATTCATCCATGAAGAAAACAACTCTCCAAAGTGCCAGACGCCATTGAATGTGAGCATTTGCCCACTCAAGTCAGTTACATATTGCAGTTAGGTAGAGACCCCGATGAGGACAATGAGCATGCAGATGGCTTCCCTGAGATGGTTTCTGACAGTTAGTGTAGAAATTCTTTGGTTATGCAAACCGATTGTTGCAGCAGCTGTCCTGGTGTCTGGGCTGGTATGGTTACACGTGGTTGACGGTTGTGAGGTCAATTGGATGTACTGCCAAATTCTCTGAAACTCCTTTGGAGATGGCTTATGGTAGAGAAATGAACATTCAATTTACGGGCAACAGTTCTGGAGGACATTCCTGCAGTCAAAACTTGTGATATCTGTGGCATTGTGCTGTGTGATAAAACTGCACATTTTAGAGTGGCTTTTTATTGTGGCCAGCCTAAGGCACACCTGTGCAATAATCATTCTGTCTAATCAGCATCTTGAAATGCCACACCTGTGAGATGGATGGATTATCTCGGCAAAGGAGAAGTCCTCACTAACACAGATTTAGGGCTCTTTCACACAGGATGTCCGTCAAACGGACTCCGCTTTTCTCAGCGGGGGATCGAGCCGCCGATCCCCTGCTGAGCAGAAGGATGACAGCTGTGTCCCCGCGCTGTGTGCGGAGACACAGCTGTCAGTTCCCCATGCATCTCTATGGGGAAAATCAGATGGGAACGGACCGTCGGTCCGTTCTCATCCGATCCGCTGGACGGATGGAAAATAGGATTTCCATCCGTCCGGATTTGACGGATCGGATCGGGTGTCAGCGGACATGTCTCCGCTGACATCCGATGCCCCATAGGAATGCATGGGGGGACCGTTCAGATCCGCCAAAAAAACGAACAGGCGGATCTGAACGGTCCGCCTGTGTGAAAGGGGCCTTAGACAGATTTGTGAACTATATTTTTGTGTACATAGAAAAAATCTTAAATCTTTGATTTGAGCTCATAAAAAATGGGGGCAAAAAACAAAAGTGTTGAGTTTATAATTTTGTTCAATATAATAAAAAAAATCTTTATTTTACATTCGAACATACAAGTAATATCAACATTCACAGTAACAGAACAAAAACATATCCAGAAAAAACAATGAATAAATGGTCAGGAAGAAAAAGAGAACCACGTGGTACATCGTAGTGAAATTCCTCGAACTGAAATTAAAGCAAAGGTTGGATTTGGTCATAATAATTGAAAGGGAAAGTAACAATAACAAATAGAGAAAAAAAGCAACCAGAATGATAATTTTCACAATTTACCAACTAGTTTCAAGCAAAGTCTTTCTCTCAACTGTGTGCCTAAAGGTGTTCCAATGAAACCATAATTTACTGTAATCTTCAGGTCAGTTATGAGAGGAGAGTATTAGGTGTTACTTTGGACTTGGACTTTGTTACTGATTTAAAGCACTTTAAATGTTTGCGTATGATTTTTGTTTACTGTTAATTTCTGATTGTTATTCACACATGATTTCTCATATTAGGGCAGGCTATAGACAATGCAAACTTCTTTCCTACAACGCATGATTCCTCCATCAACACAGTCCGTGCTGACATGGGAATCTCTCCTGCCTGAGCAATTTGCTCCCGGTGGGGGGCAGGCAGCAGGAGAAGACAGTGATTATTGCTAGTGGTTATAGCAGCAGCTAGCGATAATCGCAAGTGAATCCAGCAGGCTGGTTCTACCCAAGTTGATCAATTAACTTGGTACATTCAGCCTGACCCCAAATGGTTTGAATCTCGGCTGATTCGAACGGTCTATGGCTGGCCTAAGAGTTTAAAAAGGTAGGGCAACACATTTGATTCATATGTTTTGCATTATTGGTATTTAACAATAATGAATGCTGTTCAATTTTATATTTGTACAAAGCACTTTAGCACATTTTTTTAACTTTGTATTTGAACTACTGTACAGTGTTTTGTAGTACATGTCAGTGTTGCTCTCTCATGCCCATTTAGTGTATGTTTTTACACCAGTAACTTCCCAGGCAGTTGTGGGGAGTAATCAGTGGCAGGCTATGAATCAGGCTACTTGACAAGATATTTTCATTGCCATGATATTGGTAACTTTCGCCTAGCTAAACTGTTCCTTTCTAGGTCTTTGCCTTCAAATAAAACCTACTTAAAACATATTATAGGTATGTTGATGTTCTTTGATCCAGGTAAGGGCAGGTCATCACAGGTGCAGGGCATAGGGTACCTAATACATCCAGCAGACCCTTCCAGGGTAGCACTACACATATAAAGAGTGTCAGGATTTACATGCATCATATATGGGCCAGCATCTTAGTCCAGGAAGCACATGTTGACCCAAAATGCCTTAATATGGCTGCAATCGGCAAGGAAGAAACAGGTGTAGTCAGGTGGAGTACTGTGATGTCTTTGACAATTACTTAGCATCCATGCACTTAAAGCGTAACCACTTTTGTTGAGAAAAAAAAATTCCCTTGTGGGTGATCTATGTACATTACAGGATTAGGGAAATAACAAACTTTGTTGCAGATTCCTACCTTTTGTTATTCTGAAGAAATCACTGTGTGTCTGTCTGTGTCCACGTGGCAAGTGTATCTAATTTGAGTGGTTTCATAATTATCAACCAGCTGCTGCAGAATCAGGGGTCTGAGGAAAGTTGCAGGCTCTGCATCCCTGTATTTCCTATTGGGAGTATCCTGCCAAAAATGACATTTTTGTTGCAGGGGATGGCAAAAACCGGACTTATATCTTAGTGCAGACTTCTGGGAAAATCAGTGAGCCAATCACACAAACAGGAAATGATGTTTCTGGGGTGTGGTCAGTACACATTCTGTGTACGGAACAACTCCAGGTAGCCATATTTCATTGCATTTTCAGAAAATTACAGCGGCTGCAGATTAAAAAGGAAAGGTAATTTTAATAACATTCAATTACAATATGACTTGTGTTGCAATTGTATACGCTATATTATTATTTTTTTTTATTTGCTATTTTTTCCCATGACAGTGGAGTTACCCTGTAACATAAAGACTATATCTGGTGCCCAGTTTACATGCCTCTGCGATATTTTAAGGTTATTGAGTCCATATGGCACTCGTTCATATGGGGCACTGGCAGGTGCAAACTTTCCTCGAAAACACTTAAACTTCCATCCTCCTTGGGAGGGTTGGCGGTTCCGGACCTTCCCTTATACTATATAGCTGCTCAGTTGTCCCACGTGTACCACATTGACAAGTAGGATAGGCAGAGGTACCGTCTGCTGGTTTGCACTGACTCCCTGTCCCTCACCCCTTTTGTGACCTGCTGAGGGGCTTGATTGGGTCTCCCAACCCCCCATTTCACACAGGTCTCCCATACAAATATAAAAGAGTCTGGGACCTTGCACTGACGAGAATGGAGTGTACTGCCCCACATAACGATACTCCACTTTGGTTAATAGATTGTTGCCTGAACTCCTACAGATACCAGATCCGATAGCTTAGGTCACTAGGGGCATATATTTGCTCTCACATGTGTTGCATCAGGGAGCCATCAAAACCTTTGACCAACTCAAACAAGAGTTCGAACTCCCCTCCCATATGTTTTTTCGTTACCTCCAGCTGAGTCATGCACTACGAGCACAGTTCCCGCATGGGTGCCCTATACTAGAGATCCTTGATGTCCTCCTGGTGTTGACTGGCACGGACCACCGAAAGATGATAGCTTTGCTTGATGAGATGCTTGTCACCCCTGCAGCTACTAAAGTGGCCAATGCTCTCAAAGCCAGATGGGAACCCTTATTGGGAGAGGTTACAGATGAGGACTGGGGTGATGTGCTCAATGGTGTTAAATGTGTTTCCCCCAAAATGTCAGAGAGGTTCACTCAACTCTGTATACTACATCGGGCCTATCTTACTCCAGAACGTATAGCCAAATTTTGTCTGTCTCGTAGCTCCCAATGCCCCAAATGTCTACTGTCCATTGGCACCTTCGAGCACCTCTTATGGCATTGTCCCCGTATACGCGGCTTTTGGGCTCAAGTGATCCAGTTCTTACACGATCAGATGGGTGCTCCGGTGCTAATGGACACCGGACAATGCTCGTTGGGCCTTTTTCCGGATGCTGAAATGGACGAGCACATGCTTAAATTTCTTCATTTTTTAGCAAGTTGCTCGCTAGGAGATGGATTCAGGCTACAACACCCACCCTGGCTGCATGGCTTAATGAGGTGAATAATGCTCTCCCATTTAAAAAAAAAATTTACACTAACAGGGGTTGCCCAGTTAAATATAATAAAGTATGGGACAGGTGGCTGAACTCTTCCTTAACTTGTATATTTCGATATCTACTGGGGTGCCTACCGGTTCTGTCTGCAGACCATGTCTCACAGGGTGTCCTTTGCTTTGCTTTTTTACATTAACTACGTTGCATGCATGGTTGTGCTAATGTTCTGCTTTCACATCTATTACTTTGATGCTCACGTCTGGATTTCATTTTAGCGTTGTATTTAGTTACTGTTTCTGTTTGTATTTTATCTATGCCTGATTTGGTGCTTAATAAAACTTGTTTTGGATTTAAAAAAAACACTATATCTGGTGCTGAGTCTGCTTAAATGTAAAATCTTTAACATCAGATGTTTCTATAATGAATTACACACCACAACATACAGACACAGAAAGCTCAACATAATGCTAGGCATTTAGCTGCTTTCTTAAGATACTTGCATTGATTGATTTTGTCAGGATGACTTCCAGAGCTCCCGCCAAGGCAGCGAAATGAAGAGTGAAGAATGAAAATTCCCAGAGGAAAATAACAGGGAAGTCACGCTCCAGGAGATCCTGCTAGTTCAAATGCAGTTTAGTAAAAAGATGGCCAAAGGATATTGCTGCTTTCTCCTGGAAAGCATCGCAGCCTTGCGCATTCTCGCAGACAGATGGCTAAATCTATTCTTGAATCCTCCTCGCTAAGTAACATGAATAATGGGTTTTACCTGGACCGTTTCCCCAAGCTAAGCATAGCAGGAGTTCTGCAGGAAAAGGGCATTGCTTCTCCAAGGGTTTAACTGCTACGGAGGCCTTTGATCTGGCTCTTGCACTGACAATCAGCTTTATGTCAGCATGTTCACCCCCCTCGACAGCATCGAGCAGCGTCTGAGTTGACAGATTGGATCTTTTCAGCCAAACGGGTCTTGAAATAGGTTTTCAAGACTAATTTGTGTGTTCAGTCTGAGCTGCACTGACAGGAAGGTGCTGCTCAGCCTGCTAAAACCAAGTAATTGCATAGTTACGAGGATATGGGACCGATCCATTAATTTTATTTTGTTTTATTTCAGATTAGGCTTGACCTGAAACACAGACGCGGAGCAGACAAGAAAACACAGTGGGGAGGTATATCAAATTCTGGTTTCCAAATTGCATTTTTACAACAAACAGCTCCCTCAAACATAAAAGTGAATAAAAAATATAGGAGAATGCTTCAATGATACCAATCTTCTGCGCTACTCAGCTATGAAAGCCATAGGTTCGTTATAGTAGGGTTCCCCTCCTCAGGCATTTTTCAAAATGCTGGAAGAAAATGGGTAATAGCAATGCATAACTTTTTTTTCCCCAAAAAAACATTTTTAACCTGATGATATGGCCAGTGCTGAACTTTGCAATGTGATGCATATTCAGGGACTTTGCCCAAAGCCGGAGTTTCCCTAATTAAATGTAGCTAGGGTGTAAGCAGCCTGCAGGTCCTTTTAAGCTCAGGGCATGGATTGCTTCTGTCTGCTACTGTTGAGGAGGTCCCAGTATTCGGTGTAGAAGAACAATACCTGAATTATGAATATTGATCCACCCAAGCCAATTACTGAAGTTTGGGCAGTGGTATAAACCATGGCAAAGTAATGTGGTTTTGGGCAACTTTGCATAGTGGTCTTTTTCTTCTGGGCCTTGCCTAAGTCTGGGTCCTTTTCCTTTAGAGGACCTTTCCCTAAATTGAATTAACTTTACATTTTACTTATCTTTTCTCTCTTCCACTTCCTGGTTTCCCTGAAGGCAGTGGTTACATAGCACACAGACGTTCCCTGTGAAGGCAATGTTACCTTTCCCTTCAGGGAAATCCCACACCTGTTTGCAGTATTGCACATGCACAAGATGAAGCACGTGAAGTCATGCACCATCAAAAAGTACGGTCATTTCCTGGAGGAAAACTTCCTGGGAAGGTTTTTTTTTCCCCAGCAGATTCCTGTAATGTCCCAGGGTATATGCATGAGATGAATTGCACAACATTATGTGCTTAATCTTGTGCATGTGCAGCTTCATAGAAATTTGAAAATGGTGACATGGGAATAGAGACCCAGGCAGCATAGAGGTGGGACAAAACATTCAAATATGATGAAAAAAGATATAGGATATAGATAAATATGATTGTCCCCCCCCTCCCCTTATTAAGGTATACAGGTTTATAGTAGGGTTGGGAGTGGGAGGGCCCTGTTTAAGGCTCAGTGGAATTTTAGCTGCCCTGCTGGAGGGTATATCGAGAGGGGGCAGGAAGATGTCTGCCTGAATGGAAAGGAATCTTCTTGTGATGACCAGTGTTTCAAATGTTCTGGGTAGAAGCTACTTTTAGACACTGCAAGAAGGATTATTTGCCTGTAAATCAAGGTATCTGTGACTGCCATTAGAGGGTCAAGGGTCAGATTGATTAGAGGGACATTCACTCCAACTTAAGGGAGACCATGATTGCTCCTGCAGGGTCATACATCTGATTTGGCTGTTATTAAAGGGCAAGTATCTATCCAATACTTTTAGAATACCTTTCATACTGGGGTTCCTTTTGGGGTCCCTGTACCCTTAGATCCTCTTGCAATAATAGGGTTTAGAGTGGGTGGGTGTAGGCCTTTTCAACTCACAAAGATGGAGAAGGGTAATGGCAGTCAGGCCGCTACGCTGGCTGCAAGACTGTAGTCCAAGTTGTTTATTAATATATGGTATATGGTATAATTTAGGTCTCTCTGTTGGAAGAGTTAGAATTGTATTCAAATAGGCTGCTGTATAATCAGTAGCTTGTCACGGTGCGCATGGAGAGGCACGGGTGCTTTATTTTTTATTTTTTTTTTTGCTTTTTTTAAATTCTACACTATCCCTTTAATTTTTTTCAATCACTTTTTAATGTTATCACAAGGAAAGTAAATATCTCCTGTGATAGCAAAAGGCAGTGACAGGTATTCTTTTCTGAGAAATCTGGGGTCTTTTAGTCTCTAGCTCGCTCCTCTGCCCTTAAAGCATCTGACTACACCAGATCGGTGTGATCAGATACTTCCCCAATTTAAATATGGCGCTGTTTATATATCCAGGGAAATCGAAGTGATGAAATGCTCAAGGCTTCTGAGTTCTAAGACTATAGAGATGATTTGAGCCATTCTGATCAGCTCTATGTTTAGCTGGCTGCATTGATGACTGCATTCTCAGGTTACCCTGTGGGACAGGAGAGCTTGAGAAAACTGTGGAAGGAAGCTGGGGGGGGGGGGGGGGGTGACAACATACCCTTCCACTACTTGTAAAAGCAATCTAGCAGCTAATTTCACATGAAAGCCAACTGCTGGCTGAAAAGGCTGCACCTGCAAGGGCAAGGCATCATCCCGGTAAAATCTCTCAAAGTCCAGCAACATACCGGTATGTTGATGGTCCTTGTTGGGCTGAACGAAAAAAGAAAACCTAACAGATTCATCCATTCGCATTGATGAAGAAATCTCTGCCAGAAAAATTGTGTGATATGCCCACCATTAGAATATACCGCTCTGCATCCACCAACTTCTAATTATGGGGATACATGCAATGAATGAAAAAATAACCTAAGATTGCTCTATTCACATCGATCGATGTGGATGAAGAAACCTCTGCCAAAAAAAGTGAAAAGAATATATGCCAAAGCATAGGATCGATCTTCTCACTAACCACCCCAGGCCCCTCATATAGGTTCTTTTTTTTTTTTTTTTTATCTGCGGATGAGAAATCTCCTCCAGCAGTGCTGCAAAGGCGTATATATTCTGAGAGCAACATCCTGTTGCTGTCAGAAAAAAACAGATCAGTTCTGCAGCTAAAGGCCGTTCCTGCAAAGCAAGCAATGGTTAACAATAAAACACAGTAAAAACTGAACATTAACTTTTTTTTTAACTTGACTAAACTGTAAACTTTCCAGGCTAGGGTCACTAAAAATGTGACAGTTTCATGACTATCTAACATCTTTCAAGACCCTGTGTGAATGTGTACCCTATACTCCTACTAGTGTATGGTTGTGACGGAAGCAGTCCTTAAGGCAGAGACAAGGTTGGCCTGGACAAGAGGGTCAGTAAACCGGGTATCTCTTTATATTCCGTGTCTGCTACAGACACAACATCTTTCTCGGGGTGACTTTTGGGTCAGGGTACCAGGAATGGCCTCTCATGCATGCATCTGGATTGAGAGTTTGGGCCACAGCACCTTCTGGATACAAAAGGGCCGTGATGATCCCTTACTGAAATTTTAGGAAGGAGTCAATTCTTCCTAAAGCTTTGTAACGTACAAAAGTGTTGATCAGAACCAATTGAAATAAATATATAGACACTTCCTTTTGCTAACTTCTGGCTTTATGGGAAACGAAGTACGGCTTCATTATCTGGTCATTTAAGTCCACCTCTCCCATGTAAACGTTGTAGTGGTTGACACAGGGGCTTCTCAACAACACCAGACACCCTTGTAATTTTGGATTGTCATGTCTGCGTCACTTCACTGTGAGTAATTCATCATTTCTCAAGCAGGCTTTCTCCCCCTTTCTAAATGGGGCATTTTCGAGCCATTGGGGGAGGCCCTGGCGATTAGGTCACACAGTGCCATATGAGCCAATTACAGAATTAAAAAGGTGTCTAAAAAGTGGCACACTTGTATAAAAATTGTCCTCGTACAAGTGGTACCCTTTACGGAACAAGGAAAACACCAAATCCCAAACAATCTTGCCACTGCCCCCCATGTAGTCGGGACATCCGGGCAACTCCACGTGACTTCTCCCTTGTAAATCCGAAAATTACATGTATAGCCTGTTACTCTCTCACAGAGTTTAACCCCATATCTGGTAAGATTTCTGGGGAGAAACTGTTTGAATGCAAGACAGCCAGAAAAATTGATGAGGGACTCATATAAACAGACATTTTGTTGGGACGTATACAAGAGTCACCCGAAGACAACAAAGTTCATTGTCATTGAAATACATAAATCGCATTATATTCTCATATCTACCCCTGGCCATGGCAGCAGAGAACACGGGCATATGATTAATTGGGTCTTTAGACCAATATGACCAGAACGCATTCTTTTTAGTAATTTCCACGTAGAGGGTTAGGCCCAAAAAAGTTTTAAACTTGGAAACCATGATACGTTTCCATTCAAATTGTCTGGCAAGGTTTGAATCTGGATTGGCGGTGATAAATTGCTTGGCATATAAATTGCTTTGGTCCACAGTCAATACAGATCTTGCATGAAAAATAGCTCCAAAAAATCAAGGCAAGCAGTTAAATTTGCAGTTTACACCTGAATTCTGGGTTGGGCAGTGAATGGGGGAAGTAGGGCTGCTGAAGAATCTGTGAGCTGGCCAATCAGGACTTGCAAGCACATCAGGAAGGGCACTATGGGCTCTATGGGTCTCTGTTCTAATTCTTGGTGGCTGAGGGATGCTACTTGTGCTAGCCACTGCACCAGTTTGTACTGCACTTATGGGACTCGCCACATCACTGCAGTGCTGGTGTGTGAAAGACCAGGATATACTAGGCTGCTGGTGCTTGCCATTTTGCCAAAAGGTAGTGTGGCACCAGTACTGGCACTCTGCTGCATTCAAAAATCATCATGGGTGTGTATCGCCTCATCAACCTGGGCACAGGGTCCGGTACACCTGACTTTAGCAGAGACCCCCTACTCCATCATCTGAGCTATCTATCAGGGTGCCACTGCCCTCTACATGTTTATATTCTGAGCCTGATTTTGAGACTGTCAATGAAGTTTCCTTGTCGCTCTCATCTGACATACTCCGAATCCTGTAGGCCTCTTCACTAGTGTACCTTTCGTTGGACATTTTGGCCACTAAATTTAGAGGTACCTAGAGCAACTCACAAGAAAAAGAGTACCTGCCTGTCAGGGACTGCTTGAACCGCTACCAATAATATTTACCTGCTAGTGCCAGCAGAGATCAGGCCTGATCTATGCATTAAGATAAAAAGCCCTCTGTGTGAAGCAGTCTCCCCAGAACCCCCTAATACTTACCTGAGCCCCATCTCTGTCCAGCGATGTCTTCGTGTCCCTTGGCCATCCGGAACTCTCCCTCCTGATTGGCTGAGACACAGCAATGGCGCAATTGGTTCCCGTAGCTGTCAATCAAAGTCAGTTAGCCGATCAGGAGAGAGAGGGTGTGGGGCCAAACTGTAGCTCAGTGCCTGATTGGACACACAGAGCTGCAGCTCAGCTCAGGTGTCCCCATAGCAAGCTGCTTGCTATGGGGGCACTCGACAGGAGGGAGAGGCTAGGAGGAGCTAAAATGGTCTGTCACTGCCAAGCTTTTTATGTTCGCAAAATGATACTCCAATTTGGCCAAAGAATAGGAGACCACATTTACTGTTCAGGAAATGGAAAGATACTTACTCCAGTTACAAGACATATAGGTTTGCATCGGAAATATGATAATACGGTGGTCTCCTTTTTTGTTTTCAAAGTTATTCTTCAGACCCACAGGTTGGAGACTGGGATAAAGGGATCCTACAGCGTGAAATGCTCTAGATTGAACGGTTGAACGCTACTTTTTCCCCAGGGTTGAATGAAATGATAACACACAAACCATTTTGTAATACTAGGTGTTTTGATTTGACTGGACTGCTGTTGTTTACAGATTTATATTTTTTAATTTTTTTTAGAGCACTTAGATCTGATTTTTGTTTTTTTGCATTGCTTTGTTTCTTTGCTCTTTTCTCTTATCCTTTTATTTCTGATCTCTTTCTGCTTAGATGTGGCTATCTGGATTAAGGTCTGTTCCATGCATAATCGATAGGGCAGTATGTACGCCAAATCAAAATATACATTTGTTTGTCAAATTTTACTTTATATATGTAATTGTTTTTGATAAAGTTTGTTGTATACATTTACTCCTGCTGCAATTGTGCTTTGCTGGACTTGGTGTAATTCTGGATATTTTTCCGGGACTGGATGTGGTTGGTAGCTTGACTACTACATGGTGCTGGTGGAATTTTGTTGGGCGAGTATAAGATTCCTGGAGTGGTGGGGAATTGCCTTCTACTTCCTGGTTCCCTCCTCTTGCCTGTTTGACCGCCGAGTTGTGTTCGCTCCGCTTCTTAGCAACTTCATTAATGGCAGTGTGCATGTGCCGTTTTGGGTCCGGTCCGGTAAAGTCATTAGCTGGTCAGCTGGGCGTTGCTGGATTGGAGCAGATTTAGGTAGTTACACTTCACTCCTAGTTTGTCATGGCGGTGGGTGTTCATGTATAGGTACTTTCCTTCAGGTACACATTAAAATCTTACCTTGGCTTCTTTTACCCAGTTTTTGGAGCATGCATCTATTGGTGTTTTTTTACGCTTTTGTTGTCTTTTAAGGGTTTGCTTTCTCACTGACCCCCACCTATTGTGACCATGGATTGGGGTGTTTGATCCATCTGCTGTGCCTTTTTACGAATCTGCCCTTATTGATTAGGTAATATAATGCTTCAACAATAGTTTTTGTCCTAAAATATGATGCATATTTTTAGGAAGCGTAATGACCTGTTTTTTTGCTTTCCAAGGTATTACTTTATATATATATTTGTCTTTCTAGATGCAGTTATACCTTTTGGGCATTTACATACCAATTTTTGTCACGACTTGCCATGATATATCTGGCCATCTATTTGATATACTGCTAATACTGTTATCTATGGTGTTCATCTGGTTGGTGCTTTGCTTTGTCCCACCTGCCTCTTAAGTTTGGAATCAGTACTTGTTTGGTATGTATGTCTTTCTTTGGATTATCATCCATTTCGATAGCTATTCTATAGAGCAAAAAGAACAAGAAAGGGTGCACCGACCTAGCGCATTATCCTCAATGTAAGGCTTTATTTAAATGACATTAAAAATGGCTACTCATAGACGTAGATAAAAGTAAAGCGTATCAAGCTGAATTGCTCAAAAGTCAGTGTTTAGTCCATATAATCGTCCATGATGAGATGACTGACGCGTTTCGAGGCCTAGCCTCTTCCTCAGAGCCACTCTGAGGAAGAGGCTAGGCCTCGAAACGCGTCAGTCATCTCATCATGGACGATTATATGGACTAAACACTGACTTTTGAGCAATTCAGCTTGATACGCTTGATACGCTTTACTTTTATCTACGTCTGTGAGTAGCCATTTTTAATGTCATTTAAATAAAGCCTTACATTGAGGATAATGCGCTAGGTCGGTGCGCCCTTTCTTGTTCTTTTTGCTTTTAGTATCGGTGGACTACCCCAGTCCGTTAAGGGCAGCAAGACTCTAGCCATCTGAGAAGCCAGTTGTCAGTCCCGTGAAGTGTGTGGTCGAGGGGCCTGGATACCAAGCGCAGGAGAAGGGTGGTTACACCTTATTGTTTTTTGGAGCTATTCTATAGAGGCCTGGTTACATATTATTTGAATAGTTACAATGATTGATGCTATATACATATAGGTACCGTGGGGTAAGTGCCGGATTAGCCACCAATTCTAGAATCTGTTTACCTTTACAACTTTGCTGCTCTTTTGAGCAATCCACAACAGTCATCTGTTACTAGTATTACTTTGTACATTTCCTGTTTTTGTTGTAGAATTTTACTCCCTCATTATACTCCTGAAGAAGCAGGTTTCCCTGAAACATGTTGAGACTGGCTTACTATATGTCAACCTCCATTATGGATTAACATCTTTTTGGTGCGAGTTGGCACCACCTTCATGGTTGCAGTACAGGCACTTTTTTAGTAAAAAAAAGTTTTATTGTGATGTTATTTGTAATAATAAAATTATATGTTTTTAAATCTTGTGTAACGTCCTTGTTGGTACTAAGAAAAGTCCTGTTGCCCCCTCACTTCTACCCAATAGATTCATGTTTTAGGATGTAGGTACCATTATACTGGGTTAAATAAATACCCATCAGTATTGAGCACTTGGTTTTTGTACATGGTATTATAATTATAGACAGATGGATGCCTATTATAGACCTCCAAAATGAATGACAATATAGGTCGGGTCTGAATATGACTGACAAAAATAATTTTTAACCATTTGCCAGCCATGCATTCATCTGTGAAGCATTTATGTTAACATGACTGACAGAAATCCTTGTCCTTGCCTGGGCATGTCAATTATATAAAAGCAATCCATTTCTGTCTGAAACTTATCAGTAGCTCCTAGCTCAAAACGTATTTTACTCTTAAGAACTATTTGGAGTCAGTGATGACCATCATCTTCAAACTCTGCAAACTTCTGTAGATATTGTAGATATTGATCTGGACACCAATCCCATGGCTTACTTGCTTCATGACATGCCTTTCGCCAAGAAATGATGCAAAAAATCTCTCAAAGTTCACTTAATCAGTGCTGCCAGAGCATTCATTTCGGTCTCATCCAAACCACACTGTCCCAGACTATTCAATGGTTTGCACGCATCAATGAACTAAAGTGCATGGAAGATCTTAGACTGTCTCTCAGCTGCCAGGAGGAAAGATTCTAGTGCACGTGGTATTATTGGAACAAATTGATGACCAAACCTCTAAGAACAAAACAGTCTGCCCACCTGGACTTTTTCTTACCTTTAGCATTTACACTACCTTACCTTACCCCACCCAAACTCATTTGTTCTCATTCTGTCCTTTACCGCTTCCCCTGTTTGTACCTCTTCCCTGCTTCCAACCCACATTATTTATAACATGCCTCTTAACCAAGGTGGCGATGAGGGCAAAACATGGGATCTCTGTCCACAACTATATGTATATTCCAACCAAAGCCTACAAAAGCATTTGTTACCTCTTCAAAATTATCGATGAGTAAACCATCACTGTAGAAATGTTAGTGTATGGACCATTTGTCTTGTATGTTATTCAAGAATTATGTTCTTTAACCACTTCTGCACCAAAAGATTTCCCCCCTTAATGACCAGGTAACTTTTTGCATTTTGTCACTGCGTTATTTTAACTGACAATTGCGTGGTCGTGTAATGCTTTACCCAAAAAAAAAAAATTATGTTCTTTTTTTCCCCACAAATAGAGCTTTCTTATGGTGGTATTTGATCACCTCTGCCATTTTTATTTTTTGCGCTAAAAAAACAAAAAATGAGCGACAATTCAGAAAAAAAAAATCAATATTTTTCACTTTATGCTATATAACATTCCCAATAAAAAAAAATTAAAAATCAAATTTTTTCATCATTTTAGGCCAATTTGTATTCTGCTACATAATATTAGTAAAAACAAAAAAACAATAATCGTATTTTGATTGGCTTGCGCAAAAGCTATCACGTCTACAAACTAGGGGAAAGATTTATGTCATTTTTATTTTTTTTTATTTTTTTTTTAGTTGTAATGGTGACAATCAGCGATTTTTAGCGGGACTGCAACATTGCAGTGGACAGATCGGACACCTAACTGACATTTTTGACACTTTTGGGGGGGGGCAGTGACATTACTACAGTAATCAGTGCTAAAAATATGCACTGTTACTGTACTAATGACACTGGCAGGGATGGGGTTAACCCAGGGGCAATCAAAGGGTTAAATATATGCCTAGGGGGTGTTTTCTAACTGTGGGGGGAGGGTGGGCTTATAGAATCAACACAGGGACTTGTGTTTCTAAATAAGAGGAACACAGGAGCCCTGTGTTGATTGCGGACTGCTGTTTTTGCAATGGAAGATCACCGTTCTGTCTCCACGGGGAGCGATCACAGGTGCCCGGCGGCAATCTCGGCCTCTGGTCCTGTGGATCAGCTTCCCTGCTGGTGAATGGGCACGTGTGCACGTGCCCTCTCAATCGCTCCCGTGAAGTGTCGTACAGGTACGACAATTCACGGGAACCTGCCACCGTATATCTGCGGTGGCCGGTCGGCAGGTGGTTAATGTCGAAATAAAGGCAATACTTTTCTTTATTTTGTATAGCATAAGAGAGGGTTATAACCTCTGTTGTTTTTTTTCTTGCCATCTGCCTCCCATGGGGTCGATTTCCCTTCACTTTCTGTCCCATTGTCAAAACAGGAAGTGAGGGAAAATCCCTCCAAAGTGGTTGTCTTCATGGTCACCAGAACTTCCTATTGGGAAATTTCCCCTATATTCCTGTTCTGTGGTCAACCCAAAACTTGAGATTTTCTTTCACTTTCGATGATAATGGCAAACATGACAAATAGAAAGGGGGAATCTCCCCAATGGGGACACAGATAGCAATAAGTTATCCGACTTCTTCTCCAATCTATCTAAAACTGAAAATGAAAAGTGGTTGTAAAGGCTTAAGGTTTTTTTTACGGTAATGCATTCTCTCCATTACAGTAAAAAACCTTCCATTTTCAGCTCCTTCCAGCCTAACCTGAGCCTGATCTCGATCCAGCACTTTGCCCCAGAGCAGTAGCGCTGCTCCCTCTCTCCTAACTGGACATAGGGGCAACAGTGGGAGACATTGGCTCCCACTGCTGTCAATCAAATTCTGTGATTTGGGGGGTACGGGTCACAAGTGCCCCCATGGAAAGTGGCTTGCTATGGGGGCAATACACATGTTCTCCAGCACACCATGGATCTTAAGTTGCAGTCCATAACTTTTATTGCAGATAGATCACATCACAAAAGAATAAGTGCAGTGTTTCAGAGCCACGCAGGACCTTTTCGTCACAAGGCTATCAAAGTGGTCCTGCGTGGCTCCGAAACGTTGCACTTATTCTTTTGTGATGTGATCTATTTGCGATCTATATACCAGTTTTGGACTGCAATTGAAGATCCATGGTGTGCTGGCGAACATGTGTATTGAGCTATGATATATCCAGTATCCAGCTGGTAATTGCTACAGCCTGTGATCCAGAAACGTGTGCGATTGGAATAGAGACAAGATTGCTATGGGGGCACTCGGAGCTAGAGGTGTACCGAACTGTTCGCCGGCGGACAGTTCCCCGCGAACTTAGCATGTTCGCGTTCGCCGCTGCGGGCTAACATATGCGATGTTCGGTCCGCCCCCTATAATACATCATTGAGGCAAACTTTGACCCTGAACTTCACAGTCAGCAGGCACATTTCCAGCCAATCAGCATACCTCCCTCCCACACCCTCCCACCTCCTATAAATAAGCAAGGGCAGCATCCATCTTAGATCATTCTGAAGCAGTGTGTGTTAGTGAGAGCAGGGAGAGCTGCTGCTGCTGCTGCTGCTGCTGCTGCTGCTGCTGCTGTTAATAGCTAGGGACAGTTGTCAGTGTTCCTGGTCTTGCTAGTCAGTGTTCTTGGTCCACTACTGCTGTAAGTACAGGTGTGTGTATGGATTGTCTTCAGATTTGGTAAATATTTCTTTTGCATTTGCGCGCTATTCTTTTTTAATATACATGTCTTTTGGTTCATAGCTGCAGCAGCTTTAGAAATACATGGGTATGCTCCCCCAAATTTTTTGCCTGTTTATTATGTATTCGGTCTGACCAGACTATCGAGGTTGAGCAACCCTCCCCACCCCCCCACACACACCTGTACTCAATCAGTGTCCACCATCAAGTGGATATAGGAGGAGTCCCCTGTAGTGCATTTGCACATCCTTCCCAGCAAAGAGTATTATCTCCAAGGGTTAGAAAGGCTTGATTCATCTCTTTTTCATGGATAGTGTAGGACCCACTGATAATGGGGTACTTTGACGCAGTAGTGGGCTTGAGCACGATATGGCCATATGGTGGGACCAAACCCCCATTTTTATTTATGAATTGTCTTCAGATTTGGTAGTTATTTCTTTTGCATTTGCGCGCTATTCTTTTTTAATATACATGTCTTTTGGTTCATAGCTGCAGCAGCTTTAGAAATACATGGGTATGCTCCCCTAAATGTTTTGCCTGTTTATTATGTATTCGGTCTGACCAGACTATCGAGGTTGAGCAACCCTCCCCACCCCCCCACACACACCTGTACTCAATCAGTGTCCACCATCAAGTGGATATAGGAGGAGTCCCCTGTAGTGCATTTGCACATCCTTCCCAGCAAGGAGTATTATCTCCAAGGGTTAGAAAGGCTGGATTCATCTCTTTTTCATGGATAGTGTAGGACCCACTGATAATGGGGTACTTTGACGCAGTAGTGGGCTTGAGCACGATATGGCCATATGGTGGGACCAAACCCCCATTTTTATTTATGGATTGTCTTCAGATTTGGTAGTTATTTCTTTTGCATTTGCGCGCTATTCTTTTTTAATATACATGTCTTTTGGTTCATAGCTGCAGCAGCTTTAGAAATACATGGGTATGCTCCCCCAAATTTTTTGCCTGTTTATTATATATATATATATCTAGTGTCCCCAAAAGCCCTTTTAAGGGCTGGTAATTGAGGATTTTTTTTTATTTATATATATATATATATATATCTATTGTACACTGCAGTTGCCTGCCCGCTGTGTGTGAGAGGCCACAGACACACCACAGACTATACTGTGTGCACACCACACTCATTTCGGGTGGCACAGGCACACTATCGTTCATTTTAAAAAATATATTTTTTTTCCTCTTTCATAATTGCAGTGAGTGCTGTGTCAGGTCCACAGAGTGTACTGTACCCACTGCAGTGCACTGCCCACCACTGATATATATACGGTGGCACAGCATCTTGTTGCAAATTAAAAAAAAAAATGTATATTTTTTATTATTGCAGTTGCCTGGGCTGCCAGTGACTGTCAGGTCCACAGAGTGTACTGTGCCCACTGTAGTGCCACTGCGTGCCCACCCACCACTGATATATATACGGTGGCACAGCAGCTTGCAAATTAAAAATATATATATTTTTTTATAATTGCAGTTGTCTGGGCTGCCAGTGACTGTCAGGTCCACAGAGAGTGTACTGTGCCACTGCCCACCCACCACTGATATATACGGTGGCACAGCAGCTTGCAAAGTAAAAAAATATATATTTTTTTTATAATTGCAGTTGCCTGGGTGCCAGTGACTGTCAGGTCCACAGAGAGTGTACTGTGCCACTGCCCACCCACCACTGATATATACGGTCGCACAGCAGCTTGCAAATTAAAAATATATATATTTTTTTATAATTGCAGTTGCCTGGGCTGCCAGTGACTGTCAGGTCCACAGAGAGTGTACTGTGCCACTGCCCACCCACCACTGATATATACGGTGGCACAGCAGCTTGCAAATTAAAAATATATATATTTTTTTATAATTGCAGTTGCCTGGGCTGCCAGTGACTGTCAGGTCCACAGAGTGTACTGTACCCACTGCCCAACACTCCTATAGGGTGGCACAGCACCTTGCACTCATAGTACAACACATTAAAAAAAAAAATGACAGGCAGAGGCAGGCCACCCCGCAAGGGTCGTCGTGGTCGTGGTGCTGTGATTTCCTTAGGCCCTAGAATAATGCCCAGTGTTCAGAGGCCACCATAGACCCTGAACTCAAAAAATTCTGAGGACATAGTTGACTGGCTTACACAGGACACCCAATCGTCTACAGCTTCCGCTCGGAACCTTAATGCACCATCCTCCTCCAGCTCAGCTTCGGGCACCTCTCAATTTACCACTCACCAGCCCGCCGGCACCACCACCAACACTAGCACCACAGCCGCTTCACTTGATCCGTCAGAGGAGTTATTTTCACATCAGTTGGAAGAAATAAGTGATGCGCAACTATTAGTGCCAGAGGATGTAGATAACGGGGATATGTCTCAGTCAGGCAGCATTATACACATGGACGTACATTGTGATGATGATGATGATGTTGTACCTGCTGCTGCTGCCTTTGCTGAGTTGTCAAGTGAAGCGGCTGATGATGACGATGTGTCTGTGGATGTCACCTGGGTGCCTGCTCGAAGAGCAGAAGAAGAGGGGGAAAGTTCAGATGGGGAGACAGAGAGGAGGAGGAGGAGACGAGTTGGAAGCAGGGGGAGGAGGTCATCGCAAGGAGCTAGTGGCGCAGTCAGACAGCATGTAGATTCGGCACCCAGGGTCAGCCAGACAGCACGCCAATCAACGCAAGCTGTTGCCACCACCAGAATGCCGTCCTTGCAAAGCTCAGTAGTGTGGCATTTTTTTTGTGTGTCTGCCTCTGATATCAGCGATGCCATTTGTAACCTGTGCCAAAAGAAACTGAGTCGTGGGAAGTCCAACACCCACCTAGGTACAACTGCTTTGCGAAGGCACATGATCTCACATCACAAACGCCTATGGGATCAACACATGAGTAAAAGCAGCACACAAACTGAAAGCCACCATCCTTCTCCTGGTCCAGCATCTTCAGCCACGTCAACCACTGCTGTCCTCCATGCCCCCTATCAACAACCCGCCCCTCCGCCTCTCACCTTCAGCAGTTCCTGCTCATCTGCCCACAGTCAGGTGTCTGTCAAGGAAATGTTTTAGCGTAAGAAGCCAATCTCACAGAGTCACCCCCTTGCCCGGCGTCTGACAGCTGGCTTGTCGGAACTCTTAGCCCGCCAGCTTTTACCATACAAGCTGGTGGAGTCTGAGGCCTTCAAAAAATTTGGCGCTATTGGGACACCGCAGTGGAAGGTACCCGGCCGAAATTATTTTTCACAAAAGGCAATCCCCAACCTGTACTCTATTGTGGAAAATGAAATCATGTCACGTCTGGCACACAGTGTTGGGGCAAGGGTCCATCTGAGCACTGATAGCTGGTCTGCAAAGCACGGTCAGCGCAGGTATATCACTTACACTGCGCATTGGGTAAACCTGCTGGCGGCTGCCAAGCATGGAATGCGTGGCTCTGCTGCAGAGGAGTTGGTGACACCGCCACGACTTGCAGGCAGGCCTGCTGCCACCTCCTCTACTCCTCCTACTCCATCCTCTTTGCTAACCTCCTCGGCTGAGTCCTCTTCTGCTGTTGCGTCTTGCTCCACACCAACTGCACCCCCCCAGCTCCCCAGGGGCTATTCCACATGCCGGATACGACAGTGTCACGCTGTCTTGGGGTTGACTTGCCTGAAAGCAGAGAGTCACACCGGACCAGCACTACTGTCCGCCCTGAACGCACAGGTGGATCAGTGGCTGACCCCGCACCAACTGGAGATCGGCAAAGTGGTGTGTGACAACAGAAGCAATTTGTTGGCGGCATTGAATTTGGGCAAGTTGACACATGTGCCGTGCATGGCACATGTGTTGAATCTGATTGTACAACGCTTTGTGCAGAAGTACCCAGGCTTACAGGACGTCCTCAAGCAGGCCAGGAAGGTGTTTGGCCATTTCAGGCGTTCCTACACGGCCATGGCGCACTTTGCAGATATTCAGCGGCGAAACAACATGCCAGTGAGGCGCTTGATTTGCGACAGCCCGACACGTTGGAATTCAACACTGCTAATGTTCGACCGCCTGCTCCAACAAGAAAAAGCGGTCAACGAGTATTTGTATGACCGGGGTGCTAGGACAGCCTCTGCGGAGCTGGGTATTTTTTTGCCACGTTACTGGACGCTCATGCGCAATGCCTGTAGGCTCATGCGTCCTTTTGAGGAGGTGACAAACCTAGTCAGTCGCACCGAAGGCACAATCAGCGACATCATCCCATATGTTTTCTTCCTGGAGCGTGCCCTGCGAAGAGTGCTGGATCAGGCCGTAGATGAGTGTGAAGAGGAAGAGGAAGAGTAGTGGTCACCATCACCACCAGAAACAGCCTTACCATCGCTTGCTGGACCTGCGGCAACACTGGAAGAGGAGTCTGAGGAAGAGGAGTCAGAGGAGGAATGTGGCTTTGAGGAGGAGGAACACCAACCACAGCAGGCATCCCAGGGTGCTCGTTGTCACCTATCTGGTACCCGTGGTGTTGTACATGGCTGGGGGGAAGAACACACATCAGTGAGGACGAGGAATTGGCCATGAGTAGCTCGGCATCCAACCTTGTGCAAATGGGGTCTTTCATGCTGTCATGCCTGTTGAGGGACCCTCGTATAAAAAGGCTGAAGGAGAACGACCTGTACTGGGTGGCCACGCTACTAGACCCCCGGTATAAGCAGAAAGTCTCTGATATGTTACCTAATTACCGGCAGGCGCAAAGGATGCAGCAGCTACAAAATAAGTTGAAAAGTATGCTTTACACAGCATATAAGGGTGATGTCACAGCACAACGGGAATCCAACAGGGGAAGAGATGAAAGTAATCCTCCTCCTACCACCACAACCACGCCGGCAGGCTTGACCTGTGGCCTGAGCTATCCCAATTTGCCATTGAACTTCTGGCCTGCCCCGCTTCAAGTGTACTGTCAGAAAGGACCTTGAGCGCAGCAGGAGGTATTGTCACTGAGAAGAGAAATCGCCTAGGTCAAAAAAGTCTTGATTACCTCACGTTTATTAAGATGAATGAGGCATGGATCCCGAAGGGACTGACAGTGGGGGATGCATTTGACTAAAAAAGGCCTGGTGATGACTGAGATGCCTTGGGCTAAAAATGGTCCACACGCTGCTGTATTTAATCATTCTCTGCATGCCGGATGACTTACGTGACGTCTCCGCCACCAACTACGGTTCAAGCCGCAATGTTTTAGTGCACTTTCTGCCTTGAAAACCTCCATTTTTCAGGCCGCTGCCAAAGCAGCGGCTGCAACAATACCTGCTTTTTCATGCATGTGTACATGCCTAATTTTTCTGGCCTCTGGTGCTACACTGTGGCTGCAAAAAAACAAAAAACAAAAAAAAAGGCACATACATGTGTCAATTCCCCTTTGTGATCGTTACCTTGTCGTGGTGAAGGGGCTTGCGTATCACAATGAAGCGATCACCTCTAGGAGTGTGTTGGCACACCCCAGATGATAAGGTCGTTGCTTCATTGTGAACAGACCAAAAGCGATCCGCGGGATAATTTTTTATAGAAAAATCATTCATTTTCTTTCATTCTTTCTGCGGAGCTGGGTATTTTTTGGCCGCGTTACTGAATGCTCATGAACAATGGCTGTAGGCTCATGCGTCCTTTTGCGGAGGTGACAAACCTGGTGGTCAGTCGAACCCAAGGCAACATCATCGACCTCATCCCATATGCGTTTTTTCTGGAGCGTGCCCTGCGAAGAGTACTGGATCAGGCTGTAGATGAGCATGAAGAGTTGTGGTCCCCATCACCACCAGAAGCAGCCTTGTCATTGTCAATTGCTGGACCTGTGGCAACGCAGAGAGAGGAGTCTGAAGAAGAGAAGTCAGAGGAGGAAGGTGGCTTTGAGGAGGTGGAATACCAGCCACAGCAGGCGTCCCAGGGGGCTTGTTGTCACCTTTTGGGGACCCTTGGTGTTGTACGTGGCTGGGTGGAGGAAGAGACCTTCAATGATTTCAGTGAGGACAAGGAACGGGACATGGCTAGCTTGGTATCCAACCTTGTGCAAATGGGGAGTTTGCGGTTGTGCAAATGGACTGACTGACTGACTGTTAAACGGGGAGTTTGGTCTGTCAGAGTTTGGTCTGTCACTGTGAAGCGGGCGTAACCCTTACACTACTTGACCGATACAACATCATACCTGATCGTATTCACACACTGGATGTTTTAAAGCACGTTATTCCAAACAATTTAGGAATGTTAGGTGATTTATGCCCTTTATGGATCAAAACCCGACTCTGCGTCAACTACGTAATTTTCCATGGGAGTTTTGCCATGGATCCCCCTCCGGCATGCCACAGTCCAGGTGTTAGTCCCCTTGCAACAACTTTTCCATCACTATTGTGGCCAGAAAGAGTCCCTGTGTGTTTTAAAATTCGCCTGCCTATTGAAGTCTATGGCGGTTCGCCCGGTTCGCGAACATTTGCCGATGTTCGCGTTCGCCGTTCGCGAACGGCGAAATTTAGGTTCGCGACATCACTACTCGGAGCCGAGAGCCCCGGCGGTGGACCCCAGAAGAGGAGGTTCAGGGTGGCTTTGTGCAAATCCATTGCACAGAGCAGGTAAGTATGAGATGTTTTTTATTTGCTGCAAAATCGCGTACATGTACGTCATTTCATGTGAATCATGTGGTCACGTAAATCATGTAGTTATACTGTGATGAATACTGCAGCTACAGGATTCATACCGGTATGTTTTTTTTTTGGGTGGCGCTGAGCTTACAGTAATTAGCAGCTAGATGGCTTTTACAGGCAGTGTATGCCCCCCCCCCCCGCCACCTGCAGGTGCCTTTTCTTGGCTTCACCATCCCGCCAGTGAGCCCACAATGAAGCAGTCGGTTCTGCCGCCTTCCTATAGAGCTTGACGAGGACTAGAAGGTCCCCTATGAGGTCTACAGTATAGGAAACCGGGAGCAACGAGCATTTTAGTCACTTCTGGTTTCCCCGGATGTAAACAGTGCCATATTTAAATATTGAAAGCATCTGATCACACTGATCTTGGTGTGAGCCAATGCTTTTAAGGGCAAAAAAGACATCTGGGGTCTAATAGAACCCAGATCTCTCCATAAAGAGTACCTGTAACTGCCTATTGATGTCACAAGGGATGTTAACATTCCTTGTGATTTAATCATCCCCTCTTCTTTTTATAACAGTCTGCAAATGTCTGGGGACTGAGGAGACAAGTTGCTCAAGTTTAGGAATAGGAATGTTATCCAATTCTTGTCTAATACAGGCTTCTAGTTGCTCAACTGTCTTAGGTCTTCTTTGTCGTATCTTACTCTTTATGATGTGCCAAATGTTTTCTATGGGTGAAAGATCGGGACAGCAGGCTGGCCATTTCAGTACCCGGATCCTTCTTCTTTGCAAACATGATGTTGCAATTGATGCAGTATGTGGTCTGGCATTGTCATGTTGGAAATGCAAGGTCTTCCCAGAAAGAGACGACGTCTGGATGGGAGCATATGTTGTTCTAGAACTTGGATATACCTTTCAGCATTGATGGTGCCTTTCCAGATGTGTAAGCTGCCCATGCCACACGCACTCATGCAACCCCATACCATCTGAGATGCAGGCTTCTTAACTGAGTGCTGAAAACAACTTGGGTTGTCCTTGTCCTCTTTAGTCCAGATGACATGGTGTCCCAGTTTTCCAAAAAGAACTTGAAATTTTGACCACAGAACAGTTTTCCACTTTGCCACAGTCCATTTTAAATGAGCCTTGGCCCAGAGAAAATGCCTACGCTTCTGGATCATGTTTAGATATGGCTTCTTTTTTGGCCTATAGAGCTTTATCCGGCAACAGCGAATGGCACGGTGGATTGTGTTCACCGACAATGTTTTCTGGAAGTATTCCTGAGCCCATATTGTGATTTCCATTACAGTAGCATTCCTGTATGTGATGCAGTGCCGTCTAAGGGCCCGAAGATCACGGGCATCCAGTATGGTTTTCCGGCCTTGACCCTTACGCACAGAGATTGTTCCAGATTCTCTGAATCTTTGGATGATATTATGCACTGTAGATGATGATAACTTCAAACTCTTTGCAATTTTTCTCTGAGAAACTCCTTTCTGATATTGCTCCACTATTTTTTGCTGCAGCATTGGGGGAATTTGTGATCCTCTGCCCGTCTTGACTTCTGAGAGACACTGCCACCCTTTTTATACCCAATTATGTTGCCAATTGACCTAATAAGTTGCAAATTGGTCCTCCAGCTGTTCCTTATATGTACATTTAATTTTTCCGGCCTCTTATTGCTACCTGTCTCAACTTTTTTGGAATGTGTAGCTCTCATGAAATCCAAAATGAGCCAATATTTGGCATGATATTTCAAAATGTCTCACTTTCAACAATTGATATGTTATCTATATTATATTGGGAATAAAATATGTTTATGAGATTTGTAAATTAGTCCATGTCTTTTTTACTCACAATTTGTACAGTGTCCCAACTTTTTTGGAATCGGGTTTGTATATTTTTTTTAAAAGAACACCCCATGCTTGAGTGCAAAGGTGAATGCAAGCGTTGTTTTCGCATGCATGCATAAATAGGAATCGCACCACACATGTGAGGAATTGCTGTGAAAGTTAGAGCGAGAACAATAATTGTAAAGGCTTTTAAAGTGTCGAAATGGAGATTTTTAAATAACATAGTTTGTTGAAATTCCAAAAGCAAAATCAGATATGTCGGGCCTATTGGGGGTTGATTAAAATAATAATAGGTAAAAAGAAAAGGGATTTTAAAAGCCATGTATTCATATAATGCATAAGAGATTCTGAATGGCTTCCATGTTGTTTCTAAGGTCAAACAAAGTTCATATATACTTGTTAAACAAAATGTCTCTCACAGGCTTACAAAGGGTCTATGGTTTCAACAGAGATCTTTGTATTTCTATGTAATCGTAAATAAGATCCCTTTTGACATCTCGATCAGATAAAACTTAGTCAGTCTGACGCTATGTTAAGGGGGATATCTCAGTCTGTCTATAAGTATATAACAATGGACAATACCCCAGTATATTCTAGCAGACATTTAAAGATGAACCATATAAGTTTTTATAGATACATTATCATATGTGAGAAGATATTAGCCATAATTATGTCATTATATTATGTAAGGCATATACATATATATTTAGGAATGTTATATCACATTTTGGGTTTATATTCTCAGTAATAATCTTACTTAGAATTATTTTTCTAATAAGTGTAAGGACATATGTATCTCGTCACTAGTTGCCTCATTTCAGAGAAGTCTAGTCTAAGTGCTCAAGGTGTCGTAAATATTCCCAAACCTAGACTATGTCTGACAGCCCAATGTCACAATCCAAATAAGTAATGGCTATTCACTAGCTAGAGGTCAAGAGGTCATGAGATAAGAAGGATGGGTAATTGTTTCAAATTATGTTAAATACAAAATCTAATGAACGGTACGATACTGCCCTCTGGAGGCGAAATACCAGGTGCAGTCTTGAGATAATTTCAGATTTTCCATATAAAAATATTATATTGTCTTAAATAATATAATTATTGAAATGGCATTACTTGCCAAGATGAATAATGGAAATACAGGTGGACATTTATGTATGTACTGGTAGTCTGGACAAAGTTTTATGTTGTGTTTTATGATTAATCTCACATATAGAGAAATCATCCTTATTTTATTATACCAAGTTTTGGGTTAATTATCAAAAGAGGTGTGTCTCTGACCTCATCAGTTTAGGTATAGAATATCCCGACCAATAGGGATAATGTTTCATCCCTCTGGGTTTTACTTATGGTAATTTTTATAGCTCTTTGTTCTTACCATATAAAAGACCAACCCAGATGAGAGAGATCGACACTTTACACTACTGACAACACACCTCACACTTACACCACACACGCTATTACATTTTTCGATAGACTCATCCAGACATACTCCCTGGTCCACATCATTCATCTGAAACTTGGAGGAAACTCCTCCCTCACTGGCATCCATCTTAGGACTCTGGTAACACCATCTTAAGTGTGGTAATTATGCCTTGCTATGTTATTTGATTTTATTCAACAATTGTTTATTCTTACCTTATATGTTTTATATTGCATATTTTAGGGTAATGAGATTACAATCCCAGCCGTATAAACCATAGTAGATTTTTCTCTAAAAAGCTGATTTTTGTTTTTATACATTTTTATTAATATCAGATTAAGTGCATTATTTGCAATTTTAAGTCTTCCGTTTTGCACGGCTTATTCTCATTCCTTCTGCAGTGGAATGACTTTGGGCCCTGTGATTCGCAGACCATTGTAGTCTGTTTATATAGAACATTAATTTATGGCTTATACTATACCTGGGAAGAAATGGTAATCTTGCTTTCATTTTGTTTTGGTTTCACTTTCACTTTGTTTTACTTTCACTTTCATTATTGAGCTAAACATCACATTGCATTGATTATTTGAAGTTAGTATTTTTCTGTAGAGTTATCTTTTTGTGTCACTTCCTGTTTGATCATATATTGTGTTTACATGTCTTGAGAATAAATATTTTATATATATTCCACGCTGTAGACTGTACTCACTAAGATTGGTATATGCTTTTAAAAAGAAATTAATCAATTAAAAAGAATTCACGACATTGATTTATGGCATAAGTGGAGACTCTCCTTTCTCACAGATCTTTGCTTATTAACCATAAATAAATACACTGCTATATTCAGAGCAGTATAAATATTCTGACATAAGTACGAGCGCAAGATATTTATTATTAAATATTCTTACAGATAAAGGCCTGGTCTTTACCACTTGCCGACTACCCTATAGCAGTCTTACTGCTACAGGGCGGCCATTGTGCACAGGATCACCTATATATACTAAATGTGTGCCGCTACCGTCTCTCGCCTGTCCAACGGCACCTGACGATCATCAGAGACAGAACTGCAATGTTCTGACAGGTGGGAAGACATGGATCCTGTGTCTCTGCAAGGCAGGGACTAGGATCCATGTCTTCTCCTAGTAAAAGCACCTCCCACAGTTTAGAAAAACACTGGTCAGGCACACAGTTCCCCCTTTGATCGCTCCTGATATTAACACCTTCCCAGCCAGTGTCATTAGTACAGTGACGTTGCATTTTTTTTTAGCACTGATCACTGTATTAGTGTCACTGGTTCCCAAAAAGTGTCAGTGTCCACTGCAATATCACAGTCCCGCTATAAGCCGCTGATCACCACCATTACTATTAAAAAAAAAAAAAAATAAATAATAAATTAAAATATCCCACAGTTTGGAGATGCTATACCTTTTGCGCAAAACAATCAATATATGCCTTTTGGGATTTTTTTTAACAAAAATATGTAGCAAAATACATATTGGCCTGAATTAATGTAGAAATGAAATTTTCAGAAAACATTTTTGTTGGATATGTTTTTTTAGCAGAATCTAAAATATTTTTTTTCAAAATTGTCAGTACTTTTTTGTTTATAGAGCAAAAAAATAAAAAACACAGAGGCGATCAAACACCACCAAAAGAAAGCTCTATTTGTGGGAGAAAAAGGACATATGTTTTATTTGGGTACAGTTTCGCACAATTGTCAGTTAAAGTAATGCAGTCCTGTATCGCAAATGGCCTGGTCAGGAAGGGTGGTAAATCTACCGGAGGCTAAGTGGCTAACAAAATTATCTTTACAGTCACTTTAGCCACATAAAAAAATCAATTAATTAAAAAATCTATAATGTCTGTGGATGGTTCCTATTTATCTAAGTCATTACATACAGTATATATTAGTAGTTGGTCACATCCAACTGGACTTTTTCTGTAATTGACATTCCATAGCATAGCCAAACTGCTGATAAAATTGCAAAGAATGCATTAAAGTGGAACTTCACCCAAAAGGGAAAGTTGCACTTTAAGGCCTCCTCCCCAGCTTCTTTTTGTCATTTGGCAATTTTTTTTTGGGGGGGGGGGGGGGGCGGCTACCTGATTTTGACAGGCATCCGCTCTCACTTTTGCTCAAATCATCTAGGCAACCCAAGCGGAAGTTCTCCTTCCTCCCTCCCCGTAGTCTTCTGTGACATGTCACATCTCCAAGAAGACTGCAGGACCATTCACAATGCCCACAGTTAAAGTGCCAGGGACCGAAGATGGTCCTAAGGACCCCCTTAGGTGAGAACAGCACTGCATCCTGGGACAGGTTAGTGACTGTTTATTAAACGTCAGCAGCTACAGTTTTTGTAGCTGCTGAATTTCAGTTTTCAGAAAAATGACTGGAGCTCCTCATTAAGGTAAAGAACCTTAAGCCTTTAGAGCCACTTCAATGTCAATAACCATAACCTCCCTTTTTAAGCTGCAGCTCTGTACTTTTCTGTAAAATTCAATGCAATATGGCAACCTGGAGGTGTTCTATACACAATTTGTGTACAGAATGCCCCCAAATATGTAATTTCCTTTTTGGATGAATAGCTCTTCATAAAGATAAAAGTCAGGTTTTAGGCATCCTCAAGATACTCAGATCACTTCTAAAGTGATGCTGACACTGCAACTTTCCCAGCAGAACACAGGAGGTACACCAGCTGGTTAGAATGAATTAGTCACTCCCATTCAGAATCCGTATCCACAAGACATAATAAAACAAACAGCTTTTTCTTGAGAGCTGTAAAATTTAAGAATCTGAAACAAAGATGGATACGATACTTGCAGTGTATACTGACCACCCACAAAGATTTTTTTTTTTTTCTGAAAGAAGTAGAATCACTCTTCAAAGTTTTAATTATGTTAAAATGCTAATTTCCTGGCAGTTACAGCTAGGTTCATATATATATATATATATATATATATATATATATATATGGACACAGGCACAATTTTCGATTTTTTCAGGTTTTTTACCAAAACATATTCAAGTTATATAATAGATATGGGCTGTTAGTGCACACTCTCAGGTTTACTTTGATGGTATGTACATCCAAATCAGAGAAAGGGTTTAGCAACTACAGCTTTTAAGAATAGCCAACCCCCCTTTTTAAAGGGACCAAAAGTAATTGGACAATTGAATCAAAAGCTGTTCAATGGCCAGGTATGGACTACTCCTTCGTTATTTCTCCATCAATTAAGCAGGTAAAAGGTCTAGATTTAATTTTTAGTGTGGTATTTGCATTTGGAATCTGTTTCTGTGAACCTACATCATGCGTTCAAAGGAGCTGTCCATGCAAGTAAAACAGGCCATTGTAAGGCTTCAAATACTAAATAATTCCATCAGAGAGATAGCAGCAACATTAAGCGGTGTTCTAGACTCCCCCTCCAAAAATTAAAAGTCAGCAGCTACTTCCAAGGGACAGTGACACAGCGCCGTCTCCCGGAAGTGGGGAAGGGTACCTGTCAAAAACTGATACCCGTTCCCCCCTCCCCCCTGACAGGTGCCAAATGTGGCATGGAGGGGGGGGAAGCAAATGAGCGGAAGTTCCACTTTTGGGTGGAACTCCGCTTTAGGAGTGGCCAAATCAATGGTTTGATACTTTCTGAGGAAAGAAAAACGCACTGGTTAGCTCAGCAACAAGGCCTGGACATCCACGGAAAACAATAGTGGTGGATGATCACAGGATCCTCTCTGTGGTAAAGAAAAAACAATTCACAACATGCAGACAAGTGAAGGACACCTTCCAGGAGGTGGGCGTAACATTTTCAAAGTCTACAATCAAGAGAAGACTTCATGAGAGCAAATACAGAGGGTTCACCACAAGGTACAAACCATTCATAAGCCTGAAGAATAGAAAAGCCAGATTTGACTTTGCCAAAAAACATCTAAAAAGCCAGAACAGTTCTGGAAAAGCATTCTTTGAAACTAAGATTAATGTGTACCAGAATGACGGGAAGAAGTGTATAAAAGGCTCGGCACAGTCATGATCCAAAGCACACAATATTATCTGTCAAACATAGTGGAGGCAGTGTGATGGAATGGGCATACATGGCTTCCAGTGGCACTGGGTCATTGGTGTTTATTGATGATGTGACAGAAGACAGAAGCAGCCAGATGAATTCTGCAGTATTTAGAGATATACTGTCAGCCCAGATTCAGCCAAATGCAGCAAATGTATTGGACGGCACTTCACAGTACAGATGGACAATGATCCAAAACACACTGCAAAAGCAACGCAGGAGCTTTTGAAGGAAAAGAAGTGGAATATTCTGCTATGGCCGAGTCAGTCACCTGATTTTAACCCAATTGAGCATGCATTTATTTTTGCTGAAGGCAAAACTAAAGGCAGAAAGGCACACAAACAAAGAACAATTGAAGACAGCTGCATTTAGATCCTGGCAAAGCATCAGAAAGGAGGAAACCCAGTCTTTGGTAATGTCCATGGGTTCCAGACTTCAGGCAGTCATTGCCAGTAAAGAATTCTCAACAAAATATTAAAATTTAACATTTTATTTATTATATTAATTTGTTCAATTACATTTGAGCCCCTGAAAATGGGAGGACTGTGTATAAAAATGGTTGCAGTTCCTAAAATGTGTACTTATTTGTGATATTTATGTTCAACCCCATGAATTAAAGCTGAAAGTCTGCACTTCAAATTCATTTGGATTGTTTCATTTTAGTTTTATTCTGGTGGTATACAGAGCCAAAAGTATATACAAATTGTGCCTGGGTCCAAATATATATATATATATATATACCAAATATATATGTATGTATGTATGTATGAATGTATGTTGATGCCTTAGCTTCAATGCTAACAGGGTCACTGACCCAAAACAATTGAGCATACAGAATTCTGATATTTAAAGTATGCTTTATCTGGGTCTTTGACATATGTTTCAGACAGAGCCCGGCAACTAATAGAAAGAATGCCAGAGTTGGCAGCCCCCATACTTTTCTCTTGACAGAGTCACTTTATGGGGCATGGTAACCCATGTAGGGATCCTGCACAATAAGAATCCTCTTGCTCTGTACAATGGGTGAGATGTTCAGCATTTATTCTAATTAGTACTGCACATTATCACTTTCCTTGCTGTAGATTTAATTATGAGTACTGGATAAATAATGGATTGATGCAGTACACTGTCATTTTCTGTTCTTCTGTATTGTGTCATTATTAGCATTGCCCCTATTGTATTAATAAGGAAGGACACGTCTGCTTATTCTTTTCTTGTTAAGTGTTTTTAAAGTGTAGCACTATTTTACATTTTCTCTATGGAGAGAGAATTTGTTTTTAGTTTATTTTCTTATTCAACATGCAACTGAAAAGCGCTTCTTTTATTTTGCATATTTCTAGGAAAAAAATCTGTTTTTATGGTATGTGATGGCAAATACATCTTGTTCCGAGTACAACATAAATGAAACTGCCCTCCTGAATATGTTCTTCCAATCAATGTGAATCAAAAAAGCCGTATGAATCAAAGAATGGTCTTACAAACAAGAATTAAAAAAAAAAAAAAATCATCCCACATCCAGAATTTATCAGGATGTTCAGAATATAGTTAGTTCAGTGGCATATAAAATGGCATTACCATTAGTCATATCAATGCAAATTGTCCCTTATATGAATATTAAAAACATGAAAGTGAAAAGCACTGTACAATGTGGCACCATAGAGGCTGATTCATTAAATCAGGAGGAAAGTTGCCCATAATTGCAACCTATCAGGTTTTTTAAGGCCCGTTTCACACAGGCTTTCCGATCCGGTCCACCTGTCCAGTTTTTCAGGCAGACCAGATTGGAAGCTCAATGCAGCCCTATGGAGCAGCGGGTGTCAGCGGAGACATGTCCGCTGACACCTGCTGCTATCCAATCCTGTCCGTGAAATCCGGACAGATGGAAACCCTATTTTCCATCTGTCTGGAGGACAGCGGTCCGTTCTCATTCGATCTCCCATAGAGGAGAGCGGGGCTCTGACAGCTCCATCCCTGCAAAGTAAGCGGAGACGGAGCTGTCATCCACCTGCTCAGCGGGGATCAGCAGGTCGTTCCCCGCTGAGCAAAACGGAGTCCGTCGGGCGCACCGCCCGTGTGAAAGGGGCCTAACACAAAACTCAAAATCTAATTGGTTGCTGCTAGCAGTGACTTCATTTGTGTGTTCATTTTTTTTTTCCCAGTTTTACATTTTAACAAATGTTCCTACTATTCTATGAAGAATGATCTTCAGCTCCATCTAGTGGCCATAATGCATTATTATCCTGAAATCCCTAAATCAGGGAAACAGCTCATAATGGCCACTAGATGGAGCTGATGATCACAGGTAATAAACACATTAGACGCTTTATGGGAATTATTTGAAATGGCTGTGCAAAAGTTGTGATATTCAAAGACTAAATTTTGTAGAAAATGATCCCTTAAATGATTCCGAAATAACAAGAACAAGTTATATCTTCCAATGAGGTCAGAGTATATAAGTTAACAATTCTTTATTAACATTCAAAACATTAAACAAGCTATAAAGATAATACAAGCCTGTAAAAGGTTTCATAAAAACATGTAGAAATGGTACTATGTGCTAGATGTGCAAACATTGACCCATAGATATATATTGTCAAAAGTATTGGGATGCCTGCCTTTACACGCACATGAACTTTAACCACTTCTGGATCGAAAGGTTTTACCCCCTTAATGACCAGGCCATTTTATGTAATACGGCACTGCGTTATTTTAAGTGACAATTGCACAGTCATGCAATGCTGTACCCAAAAAAAAAAAGAATGTATGCCCTTTTTTTCTCACAAATAGAGCTTTCTTTTGGTGGTATTTGATCACCTCTGCGGTTTTTATGTTTTGCGTTATAAGCAAACAAATAGCGTCAATTCTGAAAAAAAAAACTATGATTTTTTTTTTACTTTTTGCTATAAAACACAGCCAATAAAAAATAAAATTAAATCACATTTTTTATCAGTTTAGGCCAATATGTATTCTGCTACAAATTTTTGGTAAAAAAAAAAAAATCCTAATAAGTGTTTATTGACTGGTTTACCCAAATGTTATCGCGTCTACAAACTAGGGGATAGATTTCTGACATTTTTATTTATGTATTTATTTTTTTACTAGTAATAGCAACGATCAGCAATTTTTTTTTTTTAGCAGGACTGCAACATTGCAGCGGACAGATCGGACACCTAACTGACACTTTTGAGGGGACCAGTGACGTTACTACAGTAATCAGTGCTAAAAATATGCACTGTTACTGTAATAATGACACTGGCAGGGAAGGGGTTAACACCAGGGGCGATCAAGGGGTTAAGTGTGTCCCTAGGGGATGCTTTCTAACTGTGTGGGGAATGGACTTACTAGATGAACATAGAGATCTGTGTTCCTTAACCTCCCTGGCGGTATGATTCTTTTGGATTTTAGGTGCTGAAAGCGGTACCATTATTTTGCATGTAATTCTTGTGAATGAGCAGCCCAAACCAACTGTATACATTATATATACATATATATATATATATATATATATATATATATATACATACATATATATACATATATTATATATATGATAAATGTATACAGTTGGTTTGGGCTGCTCATTCACAAGAATTACTTTTTTATATATATATATATATATATATATATATATATATATATATATATATATATATATATATATATATATATATATAAGTAATTCTTGTGAATGAGCAGCCCAAACCAACTGTATACATTTATCATATACATATATATATATATATATATATATATATATATATATGTATCTATATACATATATATATATATAGATATATCTATACGTATATATATATATATATATATATATATATATATATATATATATAAAAAGAGTACAGTAAAACTGCAGGAAAGGGCACTGGTGGGCAAACTAATATGTCCCCATTGGGTATGTTGTTTCTTGCAATAGAGCCAACCTGCCACAGTATATGTACTGCTGGCGGTCAGAAAGTGGTTAATGGCATCCCAGTCTTAGTCCACCATAGGGTTTAATATTGAGTTGGCCCACCTATAGGGCTATCACAGCTTCAGCTCTTCTAAGAAGGCTGTCCACAAGGTTTAGAAGTGTGTCTATGGTAATGTTTGACCATTCTTCCAAAAGCGCATTTGTGAGGTCAGGCACTGATGTTGGACAAGAAGGCCTGGCTAGCAGTCTCTGCTTTATTTCATCCCAAAGGTGTTCTATCGGGTTGAGATCAGAATTCTGTGTAGGCCAGTCAAGTTCCTCCACCCAAAACTCGCTCATCTATGTCTTTATGGACCTTGCTTTGTGCACTGGTCCAAAACATTTGGTGGAGGGGGGATTATAGTGTGGGGTTTTTTGTCTGGGATTGGGTTTGGCCCCTTAGTTGAAGTGAAGAGAACTCCTAAGGTGTCAGCATACCAAGACAGTTTGGACAATTTCATGCTCCCAACTTTGTGGGAAAGTTTGGGGATGGCCCTTCCTGTTCCAATGGCTGCACACCAGTGCACAAAGCAGGGTCCATAAAGACAGGGAGGAGCAAGTTTGGGGTGGAGGGGGTAAATTGAATCTGGTAAAGATTAAATAAAACAATATTTTTGGGCATAAGTAAATCTACTTATGCCTAAAGATATTGCTTTATTTAATCAATTTACCCCCTGAAGAACCCCCTTTATCCCTTCAGCTGTATGTGGACTATTGTAGAAGTGCCCCTTGGATACATACAATCATATTCATATTTTGTGGCTTCTTGGTTTACTTAATATTGTATGTGAGTTACAAAGGTGTGTTATTACATGTTTTTGTGTACGATAATTTATTGTGTCCCTACTTTTTTGATATAAGAGTTTCTGATATATGTATTTATTGCAGAAATCATCTTTGAGAACCAACAAAACAAACCCTAAAGAAAACTTACTAATTGAAACATGTCAGGGTTTTCTCAAGCATTGCTTTATACCAAAACTATCTATGGGTTTGCACATCTAGCACATATTCCCCTGCACATGTATATGCAGTAAAGCATGCTTGTTATACTCAATGTGGAACCTAAGGGATTAATCATCATCACATTTTGTATTAAAAGGCTGTTTGATCCTGTCCTCTCTGATCCTTCCCATCTTTCACTGTCCTCAATCCATTTTCTGATAAGGCAGAGCCTTGGGGGCACTCTGCACATGCCGTTTGGTGTGTATTACTAGAGAGTTTTTTTTTTTTTTTCTTCAGGGGTGGTCAGCACTGTCCAGACAGAGGGTCAGGGGTCAGGCAGCCTCATAGGACAGTCAGAAGAGAATTAAAACTCCTCATACAAGCTTTAAGCAGACACTGATAGAAGTCATAAGACTGCTATATATTACTGATGAGAAAAGGTATTTAGCAGTTTATATTTACTAAAATAATTGTATTTCTATGTTCTGTGCACTGTAGGAGACCAGATATAGTGAATGCAGGGTCCTGGCTTTAGTAACACGTTACGATTATATACTTGAAGAGATAGTGGATGTGTATATTTGGAGAATAAGGATATTGTTTGGTCAAATGATTGAACATTCTAGTCCATGCTATCATGGAAAAAAAAAACTACATTTGGAACTTTTTAAGGCCCAGTTTTTTTTAGCCCTAAGTCCATCCAAAACAGGTTGTATTTTTGCAAAGCCATGCCCACTTTTCTTTTAACTCTATCATTTTAAGATCCGAAAATGAGGACAGTAGTACTTTGTAATTTCTAGATCAGCATTATGCAAAACTGAATTCATAATAGTTCTCTTCTTCCTCTTTTTATGTGCTGCGGCGGTTCATTTGCATAACAAAGGTATTAATAAACCAAAAACATCTCCTTTAGGTTATTATAAAGGCCTTCTTAAAAGAGTGATGACTTTGATAACTGTCAGCGGGGTGACTTCCTGCCTGCAAGCTGCCAGTTACGCCTTGCCCAATGTATTCTGGTGCCAACCGATTTAAGCCAAAGGGTATTAAAATGACATAAAACTCATTTTTAGATATACAAAAAGCTGAATACAGGCATTTTATGTTATGTCCTATAATAATGAACATCATCTGGAGGCTATTGTATTAACACTTTCTTATTCCAATTGGATGCAGTACACACAATTTATTGCTTATTATATACAGTAAACCCCCGCTCCATCGCGGTTCAGTTTTTGCGGTCCTGGTATATTGCGTTTTTTTTGTAATGTTATTTTACTATATAAATCATTAAAAATGAAATATTTTTGTGTTTTCCATAGCTCTTGCTATGCCTCTCAGTATCTTTTATGTGTTTAAATGAGTTTCTATTGTCTTAAAAGTGTGTTTAAAGACCTTAAAATGCTTTTACACGTACAGTGACAGTGAAAAAAACATGCCTACAATGCATTTTAATAGGGTTTTTCTATTTCACGGATTTTCACTTTTCGCGGCTGGGTCCGGAACGTAACCCCCGCAATGGAGGGGGGTTTACTGTACTCATGTATGGTAGAAATTATGAAGCCTGCTGCTCCTGACCTCCTGAAAAATTCTTGTTGCCCGATTGTCTTTGATTCCAGTATTAAAGCAGGCTAGAGACGGCTTGAATCTCGGCCCGTTCAGCTGGGACTGGCCATGATCCGAAACATGTATGGGCAGGCTGATTGTACCCAGGTTGATTCATCGATCTACTTGAGTACAATCTGCATGTCAGATTTTTAGGGTGCGAGTATTGCCAGTGGCTACAGCCGCGAGCAATAATTACTGTGTTCTCCCGGAAGAGACTGCTCCCCATGTCCCCCCGCCCGGAGAACACAATTGCTCCACGGGAGGGATTCCCCCATCGACACAGTCAGTGTTGATGGGGGAATCAAGCTATTTTTCTTTCCTGCAACTACAGAAAACTGTATCAGCTATGGCCTGCCTTTGTGACTTGGTACACCCCTCATCCCCCCCACTGAGATCATCAGTGGGTCAGGGCTAGCTTTATTTAGTCACTATCTCCTTGTCCTCTATGTATCACTTCTATGTTAAAGAACTAGTAGTCTTTTTTCATACTCGGCAAAAATAAAATACAGTGTATTCACCTACATCTACATACTATTCAACAATGCCGCACATTGAGCTTAAAGGGTAACTCCACTTAAGTGGGGGGAAAAAATCAGCAAATAAAGAAAAACCATTATAGCATATACAATTGCTACACAAATCATATTGTAATTTAATGTTATTAAAAATTACCTTTCCTTTTCCATCTGCAGCTGTTGTAATTTTCTGAAAATGCAATGCAATATGGCTACCTGGAGTTCTGTATGTAGAATGTATACTGACCACACCCCAGAAACATAATTTCCTGCTTGTGTGATTGGCTCACTAATTTTCCCAGAAGTCTGCCTAAGATACAAGTCAGATTTCTGGCATCCCCTGCAACAAAAATGTCATTTTTGGTGAGATACTCCCAATTGAAATATGTCTAAAGGGATGCTTGCCCAGCAGCTTTCCTCATTAGAGCCCTGCAGCTGCCACAGCTGACAGATAATTATAAACCACTCCCATTTGACCCACTCAGCAAGAGACACAGAGGAACAAACAATGATTTCTTCAGAATAACAAAAGGTAGAAATCTGCAACAAAGTCTGTTGCAGAGATCACCCATAGGGTTTTTTTTTCTCAACAAAAGTGGAGTTATGCTATAAGTAGAGTTGCCACCTGGTCGGTGATGTACCAGCCTAGCCCATAAAAATTGGACTTGCTTCCAAAGCTATTATTGGGAAAAAAATGTGGCAAAGTGCCTAGAAAAGGCCAAAAATGCCCAAAAATTGTGAACAACCCAAGCTGAATGATGAACCGAAACTGAGGGAGGAGAGAAATGATGGAATACTAGTCAGTACCTGTGTGCAGAGGTATATTGCTTTGTAAGAATAAATCTCCTTTAATGTTGGGTGTCCTGTGTGTGTTGACATTGCTGCAATGTGTAAAACTAGTTTAGTTCTTTAAGGTGCCTTGAGGTTGGGCAGAATCTTAAGGGTCCCCCGAATGAAAAAAAGGTAAGAAACACTGTACTAGAGCATGCGCCGTGTATGCTACATTCGTCTCGGTTGCCAGTGGGCTTTTGTCAGCTCTCAAGAGAACTTTCAAGTCCTCCAATGGCTGACGTCATAAATAGATGCTATGATGGCTCAGTCTTTGGCTACAAAAGTGATTAGGTGGAACTAAACCCTCTAATCTAAGGATATAGATTGTTTTGTTTTTTTTTTAGCCATGCGTCTGTTATTTTCAAACCTTATTGCACTCCGCTGAAAATAACTGTCACTTTTTAAAACTAAGAATTCTTATCTCTAGTGTTTTAGTATTGTGAAATAATTCCATTGTTCCTCTGATGTCACAGAGCCAGTCCAGGCTGTAAAAAAGATTCTGACCATATGGTCAGGATCCACCCAGAACCTGGGACCAGCAGTTGGCTCTTCCTCTCAGCGAGCCACTGAGAGCCCGAGCCAGCCACTCCCGCCCCGTTCACAGCTCTGCGCTCCAGTGAGCACAGGGGGGACAGAGCAGAGATCCAGGGACTTACAGTCACCAGCTCTCTGCTCACAGAATGCTAAGAACTGAGCAATCAGCTGTCTTTGATCGCTTAGTTCTCAGTGCAGAGCCGGAGGGGGGACAGATGCATCATAGGATCGATGCTGCATCCACCTAGGTGAGGTTTTTTTTTTTTTTTATTAATCCTGAACTTCTCTTTTAAGATGATGACAGATAGGCTGTTAATTTTACAAATTACTGATTCAATATGGCAGAGTGGTGGGAAATTTAGTCTGTGTCTGTGAGGGACCGAAGCTCTTGCTTTTGCAATGGCTCTGCCCACGTGTCTGTAGCAGGAACATAAAGTATCTAAGCCACATATTGTAAAAAATCCTCATTATATTGTACATTTGCAGAGATAGGTGCACATGCTCCATCAGGCAAATTATAACTGGCGTATGCCACTCTATATGTGGAAATGCAACAATCCTTTAAATATAGCTGAAACTTTGTACAAAGGGTTATGTTCATGAAGTAAAGATCATCATATCTAGATTTGTTTTCCCCCCACACAATACAGGCAAACATCTGATCAGTTAATATCACCCTAATTATCTAATTAGCCAGCAATAAGAGATGTACAGTACTTTTCCATGACAGCACATGCTAATGATGTATTTGTCACCGTTATGGTTATTATGTAAACTCTGCTGGATATCATTAAATGACTTTCAGTGGGCTGCTTGCTGAATGCACATTGCCCAAAAAACTTCACAATTGGTGGTGTATACCAGTGTTTCTCAACCTTTTTTTAGTGAAGGCACCCTTTAAAATTATGCACAATCTCGGGACACCCCATTCTAAAATATAAAAGAAACGAATCGTTTTACATAATTTAGACGCATCAATACACATAGAAGACCCAAAATTTGGGATGATTTATTTTATACACTTTTGCACACTGGTACTGACTAGTATTCCAGTGTTTCTCCTCTCCCCCAGTTACCCTCCCTCAGTCAGCTAATGTGACCCCAGTGCAGACAGAGAAGGGCAAACAAGGACCTCCTCAGGTTCTCAATGTCTTGTCAAGAGAAGACTTCATCATTTATTAGTATCCCAGCAGCTGGCTTGCACGGTGCCCAAGGTTGTAATGCTGCACAAAATAAAACACATGGCTTTGTGTAACAAAAAAATGCAGGTGCGATTCACCTGCCAGCTTGCTGACAATTTTGGGCAATTTGAGGCAATGTTTTTGAATTTTGCAAAGGCACCCCAAAAGATCACAGAAGGCACCCCGGGGTGCCATGGCGCATTGGTTGAAAAAGGCTGGTGTATACTAATAAAAAAACAATTTAAACTCTGGTACTTTCACCACTTAGTGGAAATACCCTTTGGTACTTGTAGTGGTGATTGGGACTCGGCAGCCTATCTGTGTTTTCTCTGCCAAGGTGCTTACTCAGGTTAATTGAAGGAAAAGTATTAATAAGAGTGGCTTCTGTTTGGGTTTGAGATATTATCCTTTATATATCATTTTTTTTTTCAGCGCTGTCCAATACTTTTTATTTTTATGTTCTTTTAAAGGGTTGGCTCAAACATTTTTTAAGTGGGTTGTAGGGAGATCCCCTGATGAAGCCACTTGATCGGTGATGATACGTGTAGGGTGGAGCCGGGTGGTGTAATTCCTTGCATCCTATACTGACAGCGCTGAATGGCACCCTGCTGCCTTGGATCATTCGATTAGATGACTTGGATCATTTTAGTCTTGTTTCTGTTGTGCTCCAGGTTTTAAAAAAAGTATGGACTTTAAAAGAAAGCAAACAAAAAAATGTATATATTTATTCTCACCTAGGTGGATGCAGCATCGATCCAATGCTGCATCTGTCCCTCACCAGCTCTGCAGTGAGAACTGAGCAATCAAACACTACTGACTGCTCAATTCTCTCCCTCCGCTCTGAGCAGAGAGCCGTGACTGTCAGTGACAGGCTCCCTGCTCTGCCCCTCCAGTGCTTACTAAGCACTGGGCTGGGGAGAGAATGGGAAGGCCTGGCTTAGATTACATTAGCTCCACCTTTTACATGGAAAAAAAAAAAGAAGCCCAGTAGGTTTTGAAATGGAAAAAAAGCAACTCAGAGACTCACCACTCTCCAGTAGAGCGTAGTCCTCTTCTGGGTTAAATTCTGTAGAATTGTTACATTGTATCGCTTGTTGCAAAGATGTATATATTTTCCTATGCCCCTCAGCTCCATCTAGTGGCTATAATGCTGTATTTTACTATACCAACTACGCCCCTGACGATTTCAAACGTATGACGAAACCGGTCGGGTGGAGTCAGATGTGGCGCGACCACGCCCCCACAAGCCAGCTTCTAATTGTTAATGCTTGCGGAGACACCACAACACTTGGATCCTTCGCGAATATCGTTTAAATGCTGTATTATGTTGTCTAACATGTGAATGTACTAATTTTGACTTTTAATAAATTGATTGTTTTACGGAGTTACACGATGTCCCTATCATCATTTTTTATATGTCCGTGAATACTGGATTTGAGCTATCTGTCACATTTTGGAGTGACACCTGGTGGATTCCCATATAATTACTATCAAGCCTTCAGTGGTCTATCCATTAGGTTGGGTGACCAACTTTTTCTGGTAAGCTGCCATATTGCTTCCTTTGGTGATCCTTCACGGGTGTTCCTCCTCCTGCATCCCTGGTTTTACAACGTGGAATTAGGACTTACCTGCTGGGACTTGTGGTTCCTTGATATTCCTTTTAACTCTATACACGTATTTTTTGCTGCACGGTTTTGCCATTGTTTGATTTTCATTTTCCCTTTTTTTGGTGTATGGACTATTGCTTAGTTTTACACATATGTTTATGAATATTGTCACATTTATTTGATGCACTATTTTGATTAGCATCACAGTGTTATTTATACACCATTTTTTGGGTATATATTTCTAGTATTTATTTATACAATTGCTTTTGTCATTTTATCATGTATCATTCTACCTAATTATTTTTTGTTAGCGCTACACATATTGATTTTATAACTATATGTGTATTTTACTATAGCCCATAATAAAACAGCATTCGTTTAGTAGAGGAGATAGCCTAAAGAGCATTTGTTTTCGCCAGGCAAATGGCTATGCAAATTTTTATACATGGACTCATGTCCATGCCAACCGTGTCAGCCAACCTACCTACTTCCTCAGAGCCCAAGCACTTATGGAAACGCCTCCAGGGGACGCATCATTACTGTCTGTGCTCATAGTTCTCCTGCACAGACTTGGTGGTGTGGTGTCACCAGACCAGCAATAAGACAGAATGAAAAAAGTGTAGGGAGAGAGAGGGCAGGGTTTAAGGGGGCAGAAAAATGCTGGAGTTGGAATTCAAATTAGCCCTTAACTCTGAACCTTCAGAGTCCCCCCCCCCCCGGACCCCTGGCCGGGGCCCTTCCCTTTAAGCCTGGGGCTCTTCCCACTGATCCTGGGGCCCTTTACTCTCATTGCAGGGCCCTTTTATAAGGTCCCGCAGCGGGACCATTTCACAAGTTCTGCAGAGGGCCCCTTCCTGCCATCTTGGGGCCTCCCCACAGTGGTTGAATGCCAGGGTCCGGTTGCAAGTGTGACCTTTGCGATCCTGGAAGTTCACCCACTGGTGTCAGTAGTTTTTACTTTTTGGTATTTTAATTGTATTATTTTATATAATTGTATTTTATTTTTTTTTACAATGTCACTGACCATGACTCTGTCCATTCAGAAAAGGAAGGGGCTGGTAAATTACATATTCACCGACCCCTTCCTGGTTCTCTATTGTGACACATCCCCCCTGCAGCAGCCGGCAGGAGAGGAAAGGGAGCACAGTCGGGGGGGGGGGCAGCCCGGTAGGGGGGGGGGGGACCAGGGGAGCACACAGGGGCCCAGAGGCAGCAGAACACAAGTGAACTGGATAGGTGGAGTGGCGGGGGCAGCATACAGAAAAAACAATCTCCTCCATTTTCCTCCTCCAGCTACAGGATTTCTCTACATGCTATCCAGGTGTACAGGGGAGCCGCACAGGTATGGGACCCGGTTGCAATTGCAACCCCTGTAATTACGCCCCTGCTGCAACTGATTATAAAGTGTGAGCTGGAGTATGGCTTCAATTTATTACTGTATATAAATCTGTTAGCCCATTCAATATTCCTCTCCCAACAGACCTACAATGCTGCCGCCCAAAGGTGCACTCTGTGCTCCTTCATCCAGAGTGGAGGCACTCTAATACAAGAGGTGGGTTACTGGCCGGATCACCAGGTGAAAACAGAGGGAAAAGACTAAAAGAAAAAACGAATGCAGCCACCACATCTAATGATTGGTAAGCTGCAATTTATTACATTTTTGGTTTTGGGTTTAATAACGCTTTAATACTAAACAACAGAACCCTTACATGTTCAAAAACAATCTAATAAAGCACATAAGTCTTCAGTTATTGAACACTTTGAATGTTCCAGGCTTGTTTGTTTGATGAGGCTTTGAATGACCCTTTGACCAGTCTTGTGCTTCATAAATATTTTTTCATCCTACCAGGGGCATAACATATCCATCTATGCCAAAATAAGAAGTATTGATGAATGTAACAGTTAAATTGTGCATGCACATATGTTTTTCTGCAATCCGACATTAAAGCAGGGCTATAAACGATATTACAGTTGTCAATCTATTTTTAATTTCTTTTTTGTCAATAATACAATGTGGGGTTTTTTTTTTTCCATTTGTCATAGCAATTTTTTTCCATCTGTCCTATTGATCTATAGATTCTAATTTACTATGGTATGCAGAGGAACATGCAGTAAAACTCCTGTGGGTAGACACCTGCCAGTATTAACCTCTTTGTTCCTCATGGCCTTTGCAATAGCAAAAAACTGCATCACAATTCGATTGTGCACACCCATATAGGCACATGTACAGTATGCAGGGCCATCTTACAGAATGGGCACGCTGGGAAGTTGCCCGGGGGCCCCACCTGCCCAGCGACCCAGCCCCAGCCAAGCCTTATTCCCGATTCCTGTGTGCATCCCGCCGCTGAACTTAGCATGTGGTAAGCGCCTGTCAGCCCTGCGCTGCTGTTAGGCCACTTGGGCCGTGGAGGGAGAGCCCACAACTGCATGAATGCCTGTCCGCCTCCATGGGAACAGGCACACACAGAACAGTCAAATCTGACTCCCATCCATGTGTTTGTTCACTGGACCCAGCCGCCAAACTAGGAAGCTGTCATTAGCCTGGCACTGCTGTACCAATAATTAAAGCCTTATCGATAATTTGCATTTTTATTCTTGTGGGTGATTTTGTAGGTAGGGCCCCAGTGCACTGCATTGCCTGGGGGCCTTTAATGCTCTTAAGATGGCACTACATGTATGTGTGCAGTAAAAACATTTTAAGGCCTCAAACACACTGCACATCAAAAACAAACTGCTTCTTCAGTCATTTGAGCTTTTTTTTCTTTGCGTGTAAACTCCCCTCCAAGTAAGCCTATGTGTCCATGCACACATACGTTAGGTGTTTTTGGGAATTTAATGGCAGGGGAGTTCACATTTAGAGATGGGCTCAGGTCAGTTTGAGATCTTAGTCCCAACACACCTGCCTGATACCGCCAGAAAACCGACACTGCACGCCGCTAATCACAGGCTAAAAATTACCCCGCTAAAAACCACCCCCTGCACCTCCCCGGTCCCTCATCGAACAGCTAACGGTGATCTTCATCCCCCCGCTAGCTGTCACAATTTTAAAAGAACGGGGCTGAGCAGGGCTTTGCCCACATCATTCATTTACAGTGTCCTGTGAATGGCAAACTATAAGGTGCAGCAGCCTTTGAGGCTGTTGGCTTGAAGTTTTCTATAAACTACCACGTTGCTGTGGATCTGAAAGAAAGCTGTATTTGTGGGGAAAAAAGGACATCAATTTTATTGGGGTACAGTGTTGCACGACCGCGCAATTGTCCGTTAAAGTATCGCAGTAATGAATCGCAAAAAAATTGCCTGGTCATTAAGGGGGAAAATCTTCCGGTCCAGAAGTGGTTAACAAAACCCCATCCCCCAAGGCTTCTCCTAACCCTGAACCATACCCCCCCCCCCCCACACCAATCACCTAACCGTCCTGCTTATCCAGCCACAACAAACTTTTTACCTCCTATACCCAATCCCTTTTAACCCTTGTCATGCCGGCCCTCTGTTTATTGCCTTCTGGTTTTACTCCGGGCCTCTCTAATACTGTAGCTGCTGACTTTTTATAAACAGATACTTACCAGTCCGTGGAGTCCAGTGGTGTCTTCCCCACAGTTGGTTCTGTGGGCTGTGGATCTCTGGTGGAACTGTCTGGGACATCCTGATGACTCACAGCCAGTTTGCATGACACAGAAAGAATGGTCCTGTAGCCTCCTGGGATGTTTGACATTATCGTAGGGGGCTGCAGGTGAAGAGGAAGAGGGTGAGCATGTATGTTAAAAAAAACAAAAGATACCCACTCTCCCCCCCCCCCCCAAAAAAAAAGAAGCTGGCTAATGCACACAGGATGTTTTTGCAGCTGCTTTTAGGGGCGTCTGACATTTTCTTTTCTTTAACTGCCTCTGAACTCTCCTCAAAAGGAGGCACAAACACCTGGTGCATTACCCATGGACACCTTTAAAAAGTTTATCAAAATGCCAAAGATATACTCAAAGACATGAAGAGTAAAAATCGCATATAGAGAGTCCACCACATGTGGAAATGAACATGTCCCTGTAATTGGACGACTGACGCGTTTCGGGAGTCATGTTCCTTTCCTCAGAGCTGATCTTTCTTTCAACAGACCCAAAGACCCAAATATCTCCTCCATGTTAGCCTATGTGTCCATGCACACATAAACTTCCAGAGGAGTTGGAGGCATAAGCGTTTAGGGGCAGTATAAAAAAAATGACTGCCAGTGTGTCCAGGACCAGAGGCTGTTTGGCTGTAAAAGCACAAAATGCCAATAAAATGCTGCTAAACACTGTGACAAGCTTTTAGCTGCGTTTAGCAGTGTTTTGCGCTTTTATTCATTTTTACAGTGTAGGGAGTGCTTTTACTAAAACTGCTTAACCACTTGCTACCCACCCACCGTCAAATGACGGCGCAGCGGTGCAGCTATTATCCTGGGACGCCGTCATATGACGGCGCACCAGAACGGCCTCTCTCGCGGCGCCCACAGGAGCGCGCAGTGCGGCAACTGTAGCCGCGCCGTGTTGCTAGGACAAGGTGCGCCCCTGATCTTGATAACGAGCCAATGACATGGCTCTTTACCCATGTGATCGGCTGTGTCCAATCACAGCCGGTCACATGCTAAAGAGGAAGTGCCGTTATTCGGCTCTCCTCGCCTCACACTGTCAGAGTGTGTGAGGCAAGGAGAGCTGATCAGCGGCTCCTCCTCAAAGGGGAGACTAGGACAGGTAATCAGGGCACTGATCATCAGTGCCCTGGTTACAGAAAAGTGAAAACAGTGCCAGTGCCCACAATCAGTGCCCATAGTGCTGCCAGTCAGTGCCTATCAGTGCCTGCTCATCTGTGCTACCCATCAGTGTCCATCAGTGCCGCCTGTCAGTGCCCATCACTGCCCATCAGTGCCCGCCCGTCAGTGGTCATCAGTGCCACCTGTCAGTGCCCACCTGTCGGCATATTAGTACCTCCTCATCAGTGCCACCTCGTCAGTGCCCATAAGTGCCACCTCATAAGTGCCCATCAGTGCAGCCTATCAGTGCCCATGAGTGCCGCCTCATCAGCGCACATCAGTAAAGGAGAAAAAAATATTTATTTTCAAAATTTACTCACAGAAAATAAGAAAAACTTTTTTTTTTCAAAATTTTCTGTCTTTATTTTTTAAAGAAATAAAAAGCCCAGTGGTGATTAAATACCACCAAAAGAAAGCTCTATTTGTATGAAAAAAGTTATAAAAATGTCATATGGGTACAGTGTAGCATGACCGCGCAATTGTCATTCAAAGTGTGACAGCGCTGAAAGCTGAAAATTGGCCTGGGCAGGAAGGGGGTGAAAGTGCCCAGTATTGAAGTGGTTAAAAACGATAACGCTCATAAATGCGGCGAAAAAGCAAATTTTCTAACGCTTGCTTTTTCCTAACAGCAACACTGGCGTTTTTTAAATGTCCTGTGTGCATGAGCCCTGAATCTCAATTAGAAGAAACCATAAGCAATAGGAGAAACTCTCTTTTTCGGCTGATGTTTTGCTGTATGTGGCCAAATAAGTGAACCCTTGCTTCAGCAGATACCAAAATTAGCAGCCTTCAGTCATTACATAGAAGATACAAGAATTTATATTTTATTATCCTGGCATTACATTTTGTGCTTTGCCTATTCGGTTTTATCTGTACAGCTTCACTTTTTTCTTTTTCAATTTTCTCGAATGCATGGACGTTCTTCTGTCAGGTTTGGTGTCAACCTTGAGATGTGGAGTATTAGGAAAAAATTGATTTTACATCACCTAACTTCTCATCAACCTACTTATTATAGTAATCGCATTGCCTGAAAAGACAAGGAGGTGTAAAGTGATCACGATGTCTGAAATGACAGGGAAGCATTTGTATTAAATCAGATGACATTTCCCTCTGAGACCTTTGGGACTAACATCGTTTTTGAGGCTCGAACGAAAAGAAAATGAACAGTAGGTAACTTTGTCATAGAAAAGTAAAACTGTCTTTTTGATTTTTGATATTATCAGTTCTATTAACCACTTCAGCCCTGGAAGGTTTTGCCCCCTTAACCACTTAAGCCCCGGAAGATTTTACCCCCTTCCTGACCAGGGGGTATTTTGCGATTCGGCACTGCGTGACTTTAACGGACAATTGCGCGGTCGTGCGACGCTGTACCTAAACTAATTTGGCGTCCTTTTTTTCCCACAAACAGAGCTTTCTTTTGGCGGTATTTGATCACCTGTGCAATTTTTTGATCACGCGCTATAAACAAAAAAAGAGCATAAATTTTGCAAAAATAACAATATTTTTCCCTTTTTTTTTATATGAAATTCCCCCCAAAAAAAATGTAAAAATCAAAATTTTTTAACATTTTCAGCCAATTTGCAAAAAGCGTATTTTGATTAGTTTGCGCAAAAGTTATTGCGTTTACTAACTAAGGGAAAGATTTTTGTCATTTTTGTTGTTTTTTTTTTTAACGCGTAATGGCGGCGATCTGTGATTTTTTTTGCGGTACTGCGACATTGCGGCGGACAGATCGGACCCTTGACTGACATTTTTGACACTTTTGGGGTTACCAGTGACATTACTACAGTAATCAGTGCTATATATATGCACTGTTACTGTAAAAATACACTGGTAGTGAAGGGGTTAACTTTATTTGAGAGGGAGAGGCTGTGTGTGTCCCTACGGGCGTGATTCTAACTGTGATTGGCTGTGGCTTCAGCTGTATGCAGAGTGATCAACGGATCTACATAGTAGATCCATATGATCATCTCTCATACAGCGAGGAGAATGACAGGCAGCTTGTTTACACAAGCTGCCTGACTTTCTCCCTCTCCCCCGCCGATCGCAGAGTGGCCGGCGGACATCGGGTCCGCCGGTCACACGCGCGGGGGGGTCCGTGACCACGCGGGAGCGGGAGCGCGCCTCCGGCGGCGCGCGCTCGCTCCCTAGACCCTCACAAGCTAGTGACGTAGCCCTACGTCACTTTGCCTGTGAGGGGCTGACCGCCGCCGTAGATAGTCGTGCGGCGTTTGGCAAGTGGTTAAAAATCAGGCCATTTTTTGCGATTCGGCACTGCGGTAGCTTAACGGACAATTGCGCGGTTTTGCGATGCTGTACCCTAATAAAATTGATGTCCCCACAAATAGAGCTTTCTTTTGGTGGTATTTGATCACCTGTGCAATTCTTATTTATTGCGCTATAAACAAAAAAAGGGTGACAATTCTGAAAAAAAAACCTATATTTTTCACTTTCTGCTATATAACATTCCCAAAAAAATAATTTAAAAATCAAATGTTTTCATCATTTTAGGCCAATTTGTATTCTCCTACATATTTTCCCAATATAGACAGTGCATTGCGAAAGTATTCGGCCCCCTAGAACTTTTCGACCTTTTGCCACATTTCAGGCTTCAAACATAAAGATATAAAACTGTAATTTTTTGTGAAGAATCAACAACAAGTGGGACACAATTATGAAGTGGAACGAAATTTATTGGATATTTCAAACTTTTTTAACAAGTAAAAAACTGAAAAATCTGTCCCTGCCTGCCACATAGGAGATCCGCCCGCTTTGTTTACACAAGTGGGCGGATCTCCTCACTCGATCCCCGACGATCAGGGAAGAGCGGCTGTGATCACCGCCTCTCCTCCCCTGGCCCGACTCCCACTGTGTCTGAATACAGCGGGAGTGAACCACCGGCGGGGCGTGCGCGCCGCCCACAAGGGGAGGAGTCCAGCAACGTAGGTCTACGTTGCTGGACGATAATGAGCCACTTTGCTGCAGTACGCTCCATGTGAGCGGTCGGCAAGTGGTTAACATAAGGGGGTAAATAATTTTGCACGCCCAATTTTTCAGTTTTTTATTTGTTAAAAAAGTTTGAAATAAATTTCGTTCCACTTCATGATTGTGTCCCACTTGTTGTTGATTCTTCAAAAAAAATTACACTCTTCTATCTTTATGTTTGAAGCCTGAAATGTGGCAAAAGGTTGAAAAGTTCAAGGGGGCCGAATAATTTCGCAATGCACTGTATGCTACATATAAATCCCAATAAGCCTATTTTGCTTGGTTTGCGCAAAAGTTGTTGCGTCTTCAAACTAGGGTTAAGATTTATGTCTTTTTTTTTTTACGAGTAATGGCGGTGATCTGCAATTTTTAGTGGGACTGCAACTTTTCAGCGGACAGATTGGACCCCTAACTGACATTTTTGACACTTTTGGGGGGGCAAGGGACATTACTACAGTAATCAGTGCTAAAAATATGCACTGTTACTGTACTAATGACACTGGCAGGATAGAGGTTATCTCAGGGGCGATTAAAGGGTTAGGTGTGTGCCTAGGGAGTGTTTTCTAACTGTGAGGGGGATGGGCTTGTGGAATCAACACAGAGACCTGTGATCCTAAATAGGAGGATCACAGGCACTCTGTGTTCATTCCAGAGAGAACAACGGTCTGCTGTGTTTACAACAGCAGTCCATCGTTCTCTCTCCACGGCCCTGTGGATCAGCTTCCCTGCTGCCTAATGGCAGGTACAGGTACAGCGGTTCGCGCAGATGAGCCAGCCTGCCACAGTATATCTGCGGCCGGCGGTCAGCAAGTAGTTAAGGCAGTGCAATAGCAAAAAAGTTAGGTACAGAAAATGATGCCAACCAATTAGATTTTAGTTTATAGTGGTCAGATTCAGGAAATATTGATTCTGATTGGTTGCCATGAGTTTCTACACTTTATAGACAGTCATTGCATTTGATGATAAGAAATTGACACAAAGGCTGATTACCTAAGACAAGTAGGCTGTTCATTTTGCAAGGGAATTTGCCCCAGAGGTAAGTGAATGAGGTGAAGCTTTGCTGACCTCCATTGTCCAATCATGTGCAAGCAAAATGCTGTTTTTTTATTTTTCTTCATTGGCTAGTAATGCAAGCTCTTAGGAAAGTTTACTACAAAGTACAACTTCCCTTGCATAGTAAACAGCCTATGGCCCCTTTCACGCGGGCTTACTGATCCGATCCGCCTGTCAGTTTTTCAGGCGGACTGGATCAGATGCTCCATGCAGCCCTATGGAGCGGCGAATGTCAGCAGAGACATCTCCGCTGACACCCGCTGCTCTCCGATCTGATCCTGTCCGTGAAATCCGGACGGATGGAAACCCTATTTTCCATCCGTCGGAGGATCAGATCGGCTAGGATCGGATGAAAACAGACAGGCGGTCCGTTCTCATCCGATCTCCCCATAGAGGAGAGCGGGGATCTGACAGCTCCGTCTCTGCACACAGAGTGGAGACGGAGCTGTCATCCTCCTGCTCAGCTGAGATAGGCAGAACAGACTCCGTCGGGCGCACCGCCCGTGTGAAAGGAGCCTAAATATACTTTTAGTAAACCAAATCTGTGAAATATATTTGATACTTCCCAAACTTTTCCAAAACTCATGTGATTGTGTTATGAATTTCACCAAATCTTTGGTTTCTGCAGAACCCACAGTGGCCTTGCAGAAGTCCTTTTGGCTACTGCTATCTCAACCAACAGCAGAAGCCATTGCTTTGTGTTGACAAAAGTATGCCTCCAAAGTCCAGACAATGAAGACGAAGCAGCCAGATCTGACACTGCCTTGTATTGATTTACTAAAGGTGGCCATGCACAATTTGTTGCGGAGCCCACACACATCAATATTTGGCCAGTCCAGCATTACAGTGTATGGCAAGTTTTACTTTCAGACATAATCTCCAGGAGTTAGTGGTGCTCGTGTTGTCTTTCCTTTTTATAAGTCCTATATTTATAATAGGGAATGTATACTACTCCCACCAGCACATTACACTAATACTCCGCTCTTCACCTGTATTTGATGTATGATGTAGCATCTTCAGTGTCCTACTGAGTGTTCTCTGCATAACACTCCATAAAAGGAGGAGATTTCAGTCCGATAGGCTAAAGCCAGCCAGAGACAGTTTGAACCCCGACCGGTTCAGCAGTAACCGGCCCAGATTCAAACCATGTATGGGCATGCCGAGTGTACCCAAGTTATAGGTTGATCAAATTGGGTAAAACCAGCCTGCCGGATTTTTCATGTGGTTATCGCTGGCTTCCCCCTCCTCCACCCCCCGCTGGAAGAAAACAATAGCGCAGGGGCAGAGCTTCCTCTGTCAGCACTGCTCTGTCTATGGCCGGCCTAGGACATGTTTCCTCACCCTCTCTGTACTTTTCTTTTCCACATTGAACTTCACTTGCTTTGGAACATTTAAGAGGAAAGCACATTTGTAAAGTACAACACAGTTCTTTATAAATGAACTTGAGTCATTTTTGTTCTTTTGGAAAGCAGTGGTATGGTTTCAGTTTTTACATGGGCCCCTAAATCTTAACCTTAGCCTTACCTTTAGTCTTACACACATTGCATTTTCTTGTTCTCTGATTGAAGGGGGTGAAGAGGCAGGGCAGTGATGCCATGATCCGCACCGTGGCCAATCAGAAGAGACTTTGCATTATATGAGAAAATGCAGGTTTTCCAGGCATTGGGCCTTATGTGGGTCTGGCATTGTTACCGGTTACCTCTCCAGCCCATGTGAGCTGCGACCCTGGGTGTGAGAGCTGAGACATTGACAACTCCAGCATCTTGGTTTTGTGGTTTTATTGTAGATAAAGGGGATGGGAGAAGAAGGGAATGAGTGGGATACTCCTTTAAGCTTAACTAAATACAATTCGGGACTTTATCCAGAAAATGTCTGTTAACGCTGCCTTGATGCCAGCCGACGCTAGCCAGCACTCACTGACGCTTAGAACGCACTTTATCTTGACTGAAGTGCTGAATCCTCGACTCTAGGTCCAGAAGACTCAAGACTGTGAAGCATAGAACTACTGACACTGCTGCACTGTAAAGTCACTGACCACCCTCTCCAGTCTGGCACTGGCTTGAGGTAGCTCACTGTGAATTACTGTATAGCTGCAACTCACAACTGGCACTCTGCACAATTCAGGAACCAAACCGCAGGCGCCCCCTTTACACTTTAGCTCTTCAGGGTGCACTGACTATGTACCCCCTTTGCTACTTCAGGCTCCTCAACCTAGGTACCCCCTTTACAGCTAGCTGACACTGGATCCCAGAACCTCCTCCGGAGTGGTCTCCTCTAACTCTCCAGGCAGACCCCCAGGGGCAATCCTCAGTACTCACGACCTGTGTAGGCTTTCCTGGGACTGAACCCCTCTTGCTCTCTGCTGGTTGTCGGCACACCGGATCCCCTCAGCTCAACTCAGTACTCTCTGGATTCTCGAGCAACACCCCAAGACATCCTTTTCCTCAAACAGGAGGAGAGACAGCCGTTCTCTCTCTCCTGGGACTCTGCTCCTGCCAAAGATGCCGGGTCACGCGCTTCCCCCAAACTTATACCCACTCCCAGAATCCTTTGCAGCATAATCTGCCTTCTGGGGTAGTTACAAACCTGAATGTGTCCCCTAATTGGGCTTCCTCCACTGCCCTATGAGAAGCCTCTCACAGGAGCCAGTGGGGAGACTTCCCCTTCAGCAGGCGCACCTGGAAACCATGACACCCTAACCAAAGAAATCATGGCCATGCTGTTAGGCAGACAAGGCCCACTATACATTTACCTAGCACCGACCTGTAGGGTGCTACAAACGTTTTTCCATTATGGCGCCTCTGCTGTGGAGGTGACCGCTCATGTTCAGTAAGCAGCAGGGCAGTTGCTTAGCACAGGACCTATAAGCTAGTGGAGATCACTGCAGTAGTGGTACATACTACAGTAATTTCCAGCTTCTATTGGGATCCCACAGGTGAAGAACAGGCATACCCTCAAGGGACCAAGCTTGACCAATGTAACTATATAAAAAGTGCTGTACCTAAACTTCAGCTTTGAAGCCCAACTTCAGGCTCTGCATTCAAGTATCCCCATTAAGAAGATTTATTACTTCAGGTGGGTCATGTGACCTCTTCTTCTTTGGAGCTCCGCACGGGACTTGGCAGTCTTTGATGATGCAGAGATCGGCACTGACATGATGACATCAGCGCCATTCTGTGTATCAATACACTCGCTCGGATTTTTGAGCAGCGAACACTTGCTCAAGCTGCAGAAGAGTAATACATTGATGGTAATCTTTAATGAGACCCTGTTGTGAAGCAAAACATCTCTGCAACAAGGCTCGAATAGAAGCATCAATTCCTTCACTCATCCTTGCTTTATTATTTCCAGGACAGTGACTTAGTCAATAGGTTCAGCTTCATTGCCCTAGAGCCAGTACGTGGCATGAATCATGAAACTACTGTCTATAGCAGAGCCTACAGACATAGGTTTTTACTTCCATAAACATAAAAAAAAAAAAACAATATAGAAAATTTCTAATAAATATATAATTCCCTAACCTTTCCTATGCTGCCCCTACACAGAGGTATGATTACCGTGTGCCCCGACGATAATCCATGAGTAAAATTTTAGTTTACTCACATCCTGGAAAATAGGGGCAGGGAGGAGTATATCAAGCGTGTAATTGAAAGCAAATATAGTACTCTATTTTCAGGTGATATATTTGCAATCAAATATACATTCATATTTGAGAAAGAAATCCCTGGTAGCCTTGTGATCTAGTAATTTATAAGGAGGCATTGGGTTTCCTATAATCCCAGAGTATTAGGAGTTCACAGCTTTGTCTATCGGCAAACAATCATTGACGAGAGTGTACTTATAGCTACAGCAGCCCCATGTGTCTAGAATAAAACTAAGCAACTCTGAAAGATCAGCAAATGAAAAATGTTCTCTAAGAGCCTGAATAGGGATGTATTCAGATATTTCAAAACAGAAACACAGTTTGAAAAGTAATTGGGACAAAACAACACATAAATGTCGGCATTTCTGAGCATATGTATTTTCCTTCTGAAAATGTTGGTTGTTAGAGGAACTGAACTCTGAAAGTGATGAACAGCAAAGGGAGGCAAAATCAGTTACCAGTATTGCCTGTGGTCTTACCATGCCTTGTTTTGTACTGTGTCTTTTGTATGGAGGTGGCCATCTTGGTAGAGGCAGGGCCGTCTTTAACACAGGGCAAAAGGGGCAGCAGCCCCGGGCCCAGCCATTGTTGCAGGGCCCAAAGCAGCTGCCCCTTGAGCCCGCACTGCCCACAATTAGTTTATAAGAGCATTTGGTAGTGCCCAAGAAAAATATTGCAGAGGCAGGGCTTTGCTTCCTCATAGTATTACATAAGAGTGGCAGTCAGAGGCAGCAGTGCCTTAAAATTAACACTGTAGGTATTCAGCTATGAGAATGTAAGCATAGGAGTACCTAGGCACACTCGCATACCAGTAAGTGCACCAGCTCGCTTTTTCACAATGCCAGCCTACATGTTATCATGTGCAATTAAAATGGAGCCAAAATATCCACCACTGGTGATTACAATTGTTTTGTATAAATATAAGTGATTCATTTAATTGCATAGAATTAAAATAAAGCTATAATTCATAAATTAAAAATATATAATCTTGAACTAAACCTAAAATCTTTTGGTTCCAAGTGACAGAACTAAGAATTGTACTGAGTTAAAGTGGAGTTCCACCCTATTTTTATACTTACCTCCATCTTCTCGCTCCGGGTCACCTGAAAAAGAAATGGATAATCGCATATTTTTTTTTTTTTTACTTACCTCGTAGCGAAGAAAAAATACTTACCTTACTTCCTTCTTCCTCCTTCCTCGGCCGCGGCCCGTCGTCACTTCCTGGCTCTGCAATGATTCCTGGGAGCTGAACGTCATAGCTCCCAGGAATCATTGCGCCTGCACCGGCCCCGACGTCAGTTCCGGGTCGCGCGCGTCATCCCCTTCTAAACAGCTTCTGGGCATGCCCAGAAGCTGTAGAGGGATGACGCGCGCGACCCGGAAGTGACGTCGGGGCCGGCGCAGAGCATCGTGGGACCAAAGAAGGCGGAAGAAGACGCCGAAGGGGATCTCGCTGGCTTCAAGCTGCCCACATCTGAGATGGCAGCGCTGGACAAGACGTTTGCAAGGTAAGTATTTGTCCTAACAGGTAAGTGCAACCCGGGACAGATCAGAGGCTAGCCATTGTGGAATGCACTAGCCCTGACTGTCCCGGGGGTATTAAAAAAAAAAATCCAGGGTGGAACTCCGCTTTAACAGCAGAATTTAGCTAATCATTCAGCATTAAAGGAAAAGTATGGTTATAGCTACAAATCCAATTCCAAAAAAGTTGGGACACTGTACAAACTGTGAGTAAAAAAGGAATGGACTAATTTGCAAATCTCATAAACTTATATTTTAGTCACAATACAATATAGATAACATATCAAATGTTGAAAGTGAGACATTTTGAAATGTCATGCCAAATATTGGCTCATTTTGGATTTCATGAGAGCTACACATTCCAAAAAAGTTGGGACGGGTAGCAATAAGAGGCCGGAAAAGTTAAATGTGCATATAAGGAACAGCTGGAGGACCAATTTGCAACTTATGAGGTCAATTGGCAACATGATTGGATATAAAAAGAGCCTCTCAGAGTGGCAGTGTCTCTCAGAAGCCAAGATGGGCAGAGGATCACCAATTCCCCCAATGCTACAGCCAAAAATAGTGGAGCAATATCAGAAAGGAGTTTCTCAGAGAAAAATTGCAAAGAATCTCTGTGCGTAAGGGTCAAGGCCGGAAAACCATACTGGATGCCTGTGATCTTCGGGCCCTTAGACGGCACTGCATCACATACAGGAATGCTACTGTAATGGAAATCACAACCTGGGCTCAGGAATACTTCCAGAAAACATTGTCAGTGAACACAATCCACCTTGCCATTCACCGTTGCCGGCTAAAACTCTATAGGCCAAAAAAGAAGCCATATCTAAACATGATCCACAAGTGCAGGCGTTTTCTCTGGGCCAAGGCTCATTTAAAATGTACTGTGGCAAAGTGGAAAACTGTTCTGTGATCAGACGAATCAAAATTTGAAGTTCTTTGTGGAAAACTGGGATGCCATGTCATCCGGACTAAAGAAGACAAGGACACCCCGAGTTGTTATCAGCGCTGAGTTCAGAAGCCTGCATCTCTGATGGTATGGGGTTGCATGAGTGTGTGTGGCATGGGCAGCTTACACATCTGGAAAGGCACCATCAATGCTGAAAGGTATATCCAAGTTCTAGAACAACATATGATCCCATCCAAATGTCGTCTCTTTCAGGGAAGACCTTGCATTTTCCAACATGACAATGTCAGACCACATACTGCATCAATTACAACATCATGGCTGCGTAGAAGAAGGATCCGGGTACTGAAATGGCCAGCCTGCAGTCCAGATCTTTCACCCATAGAAAACATTTGGCACATCATAAAGAGGAAGATGCAACAAAGAAGAAATAAGACAATTGAGCAACTAGAAGCCTGTATTAGACAAGAATGGGACAACATTCCTATTCCTAAACGTCAGCAACGTCTCCTCAGTCCCCAGACATTTGCAGACTGTTATAAAATGAAGAGGGGATGCCACACAGTGGTAAACATGGCCTTGTCCCAACTTTTTTGAGATGTGTTTATGCCATGAAATTTAAAATCAACTTATTTTTCCCTTAAAATTATACATTTTCTCAGTTTAAACATTTGATATGTCTATGTTGTATTCTGAATAAAATATTGAAATTTGAAACTTCCTCATCATTACATTCTGTTTTTATTCACAATTTGTACTGTGTCCCAACTTTTTTGGAATCGGGTTTGTATTTTGTCTATACTTCTCCTGTGGGTGAAGAAGTGCACTTAGTTCTGCAGTCCTGTGACCCAGGTTCAGCTAAAGCCCGCTGTCGGCAGTTGTCTCAAACCCAGTCCAGGCTCTGCCGGGATCCCGACTGTAATGTCAGGATCTGCCCAGATGCCGATCGGCAGCTGGATCAGCCTCTCAGCATACCACTATGAGACTGAGCCAATCACTCCCGTCCCCTCCACAGTCCAGTGTTCCAGTGAGCTCTAAAGGGGCAGATCACAGAGCGGTGACTGTCAGTTCTGTCATTCTGTGAATGGTGCCTGTGCCATACAGCCAACCTCCTGAGTTCACAATGCATCAGGGCAGTTGCTCGGCATAGTACCTGGAAGCTAGTGGAGATCAATGGAGTAGGCAGTGCTTACTAGAAGAATTTCTAGCTTCTAAAGAGATCCCACAGGTAGGGTATATAATATACATACAGTAGTTAAATTGGTCTAAGCAATGTAACTATATAAAAATGGCATACCTTAAATTCTTCTTTAATACAAAGCTTTGTTTAACTATACAGTATGTATGATAAGCCACAGTCATTAAACCATGCCTTTTTAAACTTGCCTACCTAGACTAAGCAACACCCACATATGTTGCCCCTTTCACAACCCTCTACTTATAGATAAAAAAAATAAAAATCAGGCCCATGGTATATGTTCTTATATTTACTCATTACTATTCAAATAGTAAAAAGCCCTCAGTGTTTTTTTTTTAACCTAACACAATAAATTAAGCATTCCTCAGTAAACAGTTTGTTAAAATTCACACCCCAGCACTTGCAATTTACAATTTTCAATGGTGCTACCTCTTGCTCTCTCAGTGCTGCTTCCCTGAAGTTCTGATCTTCAAAGGAAAGAGTTAACAGTGGACAGTGCAATCTCCATCTAGTCTATTAGCTTCGAGGAGGGAGGAGCAGGAGAATGCATTACCATCCTAGCCTACAGGGCTGTGTGTTTCTATTGTTGCACACAGTGTAGGGAGACACAACTCTAGTCAGTGCAAGCAAGGGTGGCTCCATAGGGATACTCAAAGAGAAAGAAAACCTGGGGCAGTGGTCGTGGCACTGGATTAAACAGGAACCTGGGCAAGGATTTAAAAATAAAGAAGCTGAATACTCAGTAAGCGATTCATTCTGAAACTGCTGCTGGGAACACATGAAAATAACTGAGAGGTTAATATCACTTTAAGCTAACAAGCAAGTGCCAAACAGTTCTTGACTGCCCTTTCATGACTACTGTCAATTTAAGGAGGCAAATCAGAAGACCACTAACAAAAACGGAAAAAGAAAATAATTGTTGTGTGAATTATCGCAGTGTTCCAGCTATGATGAAGGATCCACGCTATAGAGACACGCAGGTCAAGCGGCTGGAGATTAACTGCATGAGCTCTATGAGGGGAGTTCTGGTGAAATGTGTTTTTAATTTGAACCGCTGAAATGGAAAATGCTAAATTTGACAAGAAAAGCCTCTGCTTGACCTCCCCAACCTGCAGTTTGAATGCATCTTAACCACTCGCAGACTGCCAGCAGTACATATACTGCGGCAGGTCACCTCTATTGTGCGAAAAGACGTACCTGTATGTCGTTTCATGCAATAGCCAGTGGGGGTGCACGCGATTGGCCAGAGGGGGAGCCAATCAGCAGGTCCGGCGGACGCGATGTCCTCCGGCCACCCGCAATCGCTCCCCAGAGAGACAGAACGGCGGTCTGCCTATGTAAACAAAGCAGACTGCCGTTCTGTCACAGATGAACACAGTGATCCTGTGTGCCTGCTATTCAGGAACACAGATCTCTATGTTCATCCAGTGAGTCCAGCCCCCACACAGTTAGTAAGCACCCCTAGGGACACATTTCACCCTTTGATCGCCCCCTGGTGTTGACCCCTTCCATGCCAGTGTCATTAGTACAGTAACAGCGCATATTTTTAGCACTGATTACTGTAGTAATGTCACTGGTGCCCCCAAAAGTGTAAATTAGGTGTCCGATCTTTCCGCTGCAATGTCGCAGTCCCACTAACAATCGCTGCCATTACTAGTAAAATAAATAAAAATAAAATAAAAAATGCCATAAATCTATCCCCTAGTTTGTAGACACGATAATCTTTGCGCAAACCAATCAGTATACACTTATTGGGGGTTTTTTTTACCAAAAATATGTAGCAGAATACATATTGACCTACAATGATGAAAAACATTTTTATTTATTTATTTATTTTTTTATTTGCTGTGTTTTACAGCAGAAAGTAAAAAACATTTTTTATTAAAAAATTGCTTCTCTTTTTTTGTTTACAGCAGAGGTTATCAAATACCACCAAAAGCTCTATTTGTAGTATAAAAAAAAAAGGACATCAATTTTATTTGGGTACAACAGCGCACAACCGCGCAATTGGCAATTAAAATAACGCAGTACGGTATCGCAAAAAGTGGCCTGGTCATTAAGGAGGTAAAACCTTCCAGTCCAGAAGTGGTTTATAAGCTACATCCAAAGAACCACAACACAACATAAAGCAGGCCTCTGCAGTCCGAGTTGCCATAGGTACTGCTCAAATAAAGTGAATAGGATTTTGTTGACCTGTGTCTGAAGTATGTTCCAAACATAGGTCAAATGCAGGAAACAACGCCCACTAACGTGATCCCTTGATTTAATGGAGAACCCAGGGGCAGGGATTATAGAAGAAAGTAAATGTCAGCATGCAAATATGGTTCAGCTTTCCTGGACATGGAGCGCTCAGTCTGTTCAGAAAGTTCCTACCCCTGGGCTATTTTGGTGGAAGGAAGGGGCTTAAGCTGGCCAAACATGGTTTGAATCGATTCCTGGCCGAAATTCCAACCATCCCAGGCCACATGCCCTCAACATTGGGAGGGTGCTTTGAGGCGGGGGGCTCTGTCCTGCGTGGCGACGTGCTGGGATGTATTCCATTCCAGAAATCTCGCACTATCACCCAGGAGCTGAGCTGTACTGTGTGTATTCAGGCCGTGACCTGCCCCGCCTCCGCCCCGCCTCCTCTCAGTGAGTTGTACTGTATGCATTGTATTCAGGATGTGCTTCCTCCGCCTCCTCTCAGTGAGCTCAGTGAGGATATAATGCTTTCAGTCCTCGCTCACTGAGAGGAGGCGGAGGAAGCACATCCTGAATACAATGCATACAGTACAACTCACTGAGAGGAGGCGGGGCGGAGGCGGGGCAGGTCACGGCCTGAATACACACAGTACAGCTCAGCTCCTGGGTGATATAGCGAGATTTCTGGAATGGAATACATCCCAGCACACACTGCGAATCGCCGAATGATGTCATCGCCGATCGGACCCAGAAGTGAGGAGAGGAAGAATAAAGCAGAAATTAAGGTATTTACTAGCAAAAAAAAAAGTTTCCATTGGGAAAAGTCGTTTTAAAGGGGATTACATACATCTATGTAATCCAACCTATTAAAAATGGGTGGAACTCCGCTTTAACTACATAACATTCCCGGGAAATATTTTAAAATTGTGGTAACAGCAGTATGCATACAGCCCCTCTTGCTAAATGAAGTTTTTTTTTAAATATGAAGTTAGAACTGGCAACCAAATGTAGAAGTTGGGGTCATTGTTATCTTTATTTTGAGATTCACTAATTTCCTAAAATTGTATCACAGACTAAAACCAATGTGGCACGCTAATGTAATCAAGAGATTTCTTCTTTGCAACCTCCACAGTAACCTTTCAGGGCAGAAATATATCTACTATTGCTGACTTTTTAAAACCATTTTAAAAGAATCTTTCTATACTTCTTTGCTTAAAAAATGTAGACAGAGTGAGAACACCACTTTGTTATTACAGTCTGCTATCATGCTATCATTTTAGGCACTGGCACAATAACAGTTGTTTAGGAAGATTTACAGAACAGAGAGCACTAAAGATGGTCATGTCCATTTTATTGTCAAAATCACAAAGCAATTGAAGACACAAAATGGTATTTTTGATCGACTAAAAGTAGATGGGATCAAACGCTGATCATTTTAAAGAAACTGCCATAGGTTTTTTTTTTTTTCTTTTTTTTGTTCAATCCTATAAGCAGTTGTAAAATTTGTTTTTTTTTTTTGCTAAAAGAAAAAAAGATGATACAGTATACTTGCCTGCTCTGTGCAATGATATTGCACAGTGCAGCCCCCAATCTCCATTTCTGGGGTCCCCACGCCTGCACTCATGGATCCTCCCCTTATCCATGCTCCACAATAGGAAGCCGCTTCCTATGAGGGCACACGTGCGGGCTATCTCCCAAGCCATGCTGTGTGCATCCATAGACACACACAGTGTGGTACGGCCTTGCCACCGTTTTCTGCTCACGAGCCAGCCGTTCCGGGGGAAGACGACACACATCTCTCATACGGGTATCCTTGAGAGATACTCTCCAATACCTATAGAAGACAACCTTCTCTCACCAAGAATACTGCTGAATTTGTGACTACGGCGCCATTTCTTCCCCCCCAGGGACCTCCAGGGATCCTCGAGGGAACCACTGGGAGACACACAACCCCTATCAGGAATTTGTGTCACTTCACACATGAATCCCATGTAACACCAACAGATTTCCATCAGTCTTGAGGAGTCCTTCCCTCTTGATCCCGACAATTGTTTTTATAAAGATATAGGCACTTCCTTCCCTTTGGTTGTGCGACAACTTTTTAAAGGCAGCTATATGCACCCCCTTGAGCATAGGGAATGAGATACACTGATATTAACCTTTGAGAAAGGCTATGTCCGAAACGCGTCAGCTCAAGGTCAATGGGATATTTCACGCCCTTCACTTGCTCTTCTAGTGTTGCAACTTCATAGCCACATGTATACAATTGGTTGTTTTTAATCATATTTTCTATCACAATTTTTAACTTATGTTATGATTATGTTTTGAATAAATTTATACTGTTTATAAACTTGTGTACTCTTTTATGATGGGTAATTGCCTTTAAAGTCCCGCTTCCAGGGTAACCCCAATTTTTTGCGTTTTCTGCTCACAGGATTTGATTGACAGCAGCGAGAGCCAATGGCTCTCTTTCCTGTGAATGCAGGGAGAGGGGAGAGTGCCGCTACAGATGGGCACAGCTCTGGTTTGAGTATTTGAGGGAGCAGGCAGCATACAAATTCTAACGAATGTGGAAAATATAAGGCTGCTATTAGATTATAAATATTAATCTAATAACAGTGGGAAACAACAAAATTTATAAAAGCAAAAGCCTGCATACGCTTGAGCAGATTAGCTCTTAATTGTTGCAGCACAATATACTAAAATTGCAGGTATACTGGACAATCACGCAAATATCTAGTGAATAAATGAACAGACAAACCAAGAGCAGTTTTGATAAAAAGCATAAAACAAATCTTTACTGATCATCAAAATACATAAAGTTCCTTACACATAAAATTTACCATAAACATTACACACAAAAACACAGCTTAAACATACACTCCTATTCCCAATATCCCAAAATATCAATGAATACTTAGCTCTGTTAGTTGAATGTCAACAGCTTACACTGGAGAGCTGGAGGAGCAGGATAATGAGAAATCCCAGCTGCATGCTTGGTCTTTCCAAAGCTCCAAACAGGCTATTGCCCATGCTATGGAGTATTTTTATAGTCCTGTATACCAGAGACTACCAACATGATGTAATCATTCCTCTTGACCACTCACAGGTCGTTTTGTGAGTGAGGTCAGCAACACATGGGTGCACTTCCCCCCACAACCATCTAGTGTCATGGAGTTGCCCCTGTGACCCGCTGTCTCATGGGCCCAATTTGCCATCCGAAGTAGTACTGGATCTATAGGGTGTTCTGGTTATTTTTCAGCTTGAAATGCAGTGAACATTGAACATGAAAACAGACTTCTTCCTTGTAACATTGTATATGGGTTGTAGTAGGAGCCCTAGGTGGGGTATGAAAGCTCTCCAATACCAAAGTACTCCTAAAAACTTTTGAGCTTCTTTCAGATTTGTTGGTTCTGGGTAGTTCTGAATGGTATCAAGCACAGGATGAGGTATCTTACAGACTGGTCCCGTCCACATCATCCCAAGGAATTTGACTTCTTTGGCTGGGCCTTGGATCTTCTCTTTGTTAACAACCCATCCCCTTTCTGTCAGGTGGTTCACTATGACAGGAAGTGTCTCCTCAATTTCCTCTTTTGATCCAGAAATCATGATGTCATCAATGTAGTGAAACACTGAAACCTACCTTTTTAAGTCCCCGTTAGTCTGCCGTCATTCACAATGAACCATCAGGTTTCTTGACAGGAAACACAGGAGAGTTAAACAAGCTAATCTAGAAGAACTACACCTAAAAACAACAGTTTTTGAATGGTTTTACAGATTTCTTTCTGTCCTTTGAGCAATCAGTATTGCTTTAGCCTTACCGGGCTGCTGGAAGGAGGAATTACCACAGGTGTCCAATATGCAATCTCCCGCACAACCTCTTTTAAGGCCAAAGATAATATGGCGTGTGAGGGAACCCAAAAGGGAACACCCCCCACTGTGTCTCAGTACTCTGCCCTAACAGAACCTATCACCAATATATTATCTGGCAAATCTGAAATCGATGCTTCAGCATCAAATTGTGGTCCTTTTATTAATTGACATGGTAACGTGAATCTGTACAGATTTTGTATTCCTGCATCCTAAACCCTCGATTCTTACACTAGGTTCTGAAGATGGATGGATTACCACTGTTACCATGTGTCCTTACCCCTTACACATAAAATTTACAACATTACACAAAATACCACAACTTAAACATACAATCCTGTTCCCAATATCCAATATTCCGAAATATCAAATAATACTTAGCTCTGGTAGTTGAATGTCAACAATGAGAAATCCTGGCTGCATGCTTGGTCTTTTCACAGCTCCAAACAGACTATCCCCATGATATGGACTCTTTTTATAGTCCTGTATACTAGAGATCACCCACAGAATGCAATCATTCCTTTTGACCACCCACATGTTGTTTTGTGAGTGAGGTCAGCAACACATGGTTGCACTTCCCCCCCCTCAACCATATGGTCAATTGGATACGCGGCAGCCATGTTTAAATACACAATGTCAAAGCTCACTATACCACCTGTGGGTGAGAGATAGTATTACATATGTATAGGGACATTTGTCATGAATCAGTTAAAAAATATCCACAACTGATACACAAATACTGGGAAATGTTTTACCTTAATGCAGGGAATGCTTTCAGGTAAAACCTTCATGCCTTTACAACCACTTTCAATAAACTGTATTAAAATGGTCAGTTTATTGCCTAGTTTCAATTTTAATATTAACTGAATTCTGGTAGAAGCTTGAATGCAGAGAGCAGTTGATTGCTTACTCTTGGGTGATTATTTTCCATCGTGTATGGGATTCGCAGTGGATAGGAAATGTTTAAAATTGACTGAAGATGGTCACGTGTATGGTCTGCTTAAAGGAGAACATCATCAGTGTAGTGACACTTGATCATAGTCAAAAACACGCAGGCTGGATTTGTACATTTGGCTGCAGACTTTGAATGGTGGTGTCATGTCTTGGTGGTAAAATGTAGCATGGGTGTGCAAATAGCAGGGGGAACTGAGCAGAATTCTACACTTTTTTGTAGGCAATACAGCTCACATTCTTTGTTATTAAGATGTGTATTTAGCAGTGTGGCTCTATTTCTTCTTTAAACACAATAATACAAAGTGAAGACTTAATTTGCTCTATCACCTCGTTCTGTGCACTCCAGAGCATTTTAGGCTGTTGCTCCCCTAGTTCTCAGAAATCACATTTTTCTTCATGTGCCATACTTTACTATGAGTGGAAATATTTATTGGCAATGATCAGCATGTCATTTTTTTGCCTTTTCCTCCTGTTGTCAAGTCATCAGTGCTGATCTGCCATATAGGCAAATATTGGCTACTTCTATATGTATCTGTAGGTCCAGCAATAGGAGCATTGGTTGAGATACAAATCAAGGTGCTTTGGGGGGAGGGGAACCCCCTACCCCAAAGTACCCTCCCCACGTTGAGAGCATGTGACCTGGTATGGTTCAGGTGGGAGGAGGGGCACTTGCTCACCCCCCCCCCCTGCCAGGCTGCATGCTCGGATAAGGGTCTGGTATGAATTTTTGGGGTGGGACCCCAGCGCCATTTTTTTTAAAAGTGTTGGAGTGAGGTTCCCCTCAAAATCCATACCAGACCTAAGGTTCTGCTATGGATTTGGGGGGGCATGCTTCTTTGTTTATTTTTGCGTGAGGTTATCTTGTTGACAATTTGCTTACTTTGGTTACTTCTGACAACATGTGTAGCATATGACTCATGTCTGATCAGACACTAAGGGGTTTGTTTACTAAAGCTAGAGAGGGCAAAATTAGTCATAATTCTGCAGAGAAACCAATCAGCTCCTAACCTCAGCTTGTTTAATTAGGCTTTAGCAATAAAACCTGGAAGCTGATTGGTTTCTCTGCAGAATTGTGACTAATTTTGCTCTCTCTAGCTTTAGCAAACAAATCCCTAAAGGCCGTACATACGATAAGAAAAATTTTGTACGACGAACAATCTTATTATTTGATCATTAGTATAGTGCTTTCGACAGCCGATTCTGACTTGGCCTGGACAACAAAACCTGAAGGTGCAGGCTAGAAAAATGTACTCATTCACGTTTTCCCTTGTTAAAGGGCGCTTCCAGATTCTGATAAGTCCCCTGCCCGCAAACCCCCACAACCAACAGCTAGGGTTGGGGGGGGAGAGGCCCTTGCCCCCATCAATGGTGATGGGGACAAGATGCTTTGGGGGGGGAACCCCCCTACCCCAATATACCCTCCCCCTTGTTGAGAACATGTGGAGGGAGGAGGGGCACTCCCCCCCCCTTTCCTGGCCTTCCAGGTTGCATGCTCGGATAAGGGTCTGGTATCGATTTAGGGGTAGGACCCCAAACGCGTTTTTTTTTTTTAAATGTTGGCCTGAGGTTCCCCTCAAAATCAATATCAGACCTAAGGTTCTGGTGTGGATTTGGGGAGGGGGGGACCCCACACTTTTTTGTTTATTTTAGCATGAGAGGTTCCCCTTAAAATCCATACTAGACCTGAAGGACCTGGTATAGATTGGGGGGGCGGCGGGGACAACCACGTTGCTTTTTTCTCAAAACTGATGACATGTGCGATGCATTCCCATAAAAGGCAATGTGCCTGGAATTTACATCTGAACCACACCCCAGTGCCCCGAAAATGCACAGGACTCTTTCAATTCCCAGGGAATTTGCACTGCCACTGCACATAGGGGTACCTGGGATCTAAGCCCCCGGCCTGCAGACCCCCACAACCACCGACCAAGGTTTTGGGGAAGAGGCCCTTTTCCCCATCAACATGGGGACAAGGTGTTTTGGAGGGGTGAGGGTATGTGGCCTGGTATGGTTCAGAAAGGGGGGGGCGCTTGCTTGTATCCCCCCCCCCTTTTTGTTTATAGCACAAAAAATGAAAAGCCAGTGGTGATCAAATACCACACCACCAAAAGAAACTCTATTTGTAGGGAAAAAAATTACATCAATTTCATTTATGCATGGCGTTGTATGACCGTTCAATTCGGTTAAAGTAACCCAGTACCGTATAGCAAAAAAAGGCCTTGGCATGAGGTGGGGGGGGGGGGGGCTAAATCTTTCGGAGGTTAAGTGGTTAAGAGTGATTGTCACTGTATTTGAACCCTTAACACACCAAACGGTAGCATCTAGTACGTGTCCCTACAAATGACTTTTAGAACTCTGACAGGGTTCCATTGGGAAACCACAGCAGCGGTTTTATGTCAGTGCACCAGCGGGTGTTGCTGAGCAAACACCAAACCAATTGAAAGAGTTGAGGGGTGTGAAGTAAGAGTGCTGAAGTGTTTTATACTTTAGCTGGCACTTTCTATTGCCCAGTATTCAATCTATATCCATTTTTTCAGATGGCACAATTTAACAATTGACTCATTGTATACAATTAGATTACAATTTAATAAAAACTGAACAGGACATTAATCTGGTGTCTATACCAGTCTTTTTCAACCAGGATGCCTTCAGGCTTCTTCAGGGGGAGCTTAGCAAAGTCCTTAAAATTTCCCAAAAATTGTATAGAAGCCAGCAGGTGGATGAAGCCTGCCTTTTAGTTACACAAAGCTGCTGGTTTTCATTGTGCACCACTACAGCCGTCCTGCCACTGATATCCTAACAACCAATGACATCATCGGTTGATAGGTGGATGTTGAGCGCATGCATGGCATACTTGTTTGCCCCCCACCCCTCTTTGTCAGCAATGGGATCTCATTAACTGAATGAGGGAGAAAAGATGAGGGAGAATAGAAACATTGGAATACTAGCCAGTACCCGTTTGCAAAGGTGTATTGGTTTTGGAAGAATAAGTTGTGTGCACTTTTTAACAAAGGAAAAAATGGAAGTTAGTTATTTAACATTGCGTGTCAATCCGGGGTCAGGCTCGAGGCTAGTAACTATAGCAGTAGGGAGACTCCCACTGACCAATAGGATAGGTATACAAGCAGGTCACCCTGGCAGGTGACGCAGGTTCACCTGAGGTGCAGAATCTAGGTACTTACAGGTGTTCATCAGAGCTCCTTATGGTGGAGATGGGATTTGATCACACTTGTATAAAGTACTCGAAACCCATACTTGAGTAGAAGTGGAAGTGCTCGATCAAAAAGTGACTTTAGTAGAAGTGGAAGTGCTCTATCAAAAAAGGACTTGAGTAGAAGTACTAAAGTATTCAACATTTTTTGTACTTAAGTATTGCAAGTAGTTTTTTTTTAAATTTTGCTACTCAAGTACTGAAAGTAAAAGTACCAGTAGTTTTTAAAAAAAATTTGCTACTCAAGTACTGAAAGTAAAAGTACAAGTACTGTGTTATGTAGTTATTAAAGAAAGAAGTCAAAAGTTTGAACATCATATTGTTTTTTATTATTTCAAATGATTAACTTAAAGGACAATCACAATTTCTTTGGCTGTAACTTTTTGTAAACAAAAACAGATAAAGTATGTCCCTCCCTTCCCCCTTTAAAGCATCCTTCCTTCTCTTCCCTGCATGTTTTTTTTTTTCTCCACAGCTTATTGGTGCGCAAAATCATATATAAACCAATGTAATATACAACAATATATTCCAATAATGAACTAAAGGAAGAGTGTATGAAATCAAAGTCAATAAAAAGTCCATATATATAATGCCATAATGCCATAATACCATATATATGTGACAAAACAAGATGAATATATTTTCAAAGGTGCAGGAATCAAACAGGTGCTATTCCAAATAATAGGTGCAGACTCCCACCACCTTGTGGATTTCCCCCTTACCCGGCGGATGAAGGTAAGTGCAAAATAATATCCAAATAGACTCTTCCAGTGAAACAAAACTGCAAAACCTGTGCTCTCAACTTCCAGTGAAAAAAGCAAAATCAGCCTCTTACCAGAAAAAAGGTCTATGTACGTTTTTGACTCTCCTTGGTTGGGGGAGGTTCTATTTCCCCTTAACAGCAGATATGTAGACCATTATATTTATACATACAGTTGCATTTATTTTCGTATGCGCTGATTTACACATGACATTATACACATTTTTTTGAACTTCATGAAACCTGCCATCTACTGTTCTGGCAGTGGTCATTTTTATAATAGTAACGAGTAACTATGCAGCACAAAAAAAAAAAAAAAATATCGGAGTAGAAGTATTGAAATCATCGAAAAAATGTAGTGAAGTAAAAGTGGAAGTAGGAGAAAAAAATTCTACTTCAGGAAAGTACAGATACCGCCTTTCGGTACTTAAGTACAGTAGTGAAGTAGTTCTACTTAGTTACTATACATCTCTGGTTTTGATGCGTGTTAGTATCAGGTTGCGGTCCTCAGGATCGCCCCACCAGGAGGTGAGGAAGCCAGGTTCCAGTAGCAGATATAGCAAGTACGGATCAAGCAAAAGCGTAGTCAGTAAACAAGCAAAGGGTAGGTAACAAGTGGTTTGCAGGTCAGGATCAGGCAAAAGTGTAGTCGAGGAACAAGCCAAAGGTCAGTAAGGAATGGTAGCAAAAATATGGATGACAGCAGGGAAGACAAGATCAAGATATTGGCTGAAGAGGGCATATTAATCTGGCACACAGGAAGTGCAGAGACATGGCTTAAATTAGGAAGTGCATGGGAGGAGCAAAGAGTTCAAGGCTCAGCAGAAGTCAAGGCACAAGGCAGGGTATCAGACAGGGTGCTGTCCAGCATCTCAGGTAGCTCATTGGGGAGAGTCATTACCAGACACAACAGAGATCCCAGGTTCAAGTCAAGGCCCTGACACACCGGGTGCTGAATGCAGATGCTCAAAGGTATCTGCAAATGCTTTCATTCTTCTTCAGAGAATCTTTGTAGCGATGAAAATGGAGGCACTTTTTGCAAAACCTCACTCAGGAGGTCAGAGCTTTGACAATACCCATCCCTTGTTTTAATATCAATCAGCTGTCCATCACATTTTATCAAAACTCCTGTTCCCCTCAGAAGGAAATGATCATCCCTGCTCCCCTCTAATCTCCCCTCTCAGCAAAGACCACATGACCATTATTATAGGAACAATATAAACAAATTACATTTGCCTGAGTTATTTTAACCACTTGCCGACTGCCTAACGCCGATCTACGTCGGCAGTCAGCCCCTCACAGGCAAAGTGACGTAGGGCTACGTCACTAGCTTGTGAGGGTCTAGGGAGCGAGCGCGCGCTCCCGCTCCCGCGTGGTCACGGACCCCCCCGCGCGTGTGACCGGCGGACCCGATGTCCGCCGGCCACTCGGCGATCGGCGGGGGAGAGGGAGAATGTCAGGCAGCTTGTGTAAACAAGCCACCTGTCATTCTCCTTGCTGTTAGGATACTGATCACTCGGATCTAGTATGTAGATCCGTTGATCAGTGTCCATACAGCTCAAGCCCCAGCCAATCACAGTAGAAAGCACGCCCCTAGGGATACACACAGCCCCTCCCTCCCAAATAAAGTTAACCCCTTCACTACCAGTGTATTTTTACAGTAACAGTGCATATATATAGCACTGATTACTGTAGAAATGTCACTGGTAACCCCAAAAGTGTCAAAAATGTCAGTCAAGGGTCCGATCTGTCCGCCCCAATGTCGCAGTACCGCAAAAAAAATCGCAGATCGCCGCCATTACACGTTAAAAAAAAAAAACAACAAAAATGACAGAAATCTTTCCCTTTGTTAGTAAACGCGATAACTTTTGCGCAAACCAATCAAAATACGCTTTTTGCGATTTTTTTTACCAAACATAGGTAGCATAAAACAAATTGGCCGAAAAAGTAGAAAAATTTTGATTTTTAAATTTTTTTTTTGGGGAATTTCATATAAAAAAATGTGAAAAATATTGCTATTTTTGCAAAATTGACGCTATTTTTTTGTTTATAGCGCGTGATCAAAAAATCGCACAGGTGATCAAATACCACCAAAAGAAAGCTCTGTTTGTGGGAAAAAAAGGACGCCAAATTCGTTTAGGTACAGCGTCGCACGACCGCGCAATTGTCCGTTAAAGTCACGCAGTGCCGAATCGCAAAATACCCCCTGGTCGGAATGGGGGTAAAATCTTCCGGGGCTTAAGTGGTTAATACAGTTCCTCAAGACATTGCATTGACACAACATAAATGATTGAGAGTTTAAATTATATTTTGAGCGACGTTAACAAGATGCTTGTGAAGGGTAATATTAATAAATGTGTTCAACAGGATCTGTGAACTTGTGCCCTGTAGGATTTTACATAAAATTATAATGTCTTTTCAGTGGCACAATTACTAATTACAGTAGCCAGTGGGAAATGGGATTGGCAGAAGTATATTCAGTAACTATAGGGATAAGTCACTGCTGCTTTTTTTCTACTCAATGGGTGCTATTATTATCATTGCTACTAATCCCTAGCTTGCATCAGCTCTTATAATTCACCACAGGATCTCCTACAAGAGACTGTCTCAGATTAAGAGGCTTAGAAGCAAAAAAAACTAATAAACTCACTCGCTCATTCATAACTTGACATGCTTTTGTGTTTTGTAAGTCAGGTAGTTTTAAATTTGTTCCTGTTGAAAGAAATAGTACGTTTTGCTGAACTAAAGTTGCTAAATTGACGCTAGAAGGTATAGGAGGGGGCACTGTGGTATACTGTTGAAGGTTGGGGGCCCTTTGGGAGGCTGGATGGCACTGGGGTAAGTTTGGAAGGCACTGCAGAGGTTGAGGGCTCTCAAGAAGCCTAGTGTAGTATGGGCCCTGGGCGGCTCAGGAGAAAGGAGGCCACGGCCAGTGCCTTTTTTTTAATTTTATTCGTACAGAACCTTTTCTAGCAGTGTTCTGGTATAACCTAAGTGATCCTGAATGATGCAGATAACTCTGCCAAATAGTGACATCAGCTGCTTTCTCTGCAGAACTCTTCTGTGAGCTAAGGTGCTTTGGTCCTCATTTGGCCCTAAATTGTAATTGACAGGATGCCATTTAAGTAAATTAAGATTGACCATGGAGAAGGACATGTGTTACAGCACTAGAATATGGAGATGGTAAGTACTGTTTGTCAATCCTAAACTTTGTAAAAAGAAAATAGCCTAGATGTGAGCTTTAGGAACTGTACATTGTTGTTAACGAACGTTGTATATTACACATTTTATTCCGTTTGAAGCAGTCTTAGGCCCCAGCAAATGGACGTAAATAGGCTTAAAATAAAGCATCTTTCTAGAGTGAAAAACATGTTTTCCCATTGCTGGGGAGCCATAGGTGGGTCATACAGACAGCCGTAGAAGTAAATTTCGGTACACCCCTGTACTCATGTAAAGGAAGATGTTTCTATGTGTAGGCAGGTGCAAGCTGCATATTCCTCCAGCATGTAGGTGGTGTCGCACTGCTTTTCCAAAATGGGATTTTTCTCCCCTTGTGGTCTCCAGCAGCCATCTTGCGGTGGATGGTTGTCCAATTGAAAATTTAATTCCCGCAAGACCTGCTGCTGCCATTTTGACAGGGGACCTGATATAAGGTGTCACCAGTCACATACTACTATATTACCGCCCCTCCAGCAGAAGCACTCCTCCGGTACTTGTAATTGTGGAACAATCCATGCATTGGTACAGCTGTTTTATTGTGCCTTCCTCATTGGTGCTATATTTATACTTTGTAGTTCTGTTCAAACTCATACAAGATAAATGCCCCCATTCAATGCAGAGTGACCAGTGTGCCCCTTTCAATGCAGAGTGACCAGCACGCCGTGCCCCCCTTCAATGCAGAGGGACCAGTGTGCCATGCCCCCCTTCAATGCAGAGTGACCAGCGTGCTGTGCCCCCATTCAAAGCAGAGTGACCAGCGTGCCCCCTTTCAATGCAGAGTGACCAGCGTGCCCCCTTTCAATGCAGAGTGACCAGCGTGCCGTGCCCCCATTCAATGCAGAGTGACCAGCGTGCCGTGCCCCCCATTCAATGCAGAGTGACCAGCGTGTCCCTTTCAATGCAGAGTGGCCAGCGTGCCCCCTTTCAATGCAGAGTGACCAGCGTGCCCCCTTTCAATGCAGAGTGACCAGCGTGCCCCCTTTCAATGCAGAGTTACCAGCGTGGCCCCCCTTTTAATGCAGAATGACCAGTGTGCCCCCTTTCAATGCAGAGTGACCAGTGTGCCCCCTTCAATGCAGAGAGATCAGTACACTTACCTGCAGTGGCGGCTTCTCCTCAGTCCCCCGCGTCTCCTCGAGTCCTCCCGCCGCCTCCTCGGCCAATGGCATGGATTCGCCCTCTCGGCCAATCAGGAAGCGGGTCTCGGACCCGCTTCCTGATTGGCCAGAAGGAGGATCCGTGTGACAAAAGCGAATTTTCATTCGCTATTGTCACACAAATTGGTGGGCTAGGGCGCAGAGCACTGGGGTCCACCCTTTTCTGAAGCCTATTAGAGCCTCTGGCTCTAATCAGGTGATTCAGGAAAAAAAAAACCCCATTGAACTCCATGAGTCCGGCGCCCCGCATGTAGATTAGGGGGCCGGACGCATGGATAGGGGGGTGGCGCCCCTGCGCCCCCAACGCACCAGCCGCCACTGATCAGAACATCTATAAAGGAGAAATCTTCCAATGGGGACACTAGTTCTGCTGACCCCCCTGTAATTCCCTGACTTTGGAGGAATTTCTTCTCACTTTCTGTTTTGGCCACGGAACAGGAAATCTCCCTAATGGAACACCAATGGCATAAAAAAAAAAAAAAAGAAGAAAAACGCTGACAGAGATTGAAATCCTTCCTTACTCCATCCAAAATGAAAAGTTTAAGGCTTAGTAAAATATCACACTTGGGAACATACAAGAGAATGATCACAGGAGTGTTAGGAATTATTCTTATATGGAGCATCATGTTCTAATTACCAAAAGATAAACCAGAGTTTGTACAATATAGTAATAAGAGGTAGCAGTTCCACCTAGCAGCTAGCTGAATTTGGTTTCTGTTAACTGTGTGATTTTTACTTGCTGCCTGGAGTTGCTCTTTATGTGCTAGTTTTGCACAAGAGATAATCTTTATGGGTACAAGGCAATTGAAGCATTTTTACAATATTCAACTGGAAACACTGTGAGAAATTCAGGAATGGATTTCACACTAACATGTGATCTCGCATTATCCCAACTGTTTAATCCCTTAGCTGCAAATCCATAAATTAAACCAATTTTCTTTTCCCTTTTTCAATTGCCATGAACCATCATCAGAGTAATCCTCAGTGGAAGGTGCCGAATTTCAGGCTGTGAATATTAAAATGTCTTTCACATCTAAATCCTCCCACCCCGTTCAGCTGAGCTGACATTTTTTTCTGGCCTGTTTATTTCCTCCTTCTCTGGAAGAACAGGTTCTAAAGAGTAAGTAAATCTTAGATTTTATAATCATAACATTCACTCTAGGAATATATTGTCTCCTAAACGCTGTGGCTTATAACAGATATATTTTTTGCTTTGGCCTGGACCACCTTATTACAATGACATGTTTGCAAATGCAGCATTCTCTTTGCAGCGGTCCTTAAGCTCTGCATCCTCCAAACTTTACAATCCCTGCTGATTGGAAAGCTATGGTTCTTGTCTACTATGTCTGTGGCTGCTTTAACAAGAAAAAAAACAAGAAAAAAAGGTAAGACACCACCAGCCTATTTTTGCTTAAAGGGTAAGTTCACCTTTACACACATTCCCAAAAAGGCTCCCATGCACCACGCTGTCCTCGATATTTTGCAATTCTGTATTCTATTCCCAAAAAACAAATGCTACCCTCTTCAACTGTTGACACCATTGTCCACCCCAATCTATCCTACAGATGGCAGGATGCACCCAGCAAGGGATGTACAGCCCTGGAGATCCATAAATAAGCAGTCCCAACCTCACTTTCCACCCACACATGCCCAGTCTGCGCTTTCTTGCAATTCAGCATTTTTGCGAGTAAAGAAGAGTGGACTGTGCATGTATATACATGTATTTTTCCAGTAAAGGAGAGCTGCTGTACTCATGTATAACCCCAATTGCAAAAAAGTTGGAACGCAGTGTAAAATCTATATAAAATCAAAATGTAATGATCCCATAAACCCACATTTTATTCACAACACAAAGTAGAAAACATATCAAATGTTTAAACTAAGAAAACGTAAAATCTTAAGAAAAAAAAAAAAAAAGGTAATTTTGAAATTGATGGCAGCAACAAATCTCAAAAACTTTGGGATAGGCCAACAAAAAGCTGGCAAAATAAGTGGTACTAACAAGGAAAAGCTGGAAGTGCATTTTGGAACTAATTAGATCAATTGCCAACAGGTCAGTAACATGATTGGGTATAACAAGAGCATCTTGGGGAGTCAGAGTTTCTCACAAGATGGGCAAGGGTTCACCAATCTGTGAAAAGCTGCGTCTACAAATTGTCAAACAATTTCAGAATTATGTTCCTCAACGTAAAACTGCAAAGACTTTAAATTTATCATCTACAGTACATAATATCAACAAAAGATTTAAAAAAATCTGCAGAAATCACTGTGCGCAAGGGACTAGGCAAAAATACAATATTAAATGCCCGTGATCTTTAGGCCCACAGACGGCACTACATTAAAAACAGGCATGATTCTGTGAACCCAGTTTGCTGTTGCATCCTAAAATGCATATTTAAAATGGTCTGTTGCAAAGTGGAAAATTGTTCTGTAGTCCAGGTGATTGTTTAGAGAGGGCCCAATGACCATACGCCATCTAAGGAGGAGAAGTTGTGTATTATAAAGCACTTTTTGACTTCTTATATCTAACAGTTTACTTATACATTCTGGTGGGTGCAGTGTGTACACTGTGGACACGGAGGAGGAGCATAATTTTGTGTCACATCATATGATCACATGGCTGGACTATTCACAGTATTAAGCACACTGTTTCATGTACATTTAATTGCACATTAAGGATTGATTGAACCATTGATTAAAAGGTTTAGTGTTAAGAGCGCAGTCACATATCCCCTAGGACAGTGATGGCGAACCTTGGCACCCCGGATGTTTTGGAACTACATTTCCCATGATGCTCAATTACACTGCAGAGTGCATGCGCATCATGGGAAATGTAGTTCCAAAACATCTGGGGTGCCAAGGTTCACCATCATTGCCCTAGGGGATATTTAGTTTACATATTTGGGACTTTTTACATTCATATATTTGGGACTTTTTATCTTTGACTGCTGCTCTTTACGCATTAATTAGGAAAATATCTTTTGATATTGAATTTCTTTATTGAGTATTTATCACTTGTAATATTATTACTATAAGGCTGTTTGTTTGTTTGGGCTTCCCCTACCCCATTGTATAAAATTCAAAATACTATCAACAACATACAAGGCCATCCACAACATGGCAACAGTTATCGCCAAAATCGTCCTCTCAGTTCCACCCAAGACATCTTGCTTTCTAGTTCCCTTGTTACCTCCTCCCCTCCCATGTTCGCCTCTGGGACTTCTCAAGACCCTCTCCCATCCTCTTGAACTCCCTGCCCCAGTATGTTCGGTCTGCCTTTAGGTAATCCCTGAAGGTAGCTCAAGTGAAAAAAAAAAAAAAAATCAGAAAACTTACAGGAACTCTTCTCTTTATGTCCAGCAGCTGCTGGTGGAAATTCGGCTGGAGAGTGTGTGCCCAGTACAGAGGAGGTCCTCTAGTGTCATCAAGACCAATGCAGATCCCATAGCTTCACAGGATGTTAGGACACCGAGGAGCAGTCCACTAATTGAGGGAAGTGCTGACTGCCTGGAAGAGGAGGATCAGTTCCATTAACATCTGGTCATACATCCTTGCTGGTGAGAGGAAAAGCTATGTGGATGGTCTGGATTCCTTGTGGATATTTATGCTTATTGTGACCCCCTATAATCAAGGGGTCATATCCTTCTGGTAAGGAGTATTTATTAAGAGCACTGGGTGAAGGTGTTGAGGTGAAGGTTTTAAACACCATTTCTATCAAGTCTGTGCTTTTAATCACTGCTGCGGTTAACCATTTAATCACCTTGATATTTTAACCACTTAAGCCCCGGAGGATTTGGCTGCTAAAAGACCAGGGGGTATTTTGCGATTCGGCACTGCGTGACGTTAACGGACAATTGCGCGGTCGTGCGACGCTGTACCTAAATTAATTTGACGTCCTTTTTTTCCCACAAACAGAGCTTTCTTTTGGTGGTATTTGATCACCTGTGCGATTTTTTGATCATGCGCTATAAACAAAAAAAGAGCGTAAATGTTGCAAAAATAACAATATTTTTCACATTTTTTTATATGAAATTCCCCAAAAAAATGTAAAAATCAAAATTTTTTAACATTTTCGGCCAATTTGTTTTATGCTACATATGTTTGGTAAAAAAAATAGCAAAAAGCATATTTTGATTGGTTTGCGCAAAAGTGATCGCGTTTACTAACAAAGGGAAAGATTTTTGTCATTTTTGTTGTTTTTTTTTTTAACGCGTAATGGCGGCGATCTGCAATTTTTTTTGCGGTACTGCGATATTGTGGCGGACAGATCGGACCCTTGACTGACATTTTTGACACTTTTGGGGTTACCAGTGACATTTCTACAGTAATCAGTGCTATACATATGCACTGTTACTGTAAAAATGCACTGGTAGTGAAGGGGTTAACTTTATTTGAGAGGGAGGGGCTGTGTGTGTCCCTAGGGGCGTGATTCTTACTGTGATTGGCTGTGGCTTGAGCTGTAGGAACAATGATCAACGGTCCTACATTGTAGAACTGTGTGATCAGTGTTTCTACACCAGGGAGAATGACAGGAGGCTTGTTTACATAAGCCGCCTGACTTTCTCCCTCTCCCCCGACAATCGCTGAGTGACCGGCAGACATCGGGTCCGCCGGTCACACGCGCGGGGGGGTCCGTGACCGCGCGGGAGCGGAAACGCGCCTCCGGCGGCGCGCGCTCGCTCCCCAGAGCCTCACAGGCTAGCGACGTAGACCTACGTCGCTCTGCCTGTGAGGGGCTGACTGCCGCAGTAAATATACTGTGAGCAGTCGGCAAGCGGTTAAGCACCAAAGGACTTTTATTTATTTATTGATTTATGCTGAGCTTGTGCTTTTATCAATTGTTGTGGTCTTCAATCACCATTGATGGTTTTAAGCACAAATGGACTGCTTTTCAATAATTTAATTATCTATTTATTTGCACCAATGCACTTTTTGTGAATTAATGTTGAGTGCAATATATACTTTTAAATTTCACAATTCCTGAAAACTCATTTATTCAGTGAAGCCTCCTCCACCTTCACCTAAGAACTATACCCGAGTCACCTCCATCAGATTTCCCCCACAGCTATTACCTTTTGTACCAACTCCCCTTTCCTTTAGATTGTAAGCTCCATGAGTAGGGTCCTCCTATTCCTTCTGTATTAAACTGTATTGTAACTGCATTGTAATTGTACTGCACTGACTCTACATTGTAAAGCACTGCATAAACTGTTGGCGCTATATAAATCCTGTATAATTATAATAATAATAATATAATTTACCCATGCCTGGAATTTTTTGTTAATTAATTCTGCCACTAAGGTATGCCAGCTTCCTACTTGCAGTTATTTTTATTTAGGTATTTTTCCATTTTAAATTTAAAACAAAATTTCTAAGCATTATGGAATGATTTTTGCGCTGTTTGCTTTACCTCTTTCCACACTTTAATAAATCGGGCCATTTAGTAAATTAGGCCATTAGTAAATCAGGCCTTTTACAAACCATTCAGTGAATAAAACAGTACTTGTGTATATCTCAAAATTGTGCTTAACTGTTTGCTTGGAGTTGCCATTTAAATCTTTAGTCTCTCCTATTTTGCTATATTTAGGGAGGAAGAAGATGCATAAAATAGAAGCCATTGCAGTGTAACTTCCACTATTTTCAGAATCATTAATTGTAATTTTTGGCTAGATTTAATCTTGCTCCCTTCATTTTTAGCACAGGTAATTTTGTCAATTTATTGCTGGCATTAGGACTGCACCTTGGCAGATTTCAACCTTTCACAAATCCGACCTCTGCAAACGCTAAATCACTGCTAGTCACTTTCTTGCATAATTGAAGCACTTTTAGCAAGGCTCATCGCACAGCACCTCAGCCAGGCTGCAAATATTAGCAGAGTGCACCTCATAAAAGTACTTGTATTTAGTTGCATTTAATAAAACTTCAAATGTAAAACAGATTTTATTCATGTTTCATAGGCAGTGCACACTGAATATTAAATCTGAATATGAGGTGAGGAAAGATTTTTTACTGTTAAAGGAAAGTTCATCCTCACATTTTATAGAGCCAGTGAGTAATTCAGAAAATCTTGTAATACGTTGCAAAACATTACTGATCAATTGAAGGAACATTACAGTTCAATATGAAACTTGCAAAACGGCAGCAAAACAGTATAATGTGAATCTATATTAATAAAACCCATGTGTCTCTGCGTCCGTCCCTGTGTCCGTGGGATTGCGCTACTGCGCATGTGCCCCATGGACAGCCGTTGGGACGCAGAGAGACTTTGGGCGGCCGGGTGGCGCTGGGTGGGCGTGTTACACAGGAGCGGATCCCCACCCACTTCACTTCCTCCTCAGGATTGCCTGGCGTTCTGATCTGTGGAGACTGCCCCCCCCCCGGAGTGCGGAGACTGCTGCCGGCCCACGGCCTTTAGGAGATCCCGGGGATCGAGCCTGCATGGGGAGCCCAGGATGACGGACACCCTACGGCGGGTGAAGGTCTACACCCTGAACGAGGACCGGCAGTGGGATGACCGGGGCAACGGACACGTCTGGTGAGGGCCGAGAGCGACGGTGAGTGACCAGAGGAGCAATACCGGCACCACACTGAGGGGGGCGCTACAGGGAGACTACACCGAGGATCAGCCACAGAGAGAATGGGGATCACCCTAAGAGAGCAGAGAGGGATGAGAGAGAGAGCAGAGAGGGATGAGAGAGAGAGAAGAGAGGGATGAGAGAGAGAGAGGGATGAGAGAGAGAGGGGGATGACAGAGAGAGAGAGAGGGATGACAGAGAGAGAGAGAGGGATGAGTGAGAGAGGGATGAGAGAGAGGGGGATGAGAGAGAAGAATGAGAGAGAGAGGGATGAGAGAGAGAGATGAGAAAGGGATGAGAGAGAGAGGGATGAGAGAGAGAGATGATAGAGGGAGAGAGATGAGAGAGGGATGAGAGAGAGAGGGATGAGAGAGAGAGAGAGAGAACTGGGAATAATTGGAGATTTCAAGCACTTGCTGTTTTCACACAACACCGGCAGCCTATACACCCGAGTACATGGTATAATTAGTGCAGATTCTTACTCCCCCCGATAGTTGTCGCCGCCTTGGAGGCGGCCATGTTTTTAGTTACTAGTGGGCAGTGTAAGAATCTGCACTAATTATACCATGTACTCGGGTGCATAGGCTGCCGGTGGTGTGTGAAAACACCAAGTGCTCGAAATCTCCAATTATTCCCAGTGTACACTCACCAGAAATAACGTGGTTGGAGATTTCGGCAGGTTGGAGTTTTTGGCAGGACACCGGCCTGCACACCCCGACATCCATCTACAATCTGGTGGAGGAGCCAGGCTCTGCACCGCCCCTTACCGGGCATGCCGGACACAGCACCCCCCGGGAATATCGCTGACATATACCGCCACTCCTCCGCACCATACATGATATCACCGACATATACCATGATCCCTCCACACTATACATGATATCACTGACATATACTGCCACATTGTATCATTATATACATGTTCTAGCGCCCGTTAATTTAACGGGCTTAATGTCTAGTTGTAAATAAATGGCTTGTAGACAGGTGGGGTGCTGTGCTATGTCTGCTGACCTGAAGAGGGCACTGTGTTGCTTCATTAGACTGGCAGGATCTCACTGGAGGCTAAGTTGTCCCCTGGTATGGGCTCCTGGCTGCAATCTTGGGGAAGTCACTGTCTGTAATTGGCATTAAGTGCCCACAAGATCTGGGCAGCCATTTTGGCACAGCCGTGTAGAGAGTCCTTCATAGAGGATGGAAGCAGTAGCAGCCATTTTGTAGTTGTCAACTTGTGCCTTGTGGCTACCCTTTCCAGGGAATTGCTTTGCTCCCCAGAAGTGGGAAGTCAGTGTGAAGCGTTGTTTAGCAGGTCATGCTACCCAAACTAGGTTTAGTTAGTCTGAAAGCTTGAAAATGTTTATGACAGGATTGTGAGATGGAGAGAAAGCACCACAGCACCCCCTCCATTGCTTGTGAGCTGTATCACTAAGTGAATTAACCATGCTTCTCTATATATAAACATGCTTGGTGCAGCTCATGTTGCCTGAGCAACTTCCTAGTTTCTCTGTGCTCCTGCTTTCTTGCGTATTACTTGTGCTCTTTGTCTGACTTCTCATGTACCAACCCCAGCTTCATCTACAATTTTTGCTTGCCTGCTTTATGCCCTGACTATGGCTGATTTCCTGGATCCTTTTCTGTCTCCTGCCATCTGTACTCTGCACAAGTTGAGTGGTCTCCACATCTTTAACTGGGCGTACCTGGGTGCCACGCCCTGGTTCCAGTTTGCTTCAAGTTTAACCAGGGGTTTTTTTTCAGTAAGAGTTACAAGATTGTGGAATTCTCTACCACAAGTGGTAGTAACTGCAGGGAGTATGGCTATTTTTAAAAGGCTCTTGGATGTACATCTCAAGGATCATAACATTCAGGGGTATGTGAGATGATTGCGTCCACACACACCTACACAGGTTGAACTGGATGGACTATAGTCTTTATTCAACCTCAACTACTATGTAACTATGTAAGTTCATCCTCACCATCAGGGGCCCTGGTGAAGAAGCAGGCTGAGGCTCAAACTTCGTGCTCTGGGGAGCCCCGAGTTGGCCTTCTGCATTTGTTCATTATTATAGGGAACCTGATATAGTGTGCAGATCTGAAGATGTAATATATTATGCACAGCCATATCCTGATGAGATAGGAGTTGAAGACATAATGTATTTTAAAGTGTGAAGTGCAAAATTACCTAAGAGCTGGTGATAACTAGCTGAAATTAGGTTTACCCTTTTGGTGGTGGTTTGGGACCCCTCAAATTCTGTCTTGGCCCCTATGTCACATAAACTTCACATGTTCAGACTAACCTTGGAGCTCTAGCCCTACTGTAACCACAGGATCCAAAATATATAAAAAAAAAAAAGGGGGAGAGGCACTTCTAAGAGTAGCTAGTGAAGTAGAGGTGTGCCTCCCCTTTTTTATATATTCTAGATCCTGCTGTCTCTACTACAAGAGATTGATCTGGCTGCAGCCGTCAGAAGAATAAAGGATGACCTTAAGTTGACCTTTTGTAACATGTTACATGTTACACCCATATTCAGGGTGTAACATGTTACAAATGCACCGGCCCCCGCATCTTGTAGGGTGTAGGTTTTCGCTTTATGTGTAAAATCTTTTTGGCCGTGTCGCACAAAGGTGCACATCTTGCACAACTTTTTTCGGCACGCATACATCCCTTTAAGAGGAACCATCCATAATGACTTATTGGTGATTTTGGTTTTCTTTAATTTACTAGGCGCTATCTTGTTTTTTAGGGTGGGGGCCCTCCTGTAAGTCACCTTGGGTTTGTCTAAAATAACAGAATTTAGATGGGGATCTTGCTTTAGACTGTCCCAGTGTTTGAACAAGATTTTCTCCATTTTTTTTATACTGGCAGTGAAACCTAGTGACACATTTACACTGGGGGATTATCAATAGTGGCCCTAGAGTTAGTCGGTTTTCCGGGAAGGTAGGCCTCGTAAGCTTGACCTACCAAATCATCAGGATACACTTTTTCAGAATATTTTAATTTTAGATGTTCGCTTTGAGATAAATAATCTGAATCTCTTGTAAAGTTCTGTCTTAACCAAAAAAATTGTCCCTTGGGTATATTTTTGGTCCACTGGGGGTGATTACAACTATTAAAGTGAAGGTATGAATTACCACCCGTGGGTTTGATATAGTTTTTACCGTAAATATTGTGGAGTTCATGTCCCAGTTCCAAATCTAAAAAGGGCAAGGATTCAGGATGCGAAACAGATGTAAAGGAAAGGCCAAAAGGGTTATTATTACAATATCTGACAAATTCGTCAATTAATGGGGTAGAACCATCCCATATAACGATAATGTCATTGATGTATCGATGTACACATAAAGCGAAAACCTACACCCTACAAGCCTTTTACAATTGTTCTACTGAATATGTAGTATATTGTTTAAGATGCCCTTGCCAGTTGCTTTGCGTGGGTCGCACCATCAGGCCAGTGAGACAGTGATTTGGCAAACATTGCCGTCTCATTGAGGGTGGATGTGACCTACACAGTGTCCCGCGACATTTTTTGGAAGTCCACGGGAAATCCACTGAAGGTCTACAAATTTGGGTTATTGAATCCATCTCTAAGGATCTGTCTGAAGCAGAACGTTTCTCAATACTTTGTATGCGAGAAACGTTTTGGATTTATACCCTGGATTCCCTTGCTCTCCAGGGGTTAAATGAAGAACTTGATGTACATACCATTTTGTGAATTCTATATCATTTTGTGAATTCTATATCATGGTCTTGGACTCTTATGGCTCTGGTTTCTCCTGCCTTTCTATGGTACTTCCATACAATATATTTTTATTTCCCACACAAACAAAATATTTATTTCTATTCTCCAGCCACATATGCCCTTTTTATTGTCATATACCCTAGGTACTCTTTGGTGTATATAGATGTACTTTAACACATCAGGAACTTATGTAACTAACTTTGCCCCTGCATTATGTCCTCTAATATATATGTGTTTATATTTATTTATCTTTATTTAGATTATTATTTCTATTTATTATTTTCATTATCATTATTATTATTATTATTTTTATTTTCCTTTTATTTTTCTTTATCTTTATTATTTTCCTTTATTATTATTAGTTTTAGTTTATATTTTTCATATAATTATTTGTTTCATTTACTTATATATATATTTTCATGTATATCATTCATATATATATATATTTATTTTTTTCTTTTTTTCTTATACATATATATTGATCATGCCCCTTACTTCGCCTGCTTCCATATAATTTAGGTGAGGTACAATTGTGTATTTATTTATTTATTCTTCTGTAGTGACAATTTTTCTAGAGTGTGTTTTTTACCCAAATATATTTTATCTCACTCAATGCATATAATTTTATATCCCCCAATGCATATAATTTTATATATTTTTATATTATATATTAGATGTCCTTTAATATCCTGTTATTGCCAGTTATACAGGTAGTCTTGCTTGATTACTATTATCCAAGGACTGTGTTACCTGCCAGCTGTGTGCTATCTTCCTCGCTAGTCTGCATATCAATGACAGTCTGTTTTTCCTATTTAAACTCCCTGAATACTACGGCTCTCCAGCACCTGATGAAAGAGCGCGCATGTCCGATCGCGCATGCTCAGAAACGCGTCGTGCATGCCGATCATACCAAGCATTCCAGCTCCCTGGTGACGTGGCCACATTCTTCTCTCCTTCATCTCCACACAGCAGTTGCCTCCCCGGATGCCGCTAAGAGATAGCCGGCTCTCTTCCTCCCATGTGACGGATGGTGTTTCAGTGTATACTGCCTGTAGTGTGGATAGATGGCCCCACCTAGAAGAGCTTCATATCATATTTGAAACCTGAATACCTGAATACCGTGGCATCTTGTGAGTCGCTACAGCTATTGTTTTTATTGTACAATAAATTTGTCTGCACTAATAGATCTTTTCTTTTTGTCTGCAATTGCAGAGAAAGGTCATTCTATAAAGTATTGACTCAGGGGGGCTGAATACAAATGCACACCACACTTTTCACATATTTATTTGTAAAAAATGTTGAAAACCTTTTATCATTTTGATAAAGAAAAAATGACCAGCGCTACGGACTGTGGTATATTGTGGGAGGGTGAAAGTGAAAAATAAAGGTGTAAGCTGCCCCAATCAACCCTTAAATATAAAGGTGAGAGTGAAGAAATAAATGTGACGATTGGTGTTGGCGCTACCTTAGAAAATAAATTATATGTACTGCCACGATTAGCGTGAAGTAAAATTAATAAGATACAGTGACCTACAAATTCCAGAGTGTCACCAAAAAAATGTGAGTGAAAATTTCTTAATGTAAATAATAAAGACAAAGTGTTTATTCAAATATATCCAAAGAAATTACAAACCATGTGGTGATATGTGCAAATAACAGAATGTATATAATAATAAACGTGAATAAAAGATTGTTCCCAAAACCACAAGTATATTATCAGGTTACAGATACCCGATATATGTGCCACACATAATGTAAATTAAGCGGCCGCTCCAGTTGACGTCCCTCTGACGAAACGCGTAGGGCGGAGTCACGTACGTCTAACGTCACTTCCGGTTGTCGGCCTTGGAACGCGGAAGCATCCCGGCGCGCACCGTTCTTACTTCTGATCCTGATCACCATAACGAGTGAGTTTACTACGTTTTTTTACCACTGTATGGATTTTACATTCACCATGGGGCCTTCTTCTTTTTATGCAAGCACCTAGGGCATCCGCCACCGGCTCAGAGCTGCTCCCCTGCTACGGAGAAGAGACCCCCAGCATTACATGGTACAGGTTGTATCACTGAAAACACCACCTGGTGGCTATTCTTGGACTTTATTTTATCAGCATTTCCTACTTAATCACATTATGTGTGGCACATATATCGGGTATCTGTAACCTGATAATATACTTGTGGTTTTGGGAACAATTTTTTATTCACGTTTATTATTATATACATTCTGTTATTTGCACATATCACCACATGGTTTGTAATTTCTTTGGATATATTTGAATAAACACTTTGTCTTTATTATTTTCATTAAGAAATTTTCACTCACATTTTTTGGTGACACTCTGGAATTTGTAGGTCACTGTATCTTATTAATTTTACTTCACGCTAATCGTGGCAGTACATATAATTTATTTTCTAAGGTAGCGCCAACACCAATCGTCACATTTATTTCTTATATCATTTTACTTTCACTTCACAATTATGTACTTTGTTTTGGTCTATCACATAAAATCCCAATAAAATACATTTACGTTTTTGGCTGTAACATGAAAAAATGTGGAGAATATGAAGGGTGTGAATACTTTTTCAAGGCACTGTAGGGGCATCTATGGGGTACCTTCAGCTATGTTGGCTAACATTCAAAGATATGGCACGTAAGGATTTTGTAGGCATAGCTCTGTACACTTCATTGACAAATGTAAGTTAGCTCCTGTAGTGTCTCAGCAGGGCAGACAGTCTGTAAACAGGCAAAAAATTTGGGGGAGCATACCCATGTATTTCCAAAGCTGCTGCAGCTATGAACCAAAAGACATATATATTAAAAAAGAATAGCGCGCAAATGCAAAAGAAATTACTACCAAATCTGAAGAGAGTCCATAAATAAAAATGGGGGTTTGGTCCCACCATATGGCCATATCGTGCTCAAGCCCACTACTGCGTCAAAGTACCCCATTATCAGTGGGTCCTACACTATCCATGAAAAAGAGATGAATCCAGCCTTTCTAACCCTTGGAGATAATACTCCTTGCTGGGAGAGATGTGCAAATGCACTACAGGGGACTCCTCCTATATCCACTTGATGGTGGACACTGATTGAGTACAGGTGTGTGTGGGGGGTGGGGAGGGCTGCTCAACCTCGATAGTCTGGTCAGACCGAATACATAATAAACAGGCAAAAAATTTGGGGGAGCATACCCATGTATTTCCAAAGCTGCTGCAGCTATGAACCAAAAGACATATATATTAAAAAAGAATAGCGCGCAAATGCAAAAGAAATTACTACCAAATCTGAAGAGAGTCCATAAATAAAAATGGGGGTTTGGTCCCACCATATGGCCATATCGTGCTCAAGCCCACTACTGCGTCAAAGTACCCCATTATCAGTGGGTCCTACACTATCCATGAAAAAGAGATGAATTCAGCCTTTCTAACCCTTGGAGATAATACTCCTTGCTGGGAGAGATGTGCAAATGCACTACAGGGGACTCCTCCTATATCCACTTGATGGTGGACACTGATTGAGTACAGGTGTGTGTGGGGGGTGGGGAGGGCTGCTCAACCTCGATAGTCTGGTCAGACCGAATACATAATAAACAGGCAAAAAATTTGGGGGAGCATACCCATGTATTTCCAAAGCTCAATTAAATGGTATTTGTTTTGCCAGGCTCTGTCTTGATATTAGTTAGAATGCCAATTAAACATCGGGAAGTTCTGCAGTGTTCTACCTTGGTACTGATCATGATTTTTTTGGAAAAGTTGTTTATTATAGGTAAAGCTTTTGGACAGAGTATGGAATCCATTCCATACTGCCTCTGTAGACTGAACACGATTTTAATCGAACTTGTATCGTAGCCTGGCCAATTTTAACAGAAGGGTATCACAGTGTTGCTGACTCTTTGGGGTGCCCAGACCTCAATATTGTTACACTGGTCACATTCAAATGGACTTGTTCTGTACTGTTGACGACATTTTGCAGCCTATCCAAGTCACTTTTTTTAGTTCCATTAAGTGTCATTAACATACCCCAACATTTATAACCACACCGGTATTTCAGATCCAGTTAAACCAATCACCATTCCATATGTCAAGGTAGATGTTGATTGTCAAAGACCAGGATAGAAGATATGAAAGTCTATGGAAACTGCCTGTTCTGAATACATAATCCTATCCTTTGATGGCAGGAAGCCTACAACAGGTTTTTTACATAGCTGAAAGTGAGAACTGTGAGAAAATCACCAGGGCAGAGATGTTAAAATGCATTATATGTGGGTGAGAGCTGGTGTTGTAGATGGCCTTTTTTTAACACAGTTGCGAACCAATGATCTTCTCTGTCCAAAGCATGCATTTCACTGTCTTGTGACCTAAAGTATTGAAGCAAGAGGGTCATCCTCCTGACAAGAAACTAGTATTGACAGCCTAAAAAATGTTTCTATTGACAGGTCTCTTTTTATGTGCCTGGAGTGCACAGTGCAATCCTTTTTAAATGCTCAAAGTTCCACAGATTTCAAAAAGTAAAGATTTGTAAAAATGCAATTCAGCAATGCATAATTATGTAGTTTGCTTCATTGATATTCATCTTAATGCAAGCATTCGTCCTGTGTGGAATAACTTGGCCCCACTTTGTAACTGTGTGTTTAATATTTAGATTGCTGTGGCACTAACAAACTAACACCTTCCAGCTAATTTGCTGTCTAGTACATAGTCTTTGGGGATCTGCGATTAAACTGGTGGAATTAATTTGATAAAGAATCTAATTCAAACACCTTGCACAGCTGCCTAAAATTCAGAAGTTGCTAGTATTAACACTAAAACGATACAGAGATAAATCTAGATAGTGCCAGAAATATCTTAAAACAATACTGAAGATTGGAAAATAACTTTGATAACCATTTTAAGGAAATTTCTAATTAAAGAAGAAGTATCATTTATTTTTTTTATTTAACTATATTTACTGATTTTGTCCCATATTGCTATGTTTACCCTTAACGTAGCTATGAGCTAGGACTTCCCCCTTGGCCAATCTGACAACATAGCTATCAAGGAGAAGGCAGCTTCATAACAGCCCATTGTCTTGACTCTGAGCACCTTCTCTGTGAGGCAGATGGCGGCAAGAAAAATGCAGAGGGAAAGAATGTTGACACGTCCACTCTCATTCTGCATTCCTCTTGCCTCCACTTGAATCAGGAAAGTACTTGGAGCAGAGAAAGGCGGGCAATAGGAAGCAACATCTCATTCCTAGCTATGTTGTCAGACTGGTCAGGGAGAGAGGGTTGGCGTCCAGTCCAAATTCATAGCTATGTAGACTTAAGAGGCACCTAGCAACACGGGACAATACATGTACTTTGAGCCATTAGGAAAAAAGTAGTAAAAACAATTTAATGATAGTAGTTCTTCGAAAACTAAAATGAAAATTCAAAGATGCACAAAAACATTCATATTAATATATTTCTCAAAAGCCACAAAAGATATTAATCAACTTTGCGTCCAGACATTACCTTGCAAAAGTAGCAGTGACCTTGTCAATGTGCAGTACATAGCCTGTGCCGAGAGAAAACTTGTGGAAGGAGCCCAGCATGCCCCACCCACTGTAGGCTACCTGCACAAAACTTGGATACAAGGCTGGTACACTGCACAAGGAGAAAGAACAGCAATAACTGGTATTTTTTAAAGAAAGCTCCTAGACAGTGGCAATTTCACACTGGATTTTGGCATAGATGTTGAAGAAATACACAATATTTAGACAATACAGTATTTGCCTATTCTAGAGTTTATCTATCATGAACCTTAGACCTAAGCTAAGGATGTTTAACTAGACTTGCAAGAGTGAGACGTGCACGCTCAGGCCCACTCATGTGCCACAGTGCACATGTGGATGCATGGGCATGCCCACAGATGCTGGCGTCCGGCGGCCTATTTAAACGAGAGGTCTGTCTAGAATCATTGCTGGATAGATTTCAGCAAGTGTTCCTAAAAGCTTGCTTGATACGGGATACTGACCTGGCTCTTGTTTGGATTCTCTCTGCCTGCTTATGTCTGCTACTGATTCATGTTACTGACCCCAGCCTTGACTTTTGACTGAGATTCTGCCTACTAGTTCTGTAACTCGCTCCCAGCACGTTGCTAACCCATGCCTGTCTCTGACCTGACTGACCAGACTTTGATCGTGATTTTGTACCTATCTGGCTGGCTGTTACCAAACTCATAATCTGACTTGACTCCTCACCTCTGTTCATCCTACCTCAGCATTTTCAAGTCCAAGTCCACTGCACCAACTTCCTTGCACCCGGGCCCTTCTGCTGCCTTGTCTCCACAACCAGAGGTGCTTGGAAGGGTATTGTGCAAGAGGCCACTCTCCTCATCTCGAGCTCCATTAACAATTACATGAAATCATCCTTGCTTGTTACCTTTCAGTTTCAAGGCTTTACCTGAACTGATTTATAACCATTTTCCAACTGGGCCATGGCCGAATGACAGCTACAGTGTTGTCTGCTTATTCTGGGGGGGGGGGGGGTGTATAATGACGCCCTCCAAGAATTGCGCTTCCCACACTTCCCTAAGGCCCGCACATGGAAATGTCCATGCTTGCCGGGTTCACTGGACCCGGCACATCACAGATCGTGGTAAAGGGCCAATGACAGTGGCCCTTTACCACGTGATCACTCCGTGGTAAAGGGCCATTGACAGAACGCTCAGTTGTCAACAAACCGGCCATGTCCCGTTCAGTTCTCTCCTCTCCACGCACGCTGTGCACACCGATTGGTACAGCGTGTGAGGAGAGGAGGGAGACTGCTCATCCGTGCCTCTTATGTGCCTCAATTATGCCTCATTCCTGCCAATCTGTGCCTCAATTATGCCTCAATCATGCCAATCTGTGCCCCATCTGTGCCTCATTCATACTTATTCCTGCCTCATGTATGCCCATCCATGCCACATAAATACCTCATCCTTTCTTACCCATGCCTCATCCATGCTCATCTGTGCCTCATCCATGCCACATCAGTGCTCATCCATGCTACACCCATGCCACATCAGTGCTCATCCATGCCACATCGGTACCACATCAGTGCTCATCCATGCCACATCCGTCAATATCAGTGCTCATCCCTGCCACATCCATGCTACATCCATGCTTATCCGTGCTCCTCTGTGCCACATCAGTGCTCATCCATGCCACATCAGTGCTCATCTGTGCCTCATCCATGCCACATCAGTGCTCACTAATGCCACATTCTTGCTCATCCGTGCCACATCAGTGCTCATTCATGCCACATCAGTGCTCATTCATGGCACATCAGTGCTCATCTGTGCCACATCGGTGTTCATCTGTGCCACATCCATGCCACTTCAGTGCTCATCCATGCCACATCCATACTACATGAGTGCTTATCTGTGCCTTATCCATGCCACATCAGTGCTCATCCGTGCCACATCAGTGCTCATTCATGCCACATCAGTGCCACTACAGTGCTTATCAGTGCCCTACAGTGCCTCACAAATGTGTAATGGGTAGTCAGAAAATTAGATTTGTAATTTTATGTCCCTAGAGCACCTAACGGTGCTCCCTAAATGTTGGGCCTCTGTATGTGGCCAGGCTGTGTAAAAGTCTCACATATGTGACAGAATGTATGTTGGGGTTTAATTTTTGCTATCTACATGCTATGTGTTAGAAATACTTTGTGTAAAAGAAAATGTGTTTTCATTTTCTTTCCACATTTTTTGCAAGAACGCTAAAACAAAAAATTGCTTTGCCCAAGTGTGAATGCAGCCTGAAATTTCGATTGGTCAAAGCAGTTACATGCCAGCAATGGCCAATCACAATCGCTCTGATCTGTCCTGGAAACCCCACAGAAAGAAGGGGATGATGAGCAGGGATTTAAAATCCCTGGACAGCTACACCATCTGTATGGGCATTTACAGCTCATCACCAATAAAGGTAAGTACAGTCAGGACTAGGGGGGGATTGTAGGGTATTATTTCACCTTTTATTTTTTTCTTTGCACTTAAAGTGATTGCAAAGTCTCATTTTTTTTCCTAATAAAATATGTGGTGGTTTTGCACAGGGTAGCCCTGATTCTCCTCTTCTCGGGTCCTTGGCTGGAGCTCCTGGCCCCTCCCTCCTGTTAAGTGCCGCCACAGCAAGCAGCTTGCTATGGGGGCACCTGAGCCGAGCTTCAGCTCCATGTATTCATTCAGACACGGAGCTGCCATTTGGCCCCACCCCTCTCTCTCCTGATTGGCTAACTGACTTTGACAACAGCGGGAGCCAACGGCGCAGCTGCTGTGTCTCAGCCAATTAGCAGAGAGAGTCCCTGACAGCTGAAGCACTTGTGGACATCGCTGGATAGAGATGAGGCTCAGGTAAGTATGAGGGGGGCTGGTGAACATAGCAGGCTTTTTATCTTAATGCATAGAGTGCACTAAAATAAATAAACTTCTGACTTTACAACTCCTTTAAATATTTTGTTTCGCTGGATGTGTGTACTAGGGGGACTTCCCGAAATGCCAGGCAGGTATCTGTTTTACATATGTTTTAAGAAGCATTCAGCCTAATAAATCTCCACCACTACTTTATTAGTTTTTAGATCTTAGTAAAGTTTAAAGCCTCCTAGAGTTGAATAAATTAGATGCCTCTATTGTTAAAAGAATCGTAATGCAGTATAAAAACACATATATAATTGCTTTATAGAAGATACAGGATACAGCATTTTCTTAACCTTTCCTTGCCCCCTTCCACTGTTCTCATCTAACCAATGCTAGCCATCCTCTACAGTGCCTGTGTAAGGCACAGCATATGCCAATCTTTAGCCTGGCAGGCAATACCACCAACCCCCACCTGACTTCTGCTGCTGGCAGAGAGCATTGCATCCAGAGTTATAGGTAACAGCTACTCATGGAGGCACCATGTACTACTGCACCTGCAACCATTCTCTTCACCAGTCCCGCATGAGCACCAATTCCCCTCTCTCTCTATCACTGTCAATATGCTGACACCTCCCTTCCAGGGCCGGCCCTACAATGGGTCCCGCTGAGTTGATTAGACCCAGGCAGAACTTTGAGAGGGGCAGAAAATTGATGCCCAAGATGATCTTTTTTTTCCAGCAGTTTTGTGTATCATCCAGGGGCGGACTGGGCCGGGGGGGTGACAACTGCCCCCCGGCTGCTCCGCTGCCCTCTAAAAAGGCCACTCTGAAGCCCTCCACAGTCATACTCATAGTTGCCGGTCACGAGGGTGCTTGGTCTAACACCGGCTGTTAAACACCTGAGCACACATGAAGAGCTCAGGTGTGTGTGCTGCCGGAGGCAGGGTACCCACAGGAGACAGAGAGCAATGAAAGATTTTTTCCCCACTGGCTCCGCCAGCAGCTGATGTTGGAGCGCAGCTTGCAAGGCTTCCATTTCTATCGGATGGAACTGTAGGAGGGGGTGAAGCTGGCCTTGCGCCATGCTGCCTTCTTCTGCTCTGATGCATGTGTGAGACTAAGCACTGAAGACTGTGGGAGCACTGAGAGAGAGCAACAGAGAGGTAATATAAGTTAGTTCTGTGTGACAGGACACAAAGGGTGTCCATTATTTTTTCTAGTAGTGGCTGCTGATCTGCTGGATGGCTAAATGTTGCATGACCTGTCATGCTCAAAAATCACTGTACAGCCCTAGTTTGCCATTATACTAGTCTAGCCCGCCCCTATAATACCCTAGCCCACCCCTATACTACCCTAGCCTTTCTATATATTACCCTAGCCTGCTCATATACTACCCTAGCCTTCCCCTTAACTTCTCTAGCCCACCCTATACTACCCTAGCCTGCCCCTATACTACCCTAGCCTGCCCCTTTACTTTATAGACAAGGTGCTGTTGCATGCAAATCTGACTTCCTGATAAATGTAATTTTAGTTTTAATTATTATGATATAAATTAATGGATGTGGCGGCCTTTTAGTGGGCGTGATTTTTTTTTGGGGGGGGGGTTCAGCATTTCATTCTTGCTCCCTTCTCACCACTATGCTTGAAACCTCCTGACCACTGTGCCTTTTTTGCCAACCCCCTGTACTCTCCAGATGACTCCTATCATCCTCCTCCTGTTGCAGCCCAACTGCATACTGATGCACTCTCATCACTGCATCTGACTCCCACAGCCCCATTCGTTCCTGTCTGAAAGCTGTACTCTGAACATACACTTGAGGCAACCATTGAGCCCCAGGATCCCTAAGAGCCCTCAGCCTCCACAGTGCCCCACCTCAGCCTGCTGCAGAGCCTCCAGTCCTCTATAGTGACCCCAATTCCACCAGTGTCCCACAGTACCTCTCAACCTCCAATAATACCTCCCAGCTACCTCCAGAAACCTCATCCCCTACAGTGCCACCAAGTCTGCTACCTAGTTCCCTAACCCACCCCAGAACCCCATCCCAGTGACACACATCTTCATCCAGAGTCTTTCAGCCTACAATACATGTTTCATATTCCCATGCCTTTATTGTGCTAATATAAATATTATTTTTCACTGTTGAGGCATGGAAGGTCTCGAAAGAATTTACCAGGCCCTAGTGTAAAAAAGGCTGAGGACCCCTGTCATGCACAATGTGGGCATCTTATTTGTCTCATATCTTGCTACCAAGTTAATGCATCATTAATTAATGCGACATTTTGTTACTAATAGATAAGATGATGTCATACAATGTAAATTTTAAACCTCACATATAAATAGCTGTATTATAAAAAGTTTTGTTGCTTTAGGCATGATAAGTCTATTTCAATGCTGACAACTTTCTGTTACATAGTGAAGATGGCTTAAGGCCATACAAGTCGTATAACCTATAGCAGAGCCAGCTTAGTTAAAGATGCCTGGGGATACACCATGTAATACTATATGACAGGAGGTATTTGTGGCCTATGGTGGGTGCAAAGAAATGTATTTCTGACATCATGCTACTGATCATCATGGGAAATATATGTAAATATAGTTACCCAGAGGATATAAATGCAGTTCATTAGCTATAGTGATATACTTGCAGCCTAGTAATTTAAACATGATTATTTATTTGTATAGTCAATTAAAGCGTATCTATGGTCAAAATGTAAAATCATTTATCTAATGCTCTATTTTATTTCAATTATTTCTAGCCCACTCCTATTAATCTGAATAGTTTTGAAATGTGTACACTTACTTTGTGAGTGACATTCAAGTTCTGTGACGTGAATTCGCTATGCCCCATTTGTTGGCACTGCAATGTCACACATTTCACAGAGCCTGCCTGCCTGCCTACAGAGGTTCTGAGAGGAGATTTTGAGGAGGTGTTCTGCCAAAAACCCCATCTTGCCAAGAACTCCAACCAGGTTACTTCGAGTGAGTGTACACCAGGAATAATTAGAGATTTCCACCACTTCGTGTTTTGATAGAGCACCCGAAGCCTCAACACTCCGGTACATGCTATAATAAGTGGACATTGCTAGTTGTCGTTGCCTTGGAGGCGGCCATGTTGTTAGTTACTAGCGGGCGGACTAAAAATTTCCACTCATTATAGCTGCCGCCTGTTCTGTGAAAACACCAAGTGGTCGAAATCTCCAATTATTCCTGGTGTACAGTCACGGGAAGTAATGTTGGAGTTTTCGGCAGAACAGAGGCAGTACAGGAATCACTGCTTGCAGGTAGCAAGGCACAATGGGATATGTAGTCCTTAGAAATTGAAAGTAAACTGCAGAAGAGAAGCTGCAAAGCATTTGGAATCCAGGAAGTTGTGAAAAGAGATGGTCAGCAGATAGGCAGCAATCAAAACAGGAGAACTTTTGGATTGTCACATATAAATATTGTTTGTATTGTCACTACAAGGCCCATTTTGTAAAATGAAAGTGTATTTGGGACCATAGATTTCCTTTAAAGTGGCTCTAAAAGCAGAAGGTCTTTTTTATCCTAATGCATTCTATGCATTAACAAAACTTTCTGTGTGCTGCTTTCCCCCTCTGCCCCCCCCCCCCAAATACTTACCTAAACCCCATCTCGATCCAGCGATATTGCACTAAAGCCTCTGCTGTCTGTGACTCTCCCTCCTGATTGGCAAAGACACATTGGCAGGCGCCAATCGCTCACACTGCTGTCAATCAAAGTCAGTCAGCCTATGAGGAGAGAGAGAGGGAGGGGCCGAGCCAAAGCTCCGGGTCTGAATAGGTACATGGAGCAGCAGCTCGGCTGGGGTTCCCCCAAAGCTAACTGCTTGCTGTGGGGGCACTTGGCAGGAGGGAGGGGCCAGGAGCGCCGGAGAGGGACCCAAGAAGAGGAGGATTGGGGCTGCTCTGTGCAAAACCAACTACACAGAGCAGGTAAGTATAACATGTTTGGTATTTTTAAACAAAATAAACAAGACTTTAACCACTTTCTGCCTGCGCTATAGCGAAATACAGCTACAATGCAGGGTTGCAGTGCCAAGAGGGTGCCAATAGATGTCCTCCCATGATCGCACTGTTTGCCACACCCCTGCGGTGTTGGTGTGATCTGTGATCATCGAGTCTTTTGGACTCAGCTGATCACAGAACGGGGTAAAGGGCCTAAAACAGCGGCCCTTTACAAAATGATCAGCTGTCACCCAATTACAGCTGATCACGGAAGTAAACAGAAGCTGGTTATTGGCTTTTTTTCTCCCCTTGATCGGTGTGAGGAGAATAGAAGAAAGTTGGTGACAGGGACATCAGTCCCAGCCTGTGCCAGCCAGTGCTGCTAATCAGTGCCAACTAGTGCTACCTATTAATTCCCACCTATCAGTGCCAATCAGTGCCCACCAATGCCACCTATAATGCCTATCAGTGCCATCAATCAGTGCCTCATTATCAGTGTCACCTATCAGTGCTGCTTATCAGTGCCGTCTACCAGAGCCTATCAGTGCCACCTATTAGTGCTGCCTATTAGTGCCCAGCAGTGCCACCTCTCAGCGCCCCCTATCAGAGCCCATCAGTGCTACCTATCAGTGCCACCTCATCAGTGCCCATCAGTGCAGCCTCATCAGCACACATCAGTGAAGGAGAAAAATTACCTGTTTGCAAAATTTTATAACAAACTAGGAAAAATGTTGTGTTTTTTTTCAAAATTTTTGGTAATTTTTTTGTTTCTTTAGCAAAAAATAAAAAAACCCAGTAGTGATTAAATACCACCCAAAGAATTTCTATTTGTGAAAAAAAATGATAAAAATGTAGTTGGGGTGTAGTATGCGCAATTGTCATTCGAAGTGTTACAGCGCTGAAAACTGAAATATGGCCGGAAGGGGGTATAAGTGCTCAGTAGGCAAGTGGTTAAAATCACTTTATGTAAATATGTGTCAAACGAAAAACCCGAATACCTCCCATTGTATAGTAGAAATGCTCCCCAGTGGATACCCTATTTACAGCCACAAGGAGTAAACTATTCTCTTTTATCTATGTTATGACTGTGCTGATAAATAAGCCTTGGTACAGAAACACAAAATGACACACATAGGTTAAAATTGCAATTAAAGGCTAATTTCCTACATCTGTGGCTTTTTTAATTGCAATTAATGTCTGTGTAAATAGTCAATGAGTGTGTTAGCTCCAGTGTTAATTTCGTCGATTAAAACCGACTAAAACGTTTTTGTCGACTAAATTAACACAATTTTAGTCGACTAAAATACGGCTAAAATTAAAACAATTCAGATGACTAAAATACGACTAAAACTAAAATGGCATTTTAGTCTTAAGACTAAAATACGATCAAAACTAAAATGGCATTTTAGTCATAAGACTATAACTAAAACTAAATAAAAAATTGACATCATCAAAATTAACACTCCTCTGCTGGCCATTTCTATATCGGCAACACAATTCAATCCAGAGCATGTAATAATAGCACGTTAAAGTTTAAACATGTATTGCACCACTGCATACGCATAAGTAAGGAGCATCTACTAAGCTGCTGAAAACAAAAACAATTAAGACAAAGGCTTTTCTTAGATTTGTCCCTAATATTTAATGTTGGTAATATATTCAGGTAATACAGGTCCTTCTAAAAATATTAGCATATTGTGATAACGTTCATTATTTTCTGTAATGTACTGATAAACATTAGACTTTCATATATTTTAGATTCATTACACACAACTGAAGTAGTGCAAGCCTTTTATTGTTTTAATATTGATGATTTTGGCATACAGCTCATGAAAAACCAAAATTCCTATCTCAAAAAATTAGCATATTTCATCCGACCAATAAAAAAAAAGTGTTTTTAATACAAAAAAAGTCAACCTTCAAATAATTATGTTCAGTTATGCACTCAATACTTGGTCGGGAATCCTTTTGCAGAAATGACTGCTTCAATGCGGCGTGGCATGGAGGCAATCAGCCTGTGGCACTGCTGAGGTGTTATGGAGGCCCAGGATGCTTCGATAGCGGCCTTGAGCTCATCCAGAGTGTTGGGTCTTGCGTCTCTCAACTTTCTCTTCACAACATCCCACAGATTCTCTATGGGGTTCGGGTCAGGAGAGTTGGCAGGCCAATTGAGCACAGTGATACCATGGTCAGTAAACCATTTACCAGTGGTTTTGGCACTGTGAGCAGGTGCCAGGTCGTGCTGAAAAATGAAATCTTCATAAAGCTTTTCAGCAGATGGAAGCATGAAGTGCTCCAAAATCTCCTGATAGCTAGCTGCATTGACCCTGCCCTTGATAAAACACAGTGGACCAACACCAGTAGCTGACATGGCACCCCAGACCATCACTGACTGTGGGTACTTGACACTGGACTTCAGGCATTTTGGCATTTCTCTCTCCCCAGTCTTCCTCCAGACTCTGGCACCTTGATTTCCGAATGACATGCAAAATTTGCTTTCATCCAAAAAAAGTACTTTGGACGACTGAGCAACAGTCCAGTGCTGCTTCTCTGTAGCCCAGGTCAGGCGCTTCTGTCGCTGTTTCTGGTTCAAAAGTGGCTTGACCTGGGGAATGCGGCACCTGTAGCCCATTTCCTGTACACGCCTGTACACGGTGGCTCTAGATGTTTCTACTCCAGACTCAGTCCACTGCTTCCGCAGGTCCCCCAAGGTCTGGTATCAGTCCTTCTCCACAATCTTCCTCAGGGTCCGGTCACCTCTTCTCGTTGTGCAGCATTTTCTGCCACACTTTTTCCTTCCCACAGACTTCCCACTGAGGTGCCTTGATACAGCACTCTGGGAACAGCCTATTTGTTCAGAAATTTCTTTCTGTGTCTTACCCTCTTGCTTGAGGGTGTCAATGATGGCCTTCTGGACAGCAGTCAGGTCGGCAGTCTTACCCATGATTGCGGTTTTGAGTAATGAGTTTTTAAAAGCCTCAGGAATCTTTTGCAGGTGTTTAGAGTTAATTAGTTGATTCAGATGATTAGGTTAATAGCTCGTTTAGAGAACCTTTTCATGATATGCAAATTTTTTGAGATAGGAATTTTGGTTTTTCATGAGCTGTATGCCAAAATCATCAATATTAAAACAATAAAAGGCTTGCACTACTTCAGTTGTGTGTAATGAATCTAAAATATATGAAAGTCTAATGTTTATCAGTACATTACAGAAAATAATGAACGTTATCACAATATGCAAATTTTTTTAGAAGGACCTGTATGTGCAATGACATTACAGCCAATGGAGTTTACAGCAGTGTTAATTTCGTCAAGGAAAACGTTTTCGTCACCGTTTTCGTCACCGGCATTTTGCAACTGACAAAAACGAGACACAAAGTATAGCACATTTTCGTCAAATGACGACAACTATGACAAAAATCAAATCCGTTTTTATTAACGAACGAAAACTAAACGAGAATGTGAGGCAGGGACGTTTACCCAACTTCCGGTTTTCACGGAGCTCCACCTGTGTGGCGTCTGGCGTGGCGTGCCCCGTGACGTCCGACGTGAGGAGTGGACTACTACAAGAGAGTCGACTCGAGACCAGTCACCTAACCTCACCAGAGCACTGCAGCACTACAGCCAGACACGCCAGGCCCGACTCATCACACGGCACTGGCACCTGGCCACCACCACATCCAGAGCAGAGCACCCACTGTGAGTTAACAGCCAGGCCAGCTATTACTGCCTCCCTGAGTCCCCTCAGACCACTCACCAGTCACCACTGGCATCCGATTCCGCCATCCATCCAGGACTGTGTGCGTGCATATAGGCCGCTGAGGTCCGCCCGGCCCACCCTGTTCAACAACTTCAGTTCAGAGTCAGACCAGAGACCACCCTTAAACCTGAGACCCCCATCCAGCCCCGTGTGCACTCACTGCACTGACTGCAGGCAGCAGCATTACAGGCCTCCTCTCTGACCTGACCATGACCATTTAGATGACTAAAATAAGTTTTAGTCGACTAAAATGTAGGACGTTTTAGTCGACTAAGATGTAAGATGTTTTAGTCGACTAAAATGTACTGGAGTTTTAGTCGACTAAATATGACTAAAACGAAAACACTTGCAGAAGACTAAAATGGGACTAAAACTAAAATGCCATTTTAGTCCTAAGACTAAAACTAAATTGAAATTTGCTGCCAAAATTCACACTGGTTAGCTCTCACATGGATGCACTGAGCAGGCTAGATACTGAGCCATGGGGAGCAGAAAATAACTTTTAAAGACCTGTGTAGCAAGGTAATGGAACTTTATAGCGATGGAAAAGGTTATAAAAATACAATCAAAACATTGAATATGTAAGCCAATATTGTTCAATTACTTATTAAGAAGTATAAAATTCAGGGATCTGTTGATACCAAGCCACGGTCAGGTAGACCAAGAAATATTGCAACCACAGCTGCTGTTTGTGGGAAATGTGACACTGCTTGGCTGTCTCCTTCTGCCACCTCTGCCATACAGGGAACTCATAACACTTGCTCCCACAATGCATCCTGTTAATATAGAAGAAGATACTGTCAACTGCCACCCTGTACAATCACAGAACATTTTGCATTACTTGGAAAAAAATGCAAAGTGTTCCCTGAATGGCACCCATTCTAAATGAGCGACATCCTGTGTTCACAATGCAGTAGGGCAGGCCCTCAGAAACTAGTGGCGACTACTGTAGTATCAGTGTTTACTACAATGATTTTCAGCTTCCACGAAGATTCCCACAGGTATGGTATATATACTTCCAATGAGCCAAGGTGGACCAATATAACCATGCAAAATATCCTTGTCTGGAATTTTTCAAATAATGTTTTGGATGGAGTTCTTTTAATTGCTAAATTATGCAAACTTATGTTATTTTTTTAATGACCTAAAGGGGTTGATTTACTAAAACTGGAAATGCTTAATCTTGTTCAGCTGTGCATAATAGCCAATCAACTTCAGTTTGTTCAAACTTCCCTTTGTTCAATTAGGCTTTGACAAAAAAACTGGAAGCTGATTGGTTTCTGTGCACAGCTGCACCAAGATTTTGCACTCCCCAGTTTTAGAAAATTAACCCCAAAGAGTCATGTTTCTATTCTGTAAGCCCTGGTTCACACGGTTGAGGTGCGGGACACCACATGTAATTCGCACAGGAATCGCAGCACATTCATGTGTGAATTACAAGCGGTCTCTCTGTGGTGTGATTTGAGCCATGGATTTGTATAGCTCAAATTGCACTGCATTCGCACCAAACTGGTGCAGGACCCTTTTTTGTCCACACCAGAATCGGATCTGCATTCTCTAAATCAGATTCTGCAAATCACAATGCGTTTTGCAAACTGATTGCGGGGGGTCGTTAACTTAACATACACTTTACAATTGGTTTGCCTGAGATTTGGATGCAGTGCCAAATCTGCAGCGAATATGCTGTTAGTTCAAACCATATCTAGTGTGAACCCAGGCTCAAGGCTACTGATGGAGTTAATTAATGGCTCCGCTCCAGGCTTGCTCCTTTCAATCCACATGGAGGACCCAGGCACTGGCTACCACAGCCCGTCTCCACTGTCATGTAAAACTAAATATAAGCCACACTCCAAATCTTAGCTGTTCCTTATTTTAATTTGTCAAAAGTTGAAAAATGCACACATTAATGTCTCCACCCGAAACCACCTTCTTTGCCGTGTTTCACCACTGCTGGTTTGCATACGTGGAGAGGGGGAAAAAGAAGCGCTAAGTTTTTGAGTGTGGCATACAGGGCCGTCTTTAATATTGATTGGACCTTGGGCAAACATTTTTCCTGGTGCTTCCATGGCAGCATACGTGTGATAGTAGCCCCGCCCACAGGACCATTGCATAGCTATAAAAAGTTAACACCCACACAATAGCCCATTTCCCTTTTTTATCCTCATGGAACTCACAGCCAGTGTGAAGAGAAGAAACCCTTACCTGCCACCTTTGGTGGTTTTCCGCACAGCTTAAGCCTCTCCTGTAGTGCAGTCCCTTTTTTTTTTGGTTATCCACATAGAGGGGGTATGGAGGTTGCCTTCATCCCTATTTACTAGTACTGAACAGGAAACCCTCTTGTGGTTGGGACTTTATCTTCATCCCTGATGAAGATACACGCATAATAAATCTTAAAACGCGTTGGAACAATTTACCACTGGCTAGAAACTCAGCATGTACCACGGATATTTTTATATGTATTCATGCAAATGAATCTATGTGATGTATATTTTTCTGATACATTTTCTTGCACATTGAGGATTTTATGATGTTTTGTCCAAATAAAATATAAAGGAATTTTAAGAATATACTTTTTTGGCCTATTTGTATCAATACTGTTTTAATAGTTGCCATAAAGTCCAAACCTAAAGAGGGTTTCCTGTCCAATAGTAGTGCAGTCCATAACCTTGGGACACTAAATTCTCTGATAAGGCATGGAACCCCTTCTGTGGATCTTTTGGGGTGAAAAATTAGATGCTAACAAGGCCCACATACAGCAGTGCAGCCAGGGCTATGTTCCTCAGAATAGCTTTCCATGTCTGGAGCCTGCCTCCCAGAAGTGAGTGGATTCATTGAACTGTGACACTGCATTTCCAAGTTAAGTATGTTTTCTCATTTTTGGGAATTTATCTGTGAATGGCCTCATAAGTTGTGTGTTTCATCTCCTCTCGGATGGGCTGCAGCTGCACTGTGTTCCCGTATGCATTTTAGTGGCAATTGTGGAAGAGAAAGCTAAGTGTCTACATTCAAGGGAATGATGCATTATGCTAAACAGGTGAAGTGGATAGAGCTCACATGGGGCCATCTTTGATTTGGGTAAGTACTCCCTCAGTGGCCATCCTGGAGTTGGGCAAGACTACCTGGAAGCCATCTTGGAAGTGGGCAAGGTGAGAAGTTTGCCAGGAGTGGGAGGCAGGCAGAAGAGTTGAGGAACATGGGGTTAAAGACCCAGCGGCTTCCAGATGGGGCATTTACATGATAGGACTGCATGCCAGTACACCCATAGCCGCAAACCCTGCATCAAGGGCCATTTCCTGCTGCCTAGTAAATAGATATGTCCATACTCATGTCTCAGTGCGGCATTATTATTATACCTGACTAAATGTCAATGTTTCAGTTGCCCTTCACTATGAGCTCACTGCATAACAAAGATCCACATGGCTCCTTTATATAAGGGTCATCAGACCAGGTAGGTATTTCGCTGCTAAAAGAGTGCATTCAGGTGCTAACTGACCTCTCTCTTCGCTAAGGAGCCCAGGCTGTCCCACTGACAGGAATATGCATGAGAGGAGCACCAGAAGTCCAGTTCAAGGTAGAGAAAATCCTCTTCCATACTGCAAATGCTAACACTATGGCCTAAAGATTGCATCGGGACCACCCTAAAAAGGCAGGCAGAAACTTAGGCCCATTCTGCTTAGCCGCAAGGAACTGCTGTGAATCCTGGGCGAAGCTGCATTTACAAAATAATGTGTCAAGATTGCCTTAAAGAAGGTGACAGAAGGTATTCCACCCCACTATTTATAGCTGCAAATGATTGCCATGAGCTTAAATGAAATTGCATTTTCAAGATTGCCTTAAAGGGGTAGACGGAAGTTCTCCTGCTCACTATTCTTACCCGCAAAGGATTTATGTGGGCCTGGGTGAAGTTACCATATCCAAGTTATTGAGAATACCTCAAGCTGCATTCCAATACTGTTGCTACTAACTGCTTAAAGCCTCCCTCAGCAGAGAGCAGGCCAACTGCTGGAAAGGAAGAACAGGGAGGATAAGCTGGTACTTTATTTTCAGCCTAAGGCTTTGCCCCTGCTGGCCGTTCTCTTTAAGGTAGGTAAGATTACCATGAGTGGAGAATAACCAGAGGAGCCAGGTAAGAAACCAGAGCAGGCTCTAGATAAGAAAGTTGCTACATAATTTCCTCAGTCAGAAGAAGTAGCCTGCATGGCCTTCCAGGGACAGGTTCTCTTTGAAACAGTCCAGGTCAACCGCATTAAAGATGCGGCTGAAGTTGAACACTAGCCTTCTTCTGCTAGTAATGGCAAGAGTACAGATTGCAAGGTCCTTTTCTCCTTCTAATTGTTGGGAAGCGTCTTTTCTCCATTTGTGGTCTCTGCATATCCTCTGAAGGTTTTCTGGGTCAAGGTGCTTCTGCCCCAAATTAGGTGGAAAACAGTTTACTATCCAAGAGCCCATGGTGGCATTACCTGGTATGCATCTTGAAGATTTAAAGGGCTGGCTTCAGACGCAAGTTTTCCATAGAAAAATACAAAATTTGCATTGCCTCCTGACACCTGGGACCTTTTCTGGCTTGGTGGGCATCTAAGATAACTAATGTTTTCATCTGGGGATGGGCTCAGGTGTGTTCAGGGTCCTAGTCCCGGCCTGCCCGCCCAGTCCTGCCAGTGCCACTGGTCGCGGGTAGTGGGGCATTTCCTGATGGGATCGGGTTGGTGGGTTGGGGCTGGGGTCATGGGTGCGCCTGAGCCCATCTCTATTTTCATTCCTTAAGCAATTTCTGTGCCTTGTTTTTGGACCCATGCACTACCATTCTGGGATCCTGCCCCTTGTCTATTAGTCAGCATCTCATGTATTAGGATGCTGGACCCAGTACTAGCCTCATTGCCTTCCTGAAATATTCTCATAAAGAGATCCTTAGATGGGGAATAATTGGTGCAGGCTCTATCGAGCAACCGGACATGGTCCTCCAGATATTCCAGTAATTTGGATAGGTCCATACACACTCTAGTCTCAGATTCAAGCTGTCTGTAAAAGGAGCGATCTGGATCTCCACATTTGTGTGAGAGGCCTAGAACTGAGGGTAGCCTCATGTGAGCCAATTCCTTTGGCCTGGTTTCACCCCAGGTTTTTTTTTTTTTTAATCAATGTTTTATTGGAAAACTTACTCAGTACAAAGCAATACAATTGTCGAGGAATAACATTAGTATACAAAACCGCAAATACAAACTGTAAACAATTCAAGCTCCGGTAACCTAAACCGAATGTCGAGGGATTCCATCGACCATAAAAGCATGTGAAAATAAAACGTATATTGAGTAACTTTTTCACTTACAATAGACACAGGAAAGTGGGGGGTGGGGGGTCGGGCGAGGGGATGGTCTGGCAGGAGGGGAGGGGCAGGTGGGGAGTGTTAGAGGGTTCTAGGGGGGGGTGGAGGGGGAAAAGGGGGAGAAGGGAACAACCAGTACCTCGTGAGCGTTCAAAACTGTAAAATGGCTACAGTCATCTTATATGTATATGACAGTTCTACCTCTACACCATATGAAGCACCTATATAGACACCATTTGCTGCCAAGCACACCAACATGAGCAATATCTGTGACGTGAAATAAAGTGTAGCCATTTGGGTGTTGGCAATTGTCCACCAAGTCAGTATTGGGGTCTCAGATCAGTTCAAAGGGAGTGCGAGAGGCCTTGCAGAAGAAGGATTGGGAGTCGGTAGGTTCCACTTGTGATCTATGATCGATCGGGTCAGGCGAGGATCCAAGGTGGGTCCCACCAGTTCAATGTTTCTTAAAGAGGTGAGATCAGAGGAGAGCTCAGCTATAGTGGGGACGGAGTCCGACATCCAGTGTCGCAGAATCAATCTGCGGGCTGCCATCAGGCAGTTGACCAACCAAGGCTTGAATTGTGCAATACTTTTCCTGGAGTCTTTTGGCAATGGTAGACTTTCCGGACCTATGCAGTTGAACACGAGTGGGAAGATGTCTTTGGGGATAGACACCCCCAACATTTTGGAGATGTAGCGCAAAGTTTTGTCCCGGAAAGATGAAACCTGTGGACAAAGCCACAACTTATACAGTAGAGAAGGATAACGTTCTTTGCAGAGAGTGCATAGATGATGTGCTGGGTCTTTTGACCATCGGATGTGAGGGTAGTATGCTCCATGTAGAATTTTAAACTGCTGCTCCCTCCAGAATTCACAGGTTACATGTTGTCGAGTTGTCAGGTAGCCCTTCAAGATCCTGGATTGAGCATCAGGCGAATTGAGCAATTTATTCCAGGATTTAGCGACTGAGTGCACAGATCCCCGATAGAGTAATGGCTTATACAACTGCGATATCCTGTGTTTGGCCTGTATAACCCATTGGTCTATCAGGGTAGGGCGAAACCGTAATGAAGATGTGTGACATAAATCATTTACATAGCTTATACATTGTCTGAAATACAAATAGTGGCCTTTCGGCAGACCGTGAGTCTTGGCAAATGAGTCATAATTTAAAGGGGTCCCAGTATCTGCGTCAAAAAGCTGCACCATCAACTTTATCTCCCTTTGGGACCAGGCCCCATATGCCGAATGTTGCTGCGCCTGTGGGAAGCCGGGATGGTTATGGATGGGAAGATATCTGGACAAAAGTTGGGAAGACCCCAACCTCTTCCTCGTCTCTCTCCAAGCTGCCACCGTATCTCTAATCAGGATATTGAGGCGGAGAGTGTTGGGGACATCCCCTGTCCCACAGTGCAGCAATGCTACTAAGTCGTGAGTAGCAGCCATTTTGGTTTCCAATGAATAGTTTGTATACCATGATTCCCTGCTGATCCAATCTAAGCAGCCCCTCAGAAGGCATGCTAGGTTATATATTCTCGTTTTAGGAAGATCAACCCCCCCCCCCCTCCCTCCGTGACATATGCAGCTTGTTGAGGGAGATGCGAGGCCTTTTCCCATGCCAAATAAAACAAGATACCGCTTTGTGGAGTCTATTAATATCTGCGTGTTTTAGTAAAATTGGGATCGTCTGCATAGGATATAGAAGTTTCGGGAAGGTGGTCATTTTATACAAGTGGCACCTGCCAAACAATGAGAGTGGCAAATTTGCCCAGGACTTCAACTCGGCTACCATCTTGTCAAGCACCGGTATAAAGTTTAAGCGGTATATGGTAGAAGGAAAACGCCCTATTTTGACGCCCAAATAGGTAATGTGTGTGGTCGCTATACGCAGGCTTGACGACGCCGCCCATTGTGGAGTGCACGTCGTGTTCAGGGGTAAGATCTCGCTTTTGTGGAAGTTGATACAGAGACCCGAGCATAAACGGTAGTCTGCAAAAATGGGCTGGATCACGGGGAGGTCGTGACCTGGATCTGACGTAAAAATAAGCACATCGTCCGCAAACATAGCGGTGCGCAGTTCCTCCGTTCCCACTCTTATGCCTCGAAGATCGGGATGTGAAAGCAAATATCTGGAGAGGGGTTCCAGAGCTAGATTGAAAAGTAGAGGCGAGAGCGGGCACCCCTGCCTCGTCCCCTTGAACAGTCGGAACGAGGGAGAGATATGTCCCGCTATCACCACCTGCGCTTGCGGACTCGCGTACATCATCCTGATTAAGTGCAAAAATTTGCCCGAGAGGCCTACTTTGGTGAGGACTCGATCCAGCCATTGGATATTCACGTTATCGAAAGCCTTTTCGGCATCGAGGGTGATTATCGCCGCGTCCATGCTCGGGTCTGCCTTGGAAGCCTCTAGAGCCAACAGTACCTTCCTAATATTTGATGTTGCCGATCTGCCTTTTGTGAACCCTGATTGCGTGGGATGAATAATAGAGGGCATTATGGACGCCAATCTGTCCGCCATTAATTTGGAGAGCAGCTTGGAGTCCACGTTGAGAAGCGAGATTGGTCTGTAGGAGCCGGGGTCTAGAGGGTCTTTCCCTTTTTTATATATCAATTTTATATGGGCTTGATGGCCCGTGGGGAGGTAAGGGTTGCCGTCTAATATGTGATTGTAGACTAATTGCAGCGTCGGGGCGACCGCATCGACCGCTAACTTATAGAAATCTGGGGTGTACCCATCGGGGCCGGGGGATTTGCCTGACGTGAGAGATTTTATACCCTTGGTAATTTCCTCTAGCGATATAGGCTCATTCAATTGTGAAAGTTGTTCCCGAGTGACCTGCGGGAGGGGGACCTTAGAGAGCCAGTCCGAGGCAGTATCCTCGTCCATATGCTCCTGGCTGTATAAAGATTGATAAAATTTTGCGAAAACGTCGTTTATGCCTTTGGGGTCCTCAACCCTGTTACCGTCAGCATCTCTAAGAGCAGAGACTTGCGTCGGGGTAAAGGGTCCCCTACAAAGAGAGGTCAGCAATTTGCCTGGTTTATTCCTGAAGGAATGATACTTCCAATCCTGGTGCGATTTGTAAAGTAGTTCCCGTTTCGTCGCCCAGTCGTCGAAAGCTGCCTTGGCCCTGCGCCATCGTTCTCTGTTTTCCTCGTTGTTTCTCGAGTTCAACGCAGATTGCGCGTCTCTCAGCAGGGAGCTGGCTGCCAGAAATTCTTTGGCAATAGTCTTTTTGTACGCAGCAGCGTATGATATTATACGACCTCTGAGCACGGCTTTCCCCGACTCCCACAAGAGTACGGGGGAGACCGTCGACGAATCATTGAGGTGTACAAAATCTGCCCAGACTTCCCTAATGAGTGAGGCCATGCCAGGATCTTTATTTAGGAAGGAGGGGAACCGCCAGCATTTAGCAGTTGCAACCGACGAGTAGATCGTGAGGTTAACCGAAACCGGGGCGTGATCAGACACGGCTATGTCGTGTATGCGCGGATTGACCGTATAGGGGAGCATTTTAGGGTTGGCAAAAATGTAATCAATTCTCGTAAGTGTGTGATGGGGATTTGAAAAGAAGGAGTATTCCTTGCCCTCTGGGTTATTAAGTCTCCATCTGAGAATTGGATACTATCCGCAAAATCCCTCAGGAGAGGGGAGTGACGTGGGGATCTGGGTGCATGTGTGTCCTTTGCTGAGGACCTGTCCTCCTGTGGGTGCATCAGCGTGTTGAAGTCACCTGCCATCAGAAGTGGGAGATGTAGGTACGGGGCTATCGTGCTAGTGACTGATTGGAAGAAAGAATCAGTGGGAGCATTAGGAGCATAAATCCCGGCCACCACCCATTCCTGCAGGGCGGTCACCAGGTGCCACACAACCACCCGGCCAGCATCATCCGTAACAGATGATTTCACAATTATGTTAGAGTTTTTATGTAGGAGTATCATTACGCCCGCCTTCCCCTTGACTGCCGGGGAGCCCAGAACCTGCCCTACCCATAATTTTTTCCTACGATGGAAGTCCTTGGCTTCCAGGTGCGTCTCCTGCAAGATTGCGATGTCAGCTTTCAGACGTTTCAGATGTCTGAGCACTGCCATGCGCTTGTTGGGCGATCTGAGGCCCTTAACGTTCCATGAAATCACACTCATGGTGGGTTCCAGGGAACAAGAGCTAGATGCCGGTGAACAAACGTAAGGGTATGTGTCACGGTGTGTGTTCTTTTGCAGGTCAGCATTGGCGTAGAGGTAGCCGAGTGAACCCAGAATTCAAACAGTGGTTGAGGTACAAAGGGAGTGTGAGGTATAGGATACGGCCCAACAGGAGCACAAAGGTATATGGGGAACAAAGAGCAATCTGAGTTAGCGGACTTCTCTTTTTTCCTCATGGTAGCTCGCTCGCGCTTCGGACAGCGTTACCAGATGTGTTCGTTACAGTGCCCCCTCAGCCGGCAACACACAGGAACATTGTCGGCGGGCGTGCAGGCTGACCTGAATGAGGGTCCCGCACCGGCGAAAGGGACCATAGACGACAGTACAAGTAAAGGAGTGCGGATCGAGCGGCTGTCAATCAGGACATAAACTGTTAAGCAATAACCATGCAGAATCTGTACAGGGAACAGAATACTCATATCCAGCCGTTAGGCTTGAGGGAGGACAGTGACATGTACAGAAACTCGTCCGCGCATGTCAGTGCGTCCCAAACGGGTAACAGAAGTCATAGCACAGTGACCAAACCAGCAAAGAAAACATAATATTAACATCGTAGGTATAATTACCCATGGTATCTAAAGGAATAGTCCGGCACTGGCGAAACACAGGATGATCGCATTTTGCCTCAGAATAATAGGTGGCAAGGAAGGTGAAGGCTGTCATCCAGGGGGCTCTCAACGGTATTTGCGCCTGTAAGAGGGGCCTGAGACTCGTTGCTTTTTAGCCGGATCTTTTCTGGGGCTCCGTTGTTCCCGGGCGCCTTGAGGGCGCTGGGGAGAAGGTGTGGAGGGAGGATCCAGTGTGATATTGAAGTGGCGCTGCAAGAAGTGGTAGGCCTCATCAGGTGTGGAGAAGGACTACTGTTCGCCAGAAGAGTCCGCCAGGCGTAAAATGGCGGGATAAGCCAAAGTAAACTTGATGGATTTCTGGAACAAAGCTTGACAAATTGGTTGGAAAGCTTTTCTGCGACGTGACACCTCCTGGGAGTAGTCCGCAAATATTAATAGCTTGTGCCCGTCAACTTGCAAGGCTTTAGAATTGCGGAAGGATTTCAGAATATTTTGCCGGTCCATATAATTCAGGTACCGCACGATCACAGTGCGAGGTGAGCGTCTATCGTTGGATGGGGCTCCCAGGCGGTGGGCTCTTTCCACCGAGCAGGCTGACTGGATCCCCAGGGCCGTAGCTAGCCGCGTGGAGGCAATGTCGCAGAGAGCCTCAGTCCCATAGGTTTCTGGCAGCCCTATGATTCGGAGGTTATTTCTCCTCGATCTGTTCTCCAGATCGTCCACCTTTTCCAGTAAATACCTTTGGGCCTGCCTGGCTTGCTGATCCATAGCGAACGATCCCTGCAGCTCATCCTCCAGGTCAGACATCCTGTGCTCCATCTCAGTCAGTCTGTGAGCATGGTCACCGATTTCTTTCCGCAGCTGTGCGATCCCATCCGAGACAGCCCTGTCCACAGCATCTTTGATGGTAGGAGAGAGAAGGGTGGCTACTGCTTGGGCTAAGGAGGCGATCTGAGCCTCTGGTATAGGGCTGGGTGGCAGACCGGATCCCGCTGTGCCAGTGTGCGAGGCCGTGTCCTCCATGACAATCTCGGAGGAGGCCGCAGTTGAAGCCGGGGGCTTGAGTTGTGGGGGAGGCGGGGCTCCGCCGTGTTGCGGCGGCGTGGATCCGTGTTGGAGAAAACGATCCATGGCCGCTCGGTACCCGGGACGAGATGCAGGTAATGTGCAGCGTCCGCCGGCTCGATAGGGCTGAGAAAGCCTATTAGATAGCAGGCGATGTCTGGAGCCGGTGTCCCGCGCTGCTGCTTACATGGGCGCCGGAACCGGAAGTCTTCACCCCAGGTTTTAACAGGCCTCTATTCTTCGAGGGACAAGTTGACTCAGCCTTTGGTCAGGTGATTTCCTTATTGCTGAGGCTCAGGGGTCTGGCTCTCATGCAAGGAAATTTTCTCTTCCTTTTTTAAGGAGTCCCCATAGAAAGACTCCTTAGACAGTGGATCATTCTGGGGAAGAGATCTTTTGCGTCTTGTTTTGCAAGGTAACATCCAAAAGTTCTGGGCTGTTTTATATAACCTGGATCCAAGCAGACAATGCCATAAAGGTGGCGTATTTCAATTTTCAGGTGGATCCAGAGTTTTTTCAGTAGCAAAAGGCTAGATTGGTATCCTTGGCAAAACGTTAGGCTCCAGCCTTGTCCAGCATGAGCATTCCAGGTATACATCTTGACAGGAAGACTGCATCTGACAGCAGTGTCTAAACCTGTAAGACCGATTTCTACCCCTGGAGCAATTCCTGGAGGTATGTCCCAGGAAGGCAACTTCAGAGGTTGACTACTGGGTCCCTGAGGTCAAACTAAAGGCTAGGCAGTTTTGGCTCCGGTGCAGTGGTCCTCTGGTAGGATGCTCCTGTGACTTTCAGTACTTTCTTCCCTTGTTTGTCTTGTATGTTCCAAATGGAAAACATTCCAGTGTTCAAGGCTGATCCAGGCAAAAGTAGTATGCCAACCTAAAAGCGCCAGACAGTTGCTCCAGATCTACTGGAGCAGAATCATCTGTTCCCAAGGAATATGTTTTGCCATCCAGCTTCAGGCTGCCCTTGCCAGCTTGATAATTGAAGCTCAAATTTTAGACTGGGCATCATGGAGTCTAGGAATCCCTTTATGGTAAGCAGGGAGGTCTACTTCTTCATGTTAAATCTGTGGGGGTTGCTTATCTTGGTGTAAGCCTCAGGACTTTCTCCCCAAAAGTTTCTTCGCTGGACAAGTCCTCTCCTGCAGCTGGGCCTAGGTCAGCATTTGGCTCCTAATATTGCTACCCATGTGACTTTGTGGGATCTTAAGTAGTTCATTCTTAGCCTTCACTTGGAGAGATGACTGTTCAAGACTGGTGACCTTGTCTGGCATGGAACCTTTCACAGGTTTAACATAAGACAAGGTTGTTGGAACCTAGTTCTCCATCTTGCTCCGGTTAGTTTCTCTCTGTCTCCTCAAACATGACATCCTTATTTAGTTCTTTGATCTGCATCCAGTTCACCCAAAGGAAGTTTCTGTCTCTTGGTTGGATGTGGTCATGTTGGAAAGTTTATCTCTCAGCCTCTACTTTCCTCTTGCATTTCAAGATGGATCCTGTACCGATGCTCTCTTTTTTAGCTTTATGTCAAGTTGACTAAGCAGACCATCAACCTACTCCATGGTGTAGGGTTCAGGTTCCATCCTGTCCTGACAAGATGCATTCTACTAAATCTATGCGTGCATCCTGAGCTTATGGCTGCAGACTACAGTTTCTCATATCGGCAGGGCCAACACCTAGGTTTCTATTCTCACTTTCCCAGTGTTCTACCAGGGGCTTTGGGTGATTGTAGCCAGATTAATGCACTTACTGCGGGAGCATTGGGGTGCTGTCCGTTGTCCTTTTTCCATCTGCGCTGTAATTTTTGGGGCAGGCTTTGGGGGCATGTTCTCTTGGGGGGTTGTGCTCCATGGGCCTGTCCTGGGGATTTAAATATTGATGTGTATGGGGCAGACATTTGCCCTTATCCGAAGCCAGCTTCTGGTATAAGAAATATTGAGAAAGCTCTTCAAGCTGCAAGAAGTTCACAGCCTTGCTGTTGTCATGGCATCAAGAGCCTGTGGGCATTTGTTTGCCTATCCCATAGTGAGATTGCTTTGTCCGACTTGGGTGAAGTACTCCTTCAATACATCCAGATCAATGATGGCACACTTGCAAATGGTCATTAGCTAGCCAAAGTAGCTATACCTAGCTCCTTAGAAGCAGACAATGGTAGAAGTCTCCAGTGCACAATCACCTTGCGGTTTCTAAAGGTAATTCTAAGGTCCCGCTACATGGCTGTGCTGCAACCCATGTACGTTCCTCCAGCATGAACATCATGGGCACCTTATGCAGAGATGTCAGCCAACATGACAGTCAGGGGAGCCAATCCGGTTCCATTTTGACAAATTTATTCAGCACTATTGATGGGCTAAGTAGTCCTCTTTACACCTGTCTTTAGCAGGAAGCCAGTAGCTTACTCACTTTCTTATGATGGAATTATTACTGAAGCTTCTCATCCTGATAGCTAGTTATTGATCTATCACATGTATGCTGCCATGGAGGCTCCAGGAAAACAGAAAATTGTATCATACTTACCGTAATATTATTTTCCTGGTGCCTATCCATGGCAGCATACGGAACCCACACAGTTTTTTCCTAGCAATGTACTGGCAATGGGGTGTAGGTGTTAACTTTTTATAGCTATGCACTGGTCCTGTGGGCTAAAGTAGGCGGGGCTACTATCACACGTATGCTGCCATGGATAGGCACCAGGAAAAGTAGATTATGGTAAGTATGATACAATTTTCTGTTTTTTTGGGCCCTCCCAATTTCACGTAACTATTTGCAGGCAGTGTGGTCTCGAGGGGAAGCTGCCTTGGGCCCCACAACAATGGCAGCTGCCCCTTTTGCCCTATAATAAAGACGGCTCTGGAGGCATATAATCCCCTTAATTATTCATCTTGATGTAGATCTAGTGTAAAGATATCTTTTTCATAGAAAAAATATTCAATTATAAGTCATGTGTGAATGAAACAAATATGATCTGACTTCCTGTTAGAGAGTGGCTACATTTGTTCTTCATGATCCCACTGTATGTAGGAACCTCTGCCAGATGAAATAGGAACTATAAACTATGAGATTTGTAGTGTGCATAGAGCAGTGACTAACGTGCGCTGCTATCTTGAAACAAACCGAAGTGAGAGGTTAGGGTCCATTCAGACTAGCGCGACTTGTCAGGCGACTTGTCAGCCTGACAAGTCGCGCTCGGTCGCTCGCCATTGATTAGCACAGGACCCGTTTTAATAGGAGCGACACAAGTCGCTACGACTTAGAAAAAGGGTCCTGTACTACTTTGGAGGCGACTTGCTTTGACTTCAATTATATGAAGTCCGTGCAAGTCGCGCCGAAGTCGCGGTGCACGCTGTGCACCGCGACTTCACAGGTCGCCCCACAAAGTCGGATCGCGCCAGTCTGAATGGGCTGTCAGGAGCTCGAGGAGGGCATTACAAAGATAAACAAAAACACAGGAAGAAAAGATTTAATAAAAAATAGAGTACAGAGCTTAAAAATATATTTTTATATAATTATTGTATTTATATAATTATTGTATTTATCTTATTAATAATATTTTATTAATATTATTCATTTATTTTATTATTAAAGTATATACAAGTATATTTTATGTATACTTTAAATAAAAATGATAATTTAAGTATAAATATATATAAATATAGTGTTTCCAAGAAATGATTTGTAACACTTTGTACCTGTTGAGCTGCCAAAACATGATTGTTTCCTCTGCTCTTGTTTTCTCTTATTACAGACTAGGACATGGGCATTTTTTTCATTATTCAGGATTTATATAGCGTCAACAATTTATGCTGCGCTTTACAACACGAGGGCAGACAGTACAGTTACAACACAATTCAATGTGTAAGGGGCGGGGTTTGAGTTGTTTAGATGACTTATACCTCCCCACTTTTTGAGATAGGAATGAGGGGCACCAATTAGCAAAGGCATGTAGGGATTAGGACACGCCCCCTTTCACGCCCTCCTTAAAGGAGAATTATCAAAAAAATGATTAGTTAAACCCACAAGTGCTTTTTTACCACTATTTTTTCCTTTTTATATCGGCTTTTGAAATTTACAAATACAGCAGTTTAGAAATTGGATGAAAGATTTAGCCCTGGGAGACACTTTTTGAAAGATTAAAACGTGCATTTTATATACAACTATGAAGATTAGAACAAAATGATGGACAAATGAGGAGGAAAGGGGAAAAGAGGGACTTTGTTGCAAATCAGGGACAGTCCCTTGAAATCAGGGACAGTTGGGAACTATAAAAACATTGTAAAAGGACATAAACTGCAGTTAAAGCGTTTGTTACCCCAACACTTCATAATCCAGATATGTGCCTGCCGTACCATGTACTTGTATGAGAAAGTATCCTGTTCTCTTTGTATTGCTTCCTTTGTGTGAATTTCTGGGTGTTTTTGCCAGTCCCTCTTCTTTCCTATAAAAACTGACCATACTAAGCAGAAGAGCACTATGGTCAGTTCTCTAGCCGTGCTGGGAACTCAGTGTGCTCTGCTCCAATGATCAGACTTGTCCTGACATACCCTCCCTGTACAACCATTCACTGGGAGGCTCAGTGTGCTGCTGCTTCTCCTCCCCCCAGCTCTTATGCAGCTAAGGAACGGAGGGAATGTGATCACTTATATAAAAAAAAAGGGGAAAACAATTATTTATAATGTATTTTTGCCTTTCATTTCTATTTTAAACTGAATGGGTTATTTTTCAAGGTGATCGTTTACAATTACCTAAACTAGGAAAAAATACTTGCAATCATTTCCACCAGCTATTCGGAATAATTTTGAACCCTCTAGTGGCCAGACAGGGAATAGCAGTAGTATTTTACCTGAAACTCCTAAACCTATTCTCTTAACTAGCTATGGCGAAACCTAGAGGCCAAACCAGGGAACTACATCAAGCACTTCTGTCCCCCTACCTCACAAGGGACCCTTTCCACTAGATGTGGCTATCCTTAAAGGATAAGTTAACCTTTTAAAAAATAAATAATAAATGCACATTTTTTTGCAGGTACAAAAATGTGCATTTATTGTTTTTTGTTTCAGGAAAGTATTAGTCCAGCGATCAGCATATCGCTGATACCATGTAAGTCTCCTGCACACCTTCAGTGTATCGCAGTGGCAGTCAGTGTGTTGGGGGCGCAGGGGCGTCGCCCCCCCTATCCATGCATCCGGCCCCCTAATCTGCATGCAGAGGCGCCGGACGCATGGAGTTCAATGTGTTTTTTTTTTTTTTTGCATCACCTGATTAGAGCCAGAGGCTCTAATAGAGCGATGCAAAGGGTGGACCCGGGGTGCAGAGCAGTGCGCCCCGACTCCACCCATTGTGTGACAATAGCGAATGAAAATTCGCTATTATCACACGGATCCTCCTCCCGGCCAATCAGGGAGTGGGTCTAATACCTCATTCCTGATTGGCCGCAAGGCAAACCCCATGCCATTGGCCGAGGAGGAGGAGGCGGGAGCGGGAGGACCCGAGGAGACGCGCCGGGGGACTGAGGGGAAGCAGCGCCGCCGCCGCTGCTGCTGATGATGATGATCCAGGTAAGTGCACTGGATTGAAGGGGGCACGCAAGCTGGTCTCTGCATTGAAGGGGGCATGTACGCTGGTCACTACATTGAAGGGGGCATGCACGCTGGTCACTACATTGAAGGGGGCATGTACACTGGTCTCTGCATTGAAGGGGGCATGTACGCTGGTCACTACATTGAAGGGGGCATGTACGCTGGTCACTACATTGAAGGGGGCATGTATGCTGGTCACTGCATTGAAGGGGGCATGTATGCTGGTCACTACATTGAAGGGGGCATGTACGCTGGTCACTGCATTGAAGGGGGCATGTACGCTGGTCTCTGTATTGAAGGGGGCATGTATGCTGGTCTCTGCATTGAAGGGGGCATGTACGCTGGTCTCTGTATTGAAGGGGGCATGAATGCTGGTCTCTGCATTGAAGGGGGCATGCTGGTCAGTGTTTTGAAGGGGGCACGCTGTTTACTGTGCATTGAAAGGGGGCACGCTGGTCACTGTGCATTGAAAGGGGGCACGCTGGTCACTGTGCATTGAAAGGGGGCACGCTGGTCTCTCTGCATTGAAAGGGGGCACGCTATACCTTAATTACTGAAGGCCCCTTTCACACTTTTGCGACCTCAAAGTCACGCAATTTTTTACAGCGTTTTCTGCCGCAAAGCAATGCCTATTACATTTTTCTGTTTGCGCCCCCCCAAAAATTTTGAACACCAGCCGCCACTGGTGTATCGGTTTACCTGTACATCCCGTATGGGTAAGCCGATACTCCCTGACAGGGAGACTCAATGAACTACACAACGCTCCCCAGCCATTAAAGATGTCAGGGCTTGTAGTTAATCCATACACACAAAGCTGTGTGTCTGAATGATTTGGCAATGTGGGCTCCGGTTTTAAAAAGTGGCAGCTAGTACATTGAACTTCTCCCCATACCAGTGTTGCCAGCCTACCAAATTGAAATTTACTGACACTAACTGGCACAGCTAAGTTTTTACCGGCATTTCCAAAAGTTACAAAATTACAGTTTTAAGTGCGAATTGCAGTATTTAGTCTACAAACAAGTACAATATGCAATTAGCAATGTGATTTAAGGTAGATATTTGGGCAAAAAACATATCTCCTTTTTTTTATTTTCAATATAGTAAGTAAGTAGCTCAGGGACAGGACTCTGGAGGGCAAGAAATTACACATGCATGAAATTGACTCTCACAGTGAGACTGACAGCAGTGCACAGATGATGATGACACCTCACCGACACGACACGTCCCCTCCTGAGTGACAGTGACAGTCTCTCTCCACACCAGGTGGTCCCTTCAGTCCACTCCAGTCCAAACAGCACTGACAGTCCCGCTCCCTGCTGGCCGCTCTTCTTGGCTCTCTTTCTTCATGGCATCACACTACATGTTCAGGCACCGCCTCCACCAGACCCGGCCCCTGCTGACGCCTCCCATCCACACTGTAGCATTACAGCCATATTTTTTATTGCCAACCTTTTTCTGTCACTGGCATTTACTGGCAGGAGAAAAATGCCTGTTTTTTACCAGCTGCCAGTAAAACTGATGGCCGGCAACCCTGCCCCATACTGCTTCCACGGGGAGGGGAGGGGGGGGGGGGGTTGCGGGCGGCAGCTGCAGCATTGGGAACATGTTACATGTTCCACCCTAAAATTTGGTGGAACATGTAACATGTTCCCAAAGGTGACCTTTTGTTTTAAGGCATCCTCCGCTTTTGTACTGAAAGCAGAAAGCCCTATAGAAAGTGCCGTACAGAAAATTGTGTATTTTCACTGCAAAATAATAGCTAACCTGCTCGTAGATCATTATTAAGTCATTTGCCATATCATGAAAGAAAGGTTAGTCATAAAATAGGTCAGACTGTGCTAAACAGCTGCTACAAAAACTCAGTTACATTTTCAGGCACTTGGAGAGTATATTCCGTTCACTGGAAATCTACTGACAAAGCTCTGTCAGTATACCTTTTGGGAGATAGCAGTGCAAGTAAACATTTGCCGCCAACAAAAAAGAAATAGCAAATATGGCTCCCTCGATGTACATACAATATGTAATAAGGTCTATACACTAAACCTGTCTTATGATATTATCATTCTTATAAAAACGTGTTCTTTTTTATTGCACTTTATGTCAGAATAAGTATGTTCTATGGCATCAGAGTAGAATAGAATAGAAGAAAGTTGATTGTTACAGTATGCTCTCTTTTCAATTAAAAATGGGTGTACTTGCGCGCTGCTATGTTGTGCTATAAAAATAAAAACTTACAAAGCGGATCGCTCACACCTATTCACACTCTCTAAATGTGCATCAGTGTGCAAAATTATAGTAAAAAGTGGTGCCGCGCTCCCAAATGCTAATGTGCTAGTATCCCTTTAACCTTCCCCCATCCGCGCTACAGCCTATATACGGCTGCAGCGCGGACTCGAATTTTCGGGAGGCCTCCCAGTGACACGCCCCCCGCGCGCTCCCGCGAGCGCGCTGCGGGGGAAATCTGTGTCGGCCGTGTCCCTTGGACACGGCCGATCACAGATCGTGGTGAATGGCCAATCACAGCGGCCATTCACCACGTGATCGGGCCGTCCAATGAGCGATGATCTCATATGTAAACATATGAGATCATCTCTCATCGCCGGCGCTCCTTCCTCACACGGAGCCTGCAGTGTGAGGAAGGAGGGGGAGCCTCACAGCGCCGGGGACACAGGAGAATGTAATCAGGGCACTGATCACCAGTGCCCTGATTACTAAAGGTAAAAACACACACACAGTGCCCCCCCATCAGTGCCCACAGTGCCCGCCATCAGTGTCCCCCATCAATGCCCACAATCAGTGCCCATAGTGCTGCTAGTCAGTGCCCATCAGTGCCTGCTCATCTAAGCACTGATGAGCACTGACTGGCAGCACTATGGGCACTGAGTGTGGGCACTGATGGTGCTGCCCATCAGTGCCGCTCATCAGTGCCACCCGTCAGTGTCCAGTGCCATCCGCCAGTGCCCATCAGTGCCGCCTATCAGTGCCGCCCGTCAGTGCCGCCTCTCAGTGCCCAGCAGTGCCACCTCTCAGTGCCCAGCAGTGCCACCTCTCAGTGCCCAGCAGTGCCGCCTATCAGTGCTCATCAGTGCTGCCTATCAGTGCTCATCAGTGCCGCCTCTCAGTGCCGCCTATCATTGCCGCCTATCAGTGCTCATCAGTGCGGCATATTAGTACCTCCTCATCAGTGCCCATAAGTGCCACCTCATCAGTGCCCATAAGTGCCACCTCATCAGTGCCCATCAGTGCAGCCTATCAGTGCCCATCAGTGCCGCCTCATCAGCGCACATCAGTGAAGGAGAAAAATTTATTTTCAAAATTTACTCGCAGAAAATAAGAAAAACTTTTTTTTTTTTCAAAATTTTCTGTCTTTTTTCTTTTTTTTTGTAAAAAATAAAAAACCCAGAGGTGATTAAATACCACCAAAAGAAAGCTCTATTTGTGTGAAAAAAATAATAAAAATTTCATATGGGTACAGTGTAGCATGACCGCGCAATTGTCATTCAAAGTGTGACAGCGCTGAAAGCTGAAAATTGGCCTGGATGGGAAGGGCGTTTAAGTGCACAGAAGGCAAGTGGTTAAATCTGTTTGCATAGCAATTTTCAGAATTAGCATATCATATCAAACCATATATAACATTAACAAAACAGACAATGCATCAGTCCATAAATTGTCCTTTGGTATGAATTTTGCTTGGATTTTCTCAAACTTCCATAAAAAACAGGCTTGTGTTCACATATCCAAATGACTGCTTCCTTAATAAAAAGAAAGGGGTGCTTTTATAGCCCCCCTTTCTTTATGGGATGGTGGCAGGGGAGTAGTAACATGTCAGCTATAGATGTTGTAGAGAATGTTGAACTTTTGACCCAGGTCAGGCCAGGGTCTTTTGTTTTTCCCGCTATCTGGACAGTATCCAGGGGAATTTCAGCGGGAGTTCAGCTTTCCCGCCCGATTAGTGGCTGTCTCTGGGCAGATTTGAGAGGGGAGCTGTTTTCCCGCTCAGGTATCCCAGGCTCACACAGCTGTTCCAGCTCAAACTGGTTCCCAAGGGGGCTATTTAAGAGGCGGCCGCGGGGCTCCGGGTCACTTCACCCTGTCAGGATTAACAAAGGCGTTCCTGCGCTCTTGCTCTCGGGTTATCTGACTGACTGACAGCATGAGCTTACTTCGGCAACTTATCGAGAAGGCTGGAGAAGCGGGCAGTGAGGACTGGCTTCGCCGCTGCTTGGAGTTACCTTTGTCTTCAGTGCAGCCAGCGTCGGCTCCTTCTGGGTCAGCCGTCAGCCAGGTCCCCATCGCCAGCGGTAGCGGAGCTCCTGTAGGAGATGCGGCAACGGAAGACACATCTCGTCCAGCGGAGGTCGGGAGAACGGCATCCGGGGTTGCGCGCATGCGCAGTAGTGTATCGGCGGTCAATTCAGGGACGGAAGCCGGTCCATCCAAGAGAAGGAGGATGCCCCGGAAGAGCTATTCGCCGCCGACCGGAAGGGAAGAACCCGGTCCGTCTCGGAGAAGCTCCCCGCACGGAAGAAGAGGTCAGCGCCAGGCCCGCACAGCATCGGACGACGCATCGCGGAGGCAGTACCCCCCAGGACGCAGGGTGTCGGAGGACGGAGCGGCGACCGGTACATCAGGGGGAGCCCCCCTTCGGCCATCAACGGAGACGTACCTTCATCCCAGGCTAGAGCGTCGGCTCCGCCTGCTTCGGGTGAGTCCTCTGCCCCTGAGTCAATGACATCCCTGATGTCCCAGCTGCTGTCAGAATTTAAATGTTTTACCGACAGGTTTAAAAGCAGTCAGGAGGTTCCCAATAATGCTAGTGCCGTCTGGCTAGCGCCATCTAGTGGAGAAAATGCTGCAAGTCAGCCTGCTTCTTCTTTTGAGTTAACGCAGATTCAAAACGTACCCGAAATTTGTTTAAGGGAGCCTCTAACTTGCGAAATTTCGCCTCTTGGTTTTCACCTTTCCGAATCTGTAAAAGAAAAGATTTGGCAAGGTGCTTATATTGACCTGTTATCCTTGTTGCCATCTGCTAAGGATTTCTTTGCTAACAAAAAAGAAGAGGAAGAAAGAAAAAGACCTGTTACAAAGTCTTTTAACAATTGGCTGCAAGCCTTCCTGATTTTTTCCAGTGTACTATGTGAAAGGTTTCCTAACAGAAGTTTAGGCTTATTTCAACACATAGAAATAATTTTAGAGGCTTACAAGAATTTTGGAGGTTTTGCCTGGTTTAGCTATGACGTAGCGTTCAGGCAAAAATTGTCAGTGCAGCCGTCCTTGAAATGGGGTGTTAAGGACGTGGGTCTGTGGTTGGACCTTTTTGTTCCTCAGCGGTCCTTTCCCCAAAAACCAACCGTCAACCCCCAACAGACAGGTCTGCAGTCATTTAAAAAAGGCCTCTGCTTCAATTTTAATGAAGCACAGTGCAGGTGGCCTGGCTCCTGCAAGTTCAAGCACGAGTGTGCGTTTTGCGCCGGGCCGCATCCAGTTTTTAAATGTTTTAAACGGATGGCAAATGCACAGCAACCAGGAGTTCAAAAAGGCCAACTCCCCAGTGAGGTTGCCAGAAATGCTACCCTGGCTCCTCAGCTACCCAGATCGGGAGAAAGCGGACCTGTTAATTGAGGGTTTCACATTTGGTTTTGTTTTACCTTCATTTAAGGGCAAGGGTTGTATAATTCACAAAAACCTAAAGTCGGTGACCGGCTTGCAAAACATTGTGGCCGATAAAATTGCTATGGAATTGAAGGAAGGCAGGTTTGAGGGTCCTTTCACTGAGCCCCCTTTCCTGGACTTTAGGGTCTCTCCGTTAGGGATAGTTCCAAAAAAAAGAACCGAATTCATATAGGTTAATTCACCATCTGTCATATCCTAAAAATGACTCACTAAATGATGATATTAGTGAGGAGTTGGTTTCGGTTCAATACGCGATATTTGAAGATGCCCTGGAGAGACTCCGGTTCGCAGGTAAGGGGGCTCTGTTGGCCAAGGCTGATATCAAATCGGCTTTTCGCCTACTACCCATTCACCCCAACAGTTTCAACTCATTGGGATTCCACTTTCAGGACCAATTTTATTTTGATAAGTGCCTCCCAATGGGTTGTTCGTTATCGTGTTTTTATTTTGAGAGTTTCTCCACTTTTCTGGAATGGGTAGTTAGTCAGGTATCAGGGTCGCACCTCATAGTACACTATCTTGATGACTTTCTTTTTATAGGTTCTCCTTCCTCTGACACATGTAGTGTTTTGTTGAACACATTTTTACAGGTTTGCAATCATTTTGGGGTCCCCTTGGCCCCTGAAAAAACTTTTCTTCCTTGCAATTGCCTAGTGTTTTTAGGTATCACGATCGACGCCGCCAGGATGGAGTTTAGACTGCCTGAAGAGAAGGTTGAGAAACTCCGCTGTTCCTTATTACTGATGATCAGAAAAAAAAAGGTTTGTCTAAAAGAGCTGCAGTCCCTGCTGGGGCTGCTAGCCTTTGCCTCTAGGGTGATACCGGTGGGAAAAATTTTCTCTAGACGTATTTACTCTGCAATCTCCGGCTTGAAGTCTCCTTCATCTCATGTGAGAATTTCGAGTGAGATGAAGGAGGACTTTTTAGTGTGGATACAATTTTTATTGTTTTTTAATGGAGCCACAGTTTGGCAAGAACCTTTTGTTGTGGACAAGGAATTTTTGCTCTTCACGGACTCGGCAGGATCCAGGGGTTTCGCCGCCATCTGGCGCAACCATTGGTGCGCTGCACCATGGTGCCCCAGATGGAGAAATCTTGGTCTCACTCGCAACATTGTTCTACTAGAACTGTTTCCGATCATAGTGGCCTTAGAATTATGGGGCCAGTGTTTTCGGAACAGAAGAATTTTGGTTAGAACGGACAACAAGGGTGTATTATTCGCAATCAATTGCCTATCTTCTAAATCACCTCCGGTTACCATAATGTTGAGATACTTGGTAGCACAGTGCTTAAAATTCAATATTTGGTTAAAAGCATCTTTTGTACCGGGTAAGGATAACATTTTGGCGGACTGTCTGTCCCGTTTTCAGATGGAGCGTTTCTTTCATCTGCTGCCGACGGCAGATTTAACTGGACAGTCCTGCCCGGGGCACCTATGGAATCTGGTCTAGACAGTGTTATTGAAAATATTGAATTATCTCTAGCTCCATCAACGCTCGCCGGATATCGATCGGCTTGGTTGCTGTGGCTACAGCATCTTCAGTCTGCTAATGTACCATCTGATGATTTTTCCGAGTTCCTGCTCTTGTCCTTTTTGAATTCGCTCTTTCTGAAAAAAGTTTCTTGGTCACACATACACAAGATTCTTGCGGGGATATCCTTTTTTCACAAGCTTCATAACAGGCCAGCTTGCCTTTCCTTTTTCTCCATAAGGCAGGCTTTAAAAGGTTACAAAAAACATCATTTTAAAATAGACGACAGGAAGCCAATTTCTTTAGATTTATTATTTGACCTTTGTGCAGCCTTAGATAAGGTTTGTTTCTCTGGTTACGAAGCAAAATTATTTCGGGCGGCATTTGTCGTGATGTTTTTTGCGGCGCTCAGGATCTCGGAATTAGTTCCAGATAGAAAATTGGGTTTTAAAGGCCTGAGAATTCAGGACATTTCTTTTCATTCAGCCTGTGTTGTTATTTTTCTGGCTCATTCAAAAACGGACCAAATGGGCGTCGGTAAGAATATAACGCTTTATGAGTACAGAAATTCTTCCATTTGCCCAGTGTCTCTATTAAAAGAGTTCATTTTGCTAAGACCCAATAACAGCGAAGTTTTATTTGTTCATTTATCGGGTATTCCTCTTTCTCGTCACCAGTTTTCGGCGGTTTTGCGTATGTGTTTAAAATTCTTGAACCTATCTGATTTAAAAATCACATCACACTCTTTCCGCATCGGAGCTGCGACGGAGGCAGCTAGGTTAGGGCTGGGAGTGGAATCGGTTAAAAGAATTGGTAGATGGGCTTTGGATTGCTACAAATCATACATCCGCCCTAACACTTTTGTTTAATTTCAGGGAGCAAGTTTACAGTTTGGATCCTGGGCCATTCCTATATCCACTGGGCTCATCAACGAGCAAAGAAGAGAGTATACTCCGAGAACTTAGGATTGGACAGGAACAAGTTTCAAGTGTTTTGGTTTGGTAAACGCGGTATGGTGTGGTCTGAGCTCATTCCAACGGTATTGAGGCTTACAAGATCGGCCCCCCCTCCGGATATTTTAGTTATACATCTAGGCGGGAACGATATTGGGAGGTTTAAGACCTTAGAGTTGCTATTCACCATTCGGGATGATTTAGTTTTTATTCAATCCCTTTTTCCTAGGTTGCGTTTAATTTTTTCGGAAGTAATACCACGTTTGGTTTCTTTTCGCTATCACGGTTTTAAACCTATCGAGAGGATGAGAAAACGTTTGAATAGAGGTTTGGCCAAATTGCTGGGGGGTTTAGGAATCCTATCCTATAGGCACATTGAGTTGGAAGGTGGGCTGGTAGGGCTGTATTGGAAAGATGGTATCCATCTTTCAGATGTTGGTTTGGACATCCTGAATTCTAATTTAGGCACCAGTATAGAAATGGCCGCGTGCTGGGTTGGTGGGGACAGGCGGAATGTTTCCGCCTGTCTGGTGGATAATGTTGGTGAAAAGTTATAAGTGATGTTTGGCAACCTGAGCCGTCTGGCTAGGTTGTTTGATGTAAATCTATTTTGTAAGTGTAAATACAGTTGAAAGTATTTATTGTATGTTAAAGCTAATAATAAAACAAGCCGCGGCCTTTTTATGTCCAAACCAACATTGTGTGGTCTAATTTTTTATAAAAAAAAAAAATATATAAATATTTATAGTTATAATTTATATAGCTTATGCTGAACTGTAGAGTGGTTATTATTTATTTATTTATTTAGGCAAATTGGTTTTATCTTATTTAAAGAATGGAACATCCTGCCTACCATTCCCATAAAAAGAAAGGGGTGCTTTTATAGCCCCCCTTTCTTTATGGGATGGTGGCAGGGGAGTAGTAACATGTCAGCTATAGATGTTGTAGAGAATGTTGAACTTTTGACCCAGGTCAGGCCAGGGTCTTTTGTTTTTCCCGCTATCTGGACAGTATCCAGGGGAATTTCAGCTGGAGTTCAGCTTTCCCGCCCGATTAGTGGCTGTCTCTGGGCAGATTTGAGAGGGGAGCTGTTTTCCCGCTCAGGTATCCCAGGCTCACACAGCTGTTCCAGCTCAAACTGGTTCCCAAGGGGGCTATTTAAGAGGCGGCCGCGGGGCTCCGGGTCACTTCACCCTGTCAGGATTAACAAAGGCGTTCCCCTCCCTCCCACCCCTTTTTTGTCGCGGCTCATAGTTATTATTATTGGCTATGTACTGTCGCCCAAGTTTGATATACTTGGGTGGATTTTCTGTTCTCTGCAGTAAAGTAGGTACTGTTGGATAATGTTGGTGAAAAGTTATAAGTGATGTTTGGCAACCTGAGCCGTCTGGCTAGGTTGTTTGATGTAAATCTATTTTGTAAGTGTAAATACAGTTGAAAGTATTTATTGTATGTTAAAGCTAATAATAAAACAAGCCGCGGCCTTTTTATGTCCAAACCAACATTGTGTGGTCTAATTTTTTATAAAAAAAAAAAATATATATAAATATTTATAGTTATAATTTATATAGCTTATGCTGAACTGTAGAGTGGTTATTATTTATTTATTTATTTAGGCAAATTGGTTTTATCTTATTTAAAGAATGGAACATCCTGCCTACCATTCCCATTAGTGTTCACCACTATGTGCTCCAATCATCCACCTACATTAGTGATAATCCCCTCATCCAATGTGCCCTCACCTGGGGGATAAGGCCAACCAATGGTCTATATGCGCTTTTGTCCCTCTCTGGGGATCTGTTTTATGCTGTTTCACTCCTTTGGTGGCAATCTTGAGTTTAGAATCTTCCTCTCACACTTATCTCCATTCACCCAAATTATAAAGAAAGCTGGACATAGTGCATTATCTTTAAAAAACAACTGGTTTATTAAACATTAAATACCTCTCTAAAATACGATAGTTTTGCTCTTGAGCTTGGGAAGAGATTGACCATTTATAAGAGGTAGTGAATACTTTGTCCCATTCCATGTCTTCCGGTTAGACTAGTAATTCCTATTCCTATTTCTATTTGTCCCTTTTTTGGGTTTGTGTTCGATATGTGCAAAGAGAGATCACACAAGTACTTAAATGTATAAAATGTATTAAAAGTAATGACAGATACAGCTACAATTAGAAAATATAACAAGAATACTTACTGAAAGATGTTTCCCGCCATGGAGGCCAGTTTGCTGTTACGCAACATGGCATAGCTAATCAGGACCAGATACTTGCCTCATGGCCGTTCTGGGTGAGACTAAGTTCTTAGCAGTTTAGGCAGTGGTATTTAGACTTGTGTATAAGGAAAATACCACCCCAAGCAAACTCCCTTTGCAATATGACCCCTCAAACATAAGTAACAAAACGTATGTTACAAATCAGCCATACTTAGCGTTACCTTTCTGTCTTAATTCAGGTAAGATTGTCAATAAAGACACTACAAGTATTCAACATCTTCATACAAGCAATATTTCCTCATCATTAGTTAGCTAACACAACCCAAAGAGCTCAGCTTATACACATGTATCTTAAAGCCTCGTACACACGTACCGATTGTCGGCCGTAAATGTTCGGCCAACGTCCGATCGGCCGATTGTCGGCTTGTTAGTATGATGCTTCCGACAACCGACTGCGACTTTTCGGCCGAACAAAATCTGGTCTGCTGGCTATAAAATTTTTGTTGGCCAACAACAGAATGGCCGATTGTTCGTCAGTCAGTACAGATTTCGGCCGACAAACATCAGATGAGCAAGACTGGGCATGCTCAGAGAAGAAAAAACACACGAAAAGTGGACCAGAACATGACATCACTTCTGCAGTTGGTTGTTGTTGGCCGACAAAATTCGTGTGCAGTCTAGAGCACATTTCAACCAACACAACAACACTGGACAAAAGACGGTCAATCGTTCGGCCGACAATCGGTGCGTGTGTACGGAGCTTAAGTTACTGCAGTTTTACAATCTGAGCGGTCAGCTCATCATTTTTTGATATTCAAACAACTCTCATTGCTCTGAAACTTCTACAGTCCAGAGGCCAATGCTATTACTATTACAAATTGAGGCTTCCTGTAGATACAACAGTTTCATTTGTATATCAGTCTCTCGCCCAATTTATCAAACAAAAACAAAATCGCAAGCTGGTGTCCAGTCATGGGCAACAAAACAAAATTTGGCTTGCATCTGATCACCTAATTGCATCTCAAATAAGCCAGCTAAGTATCTAAAACATTTCCATGCTTTCTGAATGTGATATGGCTTACAATACTAGAACACAACATTAACCTCCCTGGCGGTATGATTATGTCAGGAATTACATACCAAAAGCGGTACAATTGTTTTCATGGAAATTTGGCGTTATGTATTATAGGCCTACAATTCTTAGTAATTACTGACTTAAACCTGACCAAAACAAGACTCTAGTAGACATCCCAGATGTGATAAATTTGAAACACAAACACGTGAATTATAATCGAATCAATAATATTATTTTATTATTTAATATATAATATATATAATAAAATTATATTATGGATTAAATTATAATTCATGCATTATATATTATAGATATATGTGTGCATATATATATATATATATATATGTATATATATATATAATATATAACGCATGAATTATAATTGAATCAATAATATACTTTTATATATATATATGTGTGTGTGTGTGCATATATATATATATATATATATATATATGCATATATATATATATATATATATATATATATATATATATACCGGTATATATATATATATGCATATATGTATATGCATATATATATATATATATATGCATATATATATGCATATATATATATATATATATATATGCATATATGCATATATATATATATATGCATATATATATATATATATATATATAATACAAAATGTGTTTTGTGTTTTGTGCAACGTTTTTTTTTTTTTTTTTTTAATTTCCCTCCCTAGTTCCACAGTTGCATGCCTCATGGAGGCAGCTCTGATGTGAGGCAAAAACCCTATAGGTTTTAGCTGTGGTATATAGGTCTTGAATGTAATAAAAAGCCCCCATGCCAACTCCCTTTGCAATATGATCGCACAAGGACTTGACTAGTTAACAATAACATTCCTTTGGTATATGGTAGACCTATGCTTACAGCTTTATATGGCTGCTTGACCAGGATTTGGAGGCCTAGAATGCATTATGCATTATGTGAATGCATTAGCACTTTAATAAAAAGGAAATATAAAATATACAGTTTCCCCATCAATACAAAGACTCAATTTGAACAAAAGTTTTGACAACTCCACTACCAATCTCTCAGACTCACAGAACAAATTAATGTTTGGAGACTTTTTATTGAGATGTAATGTTATAAGAAAGACCTGTTATGAAGCCTTTGTTATAAGAGAGGTCTGCCCTAACCACTAAGCAGTGCTGTCAAAAAGACGACCTGAACTGTGGAAGCTTCAACCAGGGATGAAGACAAACCCCAATTATTGTATTTTTGTCTATAGCCAGTCCTTATCTGTCAGTACCTATGGGGTAAGGTACGCTTTTTAATTGCAATTCGTCCTTGGCTTTTTTTTTTTTTTTTTTTTAATAAAATCAGGAAGATAACATTCCCTGTTACAAAAGTTGGAGCACATATTGGGGAGATTTACTAAATCTGGAGAGTACCAAATCTGGTGCAACTCTGCATAGAAACCAATCATCTTCCAGGTTGTATTGTCAAATCTCAATTGAACAAGCAGAAGTTAGAAGATGATTGGCTAGCATGCACAGCTGCACCAGATTCTGAGTACTCCAGTTTTAGTAAATCTCCACCATCGAGTCTAGTTGCCAAGTGCACAAAAAAAAAGACTTTAGAGAATAGCTGAATTATTGTACCTGGAGTCTCAGTTTACACTGATGTGGTGCGGGATTCGCAGCAATTCAAGTGCATTTCCCGCAACACATCACAATCGCAGTCCGTTCCTGAGAAACAATGCGCATGTCAATGTTAATGACACCCCAAAAACAGGTCGCAAAACACAGTGTGATTGGCTGAATCGGATCACATGGGTGTGAACACCCATGCGATCTGATTCCAGTGTGGCAAAAAAAAAAGGTGCATGCATGCCGGTTCAGTGAGATTTGCACCATACAAAATTAATAGGCTCAAATCGCACTGCAAAGAATCGCATGTGATTTGAACAGGAATGTGGTGCAATTTCTGTCCGAATCACATGTGGTTTCATGATGGTACATCCATAAACAAATGAAAAAATAAAACAGGCAAAATGCAACATTTGTATATGAATTTATAACTTTTCTGGAGTTATCTTAAAACAAATGTCAGAAATTTCAGTGATGGGTTTAGTTCAGTAATTATAGAGAATAGGATAATGAGTTGGCTTTATGAGGAGGTTATATTGGTTTGGGTTTTTGATACAGTAAGGCTAGTTGTACACAGGCGTAATCATTTACTGATGTTTATTTCCAGGATCTTGATAACAGAAAGATCCAGAGTAAAATGTTCTGTAAACAAGCGTGTAGATGAGTAAAATTCTTCTTCATTGCCAGTGTTGTTGTATACTCGGGTAAACGTGCTTATAGACGGGTAAAGATGCGTTTTCGAATAAATCACTGCAATGTAACATTTTCTATTTTCACTTTACAGCATTTTTTTACTTCTGTGTGCAAGAGGCCTACCACGTTTTTGTGATAATATTTTGCAATGTTTTCAGCACATATTTTTATTAATCTAATTTTTTTTAGATATGTTTTATTTTGCAGTTGACCTGTGGGGGTCTATTAATACAATAAAAAAGAATATATGTAATTGTGTCAGTGTTTGCAAGTCTGCCACAAATAATCCTTTATCGTATTGTGTCTAATATGCTTATTACTTATAATCGGCAGCTCCATATAGCAGCCATAATACAGTATTTTCCTGATTGTTGTACAGTATTTTAGGAAAGTACTACATTATGGCCACTGGATGGAGATAATGATCATAGGAAAAAACATGTTAGACACATTATGAGGATTTTTGGCAATGGCTGCACAAATGATGAGGCATTCCCCCAGCAACTTTCATACGTAAACTCCATAGTTTTGGGGGTAGTTGCATAGCCCAATGTTAACCAGTATTTCCAAATCCCTTGTCATATCTGTTTTTCTTATTGTACTCTAATGTAAAGCAGGTTATATTATTCCTTTGACCCAGTTTCTTTTCTTTACATTAAAGCTGAAGTTTATTCTGATTACATTTTATCTTCCCTGGTTCATTCCTACCCTTCTCACCAACATGCTGATGACAATGTTAAATGAAAACTTTCCAATTTCATTACTTACACCTTGTTTAACATGATGAAGTCACTGGGCCTTTGCGTTTCTCTGTGCAATGTTGGCAGATCATAGCAGGTGGCAAGGGCCAGCAGGGTGCTGTACATAGCTTCCTGAAAACATCACAGCACCCTGCCTCATCACTTCTCATTATTCGGCTGACCCAGGATGTGGGGTCTAAGCACCAACACGTTTTTACAAGAGTTCCTGATGATGGAGGTGGGTTTTGTGGCATGCTGGTACCAGGTTGTGGCTCTCATGATCCCCACACCAAAGGGTTAGTTGGGACAGGGCAGCTATGGTGTGGAGATGGTACATAAGGGAGTGACTATGAGCAGAGGTCCGCAATAAGCAAGATAGCAGAAGAATGATCAGAGCAATCCAGGTTGGCAATGGGCAAGACAGCAAAAGAATGGCCAGCGCAATCCAGGCTGGCAAAGGACAAGACAGCAGAAGGATAGTCAGAGCAATCCAAGTTGGCAGTGGGCAAGACAACAGAAGAATGGCCAGTGCAATCCAGGTTGGCAATGGGCAAGACAGGAGAAGAGAGGACACCCATGTGTACACAGAGGTCTTGAGGCATGCAAGGGAAAAGTAAGGTAAATTCAGGGCCGCAACGAACCAGACAATAAGTAGCATAGTATAGCTCTTCTACACAAAGCAGGATAGTTGACAAGACATAGCAATAGACACTTCTCGGCTGATGCTTAACCCTCCTCTTATGTTAGAATTCCGTTACTATCCATGATGTTTAGGGTCGGTTTTGACCCGTGTTTTAAATCAGCCATAAAATACCCTCTGAATAATTATTTATCATCAAATTTGTTTCTTACCTCTTGGTTACCTTGTTAGGCTTCTTTATCCTTGAAAAGATTGGTTTTATTATTTTTGGTGTGACCCCTTAGACCTTTCTTTTGATAGCATACCTCTCATTTTCAAATTTAAAAAATGGTAAAATAAAGTCAGCAACTCTGAAATGAATTTGTCCTATGTTTCTTCACTTTATTTAGAGAAGCAGACAAGCAGGAAAAGAGATAGGCCCCTCCCTAACTACAGCTCACAGGGTTGAGAGGGGATTGGCTGTCAGTGTTACTAAGCAGAGAGAGTGTTTATGATTTCAGTTTTGGCACTTATTAGTGTCCTAAAATCCTATATTATAACTGTGTCAGAATTGACCCTAACACCATGAACGTCTTAATTTTCACCACAGTATTTTATAATTTAGTGAAAAGGATTATTTTTCTATTACATTGTTTAAATAGAGGTTCCTGACAAAGTAAAAAAATCTTGATGCAATAAACAAATTTATGTGATACTTATAGACATTCAAAACCTGAAAACGGGTCGGTTCTGACCCTAACACCCTAACATAAGAGGATAAAAGGACATGCTTAGAGTTGTTTCAGGGTGCTCAGAAAGTCCTGGCAGGGATTGGGCCAGCGCCATTGGATTCTGCATGTGCCATTGGAAGTACTGGCAATGTTACTGGACATCCTGGCAGAGATTCAATGAGCAGCATTGGAAGTATTGACAGGGATTCTGAATGCCTGGTGGACCTGGAGGTGTTGGCTTTCACTAGGAATCCTGGAAATGCAAACATTGGAAGTGTGGGAGCATGTCCTGTAAATGTATGGATGGGTGGTGAAACCTAGTCCAAGCATTGCTATTCTAGATGGTTCCCTGGCACTGCTTCCTTTTGGATTCCCTTTTGGTCATTCTAGATGAGATGGTTCCCAAAAGCAGTCACTGGTTTCTAGGAATGCCTGAGCCCTAGCAACCAACGACGTCACATGTGTGCCCTGCCACCTTCAGCACGATTTTCCTCCCATCTCCCGCCCCCTGCCTGCACAGCTACGGGGACATACAGTATCAGTCAGGTACATTGGGCACTATGATGGAGACACGGATCTATAGGGTGGTGACTCTAATGGGGCAACTGATGTAGGGAGGCACTTCGATGGGGACATCTTATGTAAGGGGTCACTCTGACGAGGACTCCTGATGTAAGGGGGCACTCTAATGGTAACACTTTATATGAGGAGGCACTGTAATGCGGATATCCACTTTGATGGGGAGATTTTATGTAAGGGGCCACTCTGATGAGGACTCCTGATGTAATGTAAGGGGGCACTCTAATGGTAACACCTTATGTAAGGAGGCACTGTAATGGAGACATCTGATATTAGGGGGTACTCTGCTGGGGGGCATCTGATCCAAGGGGGCACTTTAATGGGGATATATGATATTAGGGGGTACTCTGATGGAGCTGCTGATCTAAGGGGGCACTCTGATGGAAATACCTGATTTAAAGGGACACTCTGATATGGGCATCTGATGTAAGGGGGCACTCTGATAGGGACACCTGATGTAAGGGGACACACTGACAGGGGGAACCTGATCTAAGGGTGCACTGTGATGGGGGCAACTGATCTAAGACGACACAGTGATGGGGGCACTCTGACAGGGACACCTGATATAAGGGGGCACTCTGACGGGGGCCCCTGATTATGGGGACACATGATGTAATGATGTAAGAGGCACTCTGACATGGACACCTGATGTAAGGGAGGGCACTCTAATGGAGGCACCTGATGTAAGGTGGTTCTCTTTTCTTTTACTTATGTGGATGTGATCAGCCTTCATTTATGCTTTATTAAAGAGTTATGGTTGTGGTTTGTCCTTGTGTTCTTTCCATGATGTTGGTGAGCCCTGTTGGTTGCCCTGGCTGATGGTGAAGGATCCTTGCTGTTTGTGACTTGTGGAATTAGTTGCATTTTTATGTGCTGCAGAGCTCTTAATTTAAAGATCTTATCCACTTTCACTTATGGACTTTTTCACTTATATTTAAAGGGATATACACTTTTTTTATTGCTGCACTGGCACTGAAATTAGGGTGTAAAGTATTTTTTCTGAATTATACTCAATCCATAAATCTACCTCTGTTTTAAAGGGAAAGCACACCTATTGTATACAGTTAGGTCCATATATATTCGGACACAGGCACAATTTTCCCACTTTTAGCTCTGTATTACACCAAAATAAAACTAAACCGAAACAATCCAAATTAATTTGAAGTGCAGACTTTCAGCTTTTATTCAAGGGGTTGAACATAAGTATCAAGTACAAATATTAGGAACTGCAACCATTTTTATACACCCCCCCCCTTTTTTTTCAGGGGCTCAAATGTAATTGGACAAATGAATATAACCAGAAATAAAACGTTCATTTTTAATATTTTGATGATATACTTTACTGGCAATGACTGCCTGTAGTCTGGAACCTATGGACATTACCAAGGACTGGGTTTCCTCCTTGCTGATGCTTTGCTAAGCTAACTGCAGCTGTCTTCAGTTGTTATTAGTTTGTGGGCCTTTCTGCATTTAGTTTTGCCTTCAGCAAGTAAAATGCATACTCAATTGGGTTGAGATCAGGTGATTTACTCGGCCATTGCAGAATATTCAACTTATTTTCCTTCAAAAGCTCCTGGGTTTCTTTTGCAGTGTGTTTTGGAGAATAGGTCCTATTATATGGGAACACAGGATTGAATTGAGAGTTTACAGTATTATTGTGCATACCTGGCCATTCTTAGAAAATGTTGATTATTTTGCCTGGCTGCTTTATAGGTGATATCTTATACAATCAGGGACAATCACGTATTTGCATAGGGAGGGGCTGGGAGCTGGAAATGGGGATGAGCATAGCACAAGGTGCCCTTTAAATGCTAAATCCACAATTCATACAATAGTTCATGTTACACCCATTTTGAGATATAACATGGACCATGGTACCACCCTACCCTTTACTTACCTGAATTGTGGAGTGCTTTTTCCCACACTATTGTGTATATTGTTGCAGTTGGAAAGGCTGTGCGTTGGTTCACCTGCACAGCTGCACCATTCATTCCCAACAGATTCTGTTTATGGAAAAACAACCAGCTTCATAACCGAAAGTCTGTACCTCCGTGCGGGTCTATAGGGCTAGAGGATTCGTCTGCATGAGCCTGTGCATTGCATCTACAATCCACTAATTGTGGATGCAATGCTCTGCAGGCTCCAATGCTAAAAAAAAAAATCGAAATGCGTTTTTTTTCTTTTTGCGGTCAAGTTACATTTATTAATATTTTATAAAAAAGAGACTATGCCTTTAAAGTAACTAACTTAGAGAGCTGTGTGTTCAAGATTTCGGTAATTGGAAAGTTCAGTATGTAGAAAGCTGCAGTGATTGTACTGTGTGTATTGAGCACCATCTGGTGGCTTTAACTCTTGACCAGTAGGGAAACCATTGTTTGTGCAGTTTGCTTTATTTCAAATAGACGTGCCACCATCTAGTGGTGATATTTGAATATACGTTTGATTTCTTCCCTCATTGAATATATTGTACCTGCCTAAAATAGCAAAGTGCTTTCTAACTGCATTGCAGGAACAGTTTTAGCTGCTAGACCTAGTTACTAATATCTTTCACATAGTGTCAGTACTTGCTATTTATTAAAATTATGTTTTCAGAGTTGCTATTGATGACCTTTCCTACAAATGCTGAATACTGTACTAGTTTGTCTTTGTAAAGTCTTGTTTATGTGTTGCTTGCAGTTTAATGAGTAAAGTTAACTCGGTCATGTGACCTATAAGACTATCACTGACTGAGCGTGACCCTTTTTACACACATTTATCAATTCTGTTGCTGTGCTAGCCATTGCTAATTGGGAACAGTGAGGCACATTTGAGACAGTTTTTCTACTTCAGCAGCTTCAATAATGTCCCCCGCAGCTGCTCTAAAATAACACTGTGACAAAATAACACCTGCCCCTGACCACCTCTTAATTGTGCCAAACAAGTTGATCAGATAACATCCACAGGCAGGAATGACCCATCTGGCACCTGGACACATACAGAGGAGCAGCTCCATCTCAACTGAATTGTTGGCAGGAGGAATGAGAGAGCAGATATGAAAGCTCTAGCAGCAGACTCTGAGAGGGTGAGGAAGTAATAGTTAATACGAACCCTTAGGGGGGCCAAGCTCTTCTTTTCTCCTAATCCTCCTTTGGGTATGGTGGCCACTGACCGTTTTTCTGGTGGTTTTGGCTGAGATCTGGATGTGCCAGTTTTCCTCATGATTTGGTGCGATTTTCACTATAATTGCCCACCTGTACCAGCCCTAAGGTGCCTGTGCACTCTCTCTTTTTGACACCTAGTGTTCCTGTTTGAGCTTACTGCACTTGCATGATGACCCTAGCATCTACTGTGCCTTGCTGTTCATTGGATTACTGGCTTGACGGACACACTTCATCAGATCTTCAGGATGAGACTTCTCCCTATTCACACTGAGCTTTGGCTCAAACCATATACCCCGACCCCGCCCCCCTCCGTCCCTGTTACTTATTTGAGCCCTCATTCGATCCAGATCCAGCTATGGGCAAGTCTGCAGCTCTTCTTTCCCCTCACTTCTTGGTTTCTCAAGCCAGTGGCTGCTGTCAATCAAAGCCAAAGATGAGGGAGCAGGGCCATGTTCCACTGCCTGTGTCAAAAGACACAGACAGTGAGGCTCAGGAGTGAGCTGGAACAAGTGCCCCCTAGAAAGTGGCTTTCTAGGGGGGCAGTCAGCGAAGGGGAGGAGCCACAAGTGCCAGTGGGGGACCTGAGAAGAGGAGGAGCAAGTAAGTATAAACCTGTTTATTTATTTATTTTTTCAAAAAAAGAGCATTTACAATAACTTTAAATGCTGGTCAGCTGAGCTGAAATGCAAGAAGCACCTTGAGAGTATTGAAGGTAAATGCCTGTTTGGTACCTCCTTGGTTATGTAAATCAAGTAAATTGCAGGAGGTAAGGATAGCTTTCTACCCCAGTAGTGGCTTTGCTCCTGTACTGATAAGACTTCTACTCCTTAGGTAGGAAAGTTTCCTTTCAGCTCTCTTTTTTCCAGTTTCAAATCTTAAGCCTAGTACACATGCAACGATTATCGGCCGACCGATCGTCCGTCTTTTGTCCAGAGTTGTGTTTTGTTGGTTGGAATGTGCTCTAGACTGCACACGAATTTTCTCGCCCGACAAAATTCTACTTCAGAAGTGATGTCATGTGTTGGTTTGCTTTCTTTGTGTTCTTTCTTCTCTGAGCATGCCCAGACTTGCTCATTAGATTTTTCCCTGTCGAAATCTGTACTGACTGCACGAAAATCGGCCGTGTTTTGACGGCAGACAAAAATTTTATAGCATGCACACCAGATTTTTTTTTGGCCGAAAAGTCGGAGGCGGTTGTCGGAAGCATCATACTAACAAGCCGAAAATCGGCAGATCGGTCGTCGGACAAAAATTCCCTGCCGATTTTCGACGCGTGTGTGCGAGGCTTTAGGCAGGAACCTATTTTTGTAAGACGTGGCCCTCCAAACCATACAAGATTGGTCCCAGGACTTATTACCGGTGATAGGGATTCACCCACTTTTAGAGTAGGAGAATGTCTGTCCACCTTTGGGTCTCAGGAAACTCTCATATACTTGGGTCCAGTATGTTATATTTAGGGGCTTCATATGGGAGTTTGCACGCTGTCTCCTCCCAGCTCCGCTCTGTCAAACGTGTCTCCTTCCCCGTCATGGCAGGCAGATCTGCTTGCTGCTGTCCAGCAGCTCTTGTCTCAAGGGGCCATTACCCCACACCAACAAAAGAATGCTTTCTAGGTTTTTGCTCAAAATTTTTTACAGTTCCCAAACCAAATGGGTTGAGCCCATTCCAATGAGGGTATCTGGAAGATCTACTGTCTACTGACCAGGCCTCCCTGACCCTGTTAGCCAATATCCAACAGACAGTGCAGAGCTTCAGGAGGATCCTCAATCTGGGGAAGTCATTGCAAGACCCATCTCACAGTTGATGTACCTCTGAGGTGGGAATTGTATTTGATAAAGGGGTTTATACCATGAAATGTTGTCTTTACCCACACCTCTTTCTGTTACCAGGAGTATTACACTGTTCTTTTTTGTGTAGCACCCTCCTAGGTAGATGCTAGAGAGAGAAAGTATAGTTCTGAATCCTGTCTGCTTACCAGAGGGATTACAGGTAAATCTGTATTGTTCTCTGCCTACCAGAGAGCAGGATCTGTTAGTGAGGTCTGCCCAATGTGCTCAGGTGCAACTCATTCTGTCTGGTCCAATAGGGAGGCATGTTGGACAGTGGGAGGAAACCTAACAAATAAGTGCAGTGGCGTTTGATACAGCCCTGGTGATTTGGCAGAGGAAAGTACCTAGTTGAATGCTGGGATACTGTATAAATGCCAGGAGCACATGGGCTCGGGGACTTGTGGATGGATAGCAGAGTCCCGGAGGGAGGAGGCAGCTGCCTCCTCCTCTGTAGAGGTGCCATGCGGCTTTAGGCAGTCAACCTGAGGGCCTAGAGAGAGCTAGAGAGGAACTGAGCCCAGAGGTCCTGTGGAGCTGACTGAAAGGGGAGACACCGGAGGATCTGATTCTGCAGTACAGTGAGTACAGATCTGTGTCAAGGGGCCTGACCTGAGCAGGGCCGGATTAACATAGGGGCTATTGGAGCTGAAGCACCAGGCTCCCTCCCTTAAGATAGGCCCGCCCAGCCAGCAGTATGAGTCAGATTTCTCCTGTCCATAAACGTCTACAGGACAGGAGAAGCTGTTTGTAAATGTAGGGGTGCCTGACTGCACCTGTGTTGGCTCAGTCTAATTATTACAGTGTCACAGAGCACAGTTCCCCCTGCACAAATGGAAGAGGAGAAAGGGTGGATTTGCTCTGCTTTTTTCCTGCCCCTCTCCCTCTGTGCCCGCCGTGTGGGTGGGGATTTATACACAGAGCAGCCGACAGATACAACATGAACAGGATATGTGTGAGTGATAAGCCTCCAGGGACCATCCATATGTAAGCTCAGTGACTAGACCCCTCCCCACTACCTCCTTTCTTCTCTCCCTCCCCCTCTTTTTTAACTTTTTCCTTCAGCTTTAGCTGTTAAAACTGCAGCCAAAGTGTTTACAATTGTGTCATCAGTCTATGGTAGTACCTAGTCCTTTGTGCGTTTTAAGTTGGTTCACACTGGTTTGCAATGGTTTGTCCCATTGCGTGTGTATCCGCAGATTTCCTGCGTTTTAGCTGCAGTCCTTTTGATTTCTACTAGGTTGCATGTTTTTTCTGTATTTTCTGAAAGTGCAATAAAATTCCTGCATGCTGCATCTTTGGCATACTTTCAGAAAATGCAGCAAAAACTTGCAAACTAATAGAAATTAATAAGACTGCAGCTAAAACTGCAGCTAAAACGCAGGAAAACTGTGGATACACAATCAATGCGGCCAAACTGCAGCACACTAGTGTGAACCCAAAGGCTTGTACACACTTGCAGCAGGCACTGTCACTAAAATGAAAAATGACAGGCAGTGAGGAGGTGATATCATACCTCTTCACTGCATGTTTTTACCCCCCAAATGCCAATTCCTGCAGGTAATAGTATGGTTCACTTTGATCTCCACCTTATTTCTGTCGCTCTCTTTAGGTATTCAATGTGCTCTCACCTTATTTTCTACACATGCAATACCTAAAAAAAGGCAACTGAAATAAGGTGGAGTGCAAAGTGAACTTCTACACTTAAGCGGAGCACTTCACACAGAACATTTTAAGACATTGTTAAAGTATATAACTAAAGGCAAAACTTTTTTTTTAGTTTGTTGATAGAGTGGAGAGGGATTAGATCCCCTGTCAGGTTTCCATTGCTGCCTGTGTCCCTGTTAGAGAGATGTACCCTCTCTGTTTGTCTTTATTTGTCCTGTTTATGGTGGAAGTAAACAAAAACCCTACATTTTGGGTGTCCCCAGAGCAGGAATAAAGGGAAAGTCGTCCAATGGGGACACTAGTTCTAGCAATAACCAGGGATTCCCTTACTTTGGAGGGATTTAGTCTCACTTTCTGTTTGGCTATGGGACAGGAAGTGAAGGGAAATCTCATCAATGGGACACATATTGGAAAAAAAAGCTGCCAGGGGTATGAGCCTGGGTTCAGACTATTGCGAACACAGACATTGTATGTGATTTGCACCACATTGCTGTGCAGATCACATGCGATGTCTGTGCAATGCAAATGTTGCCATATACAGTGCATTGCGAAAGTATTCGGCCCCCTTGAACTTTTCAACCTTTTGCCACACTTCAGGCTTCAAACATAAAGATATAAAACTGAACTTTTTTGTGAAGAATCAACAACAAGTGGGACACAATCATGAAGTGGAACGCAATTTATTGGATATTTAAAACCTTTTTAACAAATAAAAAACTGAAAAATTGGGCGTGCAAAATTATTCAGCCCCTTTACTTTCAGTGCAGCAAACTCTCTCCAGAAGTTCAGTGAGGATCTCTAAATGATCCAATGTTGACCTAAATGACTAATGATGATAAATAGAATCCACCTGTGTGTAATCAAGTCTCCGTATAAATGCACCTACACTGTGATAGTCTCAGAGGTCCGTTTAAAGCGCATGAAGAACAAGGAACACACCAGGCAGGTCCGAGATACTGTTGTGGAGAAGTTTAAAGCCGGATTTGGATACAAAAAGATTTCCCAAGCTTTAAACATCCCAAGGAGCACTGTGCAAGCGATAATATTGAAATGGAAGGAGTATCAGACCACTGCAAATCTACGAAGACCTGGCCGTCCCTCTAAACTTTCAGCTCATACAAGGAGAAGACTGATCAGAGATGCAGCCAAGAGGCCCATGATCATTCTGGATGAACTGCAGAGATCTACAGTTGAGGTGGGAGACTCTGTCCATAGGACAACAATCAGTCGTATACGACACAAATCTGGCCTTTATGGAAGAGTGGCAAGAAGAAAGCCATTTCTTCAAGATATCCATAAAAAGTGTTGTTTAAAGTTTGCCACAAGCCACCTGGGAGACACACCAAACATGTGGAAGAAGGTGCTCTGGTCAGATGAAACCAAAATCGAACTTTTTGGCAACAATGCAAAACGTTATGTTTGGCGTAAAAGCAACACAGCTCATCACCCTGAACACACCATCCCCACTGTCAAACATGGTGGTGGCAGCATCATGGTTTGGGCCTGCTTTTCTTCAGCAGGGAGAGGGAAGATGGTTAAAATTGATGGGAAGATGGATGGAGCCAAATACAGGACCATTCTGGAAGAAAACCTGATGGAGACTGCAAAAGACCTGAGACTGGGACGGAGATTTGTCTTCCAACAAGACAATGTTTCAAAAAATAAAGCAAAATCTACAATGGAATGGTTCACAAATAAACATATCCAGGTGTTAGAATGGCCAAGTCAAAGTCCAGACCTGAATCCAATCGAGAATCTGTAGAAAGAACTGAAAAATGCTGTTCACAAACGCTCTCCATCCAACCTCAATGAGCTTAAGCTGTTTTTCAAGGAGGAATGGGCAAAAATTTCAGTCTCTCGATGTGCAAAACTGATAGAGACATACCCCAAGCGACTTACAGCTGTAATCGCAGCAAAAGGTGGCGCTACAAAGTATTAACTTAAGGGGGCTGAATAATTTTGCATGCCCAATTTTTCAGTTTTTTATTTGTTAAAAAAGTTTGAAATATCCAATAAATTTCGTTCCACTTCATGATTGTGTCCCACTTGTTGTTGATTCTTCAAAAAAAATTACAGTTTTATATCTTTATGTTTGAAGCCTGAAATGTGGCAAAAGGTTGAAAAGTTCAAGGGGGCCGAATACTTTCGCAATGCACTGTATTTTTTATGGCTAAACTCCCATTGCATTCCAAATAAAATGCTGCAGGAACCTTTTCTTTCCCGCACTGGAATCGAATCGCATGGGAACCGATTTCTGTCCGAATTCACAGTTTGCACTGCGATCTGCGAAACAATCTGGGGGGTGTCGTTAACTTTGTTTTGACACTGGCAGCAGTTCACAGAGCGCAGTGTGAACTGCCTGTGGGGAGATGCGATGCAGGAACCCGCACGGGAATCGCGGTGGCTCCCGCATCGCAGTAGTGTGAACCCAGGCAAACCCTCCCTTACTCTATCCAAAATAAAAAATAAAAGCTTTGTCTTTAGTTACACTTTAAACCCAGAGACTGGTGGCCTTTTAATATTAGTAGGAATAGTATTGCACATGATATCAGAGATATACAGAACTTCAGTTTTGGATGGAGTAATGTTTTCTTTTTGGTGCCACACTATATTACATTATTGTTTGATACACAGGATTTCAAATGTCATTTTACTAGGGTTTACATCTCCCCTACCCCCTCCCTTCCTCTTTATCTTCCCCCTCCCTGTCTCGCCCCCATCTTCTCCCTCATGGCACAATAATAATGAGTAATATGTGGGTACAAAGAGTGTGGCAGTGTATATAGTGACTACAATTCTATTTAAAGTGGAACTTCCGCTTTAAGGCCTCCTGACCCCCTGACATGCCACATTTGGCATGTCATTTTTTTTCGGGCCACCTAGGCAGGTCGAGCAGAAGTTTTCCTCTCCCCCTCCCTCCCTGCAATCTTCTGGGACACGTTACAGGTCCCATAAGATTGCCCGTCCACTCAGTACGCACAGCGCGACTCGCAAATGCGCAGTGCGCCCCCTGGCTGTGAAGCTGCAAGCTGTCACAGCCGCATGCCCACACTAGTAATGCCGGCGCCATGGGGAGAAGAGGGAGAGAACTGAGGCTCCCGCCGGCCTCATCGCTGGATCCTGGGACAGGTGAGTGTGCGTTTATTAAAAGTCAGCAGCTACACTTTTTGTAGCTGCTGCCTTTTAATTAAAAAAAAAATGGGCGGAACTCTGCTTTAATCTTTCAACTTTAAGCTGTTCCCACTGTTACACACATTAAAACCACAGCCATTAAGTGCCAGGGCGCGCTACGTGTGCCAGAGAACTTGTTTTTTTGCTCCACCCTAGATTACCCTAGGTCCTTTATAATCCTAGTCATGCCCATAGTGTTTTGATTTTTCATTAAAAGGCCAAGCAGATTTACTTGTTACAGGCATTGTTAATATTTACATTTTGCCTGTATGCTTCAAACATCAGTTCTTTTAGTTTCTAATAGGAGTTTATGTCATATTTCAGATTGTTGTTAAAAAAATGTGCTCTGTCAGTAAATGTTCTATATTTCGTCAGTTAAAGTTGTAGGGGGCTGGCAACACTGCCAGTCATCCAAAAAAACAGGCACATAGTTGCCAACTGTCCTGATTTTGCTGGGACAGTCAAGGATTTAAAAAAGTTGTCCCAACACGACTTTGTCCTGAGTTGCGTTCCGTAAATCAAAGCCATCCACAGATAGCAGCCAGTGAGTACTGTTCTGTCACATTTGATTGCCTGTGGGCAGCTGTCACCACAACTCAACTGGCTGTAGGGGCTTTGTTCACATCATTGCCGAGTGGGTGCCCGCAGAAAGGGGAAATCATTCTTGTGCTGTTGGGTTGGCACAACACAATCCTCCAGCTTCCAGTACACAGACTCAAAATTAACACAACCCCCCTCTGTAGAACTTGGTCTGATCAATACCTCAAGGCATTCGCACACGGCCATACCATCCTCTGGCTTAAGGGGGGGGGGGCTCTGGGGATTTGTTTAACTTTTGACTATGCAGGCCATGTTCCTTCTACCCCTCTGCGCAGAGTTCTGAGGGTGTTTGAAGGTAGAGAGACATGTGACCTGTGCGGGGTAGCTCTGCACTAATATCTAGATCCCGCCCACTGGGAAGAGGGTGGGGGGAGTGAGTGTGGATGTAGGCTCTGCTGGCGAGATGGTTTAATTTGAGTTTGCCTTTATGCAGAGCTGTGACCTGTATGTGGTCTGAATGGCTGAGTGTACCAACAGCCCTTGGGCCACAGGCTAAACTGTGTATATGATGCGTATATGTAAACTGTGTATATGATGCATATATGTAAACTGTGTATATGATGCCAAAATATTAATGGAGCCTGGGAACCAGTGCTAGGGGTTGACATCACTTCTGTTCAGGGCCAGATTAACGTAGGGGCTATTGGAGCTGCAGCTCCAGGCCCCTACCTTTTATATAGGCCCCGGGTTGGCCATATTCACTGTTACCGCTCTTCTGTCACTTGTAAACACAGAAGTCTGGCTTCTATGCTCGCTTCCCCAGGCAGCACCCTCAGAACCTCCCCACACAGCGCGAAGGCCGGACAAGGAGGGACAGTTGCCGATGCATGGATGTGTTTATGGGCTTCAGAGACAGCATCCCATGTTGAATTAGGCATGCATGGCTGCACCCTTCCTCCTCTGGGTGCATGGCAAGGCACGGCCCTTAAGGCCCTTCAAAATCCTCAGCACCAAGCCCATGATGCTCTTAATCCGGCCCTGCTTCTGTTTTGCAGTGAACTGTGAGACAGGAGCCCACAGGACTGGGGTCTTCAATGCAAGTCTGCCTGGGGACACTGAGCTGTCACTGCAGCAAGTACATACTTGCCACCTGTCCCTTTTTTCCTGGGACAGTCCCTGCAAATAGGAGCCTGTCCCAGGTAATTTATATTGTCCCTGGAAGTGCTTGTTAATCAGGCTGCCCATAAATGTTAGGCAGAAGTAGTGCAGCTGAAAATGAGACTTATTCCAACGCTGCTACTGTGGCCTTAAGTTTGAAATTCCCTTTTTAATTTCCTGTAATTCTCTTTATATTGAGTAGACTCTATAATCTGATAAATAGGCGAGATTAATTATGCAGAGTGGGTGGAGCTTCAGGGAAGTGGGTGTGGTAAGTAATTAATAGCTGTGCTGCAAAGTGTCCCTGGAATTTTTTTTTAAATGTTGGCAACTATGCAAGTAGATAGTGTGCAAGAGATACTGCCTGGTGCTTTTGAGAGCCCAGCTGGGAGCTGTTGCTGAGAGACCACATGGCAGCTGTTACTGGTGAGAGACCGCACTGCTGCTGTTAATGGTGTTGCTGCTGGTGTGAGACTGCACAGTAGGTGTTATTGGTGGTGTTACTGGTGCTAAGAGGCTGCACGGCTGATGTTACTGGTGAGAGAAAATTTTATTTATTTTAGCAAAAAATTGTTTGCTTTTTTATTTTATTTATTTCCGTAAAAAGGCCCACCAAAATCTTCAGCACCAGGCCCGTGATGCTCTTAATCTGGCCCTGGACCTGAGGGGGGCCACCCCTACAGCTAGAAGAGTCAGTGGACGGGTGTCAGTAAAGGGGATGCTAGTCAGTGTCCCGAAGAAAATGTAGTTCACCAAGTCTATTGCTGGAAAGAAAGAGCAAGGAGACTTAACCATTTCCATACATGTGGCAGTATGGATTAGGCAGTACAGCTGCTTCCACAAGCAACTTGGTGAGGCCAAGTGAGAGCTGTCCTTGTCCATTGTGAATAGTTACAGTTGGAGTCTCCCACTATTCCCTTCTCCCATCCAAGTTCCAAAATAAACTCTAAAAACCAATACCCCTGGACTGTTTATTAAGTGACGAGCCATTGAGAGTAAGGGGGGATGTGTGAACTGTACCTCAAGTGACTGTGTGCTGGAAATCAGAGGAGGCCCAACAAGTCATCCTACAGCAGGCCCTAAGGGGACAGTGCTACATTTGGCATTTAAAGCATAATAGATTCTCTACACCTTGCTTTGTTTGACTATGCTCTGCCTAGTTGTTAGGTTTAATCCTGTGCTGTGTGACTTGGTTCCTCATACTTAGATACTTGCACTTTTTTTGTAAAACTGTGAATAGTATCTTTGATGTGACTTTCTTCCCATCTGTTACCTTTTTTAGGTATTTGGATTCCCTCTTTGTACTTCCTGCAGAGGTCTCTCTGCATCTTACTCCACCATTGCTAGGTCTAGGTCTATCAGACAAATTATCATTTTGAGCCTGTAGTTTCAAGGATAGGGCTCCTTCCTTTATTTTTAAGGCACACTAAAGTATGGGTTTTCTTTTCATTTCAGAATCATACTTACCTAGATGCATGCAGCATAGGTCCAATGCTGCATCTGTTTCCTGGTGCCTCTAAGACTGAGAACCAAGCGATCTAACACTGGCAATTTCTTGGTTCTCGGAGCTCCCTGAGCAGAGAGCTAGGGACTTTCAGTCAGCCTCTCTCTGCTGTGCCCCTCCCCATGCACTGGAATGCTGAGCTGTGGAGGGGGCAGGAGTGGCCAGGTCAGGCTCTCAGCAGCTCGCTGAGAGGCTAAGCCGGTTGCCAGTCCAGGCATGTGGGCAAGTTCTGACCATATGGTCACAAATCTTCCAGAGCCTGGACCAGCTCTGTGACATCACCCGACAGCAGGCTTTAGCTGAAAGAAGGTCACAGGAGTGCAGAACGAACTGCACTCTTGTGATCCACAGGAGAAGTACACCCAACCGAGCTTTGTCTATACTTCTCCTTTAAGGCCTCCTTTGATGCCAATTTCAGAAGTGAAGTGCTACAAACTGCTCTCTGAGTCTGCTGTGCCTTTCTTGGCCCATTTTGTTATGTTGGCCTGTTGGTGTTGTTTTTTGTGTTGGCCACCCCTCAGTTGAACTGGTTTGGACATCCCAGTCATAATGATTAAAGAGCCTGTATCTCGCAAATACCGTGTGACACACAAAATTGCAAAACCCACCAATTTATTCTCTAGATCCTCTGCTTTAAAAAAAATATATAATGTTTGGGGGTTCTAAGTAATTTTCTAGCAAAAAATACTGATTGTTACGTGTAAGCAAAAAGTGCCAGAAAAGGCCTTGAAGTACACTGCTCAAAAAAATGAAAGGAACACTTTTTAATCAGAGTATAGCATCAAGTCAATTAAACTCCCGGGATATTGATCTGGTGGCAGAGGGGGTTGTTAATCAGTTTCAGCTGCTTTGGTGTTAATGAAATTAACAGGTGCCTTAGATGAGCAACAATGAGACAACCTCCAAAACAGGAATGGTTTTACAGGTGGCCACTGACATTTTTTTCCCTACTCATCTCTTCTGACTGTTTTTCACTAGTTTTGCATTTGGCTAGGGTCAGTGTCACTGCTGGTAGCATGAGGCAATACCTGGACCCTATAAAGGTTGCACAGTCAGTCCAACTCCTCCAGGATGGCAGATCAATACGGGCCATTGCCAGAAGGTTTGCTGTGTCTCCCAGCACAGTCTCAAGAGCATGGAGGAGATTGCAGGAGACAGGCAGTTACTCTAGGAGAGCTGAACAGGGCCATAGAAAGTCCTTAACCCATCAGCAGGATCAGTATCTGCTCCTTTGTGCAAGGAGGAACAGGATGAGCACTGCCAGAGCCCTACAAAATGACCTCCAGCAGGCCACTGGTGTGAATGTCCCTGAACAAACAATCAGAAACAGACATCATGAGGGTGGCCTGAGGCCGACGTCCTCTAGCGGGCCCTGTGCTCAATGCCCATCACCGTGGAGCTCGAATTGGCATTTGCCATTGAACACCAGAATTGGCAGATCCTCCACTGACGCCTTGTGCTTTTCACAGATGAGAGTAGGTTCACCCTGAGCACATGTGACAGATGTGAAAGGATCTGGAGAAGCTGTGGAAAACATTATGCTGCCTGTAACATTGTTCAGCATGACTGGTTTGGTGGTGGGTCAGTGTTGGTCTAGGGAAGCATATCCATGGAGGGATGCACAGACCTCTACAGGGTAGACAATTGCACCCTGACTGCCATTAAATATTGGGATGAAATCCTTGGACCCTTTTCCAGGCTGGTGCAGTGGGTCCTGGGTTCCTCCTGGTGCACAACAATGCCCGGCCTCATGTGGTGAGAGTATGCAGCCAGTTCCTGGAGGATGAAGAAATTGATACTTTTGAATGGCCCCCATGCTCGCCTGACCTAAATCCAATAGAACACCTCTGGGACATTTTGTGTCAGTCCATCTGACACCGCCAGGTTGCACCTCAGTCTGTTCAGGAGCTCAGTGAGGCCCTGGTCCAGATCTGGAAGGAAATACCCCAAGGACACCATCCATTGTCTCGTTATGAACATGCCCTGATGTTGTCAGGCATGCATACAAGCACGTGTTGGTCATGCAAACTACTGAGTACTATTCTGAGTTGCTGAAATTAAATTTCAGCAAAATGGACTTGCTGCATCATGTTTTCACTTTGATTTTTGGGGTGATTTTGAATTCAGTCCTCTGTAGGTTGATGATTTTCATTTCCATCAAACGATGTGGCATCCTTTCATTCCTAATACATTACCCAGTCCATATCAGTATAGATATCCAGCATGAGATTTTACCCATTGAGATCTGATGTGTTTTCAAAGTGTTCCTTTCATTTTTGTGAGCAGAGTAGTTAAAAAAGGACTGGAAGTAGTTAAGGTCATCACAGAGGACAAGGGGGCACTCTTAACGTCTGGAGGAAAAGGATTTAACCTCTAAACATGGAAAATCTTCTTCACAGTAAGAGCTGTGAAAATGTGGAATAGACTCCCTCTAGAGCTGATTCTGGCCAGCTCAGTAGATTGTTTTTAAAAAAAATTAAAAAAAGCCCTGGATTCTTTCCTAGGTACTCATAATATAATTGAATATTAATATTTATAGGTAAAGTTGATTCACGGAATATCCGATTGCCTCTTGTGGGATCAGGAAGGAATTATTTCCCCCACTGAAGCAAATTGTATCATACTTTATTGGAGTTTTTTTTTTTTGCCTTCCTCTGGATCAACTGTGGGTATAGGATTTTGTATATGAAGGTTTTTTTCGATTTGTGTGCGTTTTGTTTTTGTTTTTCTGCTGGTTGAACTGAATGGACTTGTGACTTTTTCTTTCAACCAGATTAACTGTGTGAGCAGCACTGGATACAGGTCCCTCCCTTCTGTTCCTAAAATCGACCTACAGTTTAGTACAAAGTGGGTCAGCCAATCCTAAAGCCGCAGTAACTATGGTGTAACAGGAATCCAGAGAGGAGTCATCTTGCTGGAATAATAATCATCAGAGCGAGAGCTAGAGAAACCTTCACAGGAAAAAGGTAAGCTTCAGTCAGTAGAGAAAAGAGGTCCATCACGTAAGGACACTAGTGGCTCGTTTCCACTGAGCTTTCTGGTACGGTTCGATTCGGTACGGTACGCTATTTATGCCGTTTCCATTATGAATGGTACCCTAATTCCGAACCGTACCGCTTTTTTGGTACCCTTTCGTTGGGGTACCAAGCACATTAGTACCGTACCAACAGGGTGGAGCTACACTCTGCAGAACTTTGATTGGTTGACAGAGAATTCTCTATCACAGCTTTCCTGCTACACCACGCCTATCATGAAAGGGTACTATTGGCAGTGGAAACGCAATGTGTACCGTTCCGAACTGTACCGTACTGAACCGAACCGTACCGTACCACTCAGTGGAAACGAGGCATAGCAAAACGTTGAGGCTAGCTGGCAGTGGTAGGGGGTTAAAAATTTCAGTTTTTGTCAGTGTCTAGGAAGGTAGCTACACATAATCAAGTTGAAATAATTAAAGAGCCTGTGTAATATACTGTACTTTACTGATAAGTCAAAATCTTATTTTATTGTTCATTAAAAGAAAAACTACACTGTATCTGAGCACCACAAACCAAAAACACTATTTAATAAATTTCTATTATTCAAATTAAACTCATCTATCCATGTCTCCAAGCTTTATTCTGCTGAGAAACAACTTTGAAAAACACCCCCTAGCATTTCTGGTCATCTTGAGTAAGGACAGATGATTCATGTAGCATTTACTATTTGGAATCTATCTGCTGTTAGCTCAGGCATTCATGCTCAGTTAAAAAAAACCCTCCTGCCCTCATAAAGACTCATGGAATGTATGACATCATTTTGCCGAGACCTGGAAACCAGGAAGTGACTGAAGAAAAAAAAAAAGGTTAAAACAATTAAATATAACATACTTCCCTATCTATTTACTAAGCAGCATAAGGAATAAAAATAGTCATTGTTGATTGAGAGAGTGAAGTTACGCTTTAAGTGGATCGAAGCAAATCATAGACAACCGGGTTATATTGCTGCCTACAGGAAGAAACGTACAACGGTAAACAAAAATGCTATTGGCCAGCCAGGTATAGGCCCTGCCACTCCCATCCTGCTTCAGTTTTTTGTGAGTATCCTCTCTTTGAAAAAAAAATGTCAACTATTTTTACTAGACTTTTTTCTATTTTTTACAAGAATAATTTTATTTCAAACAAGTCTTTATCATTCTACTGCTGAGTTGGGGTCTTATGCAGCTATCCAGATTGACTGACTAGTTCTTGGCACCCCCTCAGAGGCTGTACCCAAACCTTGCCAGGCTGCAAATTTCAGGGCTTGCCTGTAATGTGATCCTTGGGCATTGGGCTCTGTTTGTGGCACCCAGGGTGTTGGTTTCTTTGCAGCAAAGTGTTTTAGGGATCCAGGATCATGACAAAGCTTCTGGTGTGACTCAACCCCTGGTGACTCCCTTAAGAGTATACCTGTGGACAGGGTGGAAGATTTCTATAATGTGACAGTTAATCACTGGGTTCTGCATTTGGCACTCTCTGGTACTTTTGTACTGTTACATGTTCATCTCAGGACACTCCCCAGGCCTACGATTATGGTAAGACCCTCAGACTTAGCTCTATGGGAGCATGCGCACTGTACACTACCTGTTCCCACCGTGAGGTCATGTGGTTCTGCTTCGGTTTGTCCTACATGCCACCTACAGTGACTTGGTCACCTCCAGCCATATAACTTCTACTGCTTTCAGAAGCTGTTTTGTGAGTACCAGTGTTAATTTTGGCATTGAATTTTAATTTAGTTTTAGTTATTGACTAAAATGCCATTTTAGTTTTAGTCTCATTTTAGTCATCGTATTTTAGTCGACTAAAATCTCCAGTACATTTTGGTAGACGAAAATAATTTTAGTCAAATAAAATCTTATGTGTTTAGTTAAATTGCAATGCATTATTTAAGCATTTCTATAGAATTTTCAAACTCATTATATACTCCTGGAGTAAAAAAATTGAATATGGTATTATTTATGGTATTAAGATTTGAACAAACTCACAGATACTAATTAAGCCACTATAGACGGTGGTCTGAGGAGGCCTGTAATACTGCAGAAAGCTGGATGGTGGTCTAAGGAGGCCCTGTAATGCTGCACAGTGCTGGATGGTGGCCTCAGGTCTAAGCAGTGGTGTATTTAGGTTTTGTGCTGCCCTAGGCCTGACTAAACTTGTGCACCCCCTAATTTAAATATAGCCCACCCCCTTCCTGTAAAGGCCACACCCCTTCCTGTTTATGACCCGCCCTATCATCTGTAAACCACAGACCACAGTCAAAGTGTATCAGTGCCCATCAATGTAGCCTCATCAGTTCCCATAAGTTCAGCTTCATCAGTGCCCATCAGTGCAGCCTTATCAGTGCCGCCTCATTACTGCCCATCAGTGCAGCCTCATCAGTGCAGCATATCCTTGTAGCCTCATCAATGGCAATCAGTACAGCCCCATCATTGGCCACCAGTGCAGCCTATCAGTGCAAATATCTTATAAGATTGGAGTAATCTTAATAATCCAGTGACATATTGCGATAGCACATATGAGGTGAGGAGGTCCAAAATATTATTGCCAACTGTCCGAATGTCCTCACCTGCCAATATTATACCGGCAGGGAGCAGTGTGACCGCTTTATGAGGGTGCCAGACTGATTTGCCTCCTGGACCCTGCCCTCTGGCCCAATTTGCCCCATAAGACTAGCACTATACTAAAAGTGTAGCCCAAGCCGGTGGGGACCCTTTTCTTGCAGGAGTCGGGAGGAGGCTGTTTTGTTTTTTGTGCAGGGTGCAGCTTTTTCGCTGCCCCCTGCAAAGTGCTGCCCTAGGCCTGGGCCTTGTCGGCCTAGGCCAAGATACAGCACTGGGTCTAAGGGATGGCCTGTAATGCACAGTGCTGCTCTGGTCTCTGGCAGTTGTCCCGGATGGTGCACGCAGTCGCTTCAACTCGCTTGCTTGCTTGCTGGGAGCAGAAGCAGGCGAAACTTTGTGAAAAACGGAAGTTAGTAAGCATCCCTACCTCACATTTTCATCCTTTTTCATAAATTTTAGTTTGAATTTGATTTTTGTCATAGTTTTCGTCAATGGATGAAAATGTGCTGTACTTTTAGTTTAGTTTTCGTCACTGTAAAAATGCCTCTGATGAAAACTTTGATGAACAAGTTTTTGTTGATGAAATTAACACCGGTGAGTACCCAAGGTCCCCCATGGTTTGTTTCCTCAGTTGCAGCACAGAATGTTGGATCCTCGATGGAAAGGGAGTGCTCCAGCAGATCTTTTCAAATTACAATGCACTGACAACAACCGGGCAGCCTGTAGTGTACATGCAAGGACACCCTAGCCTAGATCGTTGTCCCCTGCCTTAGTCCACACACTCCTTGGAGTCTTCTGTGGCTCTCTTAAGCCTCGTACACACGCAACGAATTTCCGCCGACCGGTCGTTCGTCTTTTGTCCACCAGAATTTTGTCGGTTGTCGAGAACACCATACTAACAAGCCGAAAATCGGCAGATCGGTCGTCGGACGGAAATTCCCGGCCGAATTTCGACTCGTGTGTACGGGCCTTTAGATTTGGCCTCCCTCTCTGCATTCTCTTATGTTCTACAGTTGTGCTAGACTTGATAAACAAGATTCACTGATAGGATAGCTGCCTCGGAATGCAGGGGCCAAAAGAGTAATACTATGCCTTCTACTTCAGATTCTGTCTCTTGACACTCCTGAAGCTGTAGAAGCTTCTGAACACTTACAAATCTTTCCTGGATGAGTTTCTGCCCAAGGAATATATGCTATATCTTCTAGACTTAAATATTACATATTGGTTCATATTACTACAGTGATTGTGGTTGCTCTGCTGCTTGGTGAACACAAGAGGTCACTCACTCAGCATGGGGGCCACGTAGAGATTGTGATATCACTGCCATGCATCTCCATTTCTTGGTGGCACCTTGTGCCGGAATAAGCAGCTGCCAACTACAATCACTGTAGTAGCAGTGCCTACTAGAGTGATTTCCAGGTTCCACAGGGGTCAACCAGTTTTGGCACATGATTTGGCCCATTGGTAACTTTCTTGGTTTGGACAGTTGGCAATCAAATTTCTTCAGCGGTCAGCTCAGCAGAGTGGTCTTTTTACCCAGAGGTGCTTCCACTCCACTTCTGTGCCTTCCTATATGGGAGCCATTCATAGTATTTATCAACATTTGGCTTCTTGAAATGTTTGTCCATGTTGTCAGTTTATGCTGTAGAGAAATACTGTCCTGAGCTATCAGATGGATTAGTGCTGTAGGCAGATATTGGGCGATGGGTATTTGTAGGACAAGAAATGGTCATGGATAGAGAAGGTCTTATGGTTGGTGGTTAACTAAAATCTCAATAGTGAAGTAAATGTTTGGTACAGCAGTGCACAGATGGATGAATTACAGAGATGAGCAGATGACACATATCAATTACAGGTTCTCATATTGTAGCTGTTATTTATAATATTCATTTACTCTTCCTCAGCTCCGATGTTTGGATTGGAGCAGTGTTTTTATGCAGGGTTTGTTGATGCCATGGGTCTCATTTTTTGTAGCCCACAGAATAGACTAAGGGACCAAAGGATGAATTCATACGCTGTTTTGAATAGCAGGGCTTTTAAACACATGGAATATTCAAATTTCTATCCGTATTATATACACTGCTCCAAAAAATGAAAGGAACACTTTGAAAACACATCAGATCTCAATGGGGAAAAACATTATGCTGGATATCTATACTGATATAGACTGGGTAATGTGTTAAAGCGGAGTTCCGGGCACAGAAAAAAATTTTCAGTGAACATACCCCCGGGACAGTCAAGGCTAGTACATTCCACAATGGCTAGCCTCTGATCTGTCCCGGTTCGCACTTACCTGCAAGAAGAAATACTCACTTATAAAATTTCTTCCACAGCGTTGCCATCTCTCTTGTGGGCAGCTGAAGCCAGCGCGATCCTCTTCTGCGTCTTCTTATGCGTCTTCTTCTACCAGAATGCGCCTGCACCGGCCCCTCTCGTCACTTCCGGTGCGGCGCCGCATTCCTCCACAGCTTCTGGAGGGAGGAAGTGAAGAATAGGTGAGTATATTCGATCTACAATTACAAGGTGAGTACAAAAAAAAAAACCTAACTATCCAATTCTGTTTCAGGTGAAGGAGAACAAGCGGGCACAAAAAAAAAAAGATTGATTTTGTGCCCGGAACTCCGCTTTAAGGACTAAAGGATGCCACATCATTTGATGGAAATTAAAATTATCAACCTACAGAGGGCTGAATTCAAAGACACTCCAAAAATCAAAGTGAAAAAAGTATGTAGCATAGTCCAAAGTATGCAAAGTATGCTGAGATTTCGTTGCAGCAACTCAGAATGGTACTCAGTAGTTTGTATGGCCCCCACGTGCTTGTATGCATGCCTGACAACATCAGGCTCCTAATGAGACGACGGATGGTGTTCTGGGGTATTTCCTCCCAGATCTGAACCAGGGTATCACTGAGCTCCTGAACAGACTGGGGGGCATTGGATGGACCGAAACAATGTCCCAGAGGTGTTCTTTTGGATTTGGGTCAGGTAAGCATGGGGGCCATTCAATGGTATCAATTCCTATCAATACCTATGGTATCAATACCTAATGGCAGCCAGGGTAACATTGTCTAGCCTGTGCGTCCCTCCATGAATATGCCTCCTCAGGCCATCACTGACCTACCACCAAACCGTTCATGCTGAACGATGTTATAGGCAACATAATGTTCTCCACAGCTTCTCCAGACCCTTTCATGTCTGTCACATGTGCTCAGGATAAACTTGCTCTCATCTGTGAAAAGCACAGGGCGCCAGTGGCAGACTTGCCAATTCTGGTGTTTAATGGCAATTTCCAATCGAGCTCCACGATGCTGAGCAGTGAGCACAGGGCACAATAGAGGACGTCGGGCCTTCAGGCCACCCTCATGAAGTCTGTTTCTATACTGGCGGTGCTCATCCTGTACCTTCTTGCACAAAGCAGCAGATACTGGTCCTGCTGATGGGTCAAGCACCTTCAAACGGCCCTGTCCAGCTCTCCTAGAGTAACTGCCTGTCTCCTGGAATCTCCTCCATGCTCTTGAGACTGTGCTGGGAGACACAGCAAACCTTCTGGCAACGGTACGTATTAATGTGCCATTCTGGAGGAGTTGGACTGCCTTTCAACCTCTATAGGGTCCAGGTATTGCCTCATGCTACCAGTAGTGACACTAACCCTAGCCAAATGCAAAACTAGTGAAAAACTAGTGAAAAAAAGGAAAGATGAGTAGGGGAATAAAAAATGTCAGTGGCCTCCACCACTAAATGCACATAATCATAAACACAACATCTGAATAAAAGTACGGTGGTGGAAGCATCATGCTGTAGGAATAATTTACTACAGTAAGTCCTATGAGCAGGGCTGCTGTTAGAAATCTTAGAGACCTGTACAGCCTACCTGACCCTGCCACCGACCCTACCCACCTGTCTTGTAGAAAAAAAAAAAAAAAAATGCAGTTGTGTGTACATGTGATTTTTATCATTCCGCAGGCTTTTATAAATTCGAGACATGAATCTGAACATGCCTCAGCCCATCTCTGCTAATGAGAATGCTGCAACTGACTTTAAAGCTTAAATTTTTCCTAAGCCATAAGGTACATCTCTTAAGTTCAAACCAGCTGAGGCATGCACTCCAATAATTATTTAAAATCTTTTCGAACCAATTCACACTAGCTCTCTGAAAAGCGATCTGCATTTGGATTGCTCTGCAGAGAGCAGTTGGCTGGTGAGGAGGTGTTGTATCACCTCCTCACTACCTGTTTTAAACATTTAAACATCCTGATTGCAGTTAAATGGGATTTTGTTGAGCGGACAACATGGTGGGTGGTGACAGTGGGGATAAAAGCATTGCAGTTGTGGAATATGTAATTTCCCCTTCGCTGCCTTTCCAGCTTTAGGGTTCTTTCAAACGAAGCTGCTCGTTCAGAATGGGATCCGTGAGCGCTTTCCCTGCTGAACTGGCGTGGAACTGGACAGATGTCACTGTTTTGAGATCTGTACCTGTTCAGTTTGTGCCCACATACACCACACAGCAGGCAGGGGTGCACTTATGATGGCTCTATGGGTAGCCGGATGTAAACAGATTCCTGTCTATTTACATCAAGCTACCTCTGATCTGTTATGTTTAGGTCTGCAAATACAGAAAAGGACACAGTCCTTTTGTTGTACTCTTGTAGACCTACATGGAGCTTTCAAGCAGGCCCACATGAAAAACGGACCTAATTGGAAAGCTTGAGTAAAATGTTCTTAAAGGGGAGCGGTTGTGGATAGGGTTGAGCGAACACGGACTGTATTATCCGTGTTCGTACCGAATAATTGGATTTTTGTTACCCGAACACGGACCCAAAAACTTTACTGTATGTTCGGGTAAAAATCCGTGTTCGGTCATTTTATTTCCGGGTTTTGTATGCATTTGGCGCGCTTTTCATGGCGGGCTTTCAACGGCCAATCAACAAGCGTTTAACTGGTGTGCCTTAAGCCATCCCAGCCATGCCTACAAATGTATTAGTAGCTGTGATTGGCCATCTGAAGCATGTGACCAAGTCTTTATAAGTTCGAGACGGAGCGCCGCTGCGTCATTATGCTGTAGTTCAGGGACAGAGCACACATCATACGTGCTGGCTGCTGATTAGGGACAGACAGGCAAAAATCATTTGTGTCCGGATAGAATTGAGGGACAGGTCGGAGTGTTTTAGGCAGGGCGAGTTGTAGGGCATTTTAGGGCGAGGCTGCTGATTTTTAGGGTCAGTGTTCTACAATCGATTTTGCTGTGTGGGGGGGGGGGGTTTGCAGTGACCGATCTTATCAATCCTTTTAGGGAGAGGCTGGAGATAGGCAGGTGTCAGTGGTCCACATCGATTTTGCTGTGTGTGGGGTGCAGTGAACACAATCTTTTTTGCCCACTGAGGAGGAGGGAGAAAAGTCTTTTTTATCAGTCACTGTGTGCAGCGTTTTTCCTTCAGTGCTGCTGTGCTGACTGTGATAATACACTGCTGTGTTCACATGTGCTATTATTGAGTGATTTCAAAAGTTATACACGTTTTTCTATTCCACTATTCAATATACACCCTTGGGTTAAAAAAATTAAATTGTGGCATAGTCTGTACTAATCTAGTTAAAAATTACAAACTTAAAAGGGGAATTTTTTTTTTCCCTTCATAGCCTGCAGCAGAGCTGACTGATATAAGACACTGCTGTTCACATGTGCTATTGATAAATCACACCAATTTTATATCATATTTTCTATTCCGTTATTCAATCAAAACCTTTGGGTATAAACAATTAAATTGCGGGATAGTCTGTGTCAGTACGTGTGAGATACACCTTTCCAATTTTTGGGGTGCATCTCATACTTCCGAGGATTTGAGGGTGCTGCCTGTTCCGAACTCCTCCTACTCCTCATCCTGCCTTTGGGGGTACAAAAAATAGTAATTGGGGCCTAGTCTGGTTCTGTACGTGTGAGATACATACACCTTTTTTTTGATAATATTTTCTATTCCGCTATTCAATAAAAACCTTTGGGTATAAACAATTAAATTGCGGGATAGTCTGTGTCGGTACGTGTGAGATACACCTTTCCAATTTTTGGGGTGCATCTCATACTTCCGAGGATTTGAGGGTGCTGCCTGTTCCGAACTCCTCCTACTCCTCATCCTGCCTTTGGGCGTACAAAAAATAGTAATTGGGGCCTAGTCTGGTTCTGTACGTGTGAGATACATACACCTTTTGATATCATATTTTCTATTCCGCTATTCAATCAAAACCTTTGGGTATAAACAATTAAATTGCGGGATAGTCTGTGTCGGTACGTGTGAGATACACCTTTCCAATTTTTGGGGTGCATCTCATACTTCCGAGGATTTGAGGGTGCTGCCTGTTCCAAACTCCTCCTACTCCTCATCCTGCCTTTGGGGGTACAAAAAATAGTAATTGGGGCCTAGTCTGGTTCTGTACATGTGAGATACATACACCTTGTTTTTGATAATATTTTCTATTCCGCTATTCAATCAAAACCTTTTGGTATAAACAATTAAATTGCGGGATAGTCTGTGTCGGTACGTGTGAGATACACCTTTCCAATTTTTGGGTGCATCTCATACTTCCAAGGATTTGAGGTTGCTGCCTGTTCCGAACTCCTCCTACTCCTCATCCTGCCTTTGGGGGTACAAAAAATAGTAATTGGGGCCTAGTCTGGTTCTGTACGTGTGAGATACATACACCTTTTGATATCATATTTTCTATTCCGCTATTCAATCAAAACCTTTGGGTATAAACAATTAAATTGCGGGATAGTCTGTGTCGGTACGTGTGAGATACACCTTTCCAATTTTTGGGGTGCATCTCATACTTCCGAGGATTTGAGGGTGCTGCCTTTTCCGAACTCCTCCTACTCCTCATCTTGCCTTTGGGGGTACAAAAAATAGTAATTGGGGCCTAGTCTGGTTCTGTACGTGTGAGATACATACACCTTTTTTTTGATAATATGTTCTATTCCGCTATTCAATAAAAACCTTTGGGTATAAACAATTAAATTGCGGGATAGTCTGTGTCGGTACGTGTGAGATACACCTTTCCAATTTTTGGGGCGCATCTCATACTGCCGAGGATTTGAGGGTGCTGCCTGTTCCGAACTCCTCCTACTCCTCATCCTGCCTTTGGGGGTACAAAAAATAGTAATCGGGGCCTAGTCTGGTTCTGTACGTGTGAGATACATACACCTTTTTTTTGATAATATTTTCTATTCCGCTATTTAATCTACACCTTTGGGTAAAAACAATTAAATTGCGGGATAGTCTGTGTCGGTACGTGTGAGATACATACACCTTTTGATATCATTTTTTCTATTCCGCTATTCAATCAAAGCCTTTGGGTAAAAATAATTAAATTGCGGGATAGTCTGTGTTGGTACGTGTGAGATACATACACCTTTTGATATCATATTTTCTATTCCGCTATTCAATCTACACCTTTGGGTAAAAACAATTAAATTGCAGGATAGTCTGTGTCGGTACGTGTGAGATACACCTTTCCAATTTTTGGGGCGCATCTCATACTGCCGAGGATTTGAGGGTGCTTCAGTCTGCCTCCTGCCTGTTCCGAACTCCTCCTACTCCTCATCCTGCCTTTAGGGTACAAAAAATAGTAATCGGGGCCTAGTTTGTGTTTGTACGTGTGAGATACACCGTTTTGTAAAATTTCTCCTATTCCGCTATTCAATAAATACCCTGTTTGAGTGTAAAAAATTAAATTGCGGGATAGTCTGTATCGGTACATGTGAGATACACCTTGTTAAATTTGTTTGGCGCATCTCCTACCGCCGAGGATTGCAGGGCGCTTCAGTTTGCCTCCTGTTCCCAACTTCTCCTACTCCTCTTCCTCATCCTGCCTTTAGGGTACAAAAAATTGTAATCGGGGCCTAGTTTGTGTTTGTACGTGTGAGATACACCGTTTTGTAAAATTTGTCCTATTCCGCTATTCAATATACACCCTGTTTGAGTGTAAAAAATTAAATTGCGGGATAGTCTGTATCGGTACATGTGAGATACACCTTTTTAAATTTGTTTGGTGCATCTCCTTCTACCGCCGAGGATTGCAGGGCACTTCAGTTTGCCTCCTGTTCCCAACTCCTCTTCCTCATCCTGCCTTTAGGGTACAAAAAATTGTAATCGGGGCCTAGTCTGTGTTTGTACGTGTGAGATACACCGTATTATAAAATTTTTCCTATTCCACTATTCAATATACACCCTTTTGGAGTGTAAAAAATTAAATTACGGCATAGTCTGTATCGGTACGTGTGAGATACACCTTTTAAATGTGTTTGGCGCATCTCCTTCCACCGCCAAGGATTGCAGGGCGCTTCAGTTTGCCTCCTGTTCCCAACTCCTCCTACTCCTCTTCCTCATTCTCCCATTAGGGTACAAAAAATTTTAATCGGGGCCTAGTCTGTGTTTGTACGTGTGAGATACACCGTTTTTTATCCTTTTTCCTATTCCGCTATTCAATATACACCCTTTTGGGGTAAAAAACATTAAATTGCGGCATAGTTTGCATATTTGACGGTGAGATACACCCGTGCGAAACTGTTGTTGTTTTTTTCCGCTATTCAATAAACACCTTTCTAGGGCAAGATCATAAATTACAGAAATATGAGGAGACCGTCAAATAGGGGCCGTGGCCTGGGTCGTGGTGCTGCTGGTAGAGCTCCTGTTGCAAGGAGAGGACGTGGTCGATCTGTGCCAGCTACACGCACAAGTAAAACACCTTCCTCAAGTGTGAGTAGGCGACAGAACCTGCATCAGTGTTTGGTAGGGCATCATACGCCTCTAGAAGTGATGAGGCCAGAAGAAGTAGAGGTGATAGTAGATTGGTTTGCTGCTGACAGTGCCTTCAGTTCCTTCACATTGTCTCCCACCCAGTCTACTGCAGAAAGGTCAGAGTTGGCACCTGCAGCCGATGTCCAACCGTCTTTCACCTCACCCCCTTGCAAATCAGGCAAGCAGTCTGAGCCCCAAGTCATACAGCAGTCTCTTCTTCTTTTTGAGGACTCTGTCAGCAGGGTTTCCCAGGGCCATCCACCTAGCCCTGCCCCAGAAGTGGAAGAGATTGAGTGCAGCGATGCCCAACCACTTATTTCTCAAGATGAGTACATGCAAGGACCATCGCAGCACGTCTCCGATGATGACGAAACGCAGGTGCCAACTGCTGCGGCGTTCAGAATTGTGGAGACCGACAAGGAGGGCAGGGGTGAAGACTGGGTGGAAGATGATGTGGAGGACGATGAGGTCCTCGACCCCACATGGAATGAAGGTCATGCAGGTGACCTGAGTAGTTTGGAGGAAGAGGCGGTGGTCGCACAGAGCCACCAGCACAGCAGAAGAGGGAGCAGGGTGCAGAAGCGGAGTGGCCATGCCCTAGACACTACGCCTGCTACTGCCCAATGCAGCAAGGGAACGAGCGCAGCAAAGCCAGCTCAAAGGAGTTCTCTAGCGTGGAAGTTCTTTAGAAAATGTGCTGATGACAGGACACGAGTGGTTTGCACCCTGTGCAATCAGAGCCTGAAGCGAGGCATAAACCTTCTCAACCTGAGCACAACCTGCATGATCAGGCATCTAAGTGCAAAGCATGAGCTGCAGTGGAGTAGACACCTTCAAAACCAAGAAACGTCTCTGGCTCATCCTGCTTCCTCTTCTGCTGCAGTCTCAGCTGATCCATCCACATCTGTAGTGATACCGGCACCTGCCACCCCGCAAACAGACGATCTGTCAGCAACACCACCACCTGGGTCACCAACCATCTCCACAATGTCCCGTGGAAGCGTTCAGCTTTCCATCTCCCAAACACTTGAGAGGAAGAGGAAGTACCCCCCTACTCACCCGCGATCCCTGGCCCTGAATGCCAGCATTTCAAAATTCTTGGCCTTTGAAATGCTGTCATTCCGTCTGGTGGAGACGCACAGTTTTAAAAACCTTATGTCGGTGGCTGTCCCACAGTACGTCGTGCCCAGCCGCCACTACTTTTCCAGGCAAGCCATCCCTTCCCTGCACAACCAAGTGGGGAAAAAAATCAGGTGTGCACTGCGCAACGCCATCTGTGCCAAGGTCCACCTTACTACCGATACGTGGACCAGTAAGCACGGTCAGGGGTGTTATATCTCCCTAACGGCACACTGGGTAAATGCAGTGGCGGATGGGCCTGAGGCGGATAGCAATTTGGCGCATGTCCTTCCACCACCGAGGATTGCAGGGCGCTTCAGTTTGCCTCCTGTTCCTAACTCCTCCTACTCCGCTTCCTCATCCTCTACCGCCTCCTCATCCGGTCAGCGTAACACCTTCACCACCAACTTCAGCACAGCCAGGGGTAAACGACAGCAGGCAGTTTTAAAACTTGCCTGTTTGGGGGAAAAACCACACACCACGCAGGAGTTGTGGAGGAGCATGGAACAGCAGACAAATGAGTGGTTGCTGCCAGCGAGCCTCAAGCCCGGCCTGGTGGTGTGCGATAACGGGCGAAATCTCATAGCAGCTCTGGGCCTAGCCGGTTTGACGCACATCCCTAGCCTGGCGCATGTGCTGAATTTGGTGGTGCAGAGGTTCCTTAAAAACTACCCCGATATGTCAGAGCTGCTGCAGAAAGTGCGGGCCTTCTGTGCGCACTTTCGGCGTTCTCACCCTGCTGCTGCTCGCCTGTCAGCGCTGCAGCGTAACTTCGGCCTTCCCGCTCACCGCCTCATATGTGACGTGCCCACAAGGTGGAACTCAACCTTGCTCATGCTGGAAAGACTGTGCGAGCAGCAGCAGGCCATAGTGGAGTTTCAGCTGCAGCACGCATGCGTGAGTCACTCTGCGGAACAGCACCACTTCACCACCAATAACTGGGCCTCCATGCGAGACCTGTGTGCCTTGTTGCGCTGTTTTGAGTACTCCACCAACATGGCCAGTGCCGATGACGCCGTTGTCAGCTTAACTATCCCACTTCTATGCCTCCTTGAAAAAACAATTCGGGCAATGATGGAAGAGGATGTGGCACAGGATGAGGAGGAGGAGGAGGATGAAGAGGTAACATTTCCAAGGCTTTCAGGGCAGTCATTCGCAAGGGGCTCCGAGGGTGGGTTCCTGCACACACAAACGCCAGGGACACAATTGTCCAGCAGGGGCACAGTTCTGGAGGATGAGGAGGAGGAGATGGAGGAGGAGATGGAACCATGTTCACAGCAGGTTGGCACCCAGGCCAGCTCATGGCCATCACTGGTGCGTGGCTGGGGGGATACAGAGGACACAGACGATACACCTCCCACAGAGGACAGCCTTTCGTTGCCTCTGGGCAGCCTGGCACACATGAGCGATTACATGCTGCAGTGTCTCCACAATGACCGCCGAGTTGCCCACATTCTAACTTGTGCTGATTACTGGGTGGCCACGCTGCTGGATCCCCGTTACAAGGACAACGTACCGTCCTTAATTCACTCACTGGAGTGCGATCGCAAGATGCGCGAGTACAATCGCACGCTGGTAGACGCGATGCTGCTGGCATTCCCACCTGACAGCGGGGCCACAGTGGAAGCACAAGGCAGAGGAGGAGGAGGAAGAGGTCGCCAACGCAACCAGGGCACCGCCAGCACCTCAGAAGGCAGGGTTAGCATGGCCAAAATGTGGAAAAGCTTTGTCAGCACGCCACAACAAACAGCAGCACCAGCAGCTCATATGGAACGTCTTAGCAGGAGGCAGCATTTCACCAACATGGTGGAGCAGTATGTGTGCACACGCCTACATGTAGTGAATGACGGATCTGCCCCCTTCAACTTCTGGGTCTCCAAATTGGGCACATGGCCTGAGCTTGCCCTTTACGCCTTGGAGGTGCTGGCGTGCCCTGCAGCCAGTGTATTATCTGAACGGGTATTTAGCACAGCTGGGGGCGTTATCACAGACAAGCGCAGCCGCCTTTCCAGAGACAATGTGGACAAGCTCACGTTCATTAAAATGAACCAGGCACGGATCCCACGGGACTTTTCCGTACCTTGTGCAGAATAGCGATGGATACCGACCTTACCCAGCCATTGTTCTATTTTTGCTCTTTCTCACTCTTTTGGGGTGTACCCTCATTTCAAATTTCTGAAAAAAAGCAGTGTTGGCTACCTCGTCCTCCTCCTCCACCGCCGCTTCCATCTACACCGCCCATAGGTGTGCGCAGCCTATTGCATTAGGATGTGCGATTGGCCGATTGTAGGCTTGTTAGTATGATGCTTCCGACAGCCGACAGCGCATTTTCGGCCGAACAGAATCTGTCGTGCAACCATTAAAATTTTTGTTGGCCAACACCAGAACGGCCGATTGTTCACCAGTCAGTACAGATTTCGGCCGACAGACAGCAGATTAGCAAGACTGGGCATGCTCAGAAAAGAAAAAAGACAAGGAAAGTTAACCATCACATGACATCACTTATGCAGTCGGCTGTTGTTGGCCGACAAAATTCGTGTGCAGTCTTTTGCACTTTTCAACAGACAAGACAGCCCTCGGACAAAAGACGGCCGATCGTTCGGCCGACGATCGGTACGTGTGTACGGGGCTTTAGGAGAAGAAATATACTCCAACAAGACAAGGACCCAAAGCACACAAAACCAGTGTTTTACCAACAATTATCATGTGTTGGAATGTTGGAATCAAAGTTCAGATCCTAATCCAATACAAGACAGGTGCTGGACCTAAAAAAGGATGTTAATTCAAAATCCCAATGCAGCCCATACTTATGCAGTAAGTTATTTTGTGTGTGTGTTTTTTTTTTAATTCTAATTTATTTAAACAAAGATCTGTTTTTACTTTGGCGCATATGGGGGTTAGCAAAAGGCAGTCCAAGTGTCAGGTATTTCTTTGATTCTCACTTGTAGTCCGTTTTATTTTAAAAATGCTGCAATAAAAATAAGAACAAAAGAGAAAATAAATCCTCATCGCTCAGGCACTGAACTAAACAGGACAGATACCTCTCTGATAGGTGATCATCTTCTTCCAGGCACAGATGAAATAAGCTTTTTTGCTATTTTCTTTTTTTCTCTCTTCTAGAGAAGTTTCCACATGCAGCTCTCTCAGGTGGCTTCACCGAGTCCCAGGCCAGACCTTGCTCGGCTTCCACACCGCCAAGGTGGTCCTAGAAAACCCAAACTGGATTCAATCTTAGTTTTCCACATAAGAAAGCATGCAAGGTGAACATACCATCCCCTCATTCACCTCACTCTTCATTATTTCACACATGGAAGAGTTAATTTCTATAGGTCATAGCCAAAGAAAACAAAATTAAACAGATTTCAATGTTCTAAACAGGGATCCTCAAACTACAGCCCTCCAGCTGTTGTGGAACTACACATCCCATGAGGCATTGTAAACCTCTGACATTCATGGACATGACTAGGCATGATGGGAAGTGTAGTTCCTGAACAACTGGAGGGTCATAGTTTGAAGTCCCCTGTTCTAGAACAATAATAAAAAATAAAAAACGTCTAGAATGTTCATCTTCTATAATACTTTTCATCACATTTCATTTGCACCTCTGTACAGACTTGGGAGTTGTAGTAAAAGAAATATCCAGTAGATGGCAATGATTACCTACAATCAGTTATTTTAAAAATGGCTCTAATGCCACTTTGTTATAGACAGGTAATGTTTTGTCAGAAGGAAAAATGGCAACATTGGAGTTTGATAAATTGTATATTTTTGAGGGACATAGTCTAGCATGATGCATTAGACAGTTGGATTCCAAAGGGTCACTGGGTTTGCATTGAAAACATGTTCCTTTAGCTTAGGGTTTCAGTGTTTTTGACCCCGAATGACAGTTCTGTGCGCTGTGCATAGGAAATGCATATCACCTTTTATATGTTTTAGGGACTCTCCTGGTGAAATTTCTGTTCAGAGTGCCAAGGTCGCCCACCTTTCATAGTCATTATGCTCCTGGATAAGGTAATATTGGAAAACAATTGATAAAAGTAGGCGCTGGTTGGTAATATAAACTCACTAAATCGATAACCCCAATCACTTAGGATTAGGGTTGAGCGAACACCTAGATGTCCGTGTTCGACGGGTTCGGCCGAACTTTAAAAAAAAGTCCGGGTCCGTGTCCCGGACTTTTACCGAACTTTTCCCGGACACCGAACCCCATTGAAGTCAATGGGGACCCGAACTTTAAGGCACTAAAATGGCTCTAAAACACCAAAGGAAAGGGCTAGAGTGCTGCAAATGGCAGCAAAACGTAATTAAGAGCATGGCAAGTGCTCTGCAAACAAATGTGGATAGGGAAATAACTTAAAACAACAAAAAAAAAACAGAAAAATAAAACAATGTTCTTCTTCATCTCTGAAGGACGAGGCCCATATGGAGTAGGAGGGAGGTTGAGGTGGTGGTGGATGTGGCGGTGACATAGGCGTGCGCACAGGGTGTGCTGGGTGTGCCTGGGCACACCCTAATCACCTAGGGCACATAGCATTGCCAGTGAGGAGATGGGAAAGATCTCCCTGGGACCTGCTCTGCTCTATTTCTCCTTGCCTACAGGTACATGGCCCCGATACATTACTCTCCCTGCTGGCAAACACATGCATGTGTATTTCAACTTTGGGGTGCACACCTTAATGCAATAGGCTGCGCACACCTATGGGCGGTGTAGGTGGAAGCGGCGGTGGAGGAGGACCAGGGCCGGATTAACAGCATCATGGGCTTGGTGCTGAGGATTTTGAAGGGCCTTAAGGGCCGTGCCTTGCCATGCACCCAGAGGAGGAAGGGTGCAGCCATGCATGCCTAATTCAACATGGGATGCTGTCTCTGAAGCCCATAAACACATCCATGCATCGCCAACTGTCCCTCCTTGTCCGGCCTTCACGCTGTGTGGGGAGGTTCTGAGGGTGCTGCCTGGGGAAGCGAGCATAGAAGCCAGACTTCTGTGTTTACAAGTGACAGAAGAGCGGTAACAGTGAATATGGCCAACCCGGGGCCTATATAAAAGGTAGGGGCCTGGAGCTGCAGCTCCAATAGCCCCTACATTAATCTGGCCCTGAGGAGGAGGACGAGGTAGCCAACACTGCTTCTTTTCAAAAATTTTAAATGAGGGTACACCCCAAAAGAGTGAGAAAGAGCAAAAATGGAACAATGGGTGGGTAAGGTCGGTATCCATTGCTATTCTGCATAAGGTACGGAAAAGTCCCGTGGGATCCATGCCTGGTTCATTTTAATGAACGTGAGCTTGTCCACATTGTCTCTGGACAGGCGGCTGCGCTTGTCTGTTATAACGCCCCCAGCCGTGCTAAATACCCGTTCAGATAATACACTGGCTGCAGGGCACGCCAGCACCTCCAAGGCGTAAAGGGCAAGCTCAAGCCATGTGCCCAATTTGGAGACCCAGAAGTTGAAGGGGGCAGACCCGTCATTCACTACATGTAGGCGTGTGCACACATACTGCTCCACCATGTTGGTAAAATGCTGCCTCCTGCTAAGACGTTCCATCTGAGCTGCTGGTGCTGCTGTTTGTTGTGGCGTGCTGACAAAGCTTTTCCACATTTCGGCCATGCTAACCCTGCCTTCTGAGGTGCTGGCGGTGCCCTGGTTGCGTTGGCGACCTCCTCCTCCTCCTCCTCTGCCTTGTGCTTCCACTGTGGCCCCGCTGTCAGATGGGAATGCCAGCAGCATGGCGTCTACCAGCGTGCGCTTGTACTCGCGCATCTTGCGATCGCGCTCCAGTGAGTGAATTAAGGACGGTACGTTGTCCTTGTAACGGGGATCCAGCAGCGTGGCCACCCAGTAATCAGCACAAGTTAGAATGTGGGCAACTCGGCGGTCGTTGTGGAGACACTGCAGCATGTAATCGCTCATGTGTGCCAGGCTGCCCAGAGGCAACGAAAGGCTGTCCTCTGTGGGAGGTGTATCGTCCGTGTCCTCTGTATCCCCCCAGCCACGCACCAGTGATGGCCATGAGCTGGCCTGGGTGCCACCCTGCTGTGAACATGGTTCCATCTCCTCCTCCAGCTCCTCCTCCTCCTCATCCTCCTCATCCTCCAGAACTGTGCCCCTGCTGGACAATTGCGTCCCTGGCGTTTGCGTGTGCAGGAACCCACCCTCGGAGCCCCTTGCGAATGACTGCCCTGAAAGCCTTGGAAATGTTACCTCTTCATCCTCCTCCTCCTCCTCATCCTGTGCCACATCCTCTTCCATCATCGCCCGAATTGTTTTTTCAAGGAGGCATAGAAGTGGGATAGTTAAGCTGAGAACGGCGTCATTGCCACTGGCCATGTTGGTGGAGTACTCAAAACAGCGCAACAAGGCACACAGGTCTCGCATGGAGGCCCAGTTAAATTAAATAGCGGAATAGAAAATATGATCCAAAAAAAGTGTATGTATATCACACGTACACAACCACACTGGGCCCCAATTACTATTGTTTGTACCCCTAAAAGGCTAGATGAGGAGTAGGGGGAGTATGGAACAGGCAGCACCCTCAAACCTTCAGAAGTATGAGATGAACCCCAACAACTTGGAAAGGTGGATCTCTCTCACACGTACCGACACAGACTATCCCGCAATTCAATTGATCCTCAAAGGTTTTTATTGAATAGCGGAATAGGAAATATGATCAAAAAAAGTGTATGTATCTCGCACGTACACAACCACACTAGGCCCCAATTACTATTGTTTGTACCCCTAAAAGGCTAGATGAGGAGTAGGGGGGGTATGGAACAGGCAGCACCCTCAAACCTTCAGAAGTATGAGATGAACCCCAACAACTTGGAAAGGTGGATCTCTCTCACACGTACCGACACAGACTATCCCCCAATTTAACTGATCCCCAAAGGTTTTTGATTAAATAGCGGAATAGAAAATATGATCCAAAAAAAGTGTATGTATATCACACGTACACAACCACACTAGGCCCCAATTACTATTGTTTGTACCCCTAAAAGGCTAGATGAGGAGTAGGGGGGGTATGGAACAGGCAGCACCCTCAAACCTTCAGAAGTATGAGATGAACCCCAACAACTTGGAAAGGTGGATCTCTCTCACACGTACCGACACAGACTATCCCCCAATTTAACTGATCCCCAAAGGTTTTTGATTAAATAGCGGAATAGAAAATATGATCCCAAAAAAGTGTATGTATATCACACGTACACAACCACACTGGGCCCCAATTACTATTGTTTGTACCCCTAAAAGGCTAGATGAGGAGTAGGGGGAGTATGGAACAGGCAGCACCCTCAAACCTTCAGAAGTATGAGATGAACCCCAACAACTTGGAAAGGTGGATCTCTCTCACACGTACCAACACAGACTATCCCCCAATTTAACTGATCCCCAAAGGTTTTTGATTAAATAGCGGAATAGAAAATATGATCCAAAAAAAGTGTATGTATATCACACGTACACAACCACACTAGGCCCCAATTACTATTGTTTGTACCCCTAAAAGGCTAGATGAGGAGTAGGGGGAGTATGGAACAGGCAGCACCCTCAAACCTTCAGAAGTATGAGATGAACCCCAACAACTTGGAAAGGTGGATCTCTCTCACACGTACCGACACAGACTATCCCGCAATTCAATTGATCCTCAAAGGTTTTTATTGAATAGCGGAATAGGAAATATGATCAAAAAAAGTGTATGTATCTCGCACGTACACAACCACACTAGGCCCCAATTACTATTGTTTGTACCCCTAAAAGGCTAGATGAGGAGTAGGGGGGGTATGGAACAGGCAGCACCCTCAAACCTTCAGAAGTATGAGATGAACCCCAACAACTTGGAAAGGTGGATCTCTCTCACACGTACCGACACAGACTATCCCCCAATTTAACTGATCCCCAAAGGTTTTTGATTAAATAGCGGAATAGAAAATATGATCCCAAAAAAGTGTATGTATATCACACGTACACAACCACACTAGGCCCCAATTACTATTGTTTGTACCCCTAAAAGGCTAGGAGTAGGGGGAGTATGGAACAGGCAGCACCCTCAAACCTTCAGAAGTATGAGATGAACCCCAACAACTTGGAAAGGTGGATCTCTCTCACACGTACCAACACAGACTATCCCCCAATTTAACTGATCCCCAAAGGTTTTTGATTAAATAGCGGAATAGAAAATATGATCCCAAAAAAGTGTATGTATATCACACGTACACAACCACACTAGGCCCCAATTACTATTGTTTGTACCCCTAAAAGGCTAGGAGTAGGGGGAGTATGGAACAGGCAGCACCCTCAAACCTTCAGAAGTATGAGATTGTGTTCACTGTACCCCACAAAGATTGAGTTCACTGCACCCCACAATGATTGTGTTCACTGCACCCCACAAAGATTGTGTTCACTGCACCTCACAAAGATTGTGTTCACTGTACCCCCCAAAGATTGTGTTCACTGCACCCCACAAAGATTCTGTTCACTGTACCCCACAAAGATTGTGTTCACTGCACCCCAAAAAGATTGTGTTCACTGCACCCCAAAAAGGATGTTGTTCACTGCACCCCAAAAAGGATGTTGTTCACTCCACCCCAAAAAGATTGTGTTCACTGCACCCCACAAAGATTGTGTTCACTGCACCCCAAAAAGATTGTGTTCACTGCACCCCAAAAATGATTTTGTTCACTGCACCCCAAAAAGGATTTTGTTCACTGCACCCCAAAAAGGATGTTGTTCACTCCACCTCAAAAAGATTGTGTTCACTGCACCCCACAAAGGATTTTGTTCACTGCACCCCAAAAAGATTGTGTTCACTGCACCCCAAAAAGGATGTTGTTCACTGCACCCCAAAAAGGATTTTGTTCACTGCACCCCAAAAAGATTGTGTTCACTGCACCCCACAAAGGATTTTGTTCACTGCACCCCACAAAGATTGTGTTCACTGCACACCAAAAAGGATTGTGTTCACTGCACCCCAAAAAGATTTTGTTCACTGCACCCCAAAAAGATTGTGTTCACTGCAGCCCAAAAAGATTGTGTTCACTGCAGCCCAAAAAGATTGTGTTCACTGCAGCCCAAAAAGATTGTGTTCACTGCAGCCCAAAAAGATTGTGTTCACTGCAGCTCACACACAGAAAAATGGATGTGGATCACTGACACCTGCCTATCTCCAATCCCACACCACACAGCAATATCGATTGTAGTTTGTAGAACACAGTTTCCCTAAAATTCAGCAGACTCTGTCCCTAACAGGATTGAGAAGAGATCGTAGATCAGGATTGAGTGCAGATTCACCCCACCCCCCACACAGCAATATCGATTGTAGTTTGTAGAAGACACTGACCCTATAATTCAGCAGACTCTATCCCTAAAATGCCTACAACTCGCCCTGCCTAAACACTCCGACCTGTCCCTCAATTCTATCCGGACACAAATGGTTTTTTCCTGCCTATCTTTCCCTAATCAGCAGCCAGCACGTTGATGTGTGCTCTGTCCCTGAATCTAAGCAGCATAATGACGCCGCTGCGGCTGCCTCGAACTTATAAAGACTTGGTCACATGCTTCAGACGGCCAATCACAGCTACTGAGACATTTGCAGGCATGGCTGGGATGGCTTAAGGCACACCAGTTAAACGATTGTTGATTGGCTGTTGAAAGCCCGCCATGAAAAGAGCGCCAAAGCATGCAAAACCCGGAAATAAAACGACCGAACACGGATTTTTACCCAAACATACAGTAAAGTGTCCGTGTCCGTGTTCGGGTACAAAAAATCCAATTATTCGGTACGAACACGAATAATACAGTCCGTGTTCGCTCAACACTACTTAGGATTAATCAAACATCGGTCATATACATAGATTAGTGTACCCTAAATAAATGCGATAAATATGATAAATTTTATCTAATGAAAGGTGCTGCATGATCTGTAATCAAATATCAATCATAAACATAAATTGGTATACCATAAATGAGTGCAATCCATATAATGGATTCTATCTAGTATATAGTGCTAAATTCTCGATAATATATATTGCATCAGATTCTCTTTAAATAGTGCTGCATAGAAAAAGAAAAAAAAAATTAAATCAATAATTCATATAAATAAATAATTTAAAAGGTCCCCAAAAAAATTGTAAATCACGAAGTGTGTCCAACACCGTGCTTGAAGGAAACTAAACTCCACCTCGTGGGCTATTCCACACTAAAATGCCCACCAGCAGGTCGCTAGGACCTATAAGCCTCTTCAAAAAATCCAGATCAAAAACGTATGGATAGTATCCTCTCACTCCTTTCCCGTCTCTCAGTAGTATAGTAGAGGATACTATCCATATGTTATCGATTTAGTCAGTTTATATCACCAACCAGCGCCTACTTTTATCAATTGTTTTCCTGTTTTTTGTGTTACACTCACATTTAGAGGGGCAGCAGGTTGATATATATATATATATTGTTTATTTGAGGACAAGGCGCCTTCATGTAGTTTTACATAAAAGTAATATTGTATGTCCTTTAGAATGGTCCAAGGTCTCATGGCCTGAATGATTAGGAGAATCAGTTGATTTATTCACATTCCAATGTAACAGTCATGGGACATCATGGACAGGACGACAAAAGAAGCAACAGTTGACGTGTTTCACTAATCACATTCGTTTAATCATATGATTAAGTAAATGTGATTCATGAAATGCATCAACTGCTGCTTATTTTGTCGTCCTGTCCATGATGTCCCATGACTGTTACATTGGAATCTGAATAAATCAACTGATTCTTTTATGCCGACCTCTGATTGTGGGATCATCCTCACCTGAGTGGCTGTCTCTCCATTGTATCTCTGAATGATTAGGAACCCGATGTGTTTCAGGCCATTGCACTTCCATTGTAAATGTTGGATGGTGATACAAGCATTTGTGATTTGGATGTGATGGAAGTTTTCTACTTTTTTATATAAATTTTGAGATACAGTTTTATGCCCCGTACACATGTGCAGATTATCTGCAGACTTTTGTCTGCAGACTTACCTTTTCTATGTAGTGCAAGGGCCTGCCGGATTGCATACAAATTGAAAGTGTTTAGGTTTGACCTCATATTATATGGTTTTGGTAAGTCTGCAGACAAAAGTCTGCAGATAATCTGCACGTGTGTATGGGGCATTAGTGAAGACTTTGTTTTTTTCTCTCTATGGTCCAACGTATTGCACAAGACTATGCCTTGATTGGCGGCAGGGGCGTAACTACAGGGGTTGCAATTGCAACCAGGCCCCGTGCCTCAGGGGGCCCGTGCGGCTCTCCTGTACACCTGGATAGGGTAGGATGACACAATAGAGAACCAGGAAGGGGGTCGGTAAATATGTAATTTACCAGCTCCTTCCTTTTCTGAATGGACAGAGTCATAGTCAGTGACATTGTAAAAAAATAAAATAAATAAAATGATAAAAATAATACAAATAAAATACCAAAAAATAAATACTACTGACACCAGTGGATGAACTAGCAGGATCACAAAGGTCACACTTGCAACAGGGCCATGGCATTCCACCACCGAGGGGAGGACCCAAGATGGCAGGAAGGGGGCCCACTGCAGAACTTGTGAAAGGGTCCCGCAACGAGAGTAACAGGCCCCAGGATCCGTGGGAAGAGCCCCAGGCTTGAAAGGAAGGGCCCCAGCCAGGGGTCCGGGGGGCCCTTCATGGTTTCTTGCACCGAGGCCCTGAAGGTTCTAGTTACGCCTCTGATTGGCGGTCCTACTGTGGATTGAAGTTGTGTTATTTCCAAAGTTTCCTGAATGCACCATCTCCAGCTATACCTTATGTGGATGACTTAGTGCTCATGGTATCTGAGTCCACATTCTCTGGTAAGCAGTGAATCTATATTAACTGGTGGATGGTACACGGTGTTGATTCCAACACGTATGGTGGCAAGACAAATGTATATCACATAGTTTACACTGGGGTCTTCTTTTCAACTTCCTTCTACACTTTTTATTATTGTGGACTTTATTTATACTTATGGACTTTAGTGTTATTTTAATGCAATTTTGGCACCTTGCACTTTATTATATTTTTTTTTTTATATTTTTTTTTATGTATTGATATTTTTTCAGTGCTGCACTTTATCACCAATAACTAGGAAATGCAGAAGTATAAATTAGCATGACAGCCAACATGTTTCGTTCAGCTGCAGCGATTTATTTAATCCACATTCTCCCTTGTGTCAAGAAGTGCCCATAGGCTCCCAAGGCCATTGTTGTCACTCCCTCTTCTCCCCTGCAGCCACCGCTCACTGATAAGGGAGACTGAAGTGTGGAGTTATAGGACTAGACCAGAGTGGACTGAAAAAAGGTAAGTATACAGATTTTTTAAATTTTTTTTATATAGTTTAGGGAAAATAGGTAGCTAGAGGGGACATTTGTAGGAATAGTTAGTGTTAGGCAGAAATTCCACTAAAGTTCTGCTGTTGTACAGTGCAAGCAGGCAGGTTTTTTTTTTTTTTTAATTGCAGATGCTGGTGAGGGACAGGACCATTTGAAAAAAAGACAAGTATAAAAGCTTCCTTTTAGTTCTTGAATGAAATATGATGTATACAGTACAGCTTTTCTTTCTGATCACTTGCTGTAACTGATACCCTATCAAGAACTGCATTTGTCCTCCGTGGTGTGGAATATGCTTCTATAACATAACTGTCTTCTATGGATCAATAAAAGATGTTGAAGAAGAACTCGCTTACTTTTTATAGCTCTCGCATATTTTCAATGAATGAGCATTGATGATGTTACCTTGAGTTTTATAGCTATGCAGTCATCAGAACAAGGGAAGGAGAAGACCACTTATGACATCTAAATTTTTTACAAACATTTCATATAATTATCCTCAGGGGGTTTTTACAGCAGGAGAAGTGAATTACTGTTGAATTCAGGACTAGCCCCCTATGACATAAACAAACAGTACAAGGGAACTATTTGTCCAGATTTCCTCCTGTGTCCAACGACTCTCTCCACTGCCTGAAAGACAAGCTCTGGCTACTCCTATAACCATCTATAAATGCACCTTTTCCCTTCCCAACTCCATGAAAGAGTCCCATTTTACACCATACAAATCCAGATCTACCATTCTTGGTTCCTCAATAATTGCATATTATAGGGCAGTCTCCCTAACAACTTTATATACTATTGCCTGTATACTGTTATGACAGTTTCATATTCTTCCTGGATCCCAAAGGAATGCATTTTCATATTGATCATCTGCTGAGCATCCCAGCAAAAGCACAAACTAGTCTAGAAGCATAGTAAAACCCAGTGGTCCCTTCAGTTTGGAGTATCATATGGTTCATTGAAGAATGGCTGCATCAATAAAATATTGAAAAGTAAGTACAATGAAAAAAATAAATATATATATATATATACATATATAAGATTCAGTTTAATTAGTCCATCGTGAATATTGTACACCAATAGTTAGGGAAAGTCAGTGAGGTACCTCCCTAAATGTGCCACATCCCTAATAGATAAACCATAAACAAAATTCCCCTTGGGGTGGGACTTTGAAGGTACAAAGTACTAAATAATGTGAATAAAAATTCTACACCAATGAAAATAGTTAAAAAAAAAAATAATTTAGGTGAGGTATTTTTGCACTGTAATTCATAGATCATCTGAAGAGTCATTTCTTCTTCTTTCCCCAGTTCTGGTGATCATGTTATGTCATTTTTGGGAAAAAAACATGCGAGAATGTGGAACTCTCTTCCACAATTGGTGGTAACTGCGGGAGTATGGCTTCTTTTAAAAGACTCCTGGATGTGCATCTCACAGATTACAACATTCAGGGGTATGGAAAATGATCAGGCCACTGACACACACACATGTACAGTTTTAACTGGATGGACTGTAAGATTGCCAGTTTCTTGATAAATACCAGCTGTCACAGCACACCTCCCCCTCTTCTCACCTCCATAAGAGGTGTTCTGTAGTCGAGTAGGTCAGAACTGAGCTGGGCTGAAAACATTGTGAAATTCCAACCTGACAAACTTGGCTAAAAATAAGTATATGCAGCTTTTTTTTTTTTTTTTTTTTTACACAACTCCAGTCTGGTCACATGATCCAGGGTTTTTTTTTGGCCAGCAGGGGCTGCAGAGAAGAGGGAGAACCAACAACAAATGGACCATGGGAGCCGATGGGTAATGTCACTGCTCCAGGTTTTTCCAGTCATTGTTCAGCATTCTCACCTGCAGCTGCCCATGAAGCAATAACAGATCTGATATAGTGTGCCCTAACAGAAAAGGGCAGAGCCTTATCCTTCAGGGTATACCTTCAAAATAGTGGAACAAGATGCATGATTTCTCCTACAAGGCCCTTCAGGAATGCTGAATAATTAATCTGGCTAAAAGAGGCCATAGCTAAGAGGTAGACTTGTACAGCACGTATTTCATCCAGACAGAGAAATCCCTTGAATTTTGTAAAGCAGGACATATAGAGAGGTTAGGACGAAAGTATGGTCAAGGTTAAATTGGAAACCACTTCGGGAAGAAAGGAGGTCACAAAACAGCCTTATTCATGTATAACAGTAGGAAGGGTTCATTACAGGATAAGGCCACTAACTTCAAGACACATCATGCACAGATGATATCAATGAGGTAGGCAACCTTGTGATTAAAGGAAAACTAGGGTAATATCCCTGATAGGTTCAAAAAGGGGGAATTTCAAGAACAGAAAAAAACGGGGGCATTTCAAGAACAGAAAAAAACAAGTTATGGTTTCATGGTATCATTTAGTGTACAGGAAAAACAACCCATGTGACACCCTGTAGAAAAGATTTTGCTAACTTTGAAAGAGAATGGCTAGAGCCAAAATTTCACTTTTGATGGTACTTAAAACTCCATGTACCATGCACATCAAGCCTTCCAGTAGGACTATATGGAAAGTCAACTTACTGGCTTTTCAGAGTATTGGCATGACCTAACCCAATAGGTCCTTATCCCTCAGGATCTGGGCTTTAACAGACATGCCTTTGAACAGAGTATCAGAGAAGCAGCGTGAGGGACCAGTCCCTGGTACAGAGGATCTGGACAATCCTGGAAGGTCCATGAAACTCTGCCAGAAGTCTTGAGTATGTCCAAGTATTACATCTTCCCAAGCCTGGGCCAGTTTGATGAAATGAGGATCACAAGTACGCCTTCCATATTTATCCTGCAACCAAGGAGAAAGCTTTTAGCAGGGACAAATGTATATCAAGTTGAACTTATCCCATGGAGTCACAAGGGTATGCAGTGTGAAGGCCCAAGGGTCCCTGGTCAAGGGAACAAACCTGTCTATTTACACAGGTTCCTTGATTTGTTCTCAGCTTCGGAGGCATATTGTGAGGCAGGGTGTTGTGAACAATAATGCTTTTAGAGGTGGAGGGTTGGTTTTATGTTGGATATGCACTGGGTTTGAAAGTATTTCTACATTTATAGTTTAATAAACATTTTTACTAAAACTGTCCAGTAGCACTAAAAGTGGCATCGCTTTTCACTATTTGCTTTCTGTTTTTATGATGAGCTTGTTGAACCTGGGTCCAGAAAATTCACATCTGGTGGACCTCACCTGCCATAGATGTCTGGGAACTCCTCTAGGTGAAGAGACCATACCTCTGAAAGCAGATGCTGATGACTGACAAAAGTCAGCCTGCCCATTTCTACCCAAGGGAGAATAGGGGGTGCATATTTTTTGTGCCCTTTTGATGGTTGATAGAAGTCACTGCCATGGCAGTGTTGGACTGAATTCTAGTCAGGCGGGCATGTAGTTGAGAGGTCAAGTGTTTTAAAGGATAACCATGGATGTTGAGCAGAATTTAGACGATATCCATCACCAGCCGCATCCCCTGTACCCACATTTCTGTAAGGGACTAGAAATCCACAATGTCATGGCAAGCCTGTTTTTTTTTTTTTTTTCCTTTTAAAAAGGTGAATGGGATGACGCCAGACCTGTAAAAAAACAAAAAGGAACTTTATCTCAACAACTGAAGGTTTGCATGAAGGTGCTTTTGCCTTCTTTTTCTTACCTCTTGAGACTTTAATGTAAATGTCCAAGGAGTCAAGTCAACAAATAGGAGTTGCCCTACAAAAGGCATCCCCACTAGTTTCTTCCTGCACTGTTTTAACTCTCTTTTACATTGGGATCCTTTGAAAGAAAAACAAAAAAAAAAAAAACAGAAACCTCCCTACCAGGGACTTTTAAGTTTTTAATTTTTTTTTTTTTTGAAGCAGGAACTGGCCAGGTCTATTTCTTCAGAAACCTCTGTACAATAGATTATTGTTGAGCAACAGTCTTGGGAAACCTTATACTTTTTTTCCAGGATTAGGCCACTTACAGTCCAAGACAGGCTCTATGAGTGTAGAAGAACATTTTGGCCAGCCAGGCTATTTTAAGGGAACCTAAACTGGTGACCTTTGGTCAGGTCAATGCTTTATGGCAAGATATATGTGCACTGCAGCAAAAAGAACAGAAAAAATCTTGCAAATGGAAGAGAGGCCTGCTAATCAAGTTTCCTCCTGTTCACAGTCCTCTGAGCCTAATGAAGAATCCCTGGTTGACGTCAGGACACCAGAATTCTCCACTAGATTATTTATCGATTTCTGTTCTGATGATGACCCAAAATTGGAGCTTTTCTTTCCCTTTTACACACGGATAGTGGTAAAGGAAACAAATAGAGAAGGCAAATCTCCCTAAGCAGTGGCCTGTGCAAGAGCAAACTTTCACCAAAAATTATTAAAATGGTGTCAAGAGTAGTAACCCACACCATCCAATTGGATGTTAGTTTACTGTAAATAGAGGCAGTAAAATTCCATCTGGCACCAGTGGATTAATGCACTTTGCACATATGTCTTTGCTTTACAAGATTGCTAAACATAAAACGTTACAGCAGTGTTTCTCAACCTTTTTACGTTCGATAAACCCCTGGCAAAAACTGAGATCTCGAGGAACCCCTAAAATAATGTTCACATCTACAGCTCACAGAACACTGGTATGATCAGCAAGTGGTTGATAACAAAAATTATTTTTAGAAATAGCATTAAATAATAGAACAAAATATACCTATTTAATGTGAAACTTGTGCTTTCTTTGTCTGCAGAGATGCTCCATTCTGGGTCCAAGTTTCGGCTAAATGATTACCTAGTGACTGGCTTCAGGGCTTATTAGGGTAAGTGATTGCCAGGAGACATGAGTACAATTACCCAAAATTTAGTATTTTGGCTCACTTTTATGCAAGGATTGTTGTGGATATTAAAGTAGACCTGGAGTAAAATAATTACAAAAAAAATAAATTGTTTTATTTTTTCGTTTGCCACCTGTGTCCAAGTTGAGATAAACAGTGTGTGGGGGGGCTGCAGGGCAGAGTACAGGGGCTCAGGGGGGCACACTACATGAGGGGGGAGCAGGACACATTACACGGAAGCAAGGAACATTACATGGGATAGAGCACCTTGCATGGGACAGACTGTTGGGAACATTGTGGGGGACACAGCGTGGCACACTACAGTACCGGCTTTGTTCTTCTGGCTTCAGAAACTCCTCCAGCTTTCATAACTCCTTCAGTGGCACGTTGCTACCCATCGGCGGGGACTAACATGATACAGTCAACATATGCCAGCCGCTTCCCTGCCCATCTCTGCATGTGTCCATGGAATACTCCTGTCAGATGCCTGCGACTGACAGATCGCTGCAGAACCCCGGTTGAGAAACACTGCATTACAGTATGTCAATGTAAGTCCACAACATAATGTGTACACAGCCAGACCTGTATTGAAATGGACATTTACATATACAGTACATCAAAATACAGTTTGTTTACCACCTTCCATAAATCAGAGCCATTGTAGATTGTTCAAAAGGAATAAACTCACGGTGTTTTGCACCAGTGTTTTATTGGCAAAATCATGAATAATCAACAACCTAAATTACATTGTGATTTTACAACAGGAAAATAAATCAGGTCCTCATTTCACAGACTGCAACATAATGCCCATAATGATTTGCAGAAACATCTCAGCTATAGCTCAGAGCATTTAACAAAGGGTTTCGGCTAAATTATTACCTAGTGACTGGCTTCAGGGCTTATTAGGGTAAGTGATTGCCAGGAGACATGAGTACAATAACCAAAATAGAACAAATTCAGCTAATGGCAATTCCCAGAAGAAAGTAAGGTGATCTATCATTAGATGCTAATTGTTGCTGTACAGTACTGCTCTTTGCATCGTGTTATTAAACAACCCATCCCAATTGTGCATAATCAGGGGACTTTTTGTGTCTTAAAAAAAAAAAAATGTATATATATATTTGGAAACAAGTAAAATTAAAAACAAAATGGTGATCCCTCTTAGCTTCCAAATGTCTAAAACTGTAATCAGAAAATACTTAAATGTGCAAATTACTCAATATGGCCCTAGAAAATGACTCCAGACCTCCTTAACCACTGTGACCATTTCAGGCCTAATCTCCAGTTTTCCCAGGTAAATCATCATACATGAATGAAGCATTGTGCGATTATTTGGGATTGATCCTGACTACATGCAACTGGATGTGTATTTTTAATCATTACAAAATAGTACTTGTGTAGCCTGCTCCATAGGGAACCCATTTATGTATCAATCATTTTCTACAAATAGAGGCAAATTTAAAATGTCGTAAAGGCTCTTTCAGACAGGCAATAATGCTTACTGCCCTCTGCAAAGTGATCGCTTTTTAGAAGATGGCATAGTAGTAGCAGGGAGCTGTCTAGGAGGTGCTACTGCCATCTTCTGATGCCCGATTTTTTTTTTATTTTCTTTTAATTATACATTGTGGGACTATGCCGTAACTGCAGGCCAAGCCCAATAGGAAAGAGGCAGTGCCGCCTGTCAAATTCTACAGCCCGAGTTAAATTGCTGCACCATGTGTACAGCCATATTAGGCTTTAAAGGGGGCGGTAAAGGCAGCATGTTTATCTTATTGCATTGAGATAAAATATATAATATATATATTATAATACTTACCTGAGGTCCCTCTCTCTATCTAGTGATGTCCACGAGTGCCCCAACCATCCGGGACTCCCTCTCGTGATTTGCTGAGACACAGCAGCGGCACCGTTAGCCATTTAGGAGAGAGAGAGGGGTGGGGGTCAAATGGCTGCTCCATGTCTGAATGGACACACGGAGCTGTGGGTCGGCTCGGGTGCCCCCATAGCTAGCTGCTTGCTGTGGGGGCAAACAACGGTAAGGCGGGGCCAGGAGCTCCAGCCAGTGACCTGAGAAGAGGAGGATCCAGGCTGCTCTGTGCAAAACCAACTGTACAGAGGAGGTAATTATAACAGCTTTTTTTTCATAAAATAACAAACATGAGAGATTTTACAATCACGTTAATGTTAGAATTCCAGTGGGTGGCTGTAAAATTGCAGCTCTATTGCCTGTTTTTTATCGCCCCTTGGCCACCAGTGTGAAAGAGCACTAATTGTTTTTGACTGGCAGGAATTGATTCACCAACAGTGAAAGTCACATTCACCTGAAAAATGTTTGGTAAATGTCAGCTCACTGCTTTAGAAATATCCCCCTTGTGATTACATCACTAGAAACTTTAGTAGCAGGATGGAGCTTCAAAAAGTCTCATTTGTAGCTGCAGACCATTCAGGTGGTTACCAGCATTGAACCTTGTATAGCAGGAGATGAAAATCACATCTACATTCCCGGCCTAAAGCGGTTTCAGGTAACAACTTTGCCAGAGACGCACACAAGTAGTAAATCTTTTCAAATGTACTTTGCCAACAAAAAAACAACAAGTTCATTCACATAGCAATTAAAAAAAGAAATAATTATGTGCACATTTCACCAACTCAAAACAGAGTTTAGTTTTAGTATTAATGAAAGCTGCATTCTGAATAATTACTAATTTGTTACTCAGCACGGTACCAACTACAAGTTTCTTTTGTTCAAAAGTAGATTCCCAGCCGGTTGAACAAAGAAAAAAATAAAACTGACAAATCACCGTACCAACACAAACAATGCTGGTACAGCGGTTTCCCCCACTGTGCTACTGTATTGGGACAGGGACCCTCCCACCCTGCCATAATACACTGATCAATCATTGGCTGCAAGCGCTCATCAATCATTGGTTTCCCAGGATGTCTCCTCGACATGTCGGTCATCAGAGCAACTTCCGTCAGACAGGCTGCTGTACACACTAGGGATCGACCAATATCAGTTTTTCGTTGCCGATACCGATATTTTGGCCATCACATATCGGTATCGACTGATATTTTGTACATCCTATGTCAGGGTCCGAGTCTAGTCTTCTCCTCCTCCAACCATTAGGTGGTGATGCTCATGTAAGGGTAAAATGATGTCGCATAGCATAATTCCGTTTACAAATGTTATTGAATATGCCACTCACATATGCACAAATTAAAGATATATGCAATTCCACATGAGCAGATCTGCTGGCAGACCGGTGTCTCTCACCCACTTGCCGTAAGTGATACCACTCCATTCGGCATCCACTCAATACTACTCTGTCTCTCACCCACTCCATCTCCCACCCACCCGATACCGATTCATCTCTCACCCACTTGCCGTAAGTGACACCTGGGTGATACCGCTCCGTCCGGCATATGATCTCAGAGGTCACGTGCATGGTCACGCCCGGCGTGACCACGTGAACTTCGAGATGGTCATCGTATGCCGGACAGAGCAGTATCACCCGGGTGTCACTTACGGCAAGTGGATGAGAGACGGATCGGTATCGGGTGGGTGGGAGATGGAGTGGGTAAGAGACAGAGCAGTATTGAGTGGATGCCGAATAAAGCAGTATCACCCGGGTATCACTTATAGCAAGTGGGTGAGAGATATTGATCTGCTAATGTGGAATTGCCAATATCTTTAATTTGTACATATGTGAGTGGCATTTTCAATAACATTTGTAAACGGAATTATACTATGTGACATAATTTTACCCTTACATGAGCAATATTTGGAATATCGGCCAGTTCTGGGGCCGATACAGATATATCGGCAAAAGTCAATATCGGCCCTCGAAATATCGGCCTTGCCGACAATCGGTCAATCCCTAGTACACACGGACCGAACGTTTGCCGGTTCCAGCTGATTTTTGGGCAGTGTGTACGCAGCTTCAATTTGTTTTATCCTAAAAATAAATAATTTTCAGTTTCTAGTTTTGAACATTAAAGCGTATCTAAATCCAAAAACATAAAATATTGCAGCTGAATTCATTTTCTCTTTTCAGGATTTCCCCCCCCCATTATTTAATCTGGTAATGTTTCATATAACACTTTGTGTCTCTGGATGTCTACACTCACTCCTTCTTTGTAACCATGGAGGCAGCTAAGGATGAGCTTATGAGTGTTCAGTTCCTAGTACAAACCTACCTGAGCGATCCCACCAGGAAGCGGTCACTATATTGGGCCGATAACATGCAGTTGAGGTGCTCCCTGTTCCACAGCTGCATGTATGCAAGGGGTGTATATACATGCAGCTGCGGGTCAGGGAATGCCTTGCCCATATATTAGCCAAGTACAGTGACACCTTCCTAGTAGGATTGCTCAGGTGGCTTCGGACAAGGATTCCAACACCTCTAGCTCATCTCTAGAGATGACCATTTTTATCACCTATGCTGGACTTTAAAGCGTAACTCCACTTTTTTTGTGAAAAAAACATTCCCCTCTGGGTGATCTTTGTACATTGCAGGGATTCTAACAAACTAAAGCCCCGTACACACGCACCGATTGTTGGCCGTAAATTTTCGGCCAACGTCCGATTGTCAGCTTGTTAGTATGATGCTTCCGACAACCGACTGCGACTTTTCGGCCGAACAAAATCTGGTGTGCATGCTATAAAATTTTTGTTGGCCGTCACCAGAACGGCCGATTGTTCGTCAGTCAGTACAGATTTCGGCCGACAAAAGTCAGATGAGCAAGACTGGACATGCTCAGAGAAGAAAAAACACACGAAATGTAGACCAGAACATGACATCACTTCTGCAGTTGGTTGTTGTTGGCCGACAAAATTCGTGTGCAGTCTAGAGCACATTTCAACCAACACAACAACACTGGACAAAAGACGGCCGATCGGTCGGCCAACAATCGGTGCGTGTGTACGAGGCTTTAGTTGCAGATTGCTACCTTTTGTTTTTCTGAAGAAATCCCTGTGCATTTGTCTGTGCCCATGTGCTGGGTGAGCCTAATGGGAGTGGTGTCATAATTATCAACCAACTGCTGCACCTGCAGGGCTCTAATGAGAAAAATTGCAGGGTCTGCGTCCCTATTGAGAGCATCTCACCAAAAATTATATTTTTGTTGCAGGGGATGCCTGATAGGCAGGAAATTATGTTTCCAGGTGGTATTCTGTACAGTCTGTGTACAGAGCTCCTCCAGGTGGCCATATTGCATTTTTGAGATTACAGCAGTGGCAGGTTGAAAAGGAAAGAATTTTTAATAACCCTCAATTACAATAGAACTTGTTTTTTCATTATTGGCAATTTTTTTCTCATAAAAGTGGAGTTACCCTTTAAAAAGGTCTACCTCTCTTCATCTCCATTACATGTGTGATGGGGAGATTAGTAGTTTACAGAAGAACTAACAATGTTTTTGTTTCCAGTTAACCTCCTCGGAATTGACCATGACACTGCATTTCTGGCAAGATCAAAACCCTTTCTGTATGGCAGACAATGTTATCCTGAAAAATGAAAACTAATACATTTAAGGACTGTGAAGCTGCAATATTTAACATCTTTGTTCATGAATTTTAGTTATCCATCAACCTTTGGTTTTGAATATAACGGAAAGTGGAATATTGAGCTCAGTTTTTCATCCCCAGTGTTTTTATTAAAAAAAACACTTCGCTATGAGAATTAAAACCTATTGATAAAGGCACTTGCAGGTTCAGTAGTGATGAATATAGACACCTAAACTCTGATGCCTGAATATAACCCTATGCTAGAAAATATAAATACAACCCCTAAATAATATTTTTGAGTAGGTAATATACAATGGTAACCCTTTTTGTACGTCATGGAAAAAAAAAACGAGTCTAAAGGGTATTTCCAATGCTGGTAATTTTGTTTGACACCATTGTTCTTTATGACAAGGTAGCCCCTGCATCCCTATCCAATAGGGCAGCACAGAACATTTATTTATAGCAGCCAGACAGATTTTAGATCAGCATAGGATGAATTCTAATTGATTGCTATGAAGTTACTGCACATTTTGTTAATTGATCTCAGGCTAACTAACGTGAACTTCAAGTTAGCAAACAGAATAATAAAGAAAACCGGTTATGAAACATACACTATACTGTCAAAAGTATTGGGACACCTGCCTTTACACGCACATGAACTTTAATGGCATCCCAGTCTTTGTCCATAGGGTTCAATATTGTGTTGGCCCACCCTTTGCAGCTATAACAGCTTCAACTCCTCTGGGAAGGCTGTCCACAAGGTTTAGGAGTGTTTTTATGGGAATGTTTGACCATTCTGCCAGAAGAGCATTTGTGAGGTCAGGCACTAATACTGGACGAGAAGGCCTGGCTCACAGCCTCCACTCTAATTTATCCCAAATGTGTTCTATCGGGTTGAGGTCAGGACTATGTGCAGGTCAGTCATGTTCCTCCACCCCAAAATTACTCATCCATGTCTTTATGGACCTTGCTTTGTGCTCTGGTAAGCAGTCATGTTGGAACAAGAAGGGGCCATCCCCAAACTGTTCCCACAAAGTTGGGAGCATGAAATTGTTCAAAATGTCTTGGTATGCTGATGTCTTAAGAGTTCCCTCTCAAGACACCAGCATACCAAGACATTTTGAACAATTTCATGCTCCCAACTTTGTGGGAACAGTTTGGGGATGGCCCCTTCTTGTTCCAACATGACTGCACACCAGTACATAAAGCAAGGTCCATAAAGACATGGATGAGTGATTTTGGGGTGGAGGAACAGAGTCCTCACCTGAACCTGATAGAACACCTTTGGGGTAAATTAGAGTGGAGGCTGCAAGCCAGGCCTTCTTGTTCACATCAGTGCCCGACCTCACGAATGCGCTTCTGGAAGAATGGTCAAACATTCCTATAGACACACTCCTAAACCTTGTGGTTTAGGCTGCAAAATGTAATCCATTTTGCAATAAGGCTGCAACATAACAAGATGTGGAAAAAGTGAATACGTTCCGGATGCACTGTAGATGACACACTTCAATGGCTGAATTTGAGCGGCGTTTCAGGTCAGCAACCAGCTCACCAGCAACAATCGCTCTGCAAACTCCTAAAAGAGTAATATTTAACAGGGCACACCAAGCCAGTACTCTAGAGCACTCGTTTAATTTCTGGCAGCGATAAATCGCAGATGACCCTAGCGCTGGTAATAACTGGCATTAGCGATTTAGCTTAGTGCCAAAGTAGGGGGACCAGGTTAATTTACGCTTAAAAATCAACAAACATTTAAAAAGTATTCCTCCATTCATATTAAGGCTGGCTTTACACCTATGCAGTGCGGTAGCATGTGTTTTATCACAGCGCATAGCACTTTATGTGTTACAATGTCATTCACTTAAGTGTACCACTGCATTGCACAGTAACGATCAGTGCACATACGCTGCATGTGTTAAAAAGAAAAATGGTGCAGGGACATTTTCTCATCCATTGAGAGGCTTTGGCAGTTGGTTCCAAAAGAAACACATAATGCACAAAAGACTGCAACTATAGGCAGACAAATAATAGTGCCTGCAAGTATTTTATCCTACTTTCTGGTGGTCCCTAGGCACCCCAATGGTTGAACTCTAATTTGACAATAACTCCTGAAGTTGTGCTTTATTCCCTTCTGCCTACCGTATTCACTTCTGGTCAGTGAAGTGGTCTGATGAGACAGTAGTGATGTGCTGGAGGAGAGCCCAGAAGTCCCTTATGGGGTCCCAGGAAGCTCTCCAAAGTAGGTAAACAAAACCTGCGTTTTATCAATCTGCCTTAGGTGTAATAGGTGTATAATTTTAAAATTACATCTTTCAATTTAAATGAGAATCCCAATTATCCTATTTATATTAGTAAAGTATAGTATTATAACTGTTAAGGAGAAGTTGTGAAGGGGTGACCTAATACAAGTACAGTATTTTACACTTTCCAGTTCCTTTGATTGTTTTTTCGTAGCCATTTGGTTCAGATATAATCTTTGTATAAAAGGGCACACAATCGCCACCCCATAAGGAGTGTGCTGGTGTTCTAAAAATTGCAAAGATAAAAAATACTATCCACAGAAAGTGTAATACCTTTTGCATCAGATACATTTATGTTACAAAAAGGAAAAAATATATATAGAAAAAGGGAATACAATCTATTAGTAAGAATGCTATTCCTAAATTGAGCAATACCCACAAATTCTAGCCTACTCAAAAGCTATCATAGCAGTTGAAAAGCAAAGGGCAAGTAAATCTAAAATGCCATTTAATTTATATCAAAGAGAAAATAAATTGACCTCATTAAGAAAGAGACTAAAAAGAAGCCTGCTGAACAGCATATATGGTCCCCACTCCTACCTTTACTGATGGAACCCCCAGAATTCCCATGAAAATTTGAAGTTACTGAAGAAGTCAAAACTTGCACTCATCTAGGCAAGCACCGGGGAGGGAGGGAGGGAGGGAGGGAGGAAGGAAGGGAGGGAGGGAGGGAGGGAGGGAAGGAAGGGAGGAAGGAAGGGAGGGAGGAAGGGAGGGAGGAAGGGAGGGAGGGAGGGAGGAAGGGAGGGAGGGAGGGAGAGAGGGAGGGAGGGAGGGAGAGAGGGAGGGAGGGAGGGAGGGAGGGAAGCATACTCATGTGCACCATAGTTCTAGTAGTAGGTAGATGTAAAAACTGGCACCTTCTAGTGACAATATTTTACATATTGCTTTCCATGTTCAGCCACCCTTCTCAGGTACACTGTCCTAGAGAGACCCTGGTCAGTGTTTTTCTGCCCAAAATGACGAACACATAAGTAAATTGATTTAAGGCTCTGCAGCATTTAGGTGCAGATATCTCTAGTTTTATAAAGATACCAAAACCTTTGAGAAGACATTGTGAAAACTATTGGCTTTTTTTTTTTTTTTTACACAGGCATTGTTAGGTTTACTCATTCTTTAAAGAGCAGATATATCCATAAAGGGTTCCTTTATTTTGACCAGGGGTAAGGTTTTGTCCCAACCAGATGAGTATTGCTGTCTGGTACCCCAATGGAGAGACCTCTCATAGCTGTGCAAAAGACTTTGTTTGCCATAGAATCCACTAAGAAGACACCGTATTACTTGCCATCTGGTCTATTCCTCATAGTAAGATGTGGATCATTTTTAGACCAATAACAATGGTAGCTCAACTGAAAATCTGTGCTCAGACGGCAGTGAATATGCCAGAGGCATGGAGTCATCTCCTCCTCCAGTGAGCTCCCAGGAACCAGTACAAACCCTATGGGGAACTGTCCCCACCATTTCCACAGTTGAAGTCACTAACTCTGCAGTTACATAAAAAAAGTGTGTTTGCTCCGTTCTGACACAGATACTTTTCCAGCAAGGCCGAAATTCTATATGGCCCCTTAATACATATATTACAGTCATAATCATCAATGTGAGACAAAAATATATTCTGCTGCTTTCTTACACTCACAGTTGTATCTACTACATACCCCAAGGTCTCCCTTCCAATTGAAAAACCATCAACAAAAGCTATCCAGTTTGCAGACAACTAGCTGGACACCATTTGCAGTATTACAAACTATAGATATTGGCTAGTCAGTCTAATTATATCATTAATTTGAATCTTCTTCTTTCCACTTAAAATTCATTTATTAAAATAACGGATTTCTGCATGGAGTACAGCTGAAACCAGTCTGTATAGTAACTATTGTCAGTCTGCACATCTGCCTGTTCATCAGGAAATTTGGTCCTGGTCTCGTCGTGGCACAGTTAGCTGCTCATAGGTGGGGAGGGTGTTACTGGACAGGTTGTTTCCATTATTTAAGGAATTACTTCTGTGAGGCGATCGGTTTATTGGTTGACCTCCCGGTTGACCCGTAACGAGATGGTGAAGCATGTCAGTTATGAGATTCAGTTTAAGGTCCATCTGGGTTACCTAAAGAGGAAAAAAAGAACACTGGAATCTTACAAGATATGAGACAAGGCGATCACACCTACTTCCTGCTTAAAAGAGATCGGAACATATTTTTTTTCTTTCAGCTGTGATGCAGTAACCTTGTCAAAGTTATGACAACGTGATACTTATATTGTTTTTTGGGGATACACATGGAGTTCTTTTTAAATCTTTTAAAGAAAAAAAAATAAAAACATTTTTTTTTTTTTACAATCTGAGAAGTGTTGCTGTTGATGCAAAGTATAAAATATATTCTGCAATTTGTCCCATTTATCAGGACATGTAAAGGGATATTAAATCCTCAGTTTTTAAGCACTTTAAGCAGCTGATTTATGCACTTACTGAGTATACAGCTTCTCCATTATTTTAATCCTGGTCTATGTTCTAGTTTAAGCTGCTGCCATGACCACTGCCCCTGGTTTCCATTTTCAGGATAGCTACTTTTCTTGCAGTGTCCTATGGAGCCACCCTTGCATGCAGGGGCTAGAGCTGTGTCTCCCTACACTTTGTACATCAATGGGAACACACAGTCCCATAGCCTAGGATGGCAAGGCATTTCCTGCTCCTCCCCTTCGTTCTCCAAACTTAAAGTGATTGTAAAATCTAGTTTCTTTTCCTAAAAATATAGTACACCTGTTATACTTACCTCCTCTGTTCCAGTGGTTTTGCACAGAGCAGCCAAAACCTCCTCTTCTCGGGTACCTCTTCGGCTCTCCTGGCCCCTCCCTTCTGTTCAGTGCCCCCACAGCAAGCAGCTTGCTATGGGGGCACCCAAGCCAAGTCACAGCTCCCCATGTCCATTCAGACACGAAGCCCCAACCCAGGCCCCTCCCCCTCCTGATTGGCTATCTGACTGATTGACAGCAGCAGCCAATGGCATCACTGTTGTGTCTTAGCCAACCAGGAGTGAGAATCTCGGATGGCTGAGACACTCGTGGACATCGCTAAGGCTCAGGTAAGAGTTAGCGGGGCAGATGCACACAAGTGTTTATTTCTATCTTAATGCATAGAATGCATTATGATAAAAAAACGTCTGCCTTTACATCTTCTTTAAGCCTAGTACACATGGACCGAGTGTTGGGCAACGTTGACCGGTTCAATAAAAAAATAATGGCTGACATTCGGCCTGTGTGTATGTCAGCCAGTCTGACAGAAGTCAGCCGTTCGGCCGTCTTCTGTCTTCCGTCAGACGTGCATGCTGGAAAACCTGGAAAACCAGCAGCTGACTGGCTCCCTGATCAGCACTCTCAGCCAATGGCTGAGAGCGCTGACTGGAGTGTTCTGGCGGGGGACTATCCTCTTGTCAGAACACAATAGTTTAGCAGGGGAGATCGCTGTACTATTGTCGGATTGTTAGTACAGCGGCTCCAACCAGAGCTGTCAGTTTTTTCATTCAACCCGCTGGGTATAGTAGGCTTAAGAGACTACACTGTCCACTGTGAACTCTTTCCTGTAATCAGACGTTCAGGGAAGCAGCATTGAGAGCAGAAACAAGCAACATTGAAAGTTATAAACTAAAAGTGTTGAGATAAGAATTTTAACAAATTGTTAAGCGGGAAAGTCTATTTTTTGTTTTAGAGCCCATTCACACTAGCGCCGACTTGTCAGCCTGACCGCTACAGGACCTGTTCTAATAGGATCCGACTTAGAAAAAGGGTCCTGTACTATTTCGGGGCGACCTCGGAGCGACTTGCATAGACTTCCATTATATGAAATTACCCCAAAAAAAAAATTTAATAATCAAAATTTAACATTTTAGGCCAATTTGTTTTCTGCTACATATGTTTGGAAAAAAAAAATCGCAATAAGCGTATTTTGATTGGTTTGCACAAAAGTTATTGCGTTTATTAAGGGAAAGATTTTTGTCATTTTGGTGTTTTTTTTTTTAGCGAGTAATGGCGGCGATCTGCGATTTTTTTTGCGGGACTACGACATTGCGGCGGACAGATCGGACCCTTGACTGACATTTTTGACACTTTTGGAGGTACCAGTGACATTACTACTGTAATCAGTGCTATACATATGCACTGTTACTGTAAAAACGACACTGGCAGGGAAGGGGTTAACTTTATTAGTGATCAAGGGGTTAAGTGTGTCCTTAGGGGCGCGCTTCTTACTGTAAAGGGGTGTGGCTAGTGATGTAACCACAGAGACATACGATCCTACATAGCAGGATCGTATGATCTCTGCAGTTAGATCAGGGAGAATGACAGGCGGCTTTGTTTACATCAGCCGCCTGCCTTTCTCCCTCTCCACGGGGAGATCGCGAGTGACCCGATGTCCGCCGCCCTAGAGGCTCACAGGCTAGTGACGTAGTCCTACGTCACTCTGCCTGTACGGGGCTGACCGCCGCAGTAAATGTACTTGCGGCGGTCGGCAAGTGGTTAAAACACGCAAACACTTACTTGACACCACTCTCGATCCAGCGCTGTCCCTGCTCTCTTCCTGCATTCATAGGCTTTACTGGATTTGTCAGTAAAATCCAGTGAGAAGAGAAAACGGGCAGAGCTAAACCACACTGTGTGTATACGGATGCACACAGCACAGCTCGGGAGTGCACCCGCACAGGTGCCCCCATAGTAAGCGGCTTTCTATATAGGGACACCACTCAGAGAAGAGGAGGAGTCATAACCCGTCAGCAGGAGATTCCAGAAGAGGAGGTTCGGGGCCTCTCTGTGCAATAATATTGCACAGAGCAGGTAAGTATATCATGTTTTTAAAAAAAAATAAAATGTTTGCCTTACAAAGGATTGAGACAATAACAGCAACAACAATGGCCTATTACTAAAGAGCAAGCTTTATTCTAGTAATATAAACTACACTGCCATACAACCTCGAATTTGGCAAATCCTCAATTAGGCTTTCTTTTTTTTTTACCTTATCTTCTACACGGTTTAATCTTGATCCAATAGTATTATTACCACGATCTTTCACTTTATCTGGAAAGAAAAAAGATAAAAACGGATTTAAGTAAAATAACTTCATTTTAATTACAAGTGTTTTCCAAAAAAATGGATTTTTGTAAAATCTTACCGTAAAATCCTTTTCTCTTAGCTCATTGACAGACGTAGTCCTCGGTGATACAGCACCTTCGGGTTATGTTGCCTCCACAGGAGCAGGACTAGACAGGAAATAAAAATGCTCTGGCCACACCCCAGGGGCAGTCCCCGAGGGTATATCCTCTCTCTCTCCGCCACAGCAAATCAGTTATGTCACAAAAGCAGTGCTTAGAGAATTTAACCCAACCCAACTCAAAAACAGAGGGGCGGGGACTACGTCTGTCAATGAGCTAAGAGAAAAGGATTTTACGGTAAGATTTTACAAAAATCCATTTTTCTCTATCGCTCATTGACAGACGTAGTCCTCGGTGATACAGCACCTTCGGGAAGTCCCAGAGCAGTATCACAAATGAGGGGTGGGAAAATGGAAATCAAATCCCAATCTAGAAGGCCCAACCGGTGCCAACTAGAAGTTTACAATGCTCATCCTTAATGATGAGACTCAACAAAAAAGAGAAATTTTTTTTTTTTTTTCAAACAGAAAAAAACCCTCGAGGTAGACCACCGGTCTCCTCAAATTGCGGCCTGCAAAACCTTGCGGCCAAATGAGGCATCCGCCGATGCCATCACATCAATTTTATAGAATTTTGTAAAGGTATGTACCGACGACCAGGTGGCCGCCTTACATACCTGGACCACTGACGCCTGATGGCGAAAGGCCCAGGAAGTACTGAGCGCTCGAGTGGAGGGCGCCCTAATAGGGAACGGAGGACTCTGACCCTTAATAGAATAAGCCTGTACCACCGTCTGTCTAATCCATCTGGCCATAGTCGCGGCAGATGCAGGCAACCCCTTTCTGGGGCCATCCGTGATCACAAAAAGTGAATCCGTCTTACGGAATGATTCCGTAGCTTTCAGGTATACCCTGATTGCCCGAACCACATCCAAGGAATGCAACGCATGTTCCCGATGATGATTGGGCTGAGGACACAAGGAAGGTAGTACAATATCTTCATTCAGATGAAAATCTGAAACCACCTTAGGAAGAAAGGATGGCTTAGGATGAAGTACTACCTTATCCCTATGAATCACTAGGTATGGGGACTGGCATGATAATGCAGCCAGTTCTGACACCCTGCGAGCAGAAGTGATAGCCACCAAGAAGGCCACCTTCTGGGATAAAGTAAGCAAGGGAATCTCCCTGATGTTTTCAAAGGGAGGTTTCTGTAGAACCGACAAAACTAAATTAAGATCCCAGGGCGGTAAGGGCGCGCGGACTGGTGGAGCCAGGTGCCGCACCCCCTGGATGAAATTCCGCACCAAGGACTTGGTAGCTAAAGGTTTCTGAAAGAAGATTGCTAATGCTGAAACTTGACCCTTGATGGTGCTCAAGGCTAGTTTCTGCTCAACCCCTTTTTGCAAAAAAGCCAATATTCGAGTCACCGAATAGGTACGTGGAGGAAATCCTAAAGATTCGCACCACGCAATATAAGTCTTCCATGTGTGATAATAGACCTTGCTGGAAGTCGCTTTCCTTGCTTTATTAAGGGTAGGAATGACTGAAGCTGACAACCCTCTGTCCTTCAGTACTTGGGTCTCAATGGCCAGGCCATTAAAACCAGCGACTGTAAAGCACGATGGTAAATTGGTCCTTGAGACCACAGACATTCCCTGAGACGAAGTTCCCACGGAACGTCTGCGACTAGCATGTCCAAGTCGGCCAGGCCGGCTTGACGAGGCCAGCCTAGAATTTCTAGGGCCACTGGCGCTGACTGGATCTGAACCAGGCGTCCCTAGAGCTATCTGGCCCCGACCATCCGAGAAAGTCTGGTCGTTTTCTGTTCCCACACATTTATCAGATACCTGATTCCTATCAGGAAGGGTGATCTTTTCTGGTTGAACCTCAGGGACCGAAGTCACCCGGCTAGAGGCTTCTTGGTCTGTCTGGTCAACCAGATCCGATTCCTGTGGGGAATAGAGACTAATCTTAGTAAAGGAAAAGATCTATTCAGGGAACGGTGACTACCGCTCCCTGTAGTACTTAAATGTTGGAAGGGAAGAATCGCACCGGTAGTAGTAGTCGATGCTCGATCTAATGTCCTGAATACCGGTGAAAACGTCCCCCCACCCTCAACCCGGGTGGGGGCGCACCTTCAGGCTGTGTAATCCTTTGCTTCGGGTTTGGCTGAGTCGGTCCTCTGTTTGTCCGACCAGCCTTTCTTGAACCCTCCTGGAGGAGTCTTGCCTTTCCCGCTTGTTCCAGCCGGGCGTACGAACCCTTTATGGGCGGTAAAGAAAGGTCCTCGCTTGTTGCGAGGTCCCTTAGCTTTAGCAGCCTGTGGCAAGAAAGTGCTCTTACCCCCAGTGGCATCCTTAATAATTTCATCTAGGGTGGCCCCAAATAGACGATTCCCCTGAAAGGGGAGATTCGTCAAGGTCTTTTTGGAACCTAGGTCAGCTGACCAGCATTTTAACCACAGCACACGTCTGAGGATTACCGCTGACATAGATGCATGCCCTAATAGGGGAGTAGTGTCCAAGGCTGCGTCAGAGATAAACTGTAGCCCTTGTATAATCTGTTCCATCAAATCAGATGTTTCCTGGGGAATATCTTTTCCCCTAAGGTCTTGGCGTACCAATCTCGCCCATTCCGTAAGTGTCTGGGAAACTAGACCAATAACAATTACTGGTCTAAATGCTGACCCTATCAGAGAGAAGATAGTGCGGGACTCTGCTTCCATCTTCCGATCTACCGGATCCTTGAAGGACGAAGTGTCCTCCACTGGGATAACCGTGGCTTTATTCAGCCTGGAAATAGGTGGATCCACCACTGATGGTACCGTCCATTTCTTAATGAAGGATGAAGGATTCCTCAAATGGATAGCGTCTAGCAATACGCTTGGAAAATCGTAAAGGTACGCTTAGAATGCTCCCATTCTCCTTTAATTTTATTACCAAAACACTTGGGTACAGGAAAAACCTTCACCGTTTTGATGGGCTTGTTAGTACCAAAGGGAATCTCTGTTTCAGTTGCCTCTGCCGGTAAAACCTCAAGTCTTAAGGTTTCCCGCACTGCCACAACTAGTGCGTCCACCAATGCTTCTTCCTGAATTATAGCGGGAGAAGGAACGTCCTCCTCACTGTCTGAGGGAGCTTTACCTGAGGTAACAGCCCTTGCAGAGGGACCTGCAACTGCAGTGACCATCTCTGAATCTGAGTCAGAGGTGTCAGATAATATAGGGGTAGGCGGGGGTCGCTTCCTTGACCCCCGTCCCTGACAGGCTGCCTCCACCCGAGCCACCAAAGACTCCAAAACTGCTGTAAATGCATCCATACTCTGTGCACCGGCGGGTCCCGTGGTCCCCTCGAGGGAAACAGGTGGGGGAATTTGTGTGGCAGGGTCCATGATTATTCCAGTAACTTCCCGGATAATACAATTCAATTAAATAAAAAAACTTTTTTTTTTTTTTTTTTTTCAGACCCCCAGCGCCACAAAAGCCCCTTAGTGTTACCTGCTAGGGATCCCTATCGATCGAGAGAGAGAGAGAGAGATAGACCCCCAGGCTCACCACTTGATGCTCAGAGTTTAACTGCAACAGGTTACAGCGCTGTCTACACAAACAGGAAGTCTTTTGGCTGGCTGCCCAGGAAGAAAGGAGGCGGCTCCGCCCCTCTGCACGCCTTCCGGCGCCTCCCCTAGCTCCACGAGGTGTTTGGATCACCTCAAACATGGCCGCCCCCATGCTGGAGACACGAGGCTACGCCAAAATGGCGGCTCGTGCGATCCAGCAAAAAAAATGGCGGCGGCCTGTACCGAATAGCGGTGTGCTGCAGAGCACACAACACCTTCTCTGCATGGGGATTTGGCGTGGTTGGCGGTACCGGCCCTAGCGGACCGCATGGCCGTTCGGAAGGCCTGCTATTGCTGGAGATTTGACTAGGAAGGCAGTCTACATGTCCGTGGCTTCTGACTGGTAGGTACTTTATTATTATCACAGTAAGATTTCCAGACTGCCACTGATTACAATCTTTTTAACATGTATACAATTAGATTGTTAGCTCCCAAACCAAGCCTCCTGGCTTTTTGCACATAAAATCACACAAAGTAGGGGGATCTGTGCCATGTTATAGGATAGAGGGGGACTATCTTACCATACAGAGAGGGGCCCGCGTTCACCACAAGACCCGTCCGGGGAAAAGGGGGAACATACTACTCACCATACCGGAACCAGGCGGGCACCAACTCCTGACAGTACCCCTCTCCACCGGGGCGGGAGGGCTGTCGACCAATACGGACGCCGTGACTCATGGTCCTTGGCGTTTCAGCGAGACGTTTAACTCGCGGGGTCAGTCCCCCAGTGGGACTATGTCGCGGCCGACCCAGCGCGGAGCTATGGCCTGCACGCGCTCGTAGGCTGAACTGGGGTGACCACCGGATCTCAACATCCAGCCCGTCGCCCAGTTCAGCTTTCTTGCTTGAAGATCCCACAGGAACACTGGAGAAAAAAGCTGTCTAAAAAATCTTTTTAAGAAAAAAATCTTGCCAGGACCGAAGATCCCAGCAAGGTATCTAGGTCCTTACTCCTGACTAGACAGAAAAAAACTGATTTGCTGTGGCGGAGAGAGAGAGGATATACCCTCGGGGACTGCCCCTGGGGTGTGGCCAGAGCATTTTTATTTCCGGTCTAGTCCTGCTCCTGTGGAGGCAACATAACCCGAAGGTGCTGTATCACCGAGGACTACGTCTGTCAATGAGCGATAGAGAAATGAATGTTAAAGATTCCACTTTCATATCAAGCTATGTGTGTCCGAATGAACTACAAGCCCCAACATCCTTAGCAGCAGTTGGCTTGTAGTTCATTGAGTCAGGGAGTATTGGCATACCGGTACGGGATGTAGGGGTAAGCCGATACAACGACCGTGTGCAGGAGACCTACATGGCATCAGCGATCTGCTGATTGCTGGTGCAATGCTTTCCAGGCTTCTGCAACAAATAATAATAAATGCAATTTTTTTTTACCTGCAAAAAAAAAAAAAATTGTTTTTTACTTTTTTTTTTTTTAAGAGAACCTATCCTTTAAGGTAAAGTAATAAATGTTTTCATTTTAATGGTGGGTGGGGATGGACAAAACAGGGCTCTCTTTTGGGGATCAAGTCTTGAAAAATTATTATTATTTAAAAAAAAACTTTTGATCAGATTGTTACACAAAATGTGTTAGTTCATATAAAATATATATATACGTTATTCTAGAATTTGTCCCTTTTATAATGTTGCTTAAATTACGATTCTGGTACAATGCATCACAAAGTTATTTACAAATGAAATAAAGGTATTTTTCCCCAATTCTGCACACTTCAATTCAGTGATACTAAAAAAATGAAGTTATAAAAAGTTTGAATAGGTAAACCAATTAGAAAATAGAGGGTTAAATAGGAACACATTTGAACTTTTTACTTGTAAGGTTGCTTTATCTGAAATACTATGCAGGTAAAAAGTCATTCCTTTGTTTATGAGTGAAACCGAGTGAATAGAATGTAATATTATAAAAATGTTGTTACATTGCATTTTTCAGTTAGAGCCGGTCCACACTAGCGTGACTTGTCAGCCTGACAAGTCGCGCTCTCTCGCGGTCCATTGACCGCTACAGGACCCGTTCTAATAGGAGCGACACAAGTCGCTCCGACTTAGAAAAAGGGTCCTGTACTACTTTGGGGCGACCTGGAGCGACTTGCATAGACTTCCATTATGTGAAGTCCATGCAAGTCGCTCCGAAGTCGTGGTGCATGGTAATGCACAAGTCGCCCCCGAAGTAGTACAGAGTCGCGTCGCCCCAGTGTGAACCGACTCTTAAAGTGTCCTTTCAGCCAAAGCACACGTATTCTTTTTTGCCTTGATCTAAACGATCCCACCCTCCCCTTTCACAGAAAAATACTTACCGAGATCTAGGGCTATACTGTGTAGGCGCAGCCAAGACGGGAGCCTGTCACCGCCGTATATAAAACAATGGGGGCCACAGGCATCAGATCTCTGTATAGGGGGGTTTGATCTTTAGGTCGGGACAAAAAAAAAAAAAGCAGGACATCACTGTCGGCTCCCACAGCCATGATGGGGGCATCTGGGGTTCGAAGACCAGCAAAGAACCGGCCTAGGTGAGGAAAGCGTTGCACTCCTGGACTGGAGTGTGCCTATTTCTGTTTTGTTTTTTTAAAGACTTTTTTTTATCAGAAAAAAAGGATCAAAAAAACAAAAAAAAATTATGTACATTTGAAACAGGGCATATTGACAATTAGACATTCACGGGCCGTCCAAAAGGCCAGCACCTCAAAAAACAGAGGATCCCATCTGGGGCCTCATACTTACCTCATCACCCTATTCCTGAGAGTCTGATAATCTTTGTTTTAAAATAAAATAAAATAAAAAAGGATGATACCATAACTACCCCACTCCCCCTTGAGACACCCCATTATCCTGTATGAACAAGGAGGTAACAGGCATCGTACCCATTTTCTAAACGTCAGCAGGTACAGTATTTGTAGCAGCTGATTTTTTATTTTTTATTTTTTTATTTTAAAGGACCGTAGTTCCCCTTTAGCATTTTTTTTTTTTTTTTTTTTTATAACAGTGTCTACATTTTATCACTTTGACAAGACTGCAACTTTACATTTCGCACTTCAATACACTGGAAAAACATAACAGCAGAAAGAGACGTGAAGTGAAGCAAAATAAAAGGTAATTATTCCAACAACCTCCAATAGGCCCCTGTGTTCCCTCCAATTCTAGATGGGGCATAGCAGACATGAACTTGCCTACCATGAAGTCATATGAGGGTGTAATAAAAGAGGCACTTGTTACTGCACAATAAAGATTTTCCATTTTGGATATACTTGTGGCCATTCATTTCTTAAGGCTACATTCACACCTGAGCTTAGCATTTTTACAGCGATTTTACCGCGATTTTTACCGCGATTTACAGGCGTTTTTTGCGCAGGCGTTTTTGGATTGAATAGAGACCAATGGAAAATGCCTGTAATCTGCCCAAAAAGAAGCTCATGTACTTTTTTGAGAATTGGGCGTTTTGCTCACAGCGTCAAAACGCTCAGATGTGAACAGGGGCCATTGAAATGAATAGGATTTGTCTTGTTGGGCGTTTTGAGAGCTGATCCTAGAGCAGAAAAACTCCCCAAAAACGCCTACATGTGAACGGAGCCTAAAAGAAAGTAAAAGCTTCACCATGAATGTGCCACATCCCAAGGTTGTATTTCAATAGGAAAAGATTACCTGACCCAGAGAGAAAGAGTGAAGGTTTCCCCAAGGACTGGTCAAGCCTATAAAAAAGGAATATATGCAAATAAGAGATACGGATAACTTACAACACATTGTTACTTAATGATGTGTTTCTAACAGTATTTTACAAATAGACAAGCGAGGCGAAGGTGGTCAGTATGCGTTTTGGAGAACAAAAATGTAATATATTGCAGATTAGCAGTTTTTAGATTTGGTAGCTGTACTTGTTTTCTTTCTATAGTATTTTTACCTTTATTTAACTGGTGACCCTACTAGTAACAATTCTTTCCTAGGGTGACAGTGTCCATTCACTATATTGTATCTTTGGAAGAGCAATGTTCTCCTAGGACAGGAAATGTGTTAGGGCTACAGAAGAAGTCTCCCTCTTCTGATCTCCATTGAAAGAGGGAGTTCTTTAGTCCACAGAGAAAACAATGCAGACTAATATTGAGTTTTCAGTGCAATGTTGTCAGTTTACTACAGGAAGTTAAAGTGTCATTAACCCTATATCTTTCAGAACTGTCAGTACATGCTGTTTATACTCCATCACTATGGGATTCGTTTTCTGTATTCTACAAAAAAACTGGTTGATCGTGCTGTTCACCGTCTCTCCCTCTGTGTCTATGTCCCTCCTACAGCCTGAGATTGTGTAGACCAGCCATTGCCAGATCTACTGAGCAACCATAAATAAACTGGCGCAACAGAAATCAAAAGTAAACCTTAATGGCCTCCTATAGATCATATGGAGAAATAAAAAACGGACCTGGATGAAGTACTGGAAAGTCCATACAGTCCATGAAGTGGGATCGGTCTGTGCACTATTGAAGGCAGCTTTAGCTCAAGTGTAGAAGCAAACTTGCAGGATACTGGAAAGAAAGAAAAAGTGCCACTGGCGCTTTTTCTTTCTTTCCAGATCTACTGAGCATGCTCCAGTTTCAGCTCCCTTCTAAGCGGTTCATTTCCTTCTTTTTCTTATCTGTGCGACCCACGTGACTACAGAGTCACACATGTGGGCATATACACTCCAGATAAATGATAGCCCACTCCCTCCCTCTTCCATGCCCACTAAACAGCTAAACACAATGGGAGCATGAGATTTCATGTTGATTTAGGTAGGCTTCACCTTTTTGTAATTCTAGGCACATACAAACAATAGACACAGGCTGTGATTGACAGAACCTCCCACTAGATAGCCCACTTGTTTTTGCACAAAAAGAAGATAGATTTGAGTGACAATTTAAACCATTTCATATTACATTATGTATATATTGTATTTTTTTTTTATTTTGAACATTGGTTTCTGAACACATAATAAGAATCTGTAAATCATCACTGAAACTATTTTGATGCAGTAAGCCTGGTCAATGCTTAGCCAATGGTCCTAATGCAAAGCAGTTTAGAGCACCCGAGGCCCAAAACCGGCCTTGCAAATCTGAAAAGCAGATGTGCCTGATGCTGAAAAGTTCATGATGCACTAACCTATCCAGTAGAGTGCAACCCTATCCCTTAAACTAGTGGTTTCCAACCGCAGTCCCTAAATATTCCCAACTGGCCATGTTTTGGGAATTTCCCATGGATAAAATTGACATTATTAGACAGATTTGCTCTCATCAACATGTCATATGTTGGCAGCAGCAGGAGATTTTACACACACTATCAGCTGCTGTAGCAGTGCATATAAATCTGACAAGCCAACTGTTGGCTGGTCAGGTACAAGTGATCAGGTCACACACACTATTAAAAGAAAGGAACTGTTTTAAGGAACACTTTTTAATCAGTGTATAGCATCAAGTCAATTAAACTCCTGGGATATTGATCTGGTCAGTTAAGTAGCAGAGGGGTTGTTAATCAGTTTTAACTGCTTGGGTGTAAATGAAATTAACAGGTGCAGTAAATGGGCAACAAATGAGATGACCACCAAAACCAGAATGGTTTGACAGGTAGAGGCCACTGACATTTTTTTTCCCCCTACTCATCCTTTCTGACTGTTTTTCACTACTTTTGCATTTGGCTAGGGTCAGTCTCACTACTGGCAGCATGAGGCGATACCTGGACCCTATAGAGGTTGTACAGGCAATGGTGAAGCCGTGGAGAATGTTTTGCTTTCTGTAACATTGTTCAGCATGACAGGTTTGGTGGTGGGTCAGTGATGGTCTGGGGAGGCATATCCATGGAGGGATGCACAGACTTCTACAGGCTAGACAATGGCACTCTCACTGCCATTAGGCATCGGAATGAAATCCTTGGATTCGTTGTCAGACCCTATGCTAGTGCAGTGGGTCCTGGATTCCTCCTGGTGCACGACCTTGCCCTGGCCTCATGTGGTGAAAGTATGCAGCCAGTTCCTGGAGGATGAAGGAATTGATAACATTGAATGGCCCCCATGCTCGCCTGACCTAAATCCAATAGAACCCCTCTGGGACATTATGTTTCAGTCCATCCAATGCTGCCAGGTTGCACATCAGGCTGTTCAGGAGCTCAGTGATGCTCTGGTCTAGATCTGGGAGGAAAAAACCCCAGGACACCATCCATAGTCTCATTAGGAGCATGCCCCGACATTGTCAGGCATGCATACAAGCACGTGGGGGCCATACAAACTACCGAGTACCATTTTGAGTTGCTGCAATAAAATTTCAGCAAAATGGACTAGCCTGCTGCATTTTTTCACTTTGATTTTTGGGTATCTTTAAATTCAGCCCTCTGTAGGTTGAACAATTTTCAATGTGGAATAGACTCCCTCCAGAGGTGGTTCTGGCTATCTCACTAGATTGCTTTAAAAAAGGTCTGGATTCTTTCCTGGGTGTACTTAATATACAGTAAACGGGTAGTAAAATTTTTTTTTAGGTCAGGTTGATCCAGGGAATATCCGAATGCCTCTCAGGGGGATCAAGAAGGAATTTTTTTCCCTGCTGTAGCAAATTGGATCATGCTTTGCTGGGTTTTTTTTCGCCTTCCTCTGGATCAACTGCGGGTATAGGATTGCGTATATGGGATTGTATGGTTGGGTTTTCAATACTGGTGTTTTTTTTTTGGCTGAACCAGATGGACTTTTTTCAACCTGACCAACTATAACTATTTCCATCAAACAATGTAGCATCCTTGCATTCCTAACATTACCCAGTCCTTATCAGTATAGACCATCCAGCATGATATTTTTTCCCACTGAGATCTGATATGTTTTCAAAGTGTTCCTTAAATTTTGTTGAGCAGTATATATATATATATATATATATATATATATATATATATATATATATATATATACACACATACACACACACACACACACACACACATGTATATATACATATACACACACACACACACATATTATATATATATATATATATAAATAATATGTGTGTGTATATATATATATATATATATATATATATATATATATATATATATATATACGTGTGTGTGTGTGTGTGTGTGTGTGTGTGTATATATATATATATATACATATACACACACACACACACACACACACACATTGTGTATATATATATATATATATATATATATATATATATATATATATATATACACATACATACATACACACACATATACATACACACACATATACATACATATACACACATACATATACATACACACACTGTATTACCAAAAGTATTGGGTCGCCCGCCTTTACACGCACATAAACTTTATGGCATCCCAGTCTTATTCCGTAGAGTTCAATATTGAGTTGGTCCGTCCTTTGCAGCTTTAACTCTTCTGGGAAGGCTGTCCAAAAGGTTTAAGAGTGTGTCTATGTGAATTTTGACCATTCTTCCAGAAGCACATTTGCAAGGTCAGGCACTGACTGGTCTGTAGGGTTAAGGTCAGGACTCTGTGCAAGCCAGTCAAGTTCCCCTATTGCAAACTCGCTCATCTGTGTCTTTATGGACCTTGCTTTGTGCATTGTTGTGCAGTCATGTTGGAACACGAATGGGCCATCCCCAAACTGCTTCCACAAAGTTGGGGTCATGAAATTGTCTAAAATATCTTGATATGCTGACACCTTAGGAGTTCCCTTCACTTCAACTAAGGGGCCAAGCCCAATCCCAGACAAACAACCCCATACCATAATCCCCCCTTCACCAAATGATTTGAACCAGTGACAAAGCAAGGTCCATAAAGACATGGATTAGCGAGTTTGGGGTGGAGGAACTTGACTGGCCTGCACAGTCTTGACCTCAACCCGATAGAACACCTATGGGATGATTTTGAGCAGAGACTGTGAGCCAAGCCCTCTCATCCATGTCAGTGCTTTACCTCACAAATGTGCCTCTGGAAGAATGGTCAAAAACATTCCAATAGACACATGAATATCTAAACCTTGTGGACAACCTTCCCAAAAGAGTTGAAGCGGTTACAGCTGCAAAGGGTGGGCAAATTTAATTTGCATGTAAAGGCTGGCATCCCAATACTTTTGGTAATCTAGTGCATGAGTGCGTGCGTATATATATATATATATATATATATATATATATATATATATATATATATATATATATATATGTGCGTGCATGCAAGTGTATTACATACATACACACATACATAGTATATATTTATGTTTTTTTTTTTTTTTGAACCAAGCATATAGATTTTTGATGAATACACATTGTTCTTCATAAGCGCACCTGTTTTGTATGTGCACAACTGAGAAGCAGGATAGCGCACTGGCCCTTGACACAGAAGGTACAGGAGGGGCCATAAAGTCTACTATGAGTCTGAGAACCACCTCCTCCTGGGCCAAGCTCTGCCTTGTGTCCGTAAGACACAGACAGGGCCGGCCCTACCATGGGTCCCGGCGGGACTAGAGAGGGGCAGCCCCCGGCCGCCTCTTCTCTTCTTCGGCTATCAGTAAAAAAAAAAAAAAAAAAAGTTCGTGGCCGGCCTGACATGCACACTGTGCATGCGCCCCCGCCGCTCGGCAAAGCCGTAAACGTTTGACTATTTCCGTGAATAGCCGAACATGTATTAGCTTTCCCGAGCGGCGGTGGCGCATGTGCAGTGTGCATGTCAGGCTGGCCGCGGACGTGTATTGACGTGTGGCGCTGGGCGGCGCCATTTTTTAATACTAAGGCGCCTTTAGAAAGAGGTAAGTGAGACTGCTCGACAGCCACACTACCTGCCATTATGCGGGGCTGCAGGCATACTACAGAAGATGCAGTGCTGCGGGCATGGTACATGCCCACAGCACTGCATCTCCTGTAGTATGCCCACAGCCCCGCACTCTCTTGTACCATGCTCACAGACCCACATTCTCCTATACCATGCCCACAACACTGCATCTCCTGTAGTATGCCCGCAGCCCTGCATTCTCTTGTACCATGTGCGCAGACCCGCATTCTCCTCTACCATAGCCACAGCCCTGCATTCTCATGCACCATGCCCGCAGCTCTGCATTCTCCTGTACCATGTCCGCAGCCCTGCATTCTCCTGTACCATGCCCGCACCCCCGCATTCTCCTGTACCATGCCCGCAGCCCCGCATTCTCCTGTACCATGCCCGAAGTCCCGCATCCTCCTGTACCATGCCCGCAGCCCCGCATTTTCCTGTACCATGCCCGCAGCCCCGCATTCTCCTGTACCATGCCCGCAGCCCTGCATTCTCCTGTACCATGCCCGCAGCCCTGCATTCTTCTGTATCAAGCCCGCAGCCCTGCATTCTTCTGTATCAAGCCCGCAGCCCTGCATTCTTCTGTATCAAGCCCGCAGCCCTGCATTCTTCTGTATCATGCCCGCAGCCCTGCATTCTCCAGTACCATGCCCGCAGCACTGCATTCTCCTGTACCATGCCCGCAGCCCTGCAGGGCACTGTGGCACTATAGACAGTAGAAAGCCTGGTGCGCTCATCTGCCCAGTGTCTACTGCTGTCCTGCTCCTGCTGTCACTCCGTACACACTCACACCCCTCTGACTGCTTTCATAGTCCTATAGAATGTGGGGGCCTCTTGGAGGGTGTGAATTTTTTATTTTTTGGGGGGGGGGGGCAGGATTTCATTCTCGGACCCAGGCAGTACAATGTCTTGGGCCAGCCCTGGACACAGAACGGGGTTCGGTCCCACCCCCCACTCCCTCCTCACTGGCTGTGATTGACAGCATTTGGAGCCAATGAGGAGAAGAGACACGGCAGAACAGCTGTTTTTTGTGCACATCGCTGGAACGCAATTGGGCTCAGCTAAGTATTGGGGGGGGGGGCTGCGGGAGGAGGTGCATACTGAATGTTTTTTAACTTCATGCACAGAATGCATGAAGGTAAAAAACCTTCAGCCTTTAGAATCACTTTAAGTAATGGGTCTGGCTCAAGGGCAAAAATCAAAGACAGGCTGAAGGGGCATGGTTGTGACCCCTGCTATCTATGGCCTCCAAAGCCTAATCTTTAGCCCAATAAATCTAACACTGTGGTAGAAAATAATCTTGGAAAAAAAAAAAAAAAAAGACGAGGAATGGTGTGGCTGACTGGCTAGCAGAATGATAAGAGAAAAAGGCAAGGAATCAGACTGTAGGTGAACCATCTAAACTAAGGGTGCTAAGATACTGTGTGAACAAACTGTCACTCCTGTTGGAACAATGTGCTGAGCCAGAGCGAACAAGGGAAAGTTTTCTGTGCCAGGCACTGTAGGCTGCTGAGGACCCAGGTTTACAATAAGACTGTTGTGCTGTGACAAGGATTGAGGGCTGAGAGCTGTTGCCAGGATGGAAGTTGGGTCCAGAAAGAAAAGAGCCAAGGTACACATTCTAAGAAACCAACCTGAGAACAAGGCAGCAGGGGCACAGTGAGCGGCAGTCTCTAAGGCCAAGCAGGCTCACAAAGGTGCCACAGAGGTCATTAATTTAATGCAGGTTTTGTAGTGCTGCAAAATCTTGCACCAAGCTATCAAATGGAACAATTTTTTTTTTTTTTTTTTTAATCGTAATGTGCTCAGCCTCAGGCTGCGACAGCTGGAGGGCATAGGTGGTTTAGGCACCCTGGGCTGGAATACTTAAAGGGCTTTTGTCCTGCACATACTACTGAAGTCTTCGTGCAGGCAGGATGGAAGGGGGGGTCAAACCCCATGCTGGCTTTACCCACTATGATGGGCACATCCCCGCAAGGGTCACTGGCAGACCACGGTCTTAAACCTTTAAAGATTCCTGCGGGTCACTCATATTGCACCACATGCCAAGTCGCCCAAGCAAGATCCAGTGCCCCAGCCACATTACAGGGGTTTCATAGGGAAATATTCCTGCAGCCTTTTCTTTTGCCAGTGTCCAAGCACATGAAGACAGTTGCATAAAACCCATGGTAATGGCTAAAGATCCTGGGACCTTGCAGTAGGACTGAAACAAATGTAATAAATGGTTCCTGAGATAAATGGTAAAGTTTCTGGAGTTGTATTACACTTTGAAAAGCATTAATCTTAAATATGTGTTTGTCAGGGCCTGGGGTAAAGGTGACTTTTTCTTTATCAGGCAGAGCCGCAAAGGAATGTAGACGATTTCTGCTGAACAATAGGAAACTAGCACAGCACCTTCTCTGCAGCTCCTTGATCCTGACCATCAGATTAAGATGACCTTGTGAATACTGTTCAATGACGTCCCGTACATCATAGGGTTTCCTGGCTTGCTGCAAATATAAGCATGAAAACAATAAGAATGTGTGACAAATGCTTTCCGGGGTATAAGTGGAAGTTGTAAAATTATCTTAAAGCAGGAATTTAACGTTAAAAATACTAAAATTCTCTAGCTGCTGATATAACAGACTACTGTGTAACTAAATAAGTTAAAACAAGTCACAAGAGGGGAACGATTAAAGGCCCTGGTTATATTTATTTATTTCCACAGTTCATTACCTTTGGAGGACATTTCGGCCTTGCTTACATGGTCCTCAGCTTGAAGAGCAGTGTGTACAGCAAGCATTTGCAAAACATTTGAAAAGTTTTTGATAAGTTTTAAGTAGCTTTGTTGAATCGTTAAAGTGGTTGGAAACCTCAGACATGAAATATGACCAAAGCATACAATGGGTATAGAAAATAATCACCCCTTTTAAAGAATCACATTTTGTTTATTTGCTGCCTGAAATGAAGGCAGACACAGTTTTGTTTTATCCAGCTGTATTTACTCAGTGCAACTCATAGCATCCAAGTGAAAGATAGAACGCCAACATGTCAAAGAAAAAAAAAAAATCAAAAACAAAATCACTGGGTTGGAAAAAGCATCACCCCTCCCCTTCTAAAAAAAAAGCGGTGTAGCCAATCACCTTCCCAATGGCACACAAAGCCATTTGACTTTCAACTGATCAGCTGTGGTCATTTGATTAGCTCAATATGAAAAGATCTTTCCTGGAATATTTCAACCACTGATAGTGCAGCTAAAGCAAACAAACAACTATGGGTGGCAAGGCACTGTCAAAAGATCTCCAGAATAAAAGTTGCGTACAGGCACAAGTCAGGAGATGGCAACAAAAAAAATTTCCAAGGCTTTATCAACGCCCAGAAGAACAGTGAAGTTTATTATTAAGAAATGGAAGGTATTTGGTACAACACAGACCCTTCCTGGATCAGGACGTCGCTCAAAAATGAATGAAAGAGTCAGGAGAAAATGGGTCAGAGAGGCTACTAAGAGTCCTACAGAAACTCCGAAGCAGTTGCAGAAATTTATGACAAAGAGTGACCATTGTGTGCATGTGACAATATTATCATATCATTTTCTATAAATGTAACTTGTATGGGAGGGTTGCAAGAAAAAGGTCAATCGTCAAGAAAGGCCACATGCAGTCACGGTTAAGATTTGCTAAAAATGCACCTTGAAGAGTCTTAGGCCACATGGAAAAAGGTATTAAGGTTAGGTGAGGCTAAAATGTAATTATTTGGCCTCAACACCAAATGATACGTCTGGCGGAAATCAAATACAGCCCACCATCCAAGTAACACCCTTCCTACAGCAAAGTATGGACATGGTAATATCCTGTTATGGGGGTGTTTCTCTGCAGCAGGGACTGGACAACTTGTCGAAATAGAAGGAAAAATGGATGGGCAAAATACCATCAAATTCTTGAGGAAAATCTGCTGCCCTCCGCCAGAAAGTGGTCAATAGGAAGAAGGTTTAACTTCCAACATGACAATAACCCAAAGCACACAGCAAAAATGATCACACAGTGGTTAAAGGAGAAAAATGTGAATGTCCTTGCATGGCCTAGTCAGAGCCCAGACTTCAAGCCCATTAAAAATCTTTGGAATGACTTGAAGACTGCAGTCCACAAACGGTCATCATCAAATTTTAACTGAACTTGAGCAGTTCTGCAAGGAAGAGAGGGCAAATATTGCAAAGTCTAGATGCACAAAGCTAGTAGAGCCTTTTCCCAACAGACTAAAGGCTGTAATTAAAGAAAAAGGAAGGTTCACCAAAATACTGACAAGGGGGTGATCCTTTTTTCCAACTCAGTGATTTGGTTTTTGAATTTTTTATATTTTTTCTGACATGTTGGAGTTATATTTTTCACTTGGAAGTATATATCATGCACTGAGCTAATACAGCTAGATAAAACAAAAACTGCGTGTCTTCAGTTTCAGGCCGCAAAGCAACAAAATGTGATTTTAAAGGGGGGGGGGGGGGGTTGATTATTTTCTATACCCACTGTATCCCTCGCGTGGGTGTCCAACCTGCGCCCCTCAAGCTGTTGTAGAAATACAGGACCCATGAGGTAATGCAAGGCTCACAGTTGCAAGCATGACTCCCAAAGGCAGAGGCATGATGGGACTTGTAGTTCTGCAACAGCTGGAGGGCCACAAGCTGGACACCCATGCTCTATAGCGTGCACTTGTCTCAATCAATATCACTAAGTGTCATTTATGTCTTCGGCTTTGTTCCTCTGCTATAAGCATAAATTACTTCTGACAATTTAGTCCCCTTTAGTCCTTTCACTGGGTATATGTTAGGGTTTATAAATCGCTTTAAAGAAGACTTAAGTTTCAGTATGGGGAAGTTAAACACAACTTAATAGGAATGCTGACTGTCATTTTTAACAAGCAAGCTTCAACAGGCCTCAAGCAGTACTGAAATCTACTAAAGCCTGCTTGCAGCTTGTTTTGAAGTGAAAGTCAACACTCTCCGTTAGATCTGTGTTTAACCTCTCCAAACTGGAGCTGAATAGGTTTTTGAAGGCTTCAACAAAGCTGTTTAAAGTGATTGTAAACCTGCTGAAAAAAGCAAACAAACAAAAAAAGCCCTGCAAGATAAAGGCATAATGTGCTAGTATGCATCACATACTAGCATATTGGAAAATACTCACCTTAGAACGAAGCCCTCTCAGCAGCACTCGGTCACAACTGAGAGGGCTGACATCTTCTCCTGCCCTTTTTTCTGAGATGGCGGGCTCAGGTGCTGTCAGTGGTCGGAGCCGTGATGAGGTCACTTGGTTTCGGCAAGAAACTCTGAAGTTCCGGCAGGGTGCGCCAGACCTTCAGAGCGCATGCGCCGCTGACGTCATCGGCTGCATGCAGGGTGAATATCTCCTAAACCTTGCAGGTTTAGGAGATGTTAATTTTACCTACAGGTAAGCCTTATCATAGGCTTACCTGTACGTAAAAATAAGAAAGCGGGGTATACAACCGCTTTAGAGATTTGCCATTGCTGTGTTAAAGCTTGCTGTACACTACTTTTATACAGAAGGGGCAGATTGAAGTTCCTATTTAATAGGAAATTCTCCTTTCCCTAAAAAAGAAAAATATATGCATTTGCTACACCCTCTATAATTTTAACGCATTACCTTTCCGTTTCAGTCTGGACCTGCTGTCCTTTTCTAAAACGGTTAAAAATTTAAATATTACTTTCTTGCAATAATAAAAATCAGCTGATGATCTGCTTATTGTCGCTTTGCAGAATGCCCTCCAAAAGCACAGGATAAATGGAGGCAGACCTTTATCCCCCTCTTAATTCTGAGGCTGCCCTGAATGTTACCAGCCCTGGAATAAAGTAATGCATTTCAATGGTGCTGACACCTGGCCAACCTGCATCATGGAATTTCCAATGCAAAAATCCCAATGCGAATATACCAGATGCAGCGCGGCACGCTGGTTGAGAAACACTGGTGTGGAACACGGCATGTCTATCATAGGCAAAGCTCAGTTGCAGGGAGCATATAACCAATACGGGTGACTAGTCCCTTCCCTTCTGTATGCTTTTTTTTTGGGCACAGCTTCCACTGTTTTAGTTTTCTTCTTATGCATAAGGGTTTTTTGTTTGCTTTTTTTTTTTTTTTTTTTTTTTTTATATAAACTTCTTACTTGCAAACATTTTTAAGAAAAGGTTTGTTTTAGCTTATACCCAGAACCTGCAATGTGAAGCAACTTACCTGAAATTTTTTCTTGGCCACAAAGTACTGCATTCTACGGATGACTTTTACTGCTGCTCGATGGTGTTCCCGTAGCCTGACAGAGTTAAAAAATATTAAATATGTTTAGTCATTATGCCCATTATATTAATCATACAGTCCTTCATGTAGTAAAAATGGAGGTGTAGTCTACAGCAATAAAATTCTAGTCTAGAAATAAAACAGAAATTGGATTGCTTTGTATGGACAACTGATGAACTTGTCTCTGTAATACTTTACAAGGAATACATTTATCCATCATGCAGGCTTACTCAGAGATATGCGTTATCGGGGTTAGTAACGTGTCTGCTTCCACGTCTAGATCATCTGTGAAACTGCTTGTTCTGATGAAAGGTCCAGTGCCGACATCCAGCAACCCAAAGTTCTTTTTTGTTACTGCAGGGAGAACAAATAGGAATATATGTTTATTATTACAAGATTAAACTCCCCAAAGAGTTGCTTTGCTCAGAAGACCTGAGGGAGAACAGGAAGGAGAGCTAAAAGAGCAAGAGTGCAGTCACAAAACAAGACCGGTTGGGGACTAAGTGTCAGATTTTTAATAAAAAGTACACAAGCTTTAAAATAAGCCACCCCAGACCTCTGTACCTACTGTTATTGTGTAGTAATTCACTCTCAAAGATCGTCAAAGATTCTAAAGTTATGAGTATTATGTCTGCCCTACTTAAAAAGCTGCATACAGTGGCCTCACACATTCATGTCTAGGGGCAGCTGTGCGGAGCTCCAGGACATCCATGGCACCAGAAATACGCAATGTCTTTGCAACAACGAAGGCTCCTAAATGCACAAGAATGCACCCAAGGTCGATCACATGCAAAAACCCGGGTGGGGGGGATCCCAGCAATCAGCAGGTCTACTGAAAGCAATAGGAAGTTCATGTAGTGATCACGTGAGTGATCGGCCCTGGATGTAGGCAGTCTGCATCCAGAGCCGATGATTTGCACACGATCGTTGTATAAGCAATTATATGCGAGTGGCCACAATTAACTGCGGGAGCCGGCAGTCTCCCACTGCTTGCTTTCAATAGGGCTGCCTCCCACAGATAATTGCCGGGAACCCACATTGGGGTTCTCGCATGAAAGACACCCTTAACATCTGCTGTGCGGATGCCAAGGTCCTTGAATACAAAGTAGCAAAGTTTTCAGAGCTTTTGCTGTGAACTTTGAAGTTGAATTTGTCTGCCTATAGTTATAGTGAATAATAGGTGGCTTGTTTTAAAATGATTTTACAGCATGTTCACAGTCCTTGAAAAAAAAAAAAAAAAGATTCATAGAGCAATAAATTACACTGTAATAGTAATCATATGGCTTATTTACCAACATCAATGTCCACAATAAATCTCTTATGCATATCCTTGCTATTTCACTGTGCTCTGTCACTGGCCACCAGGTCTTGTTCAGACAGCAGTGGACCCAGCTGCTGCAGAGTTGTTACTCTTATAATACTCTACTGAAATCCTGCACATGCTCTGTGAGCACTTTTAGCTTGCATGCTCACACCAGCTTTGTCAATTAAGTTAATCAGTCATGTGAATGAGTGTGCTCACAGGGCTGCTTTGCTTTCATTCTTCTGCTCCAGGTTTAGTACATTACTGACAATTGGGTCTATTATTTAATATACGAGATGTGTCTAAAAAGTTTGGTGAATGATCTGATATCTCCACGGCAATATGGGCCAGGTGCGTGCGCATACACATGGCTATCCAGAAACACGCCGAGAAGCTCCACCTGGTGTGGAATACAGGTGATTGTCAGGGTAAACCTGCTGTGGGCAGCCGAGCATAGGCAGTGTGAGAGGTAGGGTCACAGTGCAATGGAGCAATGAGTAAACATCAAGTTCTGCTACTAATTGAGGAAAACTATGACAGACGCATGAAATATTGATGCAAGTGTATGGGACAGAAGCCGTAAGCAGAAAAAGTGTTTATGACTGGTTCAAACACTTTCATGAAGGGAAGGAAACTACTGAGGATGAGCCATGCTCAGGTTGGCCGCCCACAAGCAGAACCCCAGACATGATCGAGCGAGTGCTACAGATGCTGGCACGAGATCAGCGATGGACTATGATTGATCGAGGTCAAATTGGGCATTACCAAGGACACGGTGCGCACCATTGTCCGCAAAGACACGGGTAAGTGGAAGATCTGTTCCCGGTTTGTGCTGCAAAAAGCTGACAGAAAGCAAAACTGATGGAAACCTCTGGAGATTTCATTACCATGCGTGACCAAGATCCATCCTTTCTGTAAACCATCGTCACAGAGGAGGAGACCTGGTGCTACTAATTTGATCCGAAATTTAGGCGGCAATCAATGGAATAGCATTTACAGTCTTCCCTTTGACCCTGCTGACTTCGGTTTCCACGCCTGAAGAGAGTCATGAAAGGTGAACGTTTTGCAGACATGGTGCCAATCCAAGACAATGTGTGACAGCGGTTCTGTGATCGATTAATAACGATGCCTTTGCAGACATTTTTCAGAAGCTTTATGAACGTTGCCAAAAGTCTGTTGTGAAGGATGGTGATCATTTTGAAGGCCAACAAAAGGCAATTTGTTTGTAACTTTTGTTTGGTTTGTTTCCCGATACCATTCATCAAACTTTTTAGACATCTCGTAGCGGGAGATGTCCCTTGCTGCCTGGAAAAACAATACTCACATCATGAGCAGGGGGTTTTCAGCCACTTCCAGGACTGTCCGAGGTGTTGGGAAATAACGGAAAAAGACTTACCTAAGTATACAGAATGCAGTAATAAAGGGAGCAAGTGTAAGCACTAAAATCTTTTTAAGACACGTAGAGCATACCAAGTTCGGTTTACTGACCATGCATTTCTAAACCTTTACACTTAACCCTCGAAATGAACCTGAAAACACATAACCCTTTACATTTGTGCTCCAGTGCCTAGGATGTATGGGGCATGGGGCACTCCCTAAAGCAAACTGCATGTGTTCCTATCAGTGTTAAAAAAAAAAAAAAAAAAATGGCCACCCCCACCTACTACTTCAGTTCGAATTCTTAAAGAAAAATGAGGATGAGAGAAATAGGGTGGCGGCCATTACTCACCTTCTCCTGAAAAAACTAGTTGCCTGACAGTCACACAGATAGCTTATTTTTAATACCTTCACCATTACTAGCCAAGAAAAAGTGTACAGCAACTCCCGTTTCACATACTTTCTGGGTCATAGCCTGAAGATATGAAAGCTGTCCAGCATGACAGTCACACAAAATCAGCATGTTTAGGAGAGGGCTGCATGTAGCTTGAAAAATGCCTTTTCTTAATCATTCATTAGGGACACAAGCAATTCTCAAATCTCTATGAATGTCACCGGGTGAAGGTATAAACTTCAGTGTAGGCGAACCAACCGAATTGCTTGAAGTTTCAAAATGTTGATCAACTGCGATTTCTGCACCTTTGATGACCACCTTCCTTGAACTGAGAGGTTCCCACCCCCCAGCCCCACATGGCTGGCATTTGGTATCATGAATTTCCAAATAACTTAAAGCAAGGATCTCTTGGTATACAGCATCTACTTGAGCCAATCAGGTCCTGAGAGTCAGATGCATTCACAGGTCCAAAAACACCCAATATTTGCCCATACTAACAGCATATTTAGTTGAAGAGCTCTGGAGTGAAACAGCACTGCAGGCTGCTATCATCTTTTTCAGCACCTTCATGCAGATCTGTATGAATGGAATGCAGATCTGTATGAATGGATTTTCCACTAACCTCAGGGGCCTTCATCTGGGATCGGAGAGACAGGCAGTTCACCTGCATGTTGCAGATTAAACCGAAGTACTCCAGACATTGTGTCAGACCCAAAGCCATCTTCTGAAGGCTCAGCACCTAACTGAACATTTCAAGGTCCTTTACCATCTGCTGGCTGTTTGACAACAGCTTTAGAGCTGAGTGCTCAGAAAAACTCCAGAACAAGAGCCTACACCTTGGTAAACATTCTGGAGGCTGTGAACAGGCCAATGCCAAAAACTGGCACTGGCGACCAACCACTGCAAATTAGGAAACTGGGATGTGAGTGGGCATTTTTGCCATTTACAGACACCAGGAAATCCCCCTGATGAAGCAAACCAATGACTGGATGGACTTCTTCCTGAATTTTTTGTACTTTCGGAAACTTAAGACTATTGAATGCCAGAATAGACCAGAAGTCTGTTTGACTTGGAACTATAAACCGGTTGGAATAGAAGCTGTGAGACCTCTCCCCCCTCCAATACAGATGCGACGACCCCCTGGGACAGAAGCCTTTCCAGAGCTGCAAAGAAAACCACTCTCTCTATGGCTCTGAAGATACCTTTAAATGCCTTGGGGGTCCAGTTCCTTTTAGAGAACTAGGACATAGGCTTTTACAGCCCGAGGCTTGCCCATTACAAAAGGCGTCCCCAGATTCTAATCTGTCACCTTTGTCTTCTACTAGGGATAAGAGCATGCTTTTCTCCACGTCATCTTCTGGATAAAGGCATTCAAGGATAGTCCAAACAAGCAACTGCCCTCAAAAGGGCAGCCTCTAGATTTGCTTCTTGCAGAGACGTTCTGCCACTTCCTTCTCAGGTGGACAGACATGGTGCCCACCTGGGAAAGTTGCCTAATGCAGTCTTCCAAGGCATCCACCGAGAAATCCAATGCCCTTGGGAAAACTAGATGTATTTAGAATGTGGGAAATTAAAGTTAACCATTAAGATGTTTAAGAGGGGATAGATTAAATCTATGTATAGCACAGAATAAACGACACTCTACCACTAATAGAAATGTGGCAAATCAAAATATCCATTATTTCCTTTCTAAAGGGGAAAAGGAAGTAGACAAATCACTACAAGTCTACAACCTAAATAAAAACTGAATGGACTTGAACATTTGATATGTTTTCTATACTCTATTGGGAGTAAAATCTGAGTTTAGGATATGTACAAATCATCGCATTCTGTTTTTATTAAGATTTTACACAGCATGTAAACTTTTTTGGAATCGAGGTTGTAGAATTGTAGAAGGGTATAACATTTTAAAAGAGGAGAAAAACAAGAAGCATCTGGGAGTGGAGGTGTGGGTGTGTACGAGGGTGTAGTAGATACGGAATGAGGGGGGGGGGGTTTAGGAAGAGAGAAAAAACAATATATCTGAGTATAATAATATCAGTATTCAAGACCAATAAGTTGTCATAAGGTTCAAATTGACATTGGGGGGCTCGAAATCATCAAGCACTTGACTAGCTAGGGCAGTGGTAAATGGGATGATCGGGTCAAGAAAGGGATTGGATTTATGCGTTGATCAATGGTGGCTGGGTGTTATTGAGATTGAGGTATTTTTGCTTTGGTGGTGTATTAAAGATGCCTAATTCTTATAAAATGTGTCATATCTGTTTGAGAAACCAGTGCACCAAAAAGGACTTTTAGATGCACAACCTCCATAAGCAACCATTTGGCACACAGCCGCTTTCAGAAAAAGAAACCAACATTTTGTTGTCAGAAATATTTTACTTTTCAGTGCAATAGTTACACTGTAGATTTGTAGAGAATAGCTACCCGATTGTACTCCCAACTAAAAGGAACTATATTTACGCAGTTTTTTTTTTATAATGCTTAAATGTAATTGTGGTAGTTACTAAGCTAATAAAACAAAAATACAGCTTTACATACATGAACATGTGAAAAATATGATGTTTGCCAATCTACAGTCTTGTGTTACTAGACATGTTCTATATAAACAGAACAAAAATGCTCAACTTTAACATATGTCCTGTTCGGGACAGTAAAGTAAATCTAAGAGGTAGTAATCTGGACAAGATTCTCCAATAACAAACCCAGATGGCTCTATACAGTAAGGCTCCATGTACACGGGACGTTGTTCAAAGTCCCTTTGAATGCTGGAATTTTTAGGACGTTTGTACCCGCGTTTAGCGGGCGTTTGCGTTTAGAACCGTTCCTAGAGGTCAAAAAAATTATTCCCCTTTAAAATGGAAAAAAGCGAACGCTAAACGCGGGTCATCGCGTTCGGACGCGTTCGGTCGCGTTTTTGCATTTGAAACGCCGGGAAACACACGTTCGAACGCAAATAATTGCGTTCTAAAAAACATCCCTGAACGCAACTGCCTGCAAATGACTGTAAACGACCATGTGTACATGGACAGATAAGATAACATGGAGCTGCGTTCAGGGGCTTCTGAAAAAAATGCCCAACTGCTCCTAAACGGCCGTTTCCAGCGTCCTGTGTACATGGAGCCTTAATTAAATAAAACTGCAGGCCTAAATGACGCAATTTTGCATGTTTTCAGTAAGGTTTTTTCCTCGTTATTTTTGTCCATATACCAATTCGAATTACACCATTTGATTTCTGATCAAATAGTTTGATATGTTTGGCTAGATTATATTTTCATTGTTGTAATGAATATTTGGTTTAGCTTTAAATACAGGTCTCTGGTTTGATATTTTTTATCAATATTACTGCAATTTTGTTGACATAGATGTCACTATATGAGTGATTATTCAATTATATTGTTACAAGATTTAGTTGCAAAAAAAGTGAGGTTTTTAGTATATATATTTCTTTCAGAGTGTGCAGGTCTCATTTAGTGTGCTAGTCAGTGCTTCTACTGGTGCCTCCCTTTAGGAGAGCCTGTTTTTTTCTTTTTAAACAATTGGACTTAAAGGTCTCAAAAGAAGCAAAAGGGACAGTAATGACCAGGCCAGGACAGTAATGATCAAAAAAGCTCAGGAGTTAGGGCAATGCCCCCTTAATTCAGGAGTCCCAAAAGGAGCAGAGGGTACCGTAGATCTACTAATCTGTGAGGAGGCACAAGACGGTTAAAGGGAGGCTTTTCTGAGGGTTTAGCAGGCTTCTTACCTAGGCAATAGAGTAAGGAGACTTAGTCAACCTTTCTGTAATTTTCTTACTTTAAAGGAAGGTGGGCGCTATTTCCTTCTGGAATATCTTTGATAATCATATCAAGGGTTGGTTGGAAAAGACATGGTCCTTCAAAGATTATTTGGTTCTGGCACTGCTTGGTTGTGCTGTCTGAATTTAAGACATTAACTAGCATGATCTCCACATATGTATTGACAAAAGACCCAGACGGGAGACAGGTCAAGATGCTTCCAGAAAGCCATTATAGTTGAATTGTAATGATGCATATGCTACACAAGCTCAATCAGGAAAGGATCCGTTGCCACAGAGGAAATAATTATTTTATAGGGTTTTTACCATTCTGCTATAGTTCAACAGATCAAAGTCACAGCCAAAACAGGGTGAAAGGTAAGGCCTGCAAGCAAATACCAGGTTTTAAATAGGGATTCCAACTGCTGACAAGTATGATCCCAAAATTTAGTAACTCCCTCCACTGCTCTTTTGGTTTCCCTGTTAAGGTAATCCATTCATAAATCCACAGTGGGTGCATACCACTGTTTGACAAAATCTCTTCCCAACATGAACAAGTCTGGTAAGGGTTTGGGAAGTGTTAGGGCACACCAGGGTGTTTCTAATTCACATAGGAATACCTCAAAAACTGGGTGCAAAGGAAAGATTTTTGCAGCTGTATGATCTAAGAAATAGGCGAGACTGGAGACAGTAGGCTGAATTTCCAGATTCAGAGTTGTATGTACTGCATCAATAAAAGCCAAAATGGTCTCAAAATCATCAGCGCTCCTCGAGTCTCTGTTGTGAGAAACCAGGTGATTGGGGCCAAAAAGTCTTAAGTGAGTCCAGGAAACTATGGCTGACTTGGTCCCACTTGGCAGAGCTAAGGAAGCTTGGGGTTTGAGGTAAGACTTCAGGTACTTACTGTGACGGTGTTCACCGTCACTGGAATTTAAGGACAGAAGGGTGATGGTTTGGATTGCTTCATATTTGTCAGCAAGGTCTCCATATAGAAATATTGAGATTTGTTCCAATTTGCCAAGAGGTCTTTGACCAGGAAGTACAACTCCTAATATGGTCATTCCAAGAAGTTCAATGAGGAGACTGACTGTCTAACAATTTTGCTTTTGTCTGAGGTGGCTTTCCATTCACCTATTGTCGGGTGTGCTAATGAACTCACCTGTTGTCTGCTAAGGGATGTATTGACACTCAGAGTAATGTGTATTGGGGGCTCGTTATGGAACCATTGTTCTGTGTCTGGCTATTGTGTACATTGATTGTCCCCTGGGGGCTTCTGTCTCATTACACATAACAGTCCTTCTACTCAAGCTATCTGACCAATCCCTGCTGACTCATTTTCAAGTCCTCATTTGCATGGCTAAGGTGGACCTGAACGACAACGGCATGTACTGTGCAATTGACCAATGGGAAAGCGGTTGTTGGGGGCAGGATGTTCCAAATTCTGTATAAAAGTGTGCTGTGTGCTTCCAATAAATGGTCTTCCTGTTTGAACTTACATACAGCCTGCTTGGTGTTTGTTCTAATGGATTCCGAACGGCACATAGCTGTAGTTCGGATCCCGGATCCTTGGTTGACCGAACCATCAGACGTTGCGATCTGCAAGTTGACTCACTAGAAACAGAGGAGTGTCGGGAGAGTGGAAGCGAGCGAGCAAGGGTCTCGTTACACTTACAAAACCCAAACAGCTGGAAAGGGTAAAATGGCCAAAGGTGACCAGAGTCTCTGTAGGCAGGAAGTAGGAATGGAATGAACTGAAGATCAGAGTTCCACATGGCTCTTTTGAATGCAAGAAATGCAGTGGGGAGATGCTTCATTGACACTAAATGGTGGGAAAGACCGTGCATGCGCCACTTCTCCCAGCAAATTACATCAGCCGACCCTAAAGAAATCAGGGATTTTGAAAGGAGCCCAGTGATCAAAACAAATGAGGTAGTTCCCAGTGCTCATTCCATTTACAGAGTGGGTTGTCAGAGAGGGTAAGCGCTGAAACAATGCCAATGTCCCTGATACCAGAAGACGCTGTGCAGCCAAGTTGTTACCAGAAAGGGGTCTGGTAAGAGCCTTTTGTAGAACCTAGTGCCTAAAGGTCACTTTCAGGCTAGTACAGCAATGTCCAGTACAGCGGGTCTGATTTCAGCAATCCAAAAGCCAGACTGAGGAGAGGCAGCGCCAGATAGCTACAAAGGTTGGGACCAGCTCTAGCAATGATGTAAAGAATCTTGACAAGAGAAAAAAAAAAGAAGAAATAAGGAAGACTTCCCTGCAGAGCTGAAGAAAATAAGTCCATCCACCTAGGACACTATCAAAAATTTTTTTTTCCAGTGTCCAACCCTCCTGCAGATAGAATAATTTGAAAGTAAACCCTGTGTCTCTTAGTGGACCAGAAATACATTTTTGTAGTCTTTTGATCTGATAGATAAAAATCTGGCATGGGTTTTCAGTGCACAAGTAACACAGTTGTTCCATACACAACAAAAAATTACCATGGCAATCATATAGTATACCGCTAATGCATTCTTTTGCGACTGTATTTCACTTTAGTTTTTGCACTTGTCTGACATCTGTGGTTATCTTTTTTTTTTTTATATATATAAATCTGTTTATTAAAATTTTAATACATACAAAACATTAACGTACAAGCTACACATAGAAAAAAAAAATTAAAAAAGGTTTCCTTCCTTCCCCCATACGTAATCAAAAAAAAAAAAAAAAAAAAAAAACACTTTTGGCGTAATCTCCAACTAGACTTATGTACCCTGCTCACTTCCAACCTAATTCTGGGAATACAACAGATCTATCCATACACCTATAAGGCCATGAGCGGTTCAGCCAACCACCCTGACCATATCCTGTCATATTTTCTTGGGCACCCCTATGTACATAAGTTTCTTTGTACATTGGTAGGTTACTATTGACCAGTCACTTCCAAAAAGAGACAGTGGGCGGCAATGGTGGCTGGTGCATTGGGGGCGCAGGGGAGCGCCCCCCCCATCCATGCGTCCAGTCCCCTAATCTACATGCAGGGCGCCGGTTTCATGAAGTTCAATGGGGCTTTTTTTCTTTTTCAGCATGTGATTAGAGCCAGAGGCTCTAATAGGCTAAAAAAAGAGCACTGTGCCCCGAGCCCACTAAGTTGTGTGACAATAGCGAATGAATATTTGCTATTGTCACAGGGATCCTCCTCCTGGCCAATCAAGAAGCAGGTCCGGAGACCAATTTTCTGATTGGGAGAAACCATGCCATTGGCCATGGAGGAGGAGGGAGGAGACGCAGAAGACTGAGGGGGAAGAAGCCAAAGCCACCGTTTGCTGCTGCTGCCTGCCCTCCCTGCACATGTCCAGGTAGGGTGAGTGAGTGGGTGGGGGGGTGGGGCAAGGTGAGTAAGCCGGTGCACAAAGTCTTAGTGGTAAGGAGCACTGGAAGGGCGGACGCAGATAAAAAAAAAACGAAGAGATTTCCAGTCACAACTTACCAACCAGCCAGCGACCAACCGAATTGACCTGTCTAACAGTATGGGTTAAAAACAGGGGTTTGGTTGCACACATTTGCAAATACATGCATTTAATAGGATAGATGGAGGACAGCTGCTCCTTACCACTAAGACCAGTTATAGGTGGAGGCGGTGACCACTTTGTGCATTATTGATATCTATATTGAGCCAGGCAACGCACTGACACCTTTGCGGCCACTGTGCGATGTGCTGGGTGTTCAGTGTGACCCTGTGCCTTTAAGGAGGGGTGGGCTCCCTCTAGTCACCTGTCCTCCATCTATCCCATTAAATGCATGTGCTCTCACTGTAGAGACTCTTTAAATTGTAGAGTTAGGGACTGCAGATTACAGGGTGCCTTGTCGGGACCTGCAGCTTAAGCATGTATTTGCAAATGTGTGCAACCAAACCCCTGTTTTTAACACATACTGTTAGACAGGTCAATTTGGTTGGTCGCTGGCTGGTTGGTAAGTTGTGACTGGAAATCTCTTCATTTTTTTTATCTGAGTAAGCCGTTGACGGGGTGGGGGGGTCAGGTGTGGGTATGGTATGCGGCCTGGTGTGGTCCGGAGGGGGGGCTGGTATGGTGCGGTCCCCCGCCCGGCCCATGGAGCACCAGCTGCCACTGGTGGGCGGGTCCTTTTTCTTCCAGTGTAAAGTAATAGCCTTCCGGGCATAAAACAAAAGGAGACTTACTAATATTTTTTCAGCCCTTGTATGCAACAAGGCGTTCACAAGACCCAGTAAACAGATTTCTAAAGCCCTAGGAATATGTAAGGTTATCCTTTTAGTGAGCCTAAAAAGAAGGTGTGGGTCCACAGTAAACTTCACAGGTCATGACTTTTAGTGAGTGTCCATAAGCAGACAGAAGGTGGGAAAGGGTTGATACAGGCTCTGGGGGAAGCGTTCACCCTAAAGCACACCAAAATGAGACACTTTTTTTTTGGTAGGTAAAACCCTTTCTACATACAGGTTTCATCTGCGTGCTAAACTATATGGCTGGAAACACCCCTTTAAAACAGTTTTATTTCTGTATTATGCATGAAAAAGAAGAGAAAAAAATGGTTGGCTATTGAAAATTTCTTATCACCTGTGTTCTCATAGGCTTCCATTGAGTAGTAATTTTTTCGATCATCTTGCACATGATCGTATGTAATATGAGGAATGTTTAACATTTTCTCTGTGGAGCCCTCTTCTTTTTCTGTGCGCATTTTCTTTCTTTTAACCTATAAACATTGCCAAGGTTATAATATGACACATTCTTACATTACACGTGCAAACAGCAATTTTATGGGCTCATCCATTATTCTAGGTACATAAAATTACTGATATAAGAAAGCTGTCAAAAGAAGCATGGACCCTGCCATTAGTAACCTCTTCTTTTAAAAATGCTAGTTACTTGGCTGTAATGCGAATATCATTGCTTTATTATGTTTGAATCACTGACCAAGAACAAATACTCACAAAAGGAATTAAGCCTTTTTCTTTGTCTTTCCTAATTAGCATAACTGTTCTGGGTCAGTTGTTTTTGCCAGGTAATTAGAATGTCCTACAAAATTTTCCCTTTAATAAAATATTCATAAAAAAAAAAGGCATAAAAACCGTTAAAAAAAACATCTCCTATATTGCTCATGACAGATTTACTCGACAAGTACAAAACTTAAACAGGTAGCTAGCAAAAGGCATGTTATTATTCTGCTCATTTTTTTTTTTTTAGGAAAAAGTTTTAGTTTATTGTTCTCGCCCTTCATGGCTCCCGCTGCTCTCAGCAAAACCTGTGAGAACGGGGTATAGAGGAGAGAGGACAGCGCTGGATCAATGGAGTTGTCAGGTAAGTGTCAGGGAGAGGGGAGGGAGGAAACTAGTATTTTTTTACCTTAATTCAGAAAATGCATTTAGGCTGCTCTCACTTTCACACTAAGGAGTTTTGCAAGCGCTTTTGTGTTAACAAATAAAAAAAAACGCGCATTAAAAGCCCAAGAAATGAGGCTGGGTTCACCCTGCGGCATGGAGCGGCTCACAGCGGGGGTCTGGTACATTCCTGTTCACAGTTTCAAGTCCGATTTCAGTCTGAATTTTTGGCTGAATTTGGACCTGAAACAGACCGGAAGACGCATAGGACTCCTGTACAATTCGCTCTGGAGCCGCTCTGGAGATATGTAAACCGGCTCCATAGAGAGCTGGTCACAATCTCCTGACATGCGAATTGGATTCGGAGAAACCATTTTGCAATAGTGTGAACCCAGCCTGAACGTTTTCACACTGGGGCGGTGCGCTTGCATCTTTGGAGCATGTTTGAGGAGCTAAAAAATAAGGGCACCAAAAATGCCCCTCGCCACTGAAATTAATAGGAAAAAGCGTCTCAAAAGTGCACCCACTAAAAATTTTTGGTGCAGTTTTTCAGTCACATGTTCTTTAAAAACCACACCAAAAGCACAGCAAAAGCCCTCCATTAACACATAGGTGTCTTACTGGCAGTTTTGAAGCGAACCGGTGTGAAAGTGCCCCAAGGTTAAAAAAACCCGTAATAGATTAGAAACCCTTTAAGCACCTTTATCATTCTATTACTTTTCCTTTCTCATCTTATTATAATTTAATACAATTTATATAATTAGGTGTTCATATTCTTGTGAAGTACCCGTTTTATTTGAGTTCAGTATTGTTTTTTTTAGACCCTACTTTCAGAGTTCCCCTGTCTATTTTGTCTGCTTTATTGTTTTTATATAATTTTTTCTACGGCTAGGTTCACATCTAAGTGGCACTGTCTGACAAGACCCATCTTTCACAGTAACCCAACATGAATTGCATATACTTTTTAAAAACTGATCTGACAAGATACTGAGAACATGGCTAGGTGCAGAAATATTAACTACAAAAAGCTTTTACTCTGTCATTGTGATCGCATGACACACATTGTACACATCAGCTCTCGGCTCCTGCCCATTAATATAGGGCTGCAGCTGTGTCACTCCTTCATGCTTCACTCCTTCAGGCTGTGTCATAGCCTTTAAGGCTCTGAAGAAGAGGCGCAGCCTCGAAACGCGTAAACCTGTACAGCTTCAGGGGACGATTGAATCCCGATCTCGATGCTGAGGATTTTATGCTTTGTTTGATGTGCCTTTTATCAAAAACTTGTTTGTGAGTATTTTTAATTCATCATTTTAATAATCCTGTGTTAAGGATATTGCACTAGGCCGGTGCGCCCTTGTGTTTGTCGTTTCACTCCTTCATGCTTACCAGTCCCAGGTACATGCTTGGAGGGCCACAATTAGGCAATGATGCAGAGCTACTATCCGGCAATATTTAAGTATATTTTTAGGATTAAAATTTACTAAAAATTTAATAAAAACACATTTTTAGTACTAAACTAACCCGAAATCCCCCCCGCCCCCCGCTACCAATATGTTTAAGAAAGATGTATATACTTACTTATTCCCAGACTGGTCCAGTCACATGATCTCCCTTGTGTCAGCCAGCAGCGGCTGCAAGGGAGAGGAAAGCGTGTTCAGACAACGGCTAATAGAGTCTGGCACAGTGACGTCACCCAGAGGCTCTTATGGCCCGTCTGTTGTTGGCATTCCCTCCTCTCCCCTAGAGCCATACAGGTGGACACAGAGAAGCCAAATCATGTGATCAGACTGGAACGGCCTGAAAACAGGAAAGTGTATTTTCAGAACATCTTTCTACACGTTATTAAGCATAGGTTTTAGGAGGTTGGAGGGGACGGTTTTAAGGCTAAATAGACGTGAGCTGGAATTTCACTTTACAAGCCTTTTGCTTTTCCATTGCCATTCCCAATTCTTACTAGAATGAAGAGTTATACTATACCAATACTGTTTTCTTGGGTTTGGGGCTAGGCGACATAATTTGTTGGCTCCGTGAGGGCTTTCTGATGTACATTTTCCATGTTGTGGAATCTGGGTTTTCTGCAGCATAACACCTCCATGCTGTCTGCAAAACAAAGGACACTAGTGTTTTACTCAATCTATTACGCAGAGCTGAGTTCAGGTACAGCACACTGTTGATGCACTTATACATGTAGAGCACTCCATCAAAAAATCTTCCCAGGTGACTCACTGTGATTCCAAAACTATAGTAATTGTTCAAATCGCACACCAATCTAAACCTTGTACTTCTACAAACCTCAAGTAGGAGCAAAACCTCATCACAACAGATGCAATTCTAGCGAGTTTTATAAACTCCATATCCGAGTAAAAAATGAGTAATGCATTTCATTAAAGCCTAGTTTAAGACAACATTTTAAGGGCTGTGTTTGACTTTCTTTACATTGGGCTGCGTCACTTTGGACGCATAAAAAAAACAAGAGAAAGGCACACCGACCTAGTGCAAGATCGTAAAACATTTATCGGAAAGAGGGGCTCTGAGGAAGAAACGAGTTAGCCCTTTCTATATGGGCGCCTTCAAGTTCGCTTGTCTTAAGGATTTTGGTCCTACAGTCTCTGGATAGCCGAAGGAACCCTTTGGTTTTATGCTTTTACATAGCCTACTCTTGTGAGTATAATGTATGATGTGGTTTTAACGATTTTCCAATAAATGTTTTACAATATTGCACTAGGTCGGTGCACTTTCTCTTGTTTTTTATGCTTTCAGTTTATGTGATTATCCATCATCCTGAGAGGGCAGCAAGACTTCAGATGCCAACAATTTAGCCATCGTCTTTTTGGCTCTTACGCAACATTTGAGTGCAGGCGATATTTACTTGTCTTTTTTGCGTCAATTTAGACGTTGCAAGTTATACTGAGGTGCGTTTGAACTAAAGGCAAAGCAGATCAAATGCAGCCTTTTCTTGTCAAACACTTACATTTGATATTAAAGCACATGCATTTGAATAGCAAAGAGCTTTTTTACTGTACATCAGGGCTGTGACTGCTGTCACATAAAACCACATAGAGCTCATTACTGTACCTGTATGAGAGATGCTGCAGCTGGAATCTGGCGGTTAAAGTGCTTTTGACGTTGCTTTTGCTGTACTTTTAAAGCAAAACCAGAACCAAGGATACCCTGAAGGAGGAAAGAACACAGGTAACCAAGTACATAGGTAAAGGGAGAGCAAAAAAGGCAAGTACACCAAGTAAGCTGGAGAACATACCGCTGGCAATGCAAAGAAAGAGATTGCAAAGACTGAAAAACAAGAGGCTATTGTTTTCCCAATCCATGTCTGAGGAACTTTGTCTCCATAACCAATGGTTGTAACCGTCACCTATTGGAAAAAATAATAATTTAGGAAACATACAGAAATGACACACAGGGCTACCACTTATGTAGTCCATAAAGGGATGTAGACAATTATCACAGAATCAGAGTTTAGAATTTATTAGTGATCTTTCTTTATCAAATCTAAATCACCACCTTTGCTGCATGTGGAAAAATAAAGATACCTTGACTGGTGGCTAGTTTCTCTCTTAAATCAAATGTGCTTAGCCTATACTTAGCAAAAATCATGTATACCTAAAGTGTCTGTTAACCTTAAATTGATTGTTTGAGTTATGTATTCCTTTAGTGCTAATGTTGTATATTATGTATCTGCTTACTCATTCAGTAGTGTACATGGTAATCCTGCCAGTCCCTCTCTTTTTAATAGCAAACTGAACACGACAAGCATGGAAGAACAAAAGCAGAAACAATATTTTTAGATACGCTATGTGAATGTGAACAGATAACATACAGTGGGGGCTTCTCAAATTTGACAGCAAAAGTAGAAATACAATTTAAAATGTTAGCAGGTCCATAAAGCAAGCACCTTTTCAGCTGCCTATTTGTATCTTCGGATTATCTTCAGAGCACCCCATAACCTGCAGACCATATTAAGCAGACCATAACCTGGCAACTCTATGCAAATATTAACTATGGCTTCTGTGGTTGAGCTCTGTCCCTTCTTTTACCACCTGACTTTTAACCACTAAATATGAAGGACATCCCCAATGATCAATAAGAAACTGTCAAGGAGGGACAGGATGACCCAGACAACAGCTTCAGAGGCTGCAGTAGGTACCTACATAGGTTTTAAAGTAGCAGATACATTCCCCACATGCACAAACACAGGTTTAAAGCACCCTAATATGGGGTATTTCTCCAGCCTACAAAAAAAACAACGCATCTTTAAAGTCGAATACTACATTAAATAGTGGTCCTCTCCTCTAGTCTCCCTACAAATCTTTAGAGCTAGTTTGGAGGATGGAGGAGCTTGCAATATGGATCTGAGACCACTTTATAAGGTAAGGTGAGCCCACAGACTCCGCTTACATTTATTATAGTATACTTACTACTCCCCACCACAGGGCGTCCGCATAGCTACCAAACTGGTATTGTCCTGAACCATCAATAGCATCCTTTTCAGCAAGGTATACAAAATAAGAGGAAAATATTAAGCCTAGGAATCCAATGTACAGTGTGGTTATCAGTTCCTGGAAGACAAAAAACAGGATATAAATAAAAGTATAAAAACATTGGCTTCCAGTTGGACAGCTACATTTTTTCAAACTTGGTTGCATAAAAATATTGCAGTGATTGCACAGCAATATCATACATAGACAGAGGCCACATGACCTTATCTTAGGACCATATCTATTATCTTAGCTAAAGGCAGACCAAGACTAGCTGGCTTCTTCATACTTCATAGGGTAAAGATTAGGAGGCCTGAGGCCGATACTATTGCTATAATCTTTCCTGAGGGGATGGCACAACTGCAAAGAAATCCAACACTTGAGCATAAATGTGGTATTTCCACTAAGATTTCAATGACTCCATGTATGCCAGTAACAAATCAGGAAACCTTAAAAGGTTAGGTTTATATGAAAATTTTTAAATCAATGAGCCATTGAAACTTAAAAAAAAAATAGCAATGTGAATAGGATTATATATATTTTTTTTAAAAAAAAAAAATCGCAAATAATTACTTTATACAGGCATACCCCGTTTTAAGTACACTCACTTTACATACACTCGCGGGTACAGATACAGCCTGGTCAGCTTGGCATGGCATTACTCCCTGTTTTTAACTTTGGTGTCTATGGGAAATCTTGGTCAGTTTGACATGGCACTACTACAAACCATAGGTGACAGGGATACCAACCGTAAGGAGCACCGAGAGGGGACCCAGGGCTACAACATATCCTATTTGTGGCCACCCAGCTTGCCAAGGTAATCTACCATATCATAGTCCTGGATCCCCTTAACATGCTCCCCAAGCTTGGTGTCCTTGTCAGCAGTGCCATGTCAAACAGACCAATATTTCCTATGGAGCTAGTGTATTCACATGCATTGAGAAATGAAAAAATGTATTTCTTCACTTAAAGTACATTTTCGTTTTACATACATGCTCTGGTCCCATTGTGTACTTAAAAGTGGGGTATGCCTGTACTGTAATAACGCCGAGGTTAGTGAAAGAAAAAAAAAGTTATAAATTGTGAAATTAGGTTGCGGTTCCCAAAACAATATTCAAATACCAGATATCAATATAAACAAAACTTTAAATAATGCTACACTCTCTTAAAACCTTACAAGTAATGTACTGAAATTGTGAAGGGCACATCAAAGCCCCAAATCTGAACGGCCAACCAAATCTTTATGCATGTCCAATATAGTGCAAAAATCCACCACCATAATTCAAAAGCCTTTTACAAAATGGATATAACCCCTAATATCATGAGGTCATAAGTGCTTGCGTGATACTGGATCAGACAATAGATGGTACCCAGGCAACCTCCATCAGTTTACATATGTCTGTGCCTCATGTGCCCCTCACCGGCATCTCTTTTGGGAGTGGAGACAGGTGAACCTGCAGAGCAGTCTGTGCTTATGTTGACCTATCCCTTCATTGTAACATCAATATACCACTACATTCTTTAGGACTTCAAAGGAACTGGCCAGTGGATAGTCAACATGAAGTGCCTATGTTACCTAGGAAGCAATGGGAGCGCCCAAAGAAGGGCCGTTCCACTCCGGAGTGAAAGCTGCTTGTGAAAGCAATCGTTAGATCCACAAATAAGGCAGCTGTTCTTCTGTCTGAACCAGTGTCACTCAAGTGCTTATGACCTCATGATATTAGGGGGCCATATCTATTTGGTAAGAGGCCTTTCGAATTACAGTGGTGGATTTTTGCACTATATTGGACAAACGTGAAGATTTGGTTCACCATTTAGGTTTGAAACTTTGATTCTCATTAACTTATTTTTTACAATTTCACTATATTTGTTTTTGGAGTAAGCTTTAGAGCTAGTGCACCATTATTTTATATTCAGTTTAATCACAAACACCACCAAAAAATTAGTGACCAATTCTGATCAAAACCAATATTTTAGGTGTGGGTGGGCATTGGAGTAATAAATGCAAATTTTTACATAATATTTTAAAGCTGAACTCTGGGCTGAGAACAAAGATGCCCCCCTAACGCAAGCAGATGAGCCAATGCTGCTGGGATGTGGGCATCGGAATGCATTTTCCAGGTCAGAGAATCAAAGTATCAAAGTCAGTGAGTCAGCAAGACAGACAGGAAACTAACATTTTTACCAACGATAAGCTCTGTGTTCCTGTGCTGACAGGTTTCCTTTAAAGCGGAACTCAAGTATAAAGAACAAAAAAAAAAAAAAAGCGAGCATGCAAGCTCTTTATTGCAGAAGAGACATAGCCTGTCTCTTCTGCAATAAAAACAGACCAACCTGCCTGTACACAATCTTCTTTAGAATATACAGCAAGCTGTGCATGTTAAGTTCGGTGTTATTCTCAGCACACTTGCTCGCAAGGCGCTGATCCTCTATTGGAAAAAGCCAATGATCCCCTCCCTCTCTTATTGGAAAGGACTCGTAAATAAAGGGACTCCGTTCTTTAAAGCTACATATTTGAGCAAGGGCTGCCGAAAGAAGTTTGATAAGGTTTGGAAGATCTGGTTGGAGAAGCTCGCATAAGACAGCCCTAGTAATGGGTGTTCGGGTGGAGACTGGATGGAAGGTTATGAATAATAGTTAATGGAGAGAAGACCACAAGCGCCTACTAAGTGTAGCAGTGGAAAGCATTTAATAAGGTACAGGTTAAAATTACTCACATACGTGGGTAAAGGAAAGCATGTAGTGGTAACGGGAGAGAGTCCTTTACTTGGCAAGCATGGGGGGTCCTTCAGGGATGCTGTCTGTGATGGATTCCTGGCAGCAGAGATAGCCATGCCCTGGTGTAGACCGGGGACTTCCTGGGTCCACTGGAGGCAGAGACTCGCCCAACTTGGAGCCTGTGATGTCACTTCCTTGCTGCGGCGTGACAGACTCTCGTCACCACCAGCAACCACCAAGTGTACAGTCATCATATCAGGAACTGCCCCAGAACCCAGGATCATCTACTGTTGGGGACACATCGATGTATCTGGATTTGTGCCAATACTGTTCATATTTTGATGAATAATAGGTACAGTTTGCTCTAAAGATTTTCTCTAAGGGATTTATTTAGACCAGATTAAAACATAACAGGTACATAAATGTGTGACTAATTGCATAAATTATCTCAGAGGCTGCAAAATGTTTCACTGTATAGATTACTGCTTTGGTTATTCTTACCCCGGCTGGGGGACTTTTATCCGTGATGGTAGAGTTGCCTGCAGGGGAAGGGTAAGCCTGGAAGGGGGGGGGGGGGGGTTTCAGGATGTTTTTCTATTGTTTTTTTACGCTGTTTGGTGAGGTGTTTTTTTATGTTTTGCATAAAATAATAAGAATAAATTGACAAAAAAAAAAAAAATCTTTGTTTTGGCATGGCCAAAGATTCCAGACCCAGAATACTAAAGACTAAAGATGTTGGTGCCAGCAAGGGAGCGACACGAGGCAGATTTAGTTTAGAGTAGTGAACGTACCTGTCTATGTATAAAGACAACCGATCCAAGCAGTCTCCATGTACCACCTTGCCGATCAACATGTAACATACGTAAGATCTGCAGAAATCTGATCCCCCTGCAAGACAACACCAAATAAATTAGAAACGATTATTCATGAGACAAGTTGATAGAATCACATAGATCTAATGTTGCAATCAAACAAAACACAGAATACCACATGAAAATTAGACATTTTGAAAACTAGTTGTTGCTAATGTTGAACTCTTCAACCTTTTAAGCAATCACAGTAAATACCTAAAAATGCAGAGTCATTGTCAGTCCTCTGAGCTGAAAACAAAGCATAAACATCTTCTCTTTCACCGTGGAATGAAAATGATTGAAGACAAGACTTTGAAGTCCACATTCAACAGTCTGTCCCATATGGTCGTCCATAGCCAGTATGGAAGGAAGCTTAACAGTTGTGGCACCGTGCAAATCCAAAGTCAAAGTAAAAAAGGCAAAATGTTTACTGAAATCTCATAGAAAATAAACATTTATCGAGGTGACAGGACACATCCAGGGAATGGCAAGGAGCAATATAGCACATTTTTGTTTTTGGGTTTAGATACACTTTCAACATGCCACACAAATATGGCAACAGAAATAAATGTCACCTTGACCATTGCCAGTCTCTTATATCCATTTTCTTTGAAAAAGCCTTACAGAACACCCTTGGAAATATTGGTGCATTGAAGTGAGGCAGTCAAGACCGCCTAGGAACACCAAGAAACCTATACAGGTTTTTTGTGTCCCAGTTAACACAATTTTTAATGCATCAACAGGGCTTGAAAATTTTTAATGCATCAGCACTTTCTAGAAAAAAAAAATCACCTTAATCATCAGTAAGTTTACTGTGCTCAATTTACTGTACACTTACTGTACTGCATACTTTAAAACCAGTCTTGGCCCAAAACCAACACTTTTGGAAAACCATGAGCTTATTCAGACTCCGCAAAAAAATCAGCACTTAGGACCTCTTGTGCAATACAAGTCTCCATTCATACAAGTGATTAGGAATTCTGGCAGCAAGAATCGTAGAAACTTTAGCCCCATGCTCACTTTCTGTGAGAACAGCTGTGGCTAGATTTGTACTCTATATGAGTCGATGGGTGGTGAATCTATTGTACACATGTAACTGCTCCTATGAGTGGGTTACATGCAATTAGGGACTCTGACCAAGCCTGGACACAAGAGGTTTGCGTCCAGGGTCAACAGTTTGTATGCTGCCATAGCACTGAGTGCGGCTGCTGTGTCCAGAGGTACTGTATCAGTCTGTACCAGATCATCTGTCTAAATGAACCCTAAATGGGCATTCCCATTGGGAGATATCGGAACAACGGTTGAGAGAATCTTGTGGATGTCTCCCTGACTGTCCAGACTTTGCTGACGGTTGGGCTGGGCTGGGCCTGAAGCTGTGAAACTCACTGCTGAAACCAACATGGAATATTTGTGTCTAATCCTACACACAGCTGAATCCAGCGTTTCTCTTCCCCAAGAGAAACTACAACCTCTCGGCTCCCAGACTTTGATTCTTCAGTCCCTGAGTTGCCAAACTCTTTGCTTCTGCATGATAGTATTGGGGTGGATGGTAGCCTCCTTCAAGACAATCCCATTTGTACAGTGCAACTCCAGACCCCTATGACACAACACTGTTATTGTGGCACAAGTCAGTCCAATCGCAAACAATTTTTGTACTCCCCATAAGTTTCCTTTCTTGGAATCAGGTAAAAGATACAGGCCTATGATCATACTCTTGGTACTGCTTTACCACCAAAATGAGACATGCTGGGTTTAAGAGGGGTGATCCTGAGCTGGACCATGTTTTTTTGTCCAATCCTTCTGTAGGTGGTAGTAAAACCAAACAATATAGGGCTTCCTGTGTCCCTCAATGGACGCCAAAGAAAGGATTTTATAGCGAGTATAAAATTATATTTATCTCTCAAGATCAACAAGGTTAAGATGTCATTGTTAGGGTACCAGGCCTACTGGTCTTAAGTAAAATGAACATTAATAAAGCTTACAAATGAAAGATATAGCATTCTCATACGAATTAGCCATCAAAACAATATTCCATGATGTAACGTCATGTAAAATATCTTTACCTAATTGCTGATGTTGCAAACACTTGTCCATTTGACCCCACACAAAGGACTATAACAGAGGCTACAACAACTATTAAATCTGAAAAAAGAAGAAACAGTCTATTAACACTGCACTGACATCATAATTATAACCAATAACTGAGGAAGTAGAGTCAGTATTTTGAAAAGATTTACACAGTCACAATGTTGAGGTGCAATTCCCAAAAGGAATAGTATACTGTAGTCAACGGCTTTTAAAAAGGGCTGCAAAAAAATGGATTTTTGTAAAATCTTACCGTAAAATCCTTTTCTCTTAGCTCATCGACAGACGTAGTCCTCGGTGATACACCACCTTCGGGTTATGTTACCTCCGCAGGAGCAGGACTAGACAGGAAATTAAAAAGCTCTGGCCACACCCTAGGGGCAGTCCCAGAGGGTATATCCTCTCTCTCTCTGCCTCAGCAAATCAGTTATGTGAAAAAGCAGTGCTTAGAGAATTTAACCCAACCCAACTCCAAAACAGAGGGGCGGGGACTACGTCTGTCGATGAGCTAAGAGAAAAGGATTTTACGGTAAGATTTTACAAAAATCCATTTTTCTCTAGCGCTCATCGACAGACGTAGTCCTCGGTGATACACCACCTTCGGGACGTCCCAGAGCAGTATCACAACTGAGGGGTGGGAAAATGAAATCAAATCCCAATCTAGAAGGCCCAACCGGTGCCAACTAGAAGTTTACAATGCTCATCCTTAATGATGAGACTCAACAAAAGAGAGAAAAATTTTTTTTTTTTTTTTTCAAACAGAAAAAAACCCTCGAGGTAGACCACCGGTCTCCTCAAATTGCGGCCTGCAAAACCTTGCGGCCAAATGAGGCATCCGCCGATGCCGTCACATCAATTTTATAGAATTTTGTAAAGGTATGTACCGACGACCAAGTGGCCGCCTTACATACCTGGACCACTGACGCCTGATGGCGAAAGGCCCAGGAAGTACTGAGCGCTCGAGTGGAGTGCGCCCTAACAGGGAACGGAGGACTCTGACCCTTAATAGAATAAGCCTGTACCACCGTCTGTCTAATCCATTTGGCAATGGTCGCGGCAGATGCAGGCAAACCCTTTCTGGGGCCATCCGTGATCACAAAAAGTGAATCCGTCTTACGGAATGATTCCGTAGCTTTCAGGTATACCCTGATTGCCCGAACCACATCTAAGGAATGCAACGCATGTTCCCGATGATGCTTGGGCTGAGGACACAAGGAAGGTAGTACAATATCTTCATTCAGATGAAAATCTGAAACCACCTTAGGAAGAAAAGATGGCTTAGGATGAAGTACTACCTTATCCCTATGAATCACTAGGTATGGGGACTGGCATGATAATGCAGCCAGTTCTGACACCCTGCGAGCAGAAGTAATAGCCACCAAGAAGACCACCTTCTGGGATAAAGTAAGCAAGGGAATCTCCCTGATGTTTTCAAAGGGAGGTTTCTGTAGAACCGACAAAACCAAATTAAGATCCCAGGGCGGTAAGGGCGCGCGGACTGGAGGAGCCAGGTGCCGCACCCCCTGGATGAAATTCCGCACCAAGGATTTGGTAGCTAAAGGTTTCTGAAAGAAGATTGCTAATGCTGAAACTTGACCCTTGATGGTGCTCAAGGCTAGCTTCTGCTCAACCCCTTGTTGCAAAAAGGCCAATATTCGAGACACCGAATAGGTACGTGGAGGAAATCCTAAAGATTCGCACCACGCAATACAAGTCTTCCATGTGTGATAATAGACTTTGCTGGAAGTCGCTTTCCTTGCTTTAATAAGGGTAGGAATGACTGAAGTAGACAAACCTCTGTCCTTCAGTACTTGGGTCTCAATGGCCAGGCCATTAAAACCAGCGACTGTAAAGCACGAAGGTAAATTGGTCCTTGAGACCACAGACACTCCCTGAGACGAAGTTCCCACGGAACGTCTACGACTAACATGTCCAAGTCGGCCAGGCCGGCTTGAGGAGGCCAGCCTAGAATTTCTAGGACCACTGGCGCTGATAGAATCTGAACCAGGCGTCCCTAGAGCTATCTGGCCCCGACCATCCGAGAAAGTCTGGTCGTTTTCTGTTCCCACACATTTATCAGATACCTGATAGTTATCAGGAAAAGTGATCTTTTCTGGTTGAACCTCAGGGACCGAAGTCACCCGACTAGAGGCTACTTGGCCTATCTGGTCAATCAGATCCGATTCCTGTGAGGTATCGGGACTAATCTTGGGAAAAGGTAAAGGAAAAGATCTATTCAGGGAACGGTAACTACCGCTTCCTGTGGTACTTAAATGTTGGAAGGGAAGAATCGCACCGGTAGTAGTGGTTGATGCTCGATCTAATGTCCTGAATACCGGTGAAAACGTCCCCCCACCCTGAAACCGGGTGGGGGCGCACCTTCAGGCTGTGTACTCCTTTACTTCGGGTTTGGCTGGGTTGGTCCTCTGCTTGTCCGACCAGCCCTTCTTGAACCCTCCTGGAGGAGTCTTGCCTTTCCCGGGAGTACCAGCCGGGCGCCCTTTATGGGCGGTAAAGAAAGGTCCTCGCTTGTTGCGAGGTCCCTTAGCTTTTGCAGCCTGTGGCAAAAAAGTGCTCTTGCCCCCAGTGGCATCCTTAATGATTTCATCTAGGTTGGCCCCAAATAGACGATTCCCCTGAAAAGGGAGATTGGTCAAGGTCTTTTTGGAACCTAGGTCAGCTGACCAGCATTTTAACCACAGAACACGTCTGAGGATCACTGCTAACTTAGATGCATGCCCTAACAAGGGAGTAGTGTCCAAGGCTGCGTCACAGATAAACCGTAGCCCTTGTATGATCTGTTCCATCAAATCAGATGTCTCCTGGGGAATATCTTTTCCCCTAAGATCTTGGCGTACCATTTTCGCCCATTCCGTAAGTGTCTGGGAAACTAGACCAATAACAATTACTGGTCTAAATGCTGACCCTATCAGAGAAAAGATAGTGCGGAACTCTGCTTCTATCTTTCGATCCACCGGATCCTTAAAGGACGAAGTGTCCTCCACTGGAATAACCGTGGCTTTATTCAGCCTGGCAATAGGCGGATCCACGACTGGTGGTACCGTCCATTTCTTAATGATGGATTCCTCAAACGGATAGCGTCTAGCAATACGCTTGGAAATAGTAAAGGTACGTTTAGAATGCTCCCATTCTCCTTTAATCTGATTACCAAAACATTTAGGTACAGGACAACTAGTGCGTCCACCAATGCTTCTTCCTGAATTATAGCAGGAGAAGAAGCGTCCTCCTCACTGTCTGAGGGGGCTTTACCTGGGATAACAGCCCTTGCAGAGGAACCTGCAACTGCAGTGACCATCTCTGAATCTGAGTCAGAGGTGTCAGATAGTATAGGGGTAGGCGGGGGTCGCTTCCTTGACCCCCGTCCCTGACAGGCCGCCTCCACCCGAGCCACCATAGACTCCAAAATTGCTGTAAATGACTCTATACTCTGTGCACCGGCGGGTCCCGAGGCCCCCTCGAGGGAAACAGGTGGGGGAATATGTGTGGCAGGGTCCATAATAACTCCAGTTACTTCCTGGATAATATAATTCAAAAGTAAAGAAAAAAACTTTTTTTTTTTTTTTTTTTTCTGTGACCCCCAGCGCCACAAAAAGCCCCTTAGTGTTACCTGCTAGGGATCCCTATCAAATCGAGAGAGAGAGAGATAGACCCCCAGGCTCACCACTTGATGCTCAGAGTTAAACTGCAACAGCTTACAGCGCTGTCTTGACAAACAGGAAGTCTTTTGGCTGGCTGCCCAGGAAGAAAGGAGGCGGCTCCGCCCCTCTGCACGCCTTCCGGCGCCTCCCCCAAGCTCCACGAGGTGTAGGATCACCTCAAACATGGCCGCCCCCATGCTGGAGACACGAGGCTACGCCAAAATGGCGGCTCGTGCGATCCAGCAAAAAAAAAAAAAATGGCGGCGGCCTGTACTGAATAGCGGTGTGCTGCAGGGCACACAACACTCTCTCTGCATGGGGATCTGGCGTGCTTGGCGGTACCGGCCCTGGCGGACCGCATGGCCGTTCGGGAGGCCTGCTAATAGCTGGAGATCTGATTTGGAAGGCAGTCTACATGTCCGTGGCTTCTGACTGGTAGGTAGCTATACTTAACCCATAAGATTCCCAGAATGCCACAGCTTACATATTTTTTAAACATGTATACAATAGATTGTTAGCTCCCAAACCAAGCCTCCTGGCTTTTGCACACATAAAATCACACTCAAAGTAGGAGGATTTGTGACATGTTATAGGATAGAAAGGACTCTTTCTTACCATACAGAGAGGGGCCCGCGTTCACCACAAAACCCGTCAGGGAAAAAGGGGAACATACTACTCACCATACCGGAACCAGGCGGGCACCAACTCCTGACAGTACCCCTCTCCACCGGGGCGGGAGGGCTGTCGACCGATACGGACGCCGTGACTCATGGTCTTTGGCGTTTCAGCGAGACGTTTAACTCGCGGGTTCAGTCCTTAAAATGGGACTTTGTCGCGGCCGACCCAGCGCGGAGCTATGGCCTGCACGCGCTCGTAGGCTGAACTGGGGTGACCACCGGATCTCAACATCCAGCCCGTCGCCCAGTTCAGCTTTCTTGCTTGAAGATCTCACAGGAACACTGGAGAAAAAAAGCTGTCTAAAAATCCTTTAAGAAAAAAATTCTTGCCAGGACCTAAGATCCCAGCAAGGTATCTAGGTCCTTACTCCTAACTAGACAGAAAATAACTGATTTGCTGAGGCAGAGAGAGAGAGGATATACCCTCTGGGACTGCCCCTAGGGTGTGGCCAGAGCTTTTTAATTTCCTGTCTAGTCCTGCTCCTGCGGAGGTAACATAACCCGAAGGTGGTGTATCACCGAGGACTACGTCTGTCGATGAGCGCTAGAGAAATAACTATTTTGCATTAATAGTAGTGGATCACATACAATGCCTTGAAAAAGAATTGACACCCCTTGAAATTTTCCGTGTGGAGTTAGATTTGTGTCTTACTGACAAAGCGGAGCGAACCTTTCGCTGGTCCCGCCAATTGTGGTACGCCAAGGCTAACAAGGCAAATGCCATGCTGGCCAACAGGTTGCGGACATTTGCCCCTAAATTGTCTGCTATTACCTTTTGCACTCGCCATAACACCCTCACAAGTAACCCCCTTCGGGTCCTGGAGGAATTTCGCAGTCGCCTCGCCAAACTGTACTCTGCCCCTGCGCAGGATGGCTCTCTGGCTGCGGAAGCCTTCTTGCACCATACCACGCTTCCCACTCTTTCTGCGTCCCACAGGACACTTCTGGATCGGGATATCCAGGAATCTGAGGTGCTGCAGGGAATTAAGGAATTGAAGGTGGGCAAAAAAACGGGCCCGGATGGCTTCACTGCATTGTACTATAAGAAATTTGCCTCAGTACTGACTCCCCCTCTCACGGCGATGTATAATGCGGTTAAGAGTGGCCAACCTCTGACCCCTGACCTCTTGACAGCTAACATCGTTATGATACCCAAGCCAGACTGGGATCATTCTTCCTGGGGCAACTTTTGCCCTATATCTCTTATCAACATTGATATGAAACTCCTTACCAAAATCTTGGCCACCCGTTTAAACGCTTTTCTTCCTCGCCTGATCAAGAAAGACCAGGTTGGTTTTGACACCAGGCAAGCGAGGCGGTTAGGAGGATCATACAACTCCAACACCTCGCCCATCAGCGTAAGTTACCTGCTATGTTGCTGTCCTTAGAGGTTACTAAAGCCTTTCCTGGCCTTATCTTATGAATGTCCTCCGCCATTATGGGTTTGGTTCTTCCTTTTTGTCCTGGTTAGCGGCCTTTATGCCTCCCCCCGGGCTAAAATTAAATATTATAGGTTCAAATCGTCCCCCTTCTGTATTGGACGGGGCACCCGCCAGGGGTGCCCATTGTCCCCTCTCCTATTTATCCTGTCCTTGGAGCCATTAGCAGAGGCTATACGTTCGCACCCCGATATTTCCGGTATTGAGGTTGCGGGCTCCATACATAAAGTATCCATGTTCGCAGATGACATTTTATTGTCCCTCACCTCCCTCTAGAATCTTCTTGCCCAACCTCTTGGCCCTTCTAGACTCGTTCGCTACCTTTTCTGGTCTGCATATTAACCCTGCCAAGTCTAAGGCAATGTCGGTAACCCTCCCCCCCACTGATATCGAGGCCCTTAAATCTGCTCTCTGTTTTTAGTGGCATAATATCTTACCTTATTTGGGGGTCAAGCTCTCACCGGCTTATGGCGATCTCTACGCTGCCAATTACCCACCCCTTTTCCGGCAATTGACTGATCTGCTTTACTCCTGGTCCCACCTGTCCTTGTCTTGGTATGGCAGAATTACTGCTGTACGTATGACTTTTCTTCCAAAATTGTTGTATTATTTTAGGGTGCTACCGGTCCCTATCCCATCGCATATTTTGCATATCCATCAGCGCAAACTCCTGAAATGTATTTGGGGTTCCTCTAGATCTCGTATTAATAAAAAAAATATGTATGCCCATAAGATAGCTGGCAGTTTCTCGGTCCCCAATCTGCATGCCTATTATACCGTGGTGGCAAATGCCCCGCTAACCCATTTACATGACACCTTTCAAATGCCGCTATGGGCCACAATTGATCTAGTTGATTCCCACCCAATCCCCCTTGCTTCTGTGCCCTGGCTCCCTCCGAAGCATCGCCCACCGCACCATGTTTACTCCATTCTCTTAGTCTCTGGGACTCTGTCAAATATTGGGCCAATCTAATCTCCCCTCACCTGCCGCTACTCCGGCTTTTCCCATGCCCTATGTTTCAGCCTGGCTTTGAGAACCCTCGGCAGTTCTCCTGGTGGACGGACCATGGCTTCGAGGATGTCCATTCGTTATTCACCCCCACTAGGATAACTCCTTTTGGTGCTCTCAGATCTTCTCATGATATCCCCTTGCGTTAACACTACAGATATCTTCAACTTTGCCACTTTTTGCTGCAGCTTATCAAATCCAAATCCTTGGCCTATACAATAACTCCTTTTTAAAGCCTTTGCAGGGCCAGGCCCCATTCCCCTGGGCTTATATCGCTCTTATACGCCTCTATAATTTCTTGTGACAAGCCCTCACTCTCTGCCTACCATTCCCAATGGGAGGCGGAACTGGGGAGACGACTGGATGCAGAGGACTGGCAGCACATGACAAATGCTCTCTCGAAGTGTTCTCGTAAAGTCTTAATCTTGGAAAATGCCTATAAAGTGTTTTACAGATGGTATTATACCCCTGCTAGACTGGCCAAATTTGTACCAACCTACTCTCCTTTATGTTTTCGGGGATGCTTCCATGAGGGGACAATGGCGCATATCTGGTGGACCTGTCCTAAGGTGTGTAGACTTTGGATCCGGGTCTATACACTGCTTCGTAATATTTTTCATCTGAGCTTAAAAAGGGATCCGTATGAAGCTCTTTTATGTAAACCTATAATAGAACTGTCACGTCGACAACACCTATTGGCCCAGCATCTGTTTACTGCTACGAAACGGACTATAGCCCGGTCCTGGAAAACCCCCCTCCTCAGTTTCGAAGCGGTCAAGAATTGCATGAATGACATTCTGACCAATGAAAAGCTAACCGCTATAGCCACTGATTCCCATGATAAGTTCCTTAAGGTGTGGGATCCCTGGATTTCATAGGTTACTCCATCCAGATTCCAAGTTGCACTTCTCTCCATTTAATTGCTCCCCGGATGCTTGCCCCACAGGACCTACTCCTCCTTCTTTCCCCTTTCTGCCCTCTTGTTCACCTTTCCTTCTCCTTTCCCTTTCTCCTTCTTTCTTTTCTTGTTCTTTCTTCTCCTTCCTTTGTGTCTAGTTTGTCCTGGCACGTTCTGTGTCTTATGTTCCATTAGCGTGTCTACTCATAGTCAGTGGAACCCTTTTTGTTATTTCCTTTTTTTGTTTTTTTTTTCTTCTCATCTTTTCCCTTGGTATGTTTCTTATGCCCTCCTTATTTGCTCAACGGAAAAGTAATGTTTGCCACCTGCAGGTGGGGGACTATTTGTCCCCACTCATCTGTCCTTCATTATCTGTATACATATGTTACGATATCGTTGGTACATTAATGCCTTGCGTTTGTTTCTCATACACTTTTTCTATTTTTGTTGATGTGTTCCATTTTTATATTGTTTTCATCCACATGGACTTGTTGTATGCCTATGTTTGACATTCAATAAAAACCTTTGTAAAATACATTTTCCACATTTTGTTATGTTATAACCAAAAACGCAAATGTATTTTATTGGGATTTTATGTGATAGACCAACACAAAGTGGCACATAATTGTAAAATTGAAGGAAAATTATAAATGGTTTTCAACATTTTTTACAATTAAATATCTGAAAAGTGTGGCGTGTATTTGTATTGTGCTCTCCTTTACTTTCATACTCCTAACTAAAATCTAGTGGAATCAATTGCCTTCAAAAGTCACCTCATTAGTAAATAGAGTCCACCTGTTTGTAATTTATTCTCAGAAAAAATACAGCTGTTCTGTGAAGCCCTTAGAGGTTTGTTCGATAACCTTGGTGAAAAAACAGCATCATGAAGGCCAAGGAACACACCAGATAGGTCAGAGATAAAGTTGTGGAGTTTTAACAGGGTTAGGTTATAAAAAAAATATTCCAAGCTTTGAACATCTCACGGAGCACTGTTCAATCCATCACCAGAAAATGGAAAGAATATGGCATAACTGTAAACCTACCATGACATGGCCGTCCACCTAAACTGACAGGTCGGGCAAGAACATTAATCGGAGAAGCAGCCAAGAGGCCCATGGTAACTCTGGAGCAGCTACAGTGATTCACAGCTCAGACAGGAGAATCTGTCCACAGGTCAAATATTAGTCATGCACTCCACAGATCTGGCCTTTATGGAAGAGTGGTAAGAAGAAAGCCATTGTTGAAAGAAGCCATAATAAGTCCCGTTTGCAGTTTGCGAGAAGCTATGTGGGGGGACACCGCAAGCTCGAAAGAAGGTGCTCTGGTCAGATGGGACCAAAATTTAACTTTTTGACCTAAAAGCAAAAACGATGTGTGATGGAAAACTAACACTGAACATAAGCCTGAACACACCGTCCCCACCTTGAAACATGGTGTTGGCAGCATCATGTTGTGGGGAAGCTTTTCTTCAGCAGGGACAGGGAAGCTGGTCAGAGTAGAAGAGAAGATGGTTGGAGCCAAATACAGGGCAATCTTAGAAGAAAACCTGTTAGTGTCTGCAAAAGACTTGAGACTGGGGTGGAGGTTCACATTCCAGCAGAACAACGACCCTAAACATACAGCCAGACCTGCAATGGAATGGTTTAGATCAAAGCATATTCATGTATTAGAATGGCCCAGTCAAAGTCCAGACCTAAATCCAATTGAGAATCTGTGGAAATACTTGAAAATTGCTGTTCACAGACACTCTCCATCCAATCTGACAGAGCTTTAGCTATTTTGCAAAGAAGAATGGGCAAATATTTAAACTCTCTAGGTGTGAATAGCTGGTAGAGACATCCCCAAAAAGACTTGCAGTTGTAATTGCAGTGAAAGACGGTTCTACAAAGTATTGACTCGGGGGGTGAATACAATTGCACGCCACACTTTTCAGATTTTTGTAAAACATTTTGAAAACCATTTATCATTTTCCTTCCACTTCACAATTATGTGTCACTTTGCGTTGGTTTATCACATAAAACCCCAATAAAATCCATTTACGTTTTTGGTTGTAACATGACAAAATGTGGAAAATTTCAAGGGGTATGAATACTTTAAGGCATTGTAATGTAAAAGTCAAAATATTAAGGAAAAATCGACCTTGTATTTAAACCAAAAATAATTACACATATGAAAGCTATTTTGGCTTGCTAAATTATTAGCAATTTTGTCTAGCCCTGCAGGACAGCACCCTGCCTCGGACTGGGACTGGAATTGAACAGTAAAGGAATATGGTTACCATCTCATACCTTTACACCAGGACACATTAATTACACAGGTTTTGTGGCTGATTAAAGCGGTTGTATCCCGCTTTTTGACACTTTTACCTACAGGTAAGCCTATAATAAGGCTTACCTGTAGGTACAAATAATATCTCCTAAACCGGCACGGTTTAGGAGATATTTACAGTGCATGCAGCCGCTCGCGCGAGCGGCGCATGCGCTCTGGGGGACCTTCAATTAACTTGCCGGGAGCTTGCCGGAAAAATCACTCCCGCGCGCATGCGTGGGAGTGACGTCATCGCGGCTCCGGCCAATCAGCGCGCTGGAGCCGTCTCTTCCGGCCAATCAGCGCGCCGGAGCCGCCGAACCCGGAAGAGACGACGAGGGATCATGGCAGCGCCCGCATCGATGTCCGGGGGTCCGTGTCGGGGCTTCGTTTTAAGGTAAGTTAAACATAATGGGCTAGTATGCGATGCATACTAGCTCATTATGCCTTTGTCTTGCAGGTTTTTTTTTTTTTTTTTTAATAGGGTTTACAACCGCTTTAAGGTGGCAATTAAATTCAAGTGCATTATATTAGCCTCAGAACCTGTGTAATTAATATGTGTCCTGGATTAAATGGATGAGGTGGCAACCCTATAAAGAAACAGCAAGAGAATGACTAGCTCATCTCTCCTTCTGTCAGCATGTTCCTAATCAAGATACACTATATTACCAAATGTATTGGGACACCTGCCTATACACGCTCATGAACTTTAATGGCGTCCCAAACTTACTCCATAGGGTTCAATATTGAGTTGGCCCACTCTTTGCAGCTATAACCGTCTAAACTCTTCTAGGAAGGCTGTTCCCAAACTCGCTTATCCATGTCTTTATGTAGAGCGAGATACATTTTTTATTTTTATTTTTTGGGGTGGGGAACTTGTAGGGTAAAGCCATAACGTGCTAGTATGCTTTGCATGTTAATTGCATTGTATTTTACAGAAAATTACAGCGAATGCAGATTAAAAAGGAAAGGCAATTTTTAATAACATTCTATCACAATATGACTTGTGTCGCAATTGTATACGCTATATTTTTTCTTTGCTGTTTTTTTCCCCCCACGAAATTGGGAAAAGTGGAGTTACCCTTTTAGTGTATACAGAAGCTGTTAACCACTTAAGCCCCGGAAGATTTTACCCCCTTCCTGACCAGGGGGTATTTTGCGATTCGGCACTGCGTGACTTTAACGGACAATTGCGCGGTCGTGCGACGCTGTATCTAAACTAATTTGACGTCCTTTTTTTCCCACAAACAGAGCTTTCTTTTGGTGGTATTTGATCACCTGTGAGATTTTTTGGTCATGCGCTATAAACAAAAAAAGCGTAAATTTTGCAAAAATAACAATATTTTTCACATTTTTTTTAATGAAATTTCCCCCAAAAAAAATGTAAAAATCAAAATTTTTTAACATTTTCGGCTAATTTGTTTTATGCTACATATGTTTGTTAAAAAAAAAAAAAAAAAAAAAAAAAAAAAAAAAAAAAAAAAAAATCGCAAAAAGCGTATTTTGATTGGTTTGCGCAAAAGTTATCGCGTTTACTAACAAAGGGAAAATTTGTCATTTTTGTCGTTTTTTTTTTTTAACACGTAATGGCGGCAATCTGCGATTTTTTTTGCGGTACTGCGACATTGCGGCGGACAGATCGGACCCTTGAGTGACATTTTTGACACTTTTGGGGTTACCAGAGACATTTCTACAGTAATCAGTGCTATACATATGCATGGTTACTGTAAAATTACACTGGCAGTGAAGGGGTTAACTTTATTTGAGAGGGAGGGGCTGTGTGTGTCCCTAGGGGCGTGATTCTAACTGTGATTGGCTGTGGCTTGAGGTGTAGGAACAATGATCAACGGTCCTACATAGTAGAACCGTATGATCATTGTTTCTACACAGGGGAGAATGACAGGCGGCTTGTTTACACTAGCCGCCTGCCTTTCTCCCTCTCCCCCGAAGATCGCCGAGTGACCGGCGGACATCAGGTCCGCCGGTCACACGTGCAGGGGGGTCCGTGGCGGCGCGCGCTCGCTCCCCAGAGCCTCACAGGCTAGCGACGTAGACCCACGTCGCTCTGCCTGTGAGGGGCTGACTGCCGCAGAAAATATACTGTGCGCAGTCGGCAAGTGGTTAAAGTACAGGCAGTATCAGAATAGTTGTAGATACACTTCCAGCATGCATTTTAAAAACAATCTATAAGTACTTACCTATAACAGAAATAGGTTTTCTAGCAAAGCGAAACCTTCCCCAAACTCCAACATATTTGCTTCGGCATCCTGCAGACCACAATCGTACAACATATTCCGTTCCAAAAAATACCACCAAAACTATTTCCTGTACAAAAAAAAAAGTATAATTTTTTGTAAGAACTTAACGTAAATTTATTTTCTCTGAGTCCTCTGACAGTTACCGCCCGTTCAGTTAGCCTTCACGAATGGGTAATGGCGCCCTCTGCAGGAGCAGGCTAGGCAGTGAAGAGGTTAACAAACAAAAGCCTTTACACATAACACACCTATGGGGCTGTTCCTCAGCTATTACACCTCTAGGGGGCTGTTCCTCAGCTATTACCCATCAGCCACTAGGAGCTGCTCTTCAGTTTTGTAGCAAGAAGTAAATGAAGACTATCAACCCCAAAAAGAAGGGCGGGGGCGGCGACTGTCAAGAGGACTCAGAGAACATTTTACGGTAAGTTCTTACAAAAAATTATATTTTCTCTTACGTCCTCTGACAATCGCCGCCCGTTCAGTTAGCCTTCGCGAGTGGGATGTCCCAAAGTAGTGCAGGTGTGAGGGGTGGGAAGACGCAATCAAAGAAAAGGCAACGTGCAACCAGGCCAGAGTAAAAAAAAAAAAAAACTGAGCCAACAGGGCAACAAAAGCTCAACAGGAGTCAACCCTGGACAAATACACCCCAAGAAGAGACAGAAACACACGTCTCTGCAAAACAACCGCCGCACACAAAACTTTCCGGCCAAAGGAAGCATCCGAGGATGCCATCACATCAAGTTTGTAAAATCTTGTGAAAATGTGCACAGACTACCAGGTTGCTGCTTTGCACACCTGAGCCACAGAAGCCTGATGGCGAAACGCCCAAGAGGCACTGACCGCTCTAGAAGAATTAGCCCCGACAGGAAAAGGAGGAACCTGACCCTTGATTGAATAGGCCTGAACAATCGTCTGTCTAAACCAGCCATGTCCAACCTGCGGCCCGGGGGCTGCAGGCAATGCGGCCAGGGCTGCAGGCAATGCGGCCCACTGCCACCTGACAATTTTTTATTTATTTTTTGCTAGGGAGGAAGGCATTTAGTCGGGGGCACGGCCACAGCAGCTTCCAACTAACTGTAGTCAGAGGCTGACTCGGAGGGGGGGGGGGGGGGGGTGAGTGCCGCGGGATTACAAACAGAGCGGGGATCTTCTGCTTACCCGGCTGCCGCTGTCATACAAAGCCCCGCCTCCTGGACCGGCTCCTATGATAGACGTCACCGATGTGCTGTCTATCATAGGTCCAGGAGGCAGGACTTCGTATGACAGCCGTCGCCGGGTAAGAGGGAGATCCCCGCTCTGTGTAATCCAGCCGCTCTCCTCTCTCTTCATTGCAGACTGCATTGGATGGGCGCGCACTGGTGAGGCTGCATTGGATGGGCATGCACTGGTGAGGCTGCATTGGATGGGCATGCACTGGTGAGGCTACATTGGATGGACATTGATCAGGCTGCATTGGATGGTCATGCACTGGTGAGGTTGCATTGGATGGGCACTGATCAGGCTGCATTGGATGGGCACGCACTGATGAAGCTGCATTGGATGGGCATGCACTAGTGAGACTGTATTGGATAGGCACACACCTGTGAGGCTCCATTGGATGGGCACTGGTGAAGCTGCATTGGATGGGCATTGATCAGGCTGCATTGTATGGGCATGCACTGGTGAGGCTGCATTGTATGGGCACTGATCAGGCTGCATTGTATGGGCACGCACTGATGAAGCTGCATTGGATGGGCATTCACTAGTGAGACTGCATTGGATAGGCATGCACTTGCGAGGCTGCATTCAATGAGCACTGGTGAGGCTGCATTGAATGGGCACTGATCAGGCTGCATTGGATGGGCAGAAACTGGTGAGGCTGCATTGGATGGGCACTGATCAGGCTGCATTGGATGGGCATGCACTGGTAACTCTGCATTGGATGGGCACTGATCAGGCTGCATTGAATGGGCATGCGCTGGTGAGACTGTATTGGATGGGCACTGTTTAGGCTGCATTGGATGGGCGCGCACTAGGCTGCAAGTGCTGTGGGATCTCCAGGCTGCCGCAGTAGACTTAGGATGTCTGCAGTCAGTGACAGAGCCGCTGCTTCCTGTATAGTTCCGGCTTTGTCACAGGCGGAGTGATATGAAATGCCCCCTTCCTCCGCCTGTGACAGGAGCCATACAGGAAGCAGCGGCTCTGCTCTATACTGCAGCCGCTGCTTCCTCCAGCAGTACCTGACATCATGACCAACAGTACCCGCACCAGCAGTAACCGCCAACAGTCTGCAAAATAAGTAGAAAAGGTGTGTGCATTAGCGTGTGTAAAATGTTGCAATATGTTTTTTTAATAACTAGTTTTGTCATAATATGTCATGTACTTGTTAATACATGTATGAATAAGGACATTACATTTTCTGGCTGCCTAAGTCATATGTGCTAGGGGTGCAACAAACCCCCAGCACATAACTGTAAATATCCTGGCATGTGCAGTGTTTGTCTCCTCCCACCATCACCACTTCAAATCACTGAAGTGGTCATGGTGGTTAGAGTGTTCCTTTAATATCTCTCAGAAGAAGTAAACCTCTATGCTGATTCCATTTCATTTGATTATCCTCTAGTTGTGTTAAATTAGTGCGGGGGGGGGGGGGGCATTGTCGTGGGAAGGGCACAGGGGCGTTTTATTATTTATATACCTTAACTATAGTGTATATTTTATATGCGGCCCGGGAAAATTTTTCTACACTCAATGTGGCCCAGAGAAGCCAAAAGGTTGGACACCCATGGTCTAAACCATTTAGAAATGGTTACCGCGGACGCGGCCAAACCCTTCCGAGGTCCCTCAGAAAGGACAAACAGGGAGTCAGACTTCAGAAAAGACTCCGTGGTGGACAGGTAAACCCTGACCGCCCTAACCACATCCAAGGAATGGAAGGCAATTTCCTTGGGATGCTTGGGTTTCGCACAAAGCGAAGGCAAGACAAAATCTTCGTAGAGGTGGAAAGCAGATACCACCTTGGGAAGAAAAGAGGGATTGGGTCTCAAGACCACGTTGTCCCTATTAACAACCAGATAAGGCGAGCGGCAAGACAGAGCCGCCAACTCAAACACACTGCGAGCAGAGGCGACAGCCACCAGAAAAGCAACTTTCTGGGACAACACAGGCAGAGGTAGGTCTCTGAAATTTTCAAGGGAGGCCGTTGCAAAATGGACAAAACCAAGTTCAGGTCCCATGGCGGCAAAGGAGCTTCCCTTGTGGGAGCCAGATGTCGCACTCTCTGAATAAAGGTGCGAATCAAGGAATTAGTCACCAAGAGACGCTGGAAAAGAATGGCCAAGGCCGACAACTGACCTTGAATCGTGGCCAATGCCAAACGCGGATCCACACCTTCCTGTAGGAAGGCCAAAACCCTCGCCACCGAAAAATAGTGGGGATAAAACCCCTGCGACTCACACCAGGCCATATACGCCTTCCAGGTGCGATGGAAAATTTTCCTTTCCGAGCCTTCAATAAAAGGTAGGAATGACAGCACTCAACAGACCCTTGTCTCTCAAGACTTGGCTTTCAATAGCCACGCCGTCAAAGCCAGAGACTGTAAAGCAGGATGGAAGATCGGCCCTTGAGACAGTAGATCATCTCACAGTGGAAGCCGCCAGGGAGGCTCGACGACCACCTGCACGATGTCTGCGTACCAACACAGACGCGGCCAGTCTGGGGCCACCAGAATGACTCGTACCCGTTCTGACACCAACCTGCAGAGGAACCTGGATAACAGTTGAATCGGAGGGAAGGCATAAATCAGCCAATACCGGTGCCAGGGCAACACCAACGCATCCATGGCGTCCACCAGAGGATCGCGGGTTCTGGCCACGAACCTTCCCACCTTTTATGTTGAGACGGGACGCAAACAGATCCACGCCTGGAGTCCCCTACCGGGCACACAGGAGGTAAACACCACTGAATGCAGGGACCATTCTCCCTGGGCCAGGGTCTGGCGACTCAGATAGTCTGCCTGTCAGTTCTCCATACTGGGAAGGTGAAAGGCCGAAATCACCGAAACGTGCACCTCGGCCCAAGAGAGGATCTCGGCCACTTCCTTGGCTGCCCGGGCACTCTTGGTGCCCCCTTGGTGAGTGAAGTAAGCCACTGCCGTGGCGTTGTCCGTCCGCACCCGAACCGGGCAACCCTGAAGCCGAGTTGACCAACTGAAACAAGCAGAGCTTGATTGCTCGGAGCTCCAAGACGTTTATCGGTAAGAAGGCCTCCTCCCCCAACCGCGTGCCCAGAACTCCACCCCAGCCCGACAGTCTGGCATCCGTGGGGATCACCGTTCACAGCAGAGGCCGGAAGGACTTGCCTTGTGCCAGAGTCAGTGACAGGAGCCACCCCAAAAGATCCGATATTGCGAGGCTTCTCAGAGAAATCCTTCTGTCCAACGACTGAGGCGTTCTGTCCCACCTGGCAAGAATCTCTGCTTGCAGAGTTCTCGTGTGACATTGAGCAAATGGGATCGCATCGAAAGCCGAAACCATCAAGGCCCAGGGACCGAATGCAGGCCCGTAGAGGAGAGATTGTTGTCCCTGAGGGACCTGATCTCGCCCTGCAGGGTCCAGAGTTTTCCTCCGGGAGAAAGAACTTCGCCTGAGCAGAGTCCAGGACCATCCCCAGGTACGGGAGGTGAACTGAAGGAGTCAGAGCCGACTTCTGGAAGGTGACGGTCCACCCAAACTCCCTGAGCGTCTGAACCATGATCGACAGATCGCTTGTCAAGGTGGCACACAAGCTCGATCTTAACAGGAGGTCGTCCAGATAACCGAGGACCGCAATCTCCTTTATTTGCAGTAAAGCCAGCCCCAGAGCCAAAACCTCGGTGAAGACCCTGGGAGCCGAAGCGAGACCGTAGGGCAACGCTACAAACTGATAATGCTACTCTGCTACCGCGAAGCAGAGATACCGCTGATGACCCTCGGAGACAGGGATGTGCAGATACACATCCTTAAAGTCGATGGAGGCCACCACCGACCGGATGGATTCCATCCGGAACTACCAAACCATCACAAAACGGTTCAGAGACTTTAGGTCTAGATTGGACGCACTATGCCCTCCTTTCTGGGCACAGTGAACAGATTGTAGTAAAAACCGCAAAACCTGTCCCGTGAAGGGACTGGCACAATGACTCCTTGGGCGAGAAGATCTTGAACCGCCCCCTTGAGATCTCCGAACTGAAACAGGTGAGGGCGTCCCTTCAGGAAGAGGCGGACTGTGCCGCCGCACCGGCCTTGGGCTTACCTACCATGGCTGCTTTTGACCACCTGAGGTTTTGAAGGATTTCCTGCCATGCTGTGCCCCGAAGGCACGAAAGGACCCACGATGAGCCTTAAAAGAAGGGGCCCCACCTAGCGCTGGGTTATTTTCCCTTCGAGGCTTGGGGCAAAAGAGTACTCTTGCCCCCCGTAAGCCTCTTGATCAACTCATCCAGAGTGTCCCCAAAAGGACGACTACCCACATAAGGGACAACAGACAGTCTTCTTGGAAGCGTGGCAAGCCCACCAGCTTTTCAGCCAAATAATGCGGCAGATCGCAACCCCAACCGCAGACAGCCGTGCAACCCAGGGAGCCTCGTCCAAGGCCGCGTCACACAGGTACATCACGGCCTGAGTCACTTGATCCACCATGTCCAAGGCAGCTGGGGATACCGACTCTGCCACCAACGTGTGCCTAAGTGCCCCAGACCACTCCGTGACAGCTTGAGAAACCATCACCAAAGCAAACACAGGCTTGAGCAGGGAGCCCACCACCAAATATATGTGGCGGGACAGCTTTCCCACACGCCTATCCGCCGGATCCTTAAAACACTGGGGAGTCCTCCATGGGCATCAAGGTAGATTAATTTAGTGTAGAAACAGTGTGGTCCACCTTAGGTGACACTGTCCGCGATTATCAACAGGATCCGCAAAGGGATAATGGCATTTAAGCCGCTTGGGCAGCGCCAGCATATGCTTGACGCGACACCATAGGTCGTTCACGGTTTCGTTAAAACACCTAGGGGCAGGGGAAAACCTGACCCGACTTCTGGGCTTTGCGGGACCCAAAGGAAACCCGCTTACCTGACACGGAGAGCTCATCATCAAGATTTAAATTCTCTTTAATGGAGCAAATAAGCACATTTCACCGCAGCGCGGTCCTGCGCCTCCGTAGAGGAAGACTCTTCCTCGTCCCCACCTGAATGTGAGGACTGGGACCCCTCAGGGGGGACGTTGTCTGTAGTAACCAAATCAGGCCCTGAGTCAAAAGACAGAGTGCATAAGCTGTGTTTTAGAAGTGCATTCAGACATCAGCAGACCCACTTAGGACGCCAAAGTCGCAAGAGCAGCAGATGAGGCCATGGAAGAGGATTTAGGAGTTCCTGAAACACCAACCAGGTCTGTGGGAAATTTGCCATTCTGAGACTCCAGATTAGTAATAAAAAATGTTAAGGACGCTGGCCCTTTAAAACAGCGCTTCCCGCGGACCCCCACCGGCAACTGCACCACCTGTGGAGACCCTTCAGAAACAGCAATAGCCACAAAAAGAAACAGTTTTTACAGGAAAATGCCAGAGAAAACAGTTAAAAATCACCCCACAGTGTCTGTACTTGCCACACGCTGCTGCAGTGAAAATGAGAGAAAAGAGGAAGTGAACTCACGCACAGAGTCCTATGCCCGCCCTGAGCCACAAACAAATAGTGCCTGATGAAAAAGTCTATGGGAGGAAGCACAGGCAAAATGGCTGCCGCCCTTACTAGGCAGTTGCCCATACCAAAGATGGCGCCTGACCGAAGCCAAAACGATGAGCTAAAATGGCTGCTGCCTACACAGTGAGTCCCAAACAGCCTGCCCTCACCCAAAATGCCGGCTGTGCAAATGGCGCCAAATAGAGCAAAAAATAAATTTTCTGGCCCCCACAGGGAACCCCAGAGAGCACCCCCGGGATGTATGAAGCCCCCACACCCCCCAGTCATGGCAGTATGCACCGCAGAGCGCCCCCAGGGCAGGGAGGAAGGGGGCGGTACCATACAGCCAGGAGGGGGATACCACAGAAGCCACCATGTACTGCCATCCCCTAAGAGTGGGCCCACAGAACACCCCCACAGATATAGTCCCCTTTTAGGGACCCAGGGGTAGAGGCACTCACCAGTCCAGCGAATGTGGGCAGCGCTCTGATACGGAACACCTCCGCCCTGAGTGGGGGTGCCGTCAGCCAGGAAGGATGCTAGCAACTTACGGGCATTCTGGAGTTGAGACATCCCAGCGAAGAAGGGACTCCGCAGGCCCGTCCCCATCCCAAGGGGCACTGTCATTGCGAGGCCTGGGCCCACCAATGACCTGCAATGCTCGGTGGCAGGCTGGGACTCCTTAAGGATCTATATTATCCAGTGCGAGGCACAGCTCTGCTGTCGCTTGTAGTCCTCCAGGAATTCCCTGACTAACTAGCGATAGTGAGTGAAATAAAAAATCTATTTTCAAAGAAAAAAAAAACTTTAAGAAAAAAAATATAAAGAAACAGACACTAGGTCCCAGAAGGGAAGACCTAGCCTACTCCTTACGCTAGGCAGCAAAAAACTGAAGCGTAGCTCCTAGTGGCTGATGGGTAATAGCTGAGGAACAGCCCCCTAGAGGTGTGTTGTGTGTATAGGCTTTTGTTTGATAACCTTTTCACTGCCTAGCCTGCTCCTGCAGAGGGCGTCATTACCCACTCGTGAAGGCTAAATGAACGGGCGACGATTTTCAGAGGATGTAAGAGAAAATATATATATACATATACACATACATATACACACACACACACACACACACACACACACACACACACATACATATACTGCAAAAGATTCAAGATTTTCTACTTCGATAAAAGATTCTTCCCTTTCTGCTTGCAAACTTTAATGTACATTAATGCTTCACTCACATCTAGGCATTCTGGATTGCATGCTGAATCACAATGATTCGGCCCGCAAACCCAAATCCCTGCAAAACGCGGGATGTGCTTGCAATCCGTCATTTTCAATGGCACCCGAATCGCAGCGCAGTTTTGCCGCGATTGTCGCCCGACTAACTGCGAGAAAATCACGCAAACAGTAGGTAGTTAGCTTCTACGATTTCTATTACAAGAAAGCCGACCCATCGGCTGCAAATAACAGTACAGGGATGAAGCCTGCAGCAGGACAGCCAGCTTGCAGCCCTTCCAGCTAGAAACCCCTCCTTCTGTAAAAGAACCCTGCTCTATGGTACTCCAAGCTATTTAAGCACCCCCCCAACGACTATCTGGGCACACCTCCCCTCTGTAGAGAAAATTACAGTTTTATATCTTTATGTTTGAAGCCTGAAATGTGGCAAAAGGTTGCAAAGTTCAAGGGGGCCGAATACTTTCGCAAGGCACTGTATTTAGGCTGTTTATCTGAATCTCCCACCCACTATATTCTGTAAATCTCCAGAAGGCAGTAGGAAACCAACTCAACGCCTGTAGAGCCCAGAGCATCCTAAAGCAAATCACACACTGCTCCCCTGATTATAGCAGAGCCACCAAGCTAAAATTTGCCTACTCCTCACTAGCAGCCTATCTGGGAAGGTGCTACAGAACATTGACCAGATTTGTAGGAAAACATACCAAAATGGTCTTGTCCTCCCTGAAGTAAGAAAGCTAAAGAGAAATTGAAGCTTTCTGCTCCATCCACTTCCATCTAATAACCCTCATGTGGCTATAGCCACCCTAATGCCTGGTACACACCATGAGATTATTAGACGAATGATCTGTTTTTTTTTTTGTTTTTTTTGCATGCTAGTCTCATATTGAAAATAAAGAGGTAACTAAAGTTGCAAAAATTCTTGTACGACAGAATAAAAATTCAGCAGTGATGTAATGTGTTGTATTGTATTTGTTTATTTTCATGCTTCAGATAATTTCTCACGACTTGTCCTGATCTGCTCCCAAACGTTTTGTAATAATCATCAAATTATTGCAAACCGCTTCAAAAGCGGTATTTTTCGTATGATTTTCTGATCATATGTACTTGCCTTTGGGCTAAAGGCACATGCTGAAGACAAGAAGTGCACCTGGCACAAGTATTTAAAAAAGGGCCCAGATATATCCCTGGGAACTACAGGCCAGTTAGCCTAACATCAATAGTCTGCAAACTACTGGAGGGGATAAGGGATTATATAAAGATTTTAGTAATGAAAACAGTATCATAGTAGTAATAAGCATGGATTCATGAAGAATCGTTCTTGCCAGACCAATCTTTTAACCTTCTATGAAGAAGTGAGCTGCCATCTAGATAAAGGAAGGCCTGTAGATGTGGTGTATCTGGATTTTGCAAAGGCATTTGACACAGTTTCCCACAAACGTTTACTGTACAAACTAAGTCACATAGGTATGGACCATAGGTTAAGTACCTGGATTGAAAACTCACTACAGGGGCGATAAATGGCGAGAACTCTGAATGGTCTGGTGTGGAAAGTGGGGTCCCCAAGGATCTGTCCTGGGACCAATCTGGTTTATTTTTATTCATAAACGATTCATAAACGATCTAGATTTATGAACGGATTAACAGCTCAATCTCAGTATACAATCTCGATACAAAGATAAGCAGGGTTAAAACTTCCACGCAGGATGAGGAAACCTTACAAGAAGACCTAAACAAAATAATGGGGTGGGCAACTACATGGCAAATGAGGTTTAATGTTGAAAAATGCAAGGTAAATACAAACACAAGTTACTCACTAGGGGGAGAACCTCTGGGGGAATCTAGGATGGAAAACGACCTGGGGGTCCTAGTAGAGACAGGCTCAGCAATGGCGTGCAATGCCACACTGCTGCAAGCAAAGCCAACAATATTAGCATGCTTAAAAAAGGGGATTCACTCTAGAGATAAAATAATTCTCCCAACCTACAAGACTCTGGTCCGGCCGCATCTTTAGTATGCTGTCCAGTTCTGGGCACTGGTCCTCAGGAAGGATGTGCTGGAACTGGAGAAAGTTCAGAGAAGGGTAACAAAGCTAAAAAGGGACTGGAGGACCTCCGCTATGGGGAAAGTCTAAAAGCATTGAACTTTTTCTCTCTGGAGAGGAGACGCTTGAGAGGGGATATGATATCAATGTAAAAAAACTATACTGGCAACCCTAGCATAGGGAACAAACTTTTCAGTGAAAGGGAATTTAAAAAGACATGCAGGTGTAGACTAAAACTGAAAGAAGTGGCTTACGCTTAAATTGCCTAGATGGTTATTTACTGTCAGAGCAGTAAGGATGTGGAACTCTCTTCCACAAGCAGTGGTATCAGCAGGGAGCGTCGATAGTTTCAAAAACTATTAGATGGGCACCTTAATGACCACAACATACAGGGGTATATGATGTACTACTGACAAACACATAAATCATAGGTTGAACTGGATGGACTGGGGTCTTTTTTCAATCTCACCAACTATGTAACTACGTAACTGAAAATTACTTTTACTACGTAAAAAAATAAATAATTAGTGTGGTCTTGGTGTTCTGCTGTTGGTCATGACTCATTTTAAACATCCTTTACACACCAAGTGATCCTGTTAGGAACATCTTCCCAGGCCTTTTATATGTGAAAATTGAGGGTCACTTAAGAGAGATGCATAACATAATGTAAGATTCAGGAGTTCATTTAGTCAAAGAAACAATACTGAGGTGGACTCCTACAATCCTCAAACATCTAAACCTAGTAATACCTTCACAATTTGCTCCACCATCTGCTTCAAATGCACTCCTCCTTTTCTTGGAAAAAAAAAAGTGTTGCCTAAAGATGGCCACAGACGATTCAAATCTTGGCTGGTTCCTGCTGAACCAACAGATTCCAACAATGTATGGGCAGGCTGAAATTACACAAGTTGATGAATCAATCAACTTGGATACAACCAGCCTGCTGCATTTTACATGCGATTATGGCTAGCGGCTGTTCTATCTGCTAGCAAAAATCACTATTCTCCTGGCTTCCTCCACCAGAAGTAAACAACTGCTCCACAGAAGGGATTACCCTGCCAACACTGTGTGGATGCAGGAAATACATTTGCTTCATCTATGGCTGGCCTAAGCACACTAAACACAGTACTGCTAATGAAAATCAAATAGGACCTTTAGTCAATAGTAAGAACAACCTACTGATGTACGCAAAGAACAGCAACATAACTATGACAGTAATGGCTTTAAAGTGCAGGCCGTGCATCCTGGTTTCACCTTCTCTCTGCTGCAAGAAGGTGGCACCCAGTGGCGAAATAACTGGAGTAGACTCCAATCTACTCACTAATTCACCAATTAAGATTCACTAATTAAGCAAAAAACAAAGTTCACATATTCTGTCGTTTTTTAAATTGTGTTGTGTGTGGAAATGTGCTTTCGTTTACCACATTAAGCCAAGTGATTCTGTAGTTATATTAGCTACCTGGGACATGTACACAGTCACTGCTCTCAGTGGAAATACCAGTACTTGTCACCAGGTCTATAAAAAAAGAGAGAGGCCTTTGTACAAGGGAAGGCCTATTATCCAAAAATGTGCTTCCTGAGGCAAGCTACTCGCATGGTTTATAATACTCTGCACCTGTGTATTTTTCTACAGTTAAATGCAGTCATAGGCAAAAATATTGGCACCCTGCATTTCTGTCAAATAATCCACCACTTCACCTAGAAAATTGTAGCAATTACAAACATTTAGGCATTCTTATGTTTATTTCTTTTATCTGTATCTGTAGGACACAAAAAAGTGGAGAAGCAAAAAGCCAAATCTGACACATTCCACACAAAACTTTTTGTAATTGCAACAATTTTCTAGGCAAAGTGGTGCATTAAAGTGGAAGTAAACTTTTACCTACAGGCAAGCCTATAATAATTCTTACCTATAGGTAGTGTTAGCAGTAGCACATAAGTATTTTTATGCAACATCTCGTTTTACAGACCTGTAAGCAGAATTTTGCTGCATTAATGACAAAAACATGTTTTCCATAAAGATGATTGGCACTGCATTTTAAAAACACACAATGCTGGAAGTATCTTCTACCCCTGGAAAAGACATGAAAAGCCCACCTAAAAAGCATGTCTCTGCTTTTTGGGAGGAGAAAGACATTTTTGTACAAAGTACGGGATACGCCCCTGCTAAGCCCTCAGTTACATGTCCCTATGTGACAAACCTCTGCTAAGTGCCCAGTTACATGTCCCATGGAGAATAAAATACCCAAAAATGATTGTCTAAACCAGCAAGTTTTTTTTTCCACTTTTTTTTTTTTAAGTGGCTTTTAAAAATAAACACATACAATTATATAAAGATTGGATGCAACCTGTTTAGAGTGGTACAATGCGCTTGGAAGTTTAATTTTTTTTTTTTTTTTACAAATGGCCACACAACAGACCAAAAAGAGGGCAATAGATAAGGAAAGAGGGATACAAAAGAGGGACAGAGCCTCCAAATGAGGGAAATTTGGATGCTATGAAAAAGGGTAGAAAATTGGACAGGTTTAGTAATGCAAATGTAAAATGGTCCTTATAGCTAACCAAATATAACATGCAAAGGTAACCTCACTAGTCCAAGTCGTATTATTTATCTAGAACCAGTGTAAACCTATGATGTGTGCATTTATTATAGAGCAAGACAACAACTACTCTTGGTTTGCATGGGGGGGGGGGGGGGTAGGTTCTACGACATGTTATTACTGCTCTCTGGGGTCCCACTAACGAGGTTACACATTTCATGTTCCTGTGACAGCGCTGTCACTGGGATAGGAAGTGAAGAGAAATCTACAAGAGACAGCAGCAGAAACCATATGAAGGTTTTAGGCTTCCCATGTATTTTAAAAAAAAAAAAAAAAACCCTCTTCTCTTTCCCTATTAGAGAGGTTTGCCCTAATTTCTTGTCCCAGTGACAATGCTAAGGAGAAAGTTCCTCAGTGGGGACAAAAACAGCAACAAAAAAGAGCGTCAAACCTTTCACCACTATTTATTATGCCTGCGATTTTATTTCCATCATTCTATTCGAATTAGAAAGACGTTTCATATTTACATACCATCCAAAATAAGGTTTCTGTGGCCAAATTGGAATACTGCTGTATTGTAGAAAGCACACTGAAAATAAGGCATACCAGCACTATAAGGAATCTGTGAAAAGAAGACATATGCCAGTGTTATAAAAACAGTCACACTTCGCACTAGGAGATCATTAACATCAAATCATAATCTATACATACATACATACTCACTCTATGTAGATAAAGATAGATAGGCAACTCCCATCCTAACATTGACCACTGGTTCCAAATTAAGTTACAAATAACTACTGTATTAGGGAACAGACAGAAAAAGAAACACTCAGCATCTTTCCATATAACTGTGCTGTTTATTTGGCGCACTTCGTTTTGTTTTTTCTTAATAACCATTCTTTTGTGAGTTACACCTTAATCTTACAATTTTGAACCTAAGTGCAGGGTGCAAAACATAAGCAAAGCATTCAAAATGGATTACAGTTTTATAAAGAATTTCAAAATTCTTTTCACTATATACAGGTGGTCATACAAGATGTGTTGGGTTCAGCGTACATGCATTGGCCTGGGATTGTTCAACCTATATAAAGTCATGAGGCACACGAGGTAGACCGCTATGAAAAATGAGGGGTGATGGGGAATTTTATCAATAGTGACACACAGAAAAGAAGAGGAGGCAAAGTTTATAAAAGCTTTTCTAATCAATTCCTTTAATGGAAAGGGTTGGTACCATGGCAAAAAAGTACACCTTGACCAGCTGTCAGTCCTTAATGGTCAATGTGTACTCACCACTCAGGCATGATGTTGCCATTACACTTTCCCAGCCTGATTACCAAACAATTCGGTTTATTCTGCTGAATCCCCTTGAAGAGGAGAACAAATTATTTATAGCAGGAGTTCCCAAACTGTGGGTTATGAGCTGCTTTTGAGTGGGTCGCGCTGAGCCGGAAATCACTGAGAGCGGGCCCGCTTAAATTGTGCTATGCGAGCCCGCGCAAATTACAGAGAGCCAGAGCAGTCAAATCGCAATGGATTCAGGACCCGGGCCACACAGTTTACGGAGGCTGGTCTGCATTTCCCACGAGGAGGATACTTGCATCAGTGAGTACGTACTGTAGGTTGTAGGATATGTTCATGGGGTGCAGAGCCAGCTCCTCGGTCCTGCTGGCAGGAGCGGTTTTGACTAGACTGGCGGTGGGATTTTCTCAGTTATAGCGGGCAGAGACGGCAGCCTCGGTGTCAAAGGAGGACTAGCTTCTATTTTTAATTCATCCCCCTCCCTTTAAAATATGCAATTATTATTATTTTTTGCATTTATATAGCGCCAACAAATTCTGTAGCGCTTTACAATATTCAATTACAAGCAAGTGGGTCACGAAAAATAATTGTATTTAAAAGTGGGTCTCGGCCCAAAAAAGTTTGGGAAGCCCGATCTATAGAATTGCTGTGGCAGGTTTGTGATACTAAATCTTGTAAAAACATCTCTTGACACTGGAGTTGCCAAGAGATTTAAAAAGCCAATATGGGGGATTTTAGTTGAGAAGTATGATAATCTTACCTCATTTTAAATTTTTAGTTAAAGAAATGATGGTTGGTTAGTTATTTCGTTAGTTATTAGTTAGTTGGTTGGTTGGTATGAGCAATCATACATTTTCTTGTTTGCACACCTTTCATAAATAACCCCTATGCCATTTGAAGTCCCATTAAGTAGGGTCCCGTCAAATACACTGAATCATTGGGTTCTATTTACTTCTCTTTCCAAATGTTTGGTAACTCATTACAGTATTACCTATATTGTAAGGTGGTGTTTAAATTGCAGATTTGTGTCCATTCTTTTGTGTATACTAGAAATATATAAGAAAATGCGATACAGAATAAACTGAAGCAAATGTCAATGTCACTACAACAACCATCCACATTAACACGTTCGGTTAAAATACATTTGGACAATATATAAAATACATAGAAATGTAAACAAATACATGAGCTGAATGGAGGTTTTCTATACCTGGCTGCATTTCAGATTAAAAGGTAAAATATTGTTTCACCATGGTTTATGGACATGGGCATAAGCTTGCTCTTGTTACTTTGTCCTGCTGCATCACCCAACTACTAAGCTACAATGCCCCTGAGCATTGAAGTAAATCCACCACAGACTGGCTTCAGAAAAGGAAAATGCCCCTTTTGGAGTGGCCCAGTCAGAGCCCAGCCCTTAACCCATCAGACAACATGTACAAAAGAATTCATGGCGCCGGAGACCGGATAGTCAGAGATCCCAAAACCTGTGGTGTCAAGCTGAATGGGATGGACGGCCATAAGTAGAGTGCCAATAAGTCAATGTCAGGGGTGCAGCTGTCCCATGCTCAGATCCATCTGAGAAAAGTACAACACAACAAATTGATGGGTTTGTAAGCGCTCCCCAAAATAATGACACATGGGCACTGTGGTCACAGATAAAAACTCATGATGAATGATCACAATTGATGAATGTCACATTTATTAAAAATTTGTGAAAGAACTGTTGAGCAGGATGCATCCAAACAGTGAGGCAGTACCTGTTGTGGGAGCCAGGGGGATGGATGGAAACGTCTCTCCAGCGTCTCAGATGGTGAAGGAGCATCAGGGGCAGCCGCACAAGAGGAATAATGGAGAGAGGGAGAGGAGGCCTGAGGGTGGGGGAGGCACAACCCCCCGTAAACCGAACCGGCCGCAGGTCTGCAGCACACCGGCGTCTCCTCGTTTCAGATGTCCTGAGCAGCGCCGACGGATGACGTCATCGGCAGATGACGATTGGCTCCCGAGAGTCCGTTCTAGGCTACAATACCGATGGTGACGGCAGCCTCACCGTGCAGGACGTGGCACACACCACAACAGCGGTCACTTCCTAGCAATAGGGGGAAGATAAACGCCACAAGAATGGAGATTACATGTTTCCGGCCAAGCCCTTCGTCAGATCCCCAATTAGACATGCTGTGAAATGACTTCAAGAGAACCGTTCACATCCTACAAATGTGTCTGAGCTAAGAAACTTTTTAAAAAAGAATGGTCAAAAATTCCTCAGAAAGATGATTGAGGTCTGATCCAGAGCTACCAAAAAGCACTTGCTTGAAGTCATTGCTGCCAAAAAAGGTTCGACAAGCTAAATACCGCCAAGGGTTCACCTAGTTTTTCTTCCAGCACTGTGAATGCTTAATGGGTGTGTTCAATAAAGACAGGAGAAATTAGAATTTGTTGTATGTTATCAGCTTAAGCACATATTTTTTTCTTGCCACTGTGTATATGGGCAGCCATATGTGCATAATACATATGCTTGGTCATCTTTCTACTTAGCAGTGCTGCACAATGTTGTGCCATACTGATCTTCCCAGAACACTTCTAATCTATCAGATGGGGTCTGGATAACTGAAAACATGAATTTTGGAAGCCCCCAATGATAGGATACACCCACAATGTACCTGGTGGCCAGAAACCCTGTGACTTTGGCTTAGCTTTGTGACACCAAATAGTGATGAAAGCTTCATTTTACTTCATGGTAATGCTGAAATTTGCCCTAATAATTGGTGTAGCATGTTTTTTTTTTGTGTGTGTGTGTGTCCTTTTGAGGAATTTTTATTCAATACCGGTCCACAGCAGAAAATTAAAATAAATCTCCCAAAAGCGACAGAAATGCCTCCTTGGTTGTCATTGCAACAAATGTCCCAACTCTTCCTTTAAGATTCCCCTAGATTTCCTCTAAGTTTCTGTTCCAGCAAGGACAGCAACGTTTGGACTTCCCATCACTTTCTGCCCAAGTGACAATGGTCATCAGGACAAAGAGGATAAATCTCTCCAGCCAGACAACAAGTAGAAAAAAAAAAAAAAAAACGGTCAGAAAAGCCTAGATTTTACTGGCAGCCTTCAGGAAACGTGTCAATCTTGAGCAATTCTAAGGCTATAATATTCAAGAATCACAATTCTGTATCGATTTCTGCTATGACAATTTAAAATTAGAGCCCGGGACACACAATTTCTAGAAAATGTGTGGATATTTCTTAAACCAAACAAAGAAGTTCTGATCAACTGACTGGAAGTTTTAGTGTGGGGGTTGGCAACTAGTCCATTGCCCATGTGATGGGCTTATCATGAACTCTGATTCCCCCCCCCCCGACTTCCTGGATACCATTTCTAGCAACATGATGTCACTGCACCCTTGCTGCTGATGCCCCATCCCTCTGTCACACCTCATTGACTGCTGGCTCTCAGCCCAGGGATACCATTGGCTGGCAGCGCAGACCAGAATCTCATTGGCTAGTGGCTTTACTGGGTGATAAAAATGACTTGAGTGTTTTAGGGTGATGGGGAGTGTGTGGGGCCTCTGTTCTTCCTAAGGACCAGTGACCGCTCTGCACCGATGTATGAGAGGGGAGGACATGCTGCTACCTGTAGGGTCTCATATCTCCCACTATGTTACTTATTCCTTACCCCTGCACTCTGCATTACATTTTACCGGCCTCTGACCGCTGAGCTACATACTACTAGCGGCCTCTGACCGCTGAGCTACATACTACTACCGGCTTCTGACCGCTGAGCTACATACTACTACTACTACCGACCTCTGACCGCTGAGCTACATACTACTACTAATACTACCGGCCTCTGACCGCTGAGCTACATACTATTTCTCCTACCAGCCTCTGACCGCTGAGCTACAAACTACTACTACTACCGGCCTCTGACCGCTGAGCTACATACTACTACCGGCCTCTGACCGCTGAGCTACATACTACTGCTACATACTACTACTACCGACCTCTGACCGCTGAGCTACATACTACTACTACCGACCGCTGAGCTACATACTACTACTACCAGCCTCTGACCGCTGAGCTACATACTACCACCGGCTTCTGACCGCTGAGCTACATACTACTACTACTACCGACCTCTGACCGCTGAGCTACATACTACTACTACCACCGGCCTCTAACCGCTGAGCTACATACTACTACTAATACTACCGGCCTCTGACCGCTGAGCTACATACTACTACTACCAGCCTCTGACCGCTGAGCTACATACTACCACTACTACCGACCTCTGACCGCTGAGTTACATACTACTACTACCGGCCTCTGACCGCTGAGCTACATACTACTACCGGCCTCTGACCGCTGAGCTACATACTACTGCTACATACTACTACTACCGACCTCTGACCGCTGAGCTACATACTACTACTACCGACCTCTGACCGCTGAGCTACATACTACTACTACCAGCCTCTGACCGCTGAGCTACATACTACCACTACTACCGGCCTCTGACCGCTGAGCTACATACTACTACTACCACCGGCCTCTAACCGCTGAGCTACATACTACTACTAATACTACCGGCCTCTGACCGCTGAGCTACATACTACTACTACCAGCCTCTGACCGCTGAGCTACATACTACCACTACTACCGGCCTCTGACCACTGAGCTACATACTACTACTACTACCGACCTCTGACCGCTGAGTTACATACTACTACTACCGGCCTCTGACCGCTGAGCTACATACTACTACTGGCCTCTGACCGCTGAGCTACATACTACTACTACCGGCCTCTGATAGCTGAGCTACATACTACTACTACCACCACCACCGGCCTCTGACCGCTGAGCTACATACTACTACTACCACCGGCCTCTGACCGCTGAGCTACATACTACTACTACTACCACCGGCCTCTGACCACTGAGCTACATACTACTACTACCACCGGCCTCTGACCGCTGAGCTACATACTACTACTACTACCACCGGCCTCTGACTGCTGAGCTACATACTACTACTACCGACCTCTGACCGCTGCATTGCATACTACTCCTGGCCTCGGAACTCTGCATTGCATACTACTCCTGGTCTCGGAACTCTGCATTGCACACTACTCCTGGTCTCGGAACTCTGCATTGCACACTACTCCTGGTCTCGGAACTCTGTATTGCATGCTACTCCTGGTCTCGGAACTCTGTATTGCATGCTACTCCTGGTCTCGGAACTCTGCATTGCATACTACTACTGGCCTCTGAACTCTGCATTGCATACTACTCCTGGTCTGGGAACTCTGCATTGCATACTACTACTGGCCTCTGAACTCTGCATTGCATACTACTACTGACTTCTGAATTTGGTCTTGCTTACCAATGACCCCTAAACTCTGCATTGCTAACTACACTGGACCCAAAACGCCTCAAGCCTTCCTTAATTTTTAATGGGACTAGCTAGGTTATCTCCTAAAAATAAATGGATGTGAAGCTGCACCCTGGTGACACGAACTTCTACTTGTTGTTCAGGTAGATCTCTACCTTTCCAGAGTTGCCTACCTCTGCTGTACTGTACACACACCAAATCTTTTTTGTAACATTTACCAGAAAGTAATTATCAATGCAAATTTCCCATGCTGCAAATTTGCCTGTCCATGGGTAGACCAAGGCAGTGTGAGCTGGCATGTCTGCATCAGAACGAAGTCCATTACATTTATTGTAATGGGGAGGTTAGCTTTTATGGTAAATATATTATTTTAAGCACAACTGCCCTTCACTATATATTACAGATTTGTATACTTTATTTCAGACTAAAAAGTCAAAAACAAGCAGTAACCTTTACAAAGACAAATACGTTTTTCAGTAGTAGGACTTGGCCCTATGTGTATACAGTATACGCTTGCTATAATAAGTGTTTCCTGGCCACCAGACTGGATCTGTTCTGCATTGTGCTAAATGAGCACTCTATTTCCCGGAAGAAGGATGTATTTAGAGCCAGGAGGCTGAAATCTTGTCTGAAATAGAAATAATGGTAAAAAACTCAACACATCACATACTTTATTTTTTTCAGAGGCTGCTTCATCAAGTACATTCTCTGTTAAATGTAACCATAACCAAACAGCTGAATTTGTTAAGACTTCTGTAGGGCCACAATTTGGGTAAATGTCATAGTCTTGTGTTACATCCACCTGTACCAGATGGTCACAGATGTAGGATGTCATTGAGGGACAGAGAAACACTATAATTTACTGGGTCTGTTCTGTATGTGCAAAAAAAACAGAAAAAGATCCTGCAGGACTGTGGAGTCGAAGGAAATTTTGGGTACCTGGAGTTGGAGTCAGGAGTCGGCAAACAATGCACCTGTCGGTGCATTGTCAGCAACAATGGATCTGATCCTGCCATAAAGCCAGCGAGTTTGTAGCTTTTTGCACACTGTGCTTCACTGTTCCCAGTCTATATCAACCCTGTCTGGGTCTCCCTGTAAACTATAGAGCTCCTCCCCCTATATTATGGCACTGATGAGACGGAAGGTGTTCTGTAGTCCTTACACTTCCTGAACTAGGGTGACAAAGCTGCTCCTCCATGGATACAGTACAATGAGTGTGGTCACCCTAAGGCAGATCACCTGTGCGGTCACCTTCCACAGCCTGCATTGTTTTGAGAGAGATTAGGCAGTTCTAAAATTTACCCGATACAAGTGATGTTAAGGGCCCGTTGCCATTTACAATAAGCCCTGTTAATGACGCATCCCTTGACAAATATTTGCATGCATTACGGTACATATTTGGTTAATCAAGCCAGCGTAAAGTTGCAGGTATCCTCATATTGAGTGTCCTTTTCAGTTTCTACAAACCCTTAGCTATGCCTTCAGTCATCACTACACCACATCTGTAAACTCCATTTGCACAACGGCCGCAATCAAAACTATAACCCTGCCTTGAGAAGTTTACTTTGGCTGCTTCTTTGTTGGCATGTTACCATTGCCAGCTGGCTCCATTCACCACTGAAATACACGGACTTCCTCATCAAGAACAACAAAATAAAAAAAAAAAAAATAGCGCACTATATTACACATAAATAAACTTTTTCACAACTGGCTAACTTTCTCAGTTTTGGCAAAAGTCAGTAAACGCCAAATGCAGGCTACATGTTTATTGTCTAAAAAGTGAGATAATTCTCTGACGCACGCACTTTTCCCAGACTGCCTGACCCCAATAGAACCTAAATACATTTAGCCTTAGAGCACTTGGGTGGTATTTTGGCACCTGCTTGTCTGCATCTTTCTGAGCTAAAAGGAAAAAAGTCAACATATTAGGGATCACTGAACAGCGTGAGAGATGAGGCACAACGCGGAAGGATGAATCAAGTGAAAAATAGGAACACAAAAATACCAATTTTGCATAGATCTGGATCTAATATATTCCTTAAAGCTCCATTCGCACCTGGGCATTTGGGATTGCGGGCTGAATCGCCCACAATCTCAAAACGCTATGCAAAAATTACAAATTGCACAACACTTCAAAAATCAGTCAAATCAAAGTCAAATCTACTTTATTGTCAATTCTTCCACATGTACAATACATGCATACAGAGAATCGAAATTACGTTACTCTTAGACCCCCGGTGCATACAGATAACACTTGTTCAAGTGCCATTCATTTACAATGGCACCTAAACACGGGTGCGATTTTCCCGCGATTCTCCCACAATAAATCACGCTGCAGTCGCGGCAAACCACAACACGCAAAGCTGTCGCCCAAAAGAAGCTCCTGCTCCTTTTGAGTGACAAGCTTTGCGCGTTGTGCTTTTGTAGCAATTGCCGCGCGATTTATCGCCGGGGAGTTGTGGTAAAATCACACCCGTGTTTAGCAGCCATTGAAGTAGAACTAGAGGCAAAAGTTTTTTTTTTTCCATTTTGGATAGAGCACAGGAGGGTTATAACCGGTCAGATTTTTTTATCGCCATCTGTGTCCCATTGCGGAGATTTCCCTTTACTTCCTTGCCCATAGCCAAACGGGAAGTGACAGGAAATCCCTGCAAATTAGGGGAATTCCTTGGGGACGCCCAGGTCACCAGAACTAGCGTCCCCATTGGAAAATACACCCCTAGTACTTTTCTGGGGACAACCCAAAATTTGGGATTTTCTTTTACTTTCACATTCAATAATAATGGTAAACAGGACAAATAGAGAGGGTGAATCTCCCTAATGGATGCACAAACAGCAATAAAAACTGACAGGCATGATAATCCCTCTCTCCTCCCCATCCAAAAAAATAAAAATAAAAAATGTTGGCTTTAGTTATACTTTAAATATGAAGGGCACCTGAACAAGCGTGCGATTTATCATTTTTTGCACAGAGTTTTGGGATTGCGGGCAGAATCCTGGCGATTCTGCCTGCAATCGCAAATGCCCAGGTGTGAACCGAGCCTATCTGCAAGTTATGTGAAGCCAGGGACTGATGTGAAATTGCAGTGTTTAAAGCGCAGCATAAATTGTTCACACTTCATAAATACCTATAATAAATTAATTTCACTGATATTTAATAAAGTAATGGTCTTTCTTCCATTTAATGGGACGGAGACATTAATGCTAAAGCTGGCTATAGATGACTATTTTATTTTATTGTTTGGTTTAATTTAGACAACGTTGTCTTTTTTATTTATTGATAATGGTGGGTGGTTTCAGTTCTTTATATTTCATATTGGATTCTCATGTATAATAAAGTTTTTACATTTTTATAGATGGATGCCATATTTTTATTTTTTGTTACTATACCCCGGAGGCCCATAGTGCTTTAGACCATTCTATCTATCTGCCTGTTGTCTATACAGGATATGTTTTGGCCACAGAACCCCACTTTATATAAGTGAAAGGGGCAGGTAACTAGAGGTTCCTCCCCTTTTTGATCCGCTCAGGCACTTTTTTTTTTTTTTTTAAATGGACACAGATGACACTTTCGAATGTCCATTCCGTATGTCCGTTTATCATCCCATCCCTTTGCGGATGATAAACGGACATAATGTATGTCTATGGGATTGCGGATGTCAGCGGATGACGACGCTGACATCCGTTTTTGTGTCCGTTCCATTTTTTAAAACGGAAGAAAAATAGGGTTCTCTTCCGTCTCAAAAAACGGAACTGAACGGAAAGGACGCAAATCTGATGTCAGCGGATGGTCATCGGCTGACATTCGCAATCCCATTGACATGCATTATGTCCGTTTTTCATCCGCAAACGGATGGAATGAAAAACCGCCCGTGTGAAAGGACCCTTAAAGTTTTTGCCTTACTTTTTGATTTACTTATTTACTATTTGATTTATTACAGGTACTTCGAAAGCGTTGCCACTTTACACAGCGCTTTACATATATATTGTACATTCACATCAGTCACTGCGCTCAAGGAGCTTGCCCTCTACGGCAGCCTTTTTCAACCAGGGTGCCAAAGCACACTAGGGTGCCTTGAGGTTTCTTCAGGGGTGGCTTGGCAAAATGTCTAAAAATTGCATCCAAGCCTGCATGTGGATGAAGGCTGCTTTTTAGTTACATATAGCCACTGGTTTTCATTATGCACCATTACAACCTTCTAGCTGCCGGCATTCATACGACCAATGACATCATCAGTTGATAACGAGGATGTCAGTCACCTGCATATCATTCTTGTTGGACCCTCCCCTGTCCCTCTCCATCAGCATTGGGGGCATTAGCTGAGTGATGGAGAAATGAGAAACATTGGAATACTAGTCAGTACCAGTTTCCAAAAGTTTATTTGCTTTGGAAGAATAAAGCAACTCTAACGTTGAGTGTCCTACGTGTGGATGTTTCTGCAATATGTAAAATTATTAGAATAGTTTTTACATTTTAGATTGGGGTGCCTCAAGACTGTCCATAATTTTTAAAGGGTGCATTGACTGAAAAAAGGTTGAGAAACACTGCTTTAAAGGTCCCCCAACTCACATTTATACATAAGTAGGGCCAATGTATACAGGAGCTAATCAACCTACTAGTCTTTGGCATGTGGGAGGAAACCGGAGAACCCAGGGGAAACCCGCACAGGCACAAACTTTGTGCAGATAGTGCCATGGTTGGAATTTAAACTGATGAGGCTAGGCGGAAATGCTATCAGCTAGTGAGATGATCAAATAAAAGTGAACCGATTGCCCCAAGCAAATTCTCCCCACTGTGCCATTGTATTCGGTCAATGGACTCCTCTGCTGTCAGAATATACTGATCAATGGCTGCAGCCACTGATTGACAAAAGTTTTTCAACATTCCTATTCAACAGAGGTCAGAAGTAGAGAACCAACCAACCATGCATAAATCGAAATTTGGTCGGTCCCTGCTGAAAGCTGACATTTTGATCCATCTATAGCCAGCTTTAGTTACATTTGCAAAAAAATTCTGAACTGCAAAAAACAAAATAGAAGGTGCACCAGCCCTGTGTATTATCCCAAGAAAGAGCTCTGAGGAAGAGGCCCTCGAAATGCGTAAGCCACTTCTTGGGTCCCGGACGGCTTCTCTTTGGTATTGGATCACTTTCTGTCTCACAGTGGCACATAATTGTAAAATGGAAAGAAAATGATAAATTGTTTTCAAAATGTTTTACAAATACATTTTTGAAAAGCGTGGCGTGCTTTGTATTCAGCCCCCTTTACTCTGATACCCTTAAATAAAATCTAGTGGAGCCAATTGCCTTCAGAAGTCACCCAATTCGTAAATAGTGTCCACCTGTGTGTAATTTAATCTCAGTATAAATACAGCTGTTCTGTGGAGCCCTCAGAGGTTAGTTAGAGAACCTTAGTGAACAAACAGAATCATGAAGGCCAAGGAACACACCAGACAGGTCAGGGATAAAGTTGTGAAGTTCAAAGCTGGGTTAGGTTATTAAAAAATATCCCAGCTTCGAACAGCTCACATAGCACTGTTCAATCCATCAACCAAAAATGGAAAGAGTATGGCACAACTGTAAACCTACCAAGACATGACTGTCCACCTGAACTGACAGGCCGGTCAAGGAGAGCATTAATCTGAGAAGCAGCCAAGAGGCCCATAGCAACTCTGCAGGAGCTGCAGAGATCCGTGTGAAAGAGCCCTAAGTGTCTAAGTGTCTCAAGCTGATCTCAAATGAAGCCAAGGGCCAATTCAAACTAGCCAGTGCATTAAAACACAGTGGCTGGTGTGCGGTAGGATCGCTGCAGTGCCGATAACACTGTTCACTCCTTTTTTTAAATTCGCTTTATTGAGATGTTACACAGACACTCTATTAAGTTCAGGGCAACAGATTGCCTTGCACTGTGCGGAAAAGGCATTTTTGGGTCACCGCACACCACCACAATACAGTGGTTTGAACCAGGCAAACAGAAGACCAGGCATTTTTTTCTGTCTTGTGGTAGGACTGTGCTGGAATAGCCATCCAATGCAGTCCCACCGCATCTAGTGTGAATGGGGCCTAACATGTACGAGAGAAAGTTGCATTTCCCCCTGAACACAAACCCTTAGAATCCAGTTAGCTCAACCTATGAGCAAAAAGAGCAATACTGAGGAACCAAGGTACATTCGTTTATAAAATTAAGAACACAACTAGGTAACAAATTTTCAATACTTCCTTTAGTCCCGGTTCACACTACCGCGACTTGTCAGGCGACTGGTCAGCCTGACAAGTCGCGGTCCATTCAGTGCTACGGGAACCGTTCTAATAGGAGCGACTCAAGTCGCTCCGACTTAGAAAATAGTTCCTGTACTACTTTGAGGCGACATCGGAGCGACTTGCATTGACTTCCATTATGTGAAGTCTGTGCAAGTCGCGGTGCACGCGACTTCACAGGTCGCCCCCTAAGTCGGATCGCCATAGTGTGAACCGACACTAAAATCCATCCGTAACATGAATAGTAAACATAATTCTGTGAAGGTGGAGGGTACGGAAGGTATATGTTGATTTTTAGGTGATTTTTCTGCTGAAGGTTTGAAAATGTAATTCCAAAAGGCCCATGGTTTTTTTTTCTTTTTTTCTCATTTAGGAAGGTTTAACCATGGGAGAGTCATAATCAGACACAGGTGTCATTTATGCTGGCCATACATGTTCAATTTTCTGTTAGATTTACCAAAAACCATATAATATGAGGTCAAAACTAAACAACACTTTCAATTGTATCCAGTTAGGCAGGCCTTTGAACTACATAATTAAAAGGTAATTCTACAGAAAATTGTATAATGTATGGCCAGCCTTAGCCTCTCCGAACACCATCACTGTGCAGGCAGTACCCTAAATTTTAATTGTGCAGCTGCTGTACAGACACAGCTGCTGCTCCCAATCTGACATCCGTGTGGTGGCACAGACCTGAATGCAGACAGTTATCGTACATCCAACTGGAAGTGGCGGCTGTGTCTTTTCAACCTCCACGTCCCATATGACATGAATGGGGCTGATAGCATGGAGATGCACCCATGCGGGTAAACTTGGCCCTCGAACAGGCGTATGCTGTAGTATGCCTGGCTGAACAAGGCCCAAGTAACACCAATGCAAAGATACAAACACAGCATCCATGTGTCTAGATTCCAGTATGCAACCTTAGTTTGTGACGAAATAGGCAGCCTTTGCTCTACACCAGGTGATCAACTCTCCTGTGACACAATTACATTACTTGGGCAAGCAACTGAGCTGCTACTTAGAGAAGAAAGCCTGGTTCAGATTTGCATGAATTGCTGTGCAACATTAACTGTCTTTCAAATTTTTGGGGGCCAGCGCCCCATCTTTGGTGTCAGTGGGAGCAAACAGTGCCCCATCTTTGGTGTCAGTGGGAGCAAACAGTGCCCCATCTTTGGTGTCAGTGGGAGCAAACAGTGCCCCATCATTGATATGGGTGGCAGGAATAGTGACTCATAATTGGTATCAATAAGAGAAATAGTGCCCCATCACTTCAAATTTTTGGGGGCCAGATTGTGGCCAGTAAGAGCAAACAGCGCCCCATCTTTGGTGTCAGTGGGAGCAAACCGCGCCCTATCTTTGGTGATAGTGGGAGCAAACAGCGCCCCATCATTGATATGGGTGGCAGGAATAGCAACTCATAATTGGTTTCAATAAGAGAAATAGTGCCCCATCACCGGTGTCATTGAGAGAACTACTACCCCATTGTCTGTTAGTGGCAAGAACTATGCCACACTGTTGCTGATAGTGTGGGGGGGGAATGCACCAATGGCCATAAAAGTAAGCTAAAGGCCGCAGTCTGGAGATCACTGGTCTACAAGAACCTCAGACCAGTGCTTGGAACATAGGAACCACTTGGCCTGAAGTTTTTAGGACTGAATTTAGAGCCAATAGGAAAACAGATATGGACAGCTACAGGGATTTAGCTAGCAGACAGCAAATGACATTGGGTAAATTACAGAGAGTTTAAATGCTGAATTTTTTACTACTTTGTTTCATGGCAATGGCCCGTTTGTACTTTGTACTACTTTTCTACCTTAAAAATCAATAAACCTATTGAAATCTAAATGCTGAATTTTTATATAGCATGCGTTCTCTTTAAATAAATGTACATAAGTAGCCACCACACCTAGCACCCATAGCTGCTTCTCTAAGCTTGAGTGATACTGTCCCAAACATAGCTAGGAATTAACTGCACAATAAATCATACTGACAACCTACATGTAGGGATCAACTATCTCTTACATCTGAGAGCTATTTTAATGCACTCATGCTAAACAGTATGTGCCATTTACGTTTGCATGTCAAACATTATAGGGGACAGGCATGCGACACAAAGTGCATGGATTTTGAATCGAGAATGCAGAAAATTGCAAGCACAGCGGCATGTATTTTTTCCATGCAAACAGCTGAATACATAGCTAAAATACATTCATGTAAACATTTTTTTTTTTTTTCTGCCAAAAAATGTTCTGTTCTGATCACACGCTCTTGTGATCCAGACACCACTGCCAGGTTGGTGAACGGCCTTCTTTGCAAAACACCAAACCACCCCCATGTCTCCTTGGACAATGATGTAGTAGGACCACAATTATGAGTGGGACTCTGCTCTCTTCTGTCAGCAGGCTCAAATTTGATCATCATCAGTGTACAATGCAGTATAGCTTGGCCGGCTCAAAGTGGCTGCCTCTTCTACTCCCAGGCTGTTGTGCCGAGGATTATCAGAAAAATATTTTGACAGAACCAAATCCCTATACTAGAGTTAAAAGTACATGACATATTTGCTTTAAAGCGGAGTTCCACCCAAAAGTGGAACTTCCGCTCATCTGCTTCCTCCCCTACTCCAGTGCCACATTTGACAGGTACCCTTCCCCAATTCCAGGAGACAGCGCCGACCCTCTGAACTTCCGTCCCCTTTCTCCTTCACCCGCAGCCAAACCAATAAGAGTACACAGCACGCTTTGCGCATGCGCAGTAGAAAACTGTCTGTGAAGTCGAAAGGCTTCATTGCCGGATTCCCTTAGAGGGAATGGCGATGGCAGTAGCACCCTGCAGCCAATCCAAAAATCAGGTGAGGTGCTGACATCGCGGGCTCCCTGGAAAGGTAAGTCTCTATACATTAAAAGTCAGCAGCTACAGTATTTGTAGCTGCTGACTTATTTCGTTTTTTTTCCCCACAGCTAAACAACAACAAATGCTGTATTACATGCTCTTCTCTATCTCCACCTTCTGTCCATGTCCCCAATTCAGCTAGGGATTTTGTAATGCAGTGGTGGCAGCTGTACACATGCTCAGTTTTTAGTGAGTTTCTATGCTGAGCATTTCCTTACAATTACATCTGAGTAGCCCATGTGACTAAAGAGTCACACATGTGGACGTATACACAGTGGTAAAATGACAACCCGCTCCCTCCCTCCTCCTCCATGTCCACTAACCAGCTGAATGCATGGTGGGTGGGATATTCCATGTAGATTGATGGCGGCTTTACCTCCCTCTTTTTCTAAGAGAGGCTGCAGGGGTGTAACACAGCCTGTGACTTGCAGACATCTGCCAAGACCATGTTATTGCTAAAAAAGAATAAAGATTTGATTTCAAATATAGATTTGTATAACAATTTAAAACAGTTTATTGAAATTACTTTTTTATTTTTACCCTGTATTCCAAAGAATGTTTTTTTATTTATTTTTTTCTCAATATGTAACCAGCAGCAGAGGGCAAGAAGCTCCTCCTGCTTATGTTTCCCTGTAGACAGGCTGGGAAAGATCTAGGTCATGTGACAGCTGTAAATTAATTAGGAAAAAAGGTACTTCGATTTTTTTTCAATTAAAATAATTACAGCACTATCATTTTAATACTTAGATTGATTAAAAGACTGATCTTTGATATGGGCCTGAAGGTTTTGAAGGAGTTTAATTTAAAAAAATAAAGTGCTAATTAATTTTTATTTTTTTTTTATTATTTCAAAATGCTGCTGAATTACTTTACAAAGCATTCTTCTTTTTACTGTCAAGTTTTCTTTACTACCTAAAAGAAGATGGTCCCCTGAGCTCTGGCTGCAAGATCCAGATTTAGCATGGCTCCTGCTCTTTGCAGAAGCCTAGGGAGCCACCCTACTGGGCATGCTCCCAGCCAAAGCCCACGAAAAGCCACTCCCCTGCTTATTCCTCCTCCTCCTGGCAAATTGAGGGACACCTGCTGATGCATGTGCTGTCCCTTTACTACTGAAATTCAGGGCATGAGCTACTCAGAGGTTTGAGGAAGCAGTCCTTTGTGATCTACTAGAGTCGGTGTCTATCACAATGCCGCTACCTGTCAGATTGTGCAACGGAAGTGACGCTTGAAGTGAAAAACACTTACTGCGCATGCGCCATGTGTTCCAAACACTTTATTATCTGACGGGTAGCGGTAATGTGAGAATACTCATTCGGACATTCTTACTACACTCGGCTACGTCTTGAATTTCTTAGCAATATTTTTTTTATAAATCTAGTATATTGACATCCGTGATGCGGTTTTGAGGTTACATTTTTAAAGAAGTTGGACCTCAGCAGTAGGAAGGTGGCGGAGGCCATGTTGGTACACCCCACACTGCTCATCGCTAACACTTTATGCTTTCAAAATGAAACATCCAATCAGTATCACCGATATCAATATACTATATTTATTTATATATGCTCACTTTATTGCTAAAATTACTCTGAAATGAAATGAAAGACGTAGCTGGGTGTAGTAAGATGTCCGCATGGGTATTCTATCAGATTACTGCTACCAGTCATTGCGCATGCGCTGCAAGTGTTTTTTGGTCCAAATGTCACCTCTGTTGCACAATCTGATGGGTAGCGGCTTTCTTATAGAACACCGGCCGTGGTCAAAATAAAACCTTACTGCACATATGTGAAGAAAAAAAAAAAAGCAACTAGGCAAGTTGTACAGATGGCGAAGGTTGCATTAACTTAAAACTTGGAACCTTTAATACTAATTTAATTACCTTTAGAGCTCAATTAGACTTGGGGTTGGGTGGGATTTTAAAAGTACGCCCCCTAAACTGCAAATGCAGCGGATGCTCCTGTCGTGTTCGGTGGGCAGTAAGTGACATATCCCCTCCTCAGTGCATGTCGAAACTCTGAAAAGTGATCTAAATACACATCATTTTTTAGAGGCATGGAACGCTTTCCGCACATCTAAAACATACTTTTAAACACTTGTTGACTGCTCTATAGCAGTTTTACTGCTACAGGGCGGCAGCTACGCGCAAGATCATGTATATAAATGTGATCCTGCACTTCAGCCTGCAGAGGGCGCGCCGTTTGTTGTGATTATTCACAGCAGAAGCCGATCTGTGGGTGCTGGGTACTCTATGTCCGCAGGCACCCGCCAATCGTCAGGCAGAGACTCAGAACGGAGCTATGCCTATGTAAATGAGGCAGAGTTCGGTTCTTGACCGGTGGGAAGTGATGGGTTCTGTGTTTCTTCAAAGCAGGGACCCAAATCCATCTCTTCCCCTAGTAAAACCAGCACAAATAATAAACACAAACACTGGCTAAGCACACATTTAACCCTTTGTTCACCCTAGATGTGTGACTCCTTTCCTAGCTTGGGTCATTAGTAGGGTCATGTGAAGCAAAAAAGAGATGACCGCACTCCGATATAAATCAAAAATTGGAGTAAAATTTATTCCACATCAAACAAATAGGCAAACTGGAACAATACACTGTGGATGCAGGACACAAAGGCAGACGCGTTTCACGACTTAGGGATGTCGCTTACTCATTGCCAGCTCCATTCTGTGTGTGCAGCTACCACAGATAAACCCATACAAGCAGCTGTAAACATTCAGGTTCATTAACTGATTGATTATCTGAATAGGTGTCGGCTACAAGTCTGTGGATTTAAAGTGCACAAACTGAATGGCCCCAAACGAAAACAAATTCAAATACACAATAATAGTGATATATGTACAAAAATACATCAATTTCAAAATATTCATTTAAAACAAAAAATGTGCATTTGTGTTGAACAAAACTCAGTATTATTAAAATACATAAATGTAATCGTGCTAAATAAACCTGTATACAATATATGTATATATGTATACTTATGTGAACTGTGAAGTATTCAATATATAAAAGAATTTAAATAGTGTGAGTATGTATCAACAGATCGATACTCGATCAGAAAAGTTCTCTAACCGATGTAAATAAATCCCCAATATAGTGATATAAGAAACGAAGTACGTGTACCCTGTTGGAACAACATGTGAAAAACATGTGAAAAATATATGGTACTGGATAGACTTCGTACATGAAAACACTGTTTAAAGTGAAAAATTGTTGAAAAAGTGTATATATATATATATATATATATATATATATATATATATATATATATATATATTCAAAAGAGGAAAAATTGTATATATTGAAAAATATATTAAAAAAAAAAATGTTTGATTTATATCGGAGTGCGGTCATCTCTTTTTTGCTTCATGTGATTCCGGATTGACGGATCCGACCAGCACCTGACATCCAGCCCACCTGGAGCGGTCTTTCCCCAATTGGATTTCATTAGTAGGGTCGACCGATCATCCAGGTGACCGATTATCGGGGGCCAATATTCACTTTTTTTAAAGAATCTGTATTGATAACAAACTTACCGATATTGGTCTCCCCCTGCCGCTATCTTTTTGGGGCCCACTAGGTCATCGGCCCGGATAGAAGCCAGGACCCAGAAGGTTTTGTACTGCAGGCCCAGTGCCGGAAGGCGCACGTCACACAACGTCATTGAGTATATTGCATCACGCGCCTCCACGATTTGGACCTGCAAATTTTCTGACAGTCCTGGCTTCTTCAACCCGGATAGGGCGAAGGAGGCCGCCTCCCTTGCCTCAGACAGTGTACAAGACAGAACGGCTGGACCACTGAGGACACGCCAGCCAGCCAACTTATATCAGCACCTGATATTGACTATCGGCCTGAAAAAACTATATTGGTTAACCCCTAGTCATCAGTACAGTGACAGTGCATATTATTAGAACTGATCACTGTATTAGTGTCACTGGTTCCAACAAAGTGTCAGTTAGTGTACGATTGTATACCACAATATTGCAGTCCCACTAGAAGTTACTGATTGCCGTCATTACTAGTATAAAAAAAGAAAGAAAATTCCAGTATATATTCCATAGTTTGTAGGCGCTACAACATACGTGTAAACTAATCAATATACAGTACACTTGAGGACTTTTTTAAACAAAAATATGTTGCAAGTCCGTGCAATTGTCAGTTAAAATAACGCAGTGCTATATCTCTAAAAATGGCCTGATCATGAAAGGGGGGGGGGGGGGTAAATCTTCCGGAAGTCAAGTGGTTACTGTTAATTCCACACACAGACTTGTTTAGCAAAAGGAATATTTACTTAAATTTTTTATACACAAACTAATACGCCATGAGGGTCCCTTGTTGCTGGTCATTCATCACTTAGTCATCTTCCGTCCCTCATCACTCATCCCTTGTCAAACATCCCTTGTTAGTGTTCCACATCATCATTTCACAAATGAAATTATCTTTATCTGACGAATGATGTTCCTCCTGATGCGGATGTTCCGCTGCAACATAGAGAAGCCTTAAAATAGACTGACAGTAAAGGTTTAGTGAGTTGAGGAAAACTACATGCCACAACCTGGAGATAACACACTGGCAATAATAAAATGCTAACTCCTCAAACAGTTCAAATCCCTTGAGATTAAGAAGCCACTTGATCAAACATATTTAGAAGGTGTCTGTGACACAATAATGACTTGTAGAAAGAGACGGGTTTAGTGATGTTCCAAGAGATACTGCAAAAGTTCAAAACTCTATACAAAAACACAAAACCCAATCAACCAATAAATATAAACTAAGAATATATTTTGTGTATAGGATTTATTTAATTTTTTTTTAAAGAAAAACTTCACGCGACGCAAACTGCCACATAGTAAATCACGATAATCGCAGCAAAAATCGCATCAAGTGAAGCTTGTCACCCAAAAAAGCAGGAGCAAATTGCACGATAATTACGGCACAACCACACTGCATTTAGGTGCCATTGAAAATATTGAGAGCTGAACCTATGCTTTGTGATTGTAGTGCGGTTGAGATTGTGGACAAAATTGCAGCGATTGTGCCGCAATCCCAGAATGCCCAGACATGAACACAATAACAGATCATCCAGCCAATGGGTCTGCTGGAACACTATGCTGGATTTGTGAGCGAGTATGCAGGTGCCTCAAGATACTTGCTCACCATTACGGATACTCTTTAAAGGGGAGTTCCAGTCTTCTTTTAAACTTCCAATGCACCCCCCCCACTATACAGTGCTAAATTGAACAAGTCCTGTCCTGGCCACCTAGGCGGTGACATCATTAGACGATTCCCATTGACTCCTGGGATATCTGCGTCATTTATCCCAGGAGAGTTTGGGAGTCTTTGGGAAGCCTACTTCAAATCTTGCAGTATTTGAATACATGACAGCCTGCAATCAACTGCGCCGCATGGGGTCATTACTGCACAGGCCCAAGATTGGGAGGTGCATGCTGGGTAGCCAGCTGCACGAAATCCTTGAAAAAAAACACAAGCAAGCTTCAGATGCCCACATCATAGATGGCCAACTGCCTGCTTCCGAGATCCGATACATTTTTAAAGATTTAAAACTAACCAGCATGAATACTGTTCTAAAATGATTCTCATTTAAATGTACAAGTAATAATCACAGGATCACAGAGGAGCTTTAAAAAACAAAAAACCAAATGGGATTATGGGGACTGGAGCTCCGCTTTAACCACAGTTTTACTTTAAGAAAGGCAAGGTACAGTTGTTTGACAAGCTTTGACTATATATAGCAGCAGAAATTTCCCAATTAAAATTAGGCCATGTCAAGGAAAAAAAAAAAATAATAAGGGTAAATTAGTTAAATCCTTCTATTCCAGTCTATTAAAGCTTGCTCTCTTTGTGCTTGTTCAGCAGGTTTATCCACTGCCACAGGCAGAGAACACCGGATAATTCTACAAGGTCTTTCCTTGAGGCTATATCAGTTTACACGGACATTCTATTACAAGTTTAAATTCTCAGTACTGTATTTGAAAACCAGAAAAAGGCAAATCAAACCAGAGTTACTTTTCAAGGCCAGTTCCACCCAAAAGCTCAAGCGGGTGTGCTGGCTGGTGTATTGACTCATATGTTCAATTCTTGGATCTCGAAGGGTGCATTCATTTCAATCAGGTCTGCTGTGGTGAGTATGTCAGGGGTTATCATGCATTGTATTCAGGCAGTCCATTAGCACCACAACTGACCAACAATCATTCCTAAATTACTCCTAAATTACTGCATGACTTTGTTCTGATGCAACAGAGGTGCAATAGGATGCAATTCACAAAAAGAACTGCATCACACCAACACATGTAACATGCGCGTTGTCTGTTATCCCAGAACATTGTGTGAATGGGCCCCTAGGTGTTTCATTGGGAAGATAACCCCACCAGAATCTAACAAGGACTATGATAGCTATTGCAAACTCCAAACCTATTTTGTTACCCGATCAGTGCCAATCTGCCGCCTCCCCATTGCAGCCTGATCAGTGCCCATCTGCCGCCTCCAAATTGCAGCCTGATCAGTGCCCATCTGCCGCCTCCCCATTGCAGCCTGATCAGTGCCCATCTGCCGCCTCCCCATTGCAGCCTGATCAGTGCCCATCTGCCGCCTCCCCATTGCAGCCTGATCAGTACCCATCTGCAGCCTCCCCATTGCAGCCTGATCAGTACCCATCTGCAGCCTCCTCATTGCAGCCTGATCAGTGCCCATCTGTAACATGCACTGTGTCTGTTATACTAGAACATTGTGTGAATGGGCCCCTAGGTGTTTCATTGGGAAGATAACCCCACCAGAATCTAACAATGACTATGATAGCAATTGCAAACTCCAAACCTATTTTGTCACCCTATCAGTGCCCATCTGCAGCCTCCCCATTGCAGCGTAATCAGTGCCCATCTGCCGCCTCCACCTTGCAGCCTAATCAGTGCCCATCTGCCGCCTCCACCTTGCAGCCTGATCAGTGCCCATCTGCCGCCTCCACCTTGCAGCCTGATCAGTGCCCATCTGCCGCCTCCACCTTGCAGCCTGATCAGTGCCCATCTGCCGCCTCCACCTTGCAGCCTGATCAGTGCCCATCTGCCGCCTCCACCTTGCAGCCTGATCAGTGCCCATCTGCCGCCTCCACGTTGCAGCCTGATCAGTGCCCATCTGCCGCCTCCACGTTGCAGCCTGATCAGTGCCCATCTGCCACCTCCACGTTGCAGCCTGATCAGTGCCCATCTGCCACCTCCACGTTGCAGCCTGATCAGTGCCCTTCTGCCACCTCCACGTTGCAGCCTGATCAGTGCCCATCTGCCGCCTCCCCGTTGCAGCCTGATCAGTGCCCATCTGCAGCCTCCCCATTGCATCCTGATCAGTGCCCATCTGTAACATGCGCTGTGTCTGTTATCCCAGAACACTGTGAGAATGGGCCCCTAGGTGTTTCATTGGGAAGATAACCCTACCAGAATCTAACAATGACTATGATAGCTATTGCAAACTCCAAACCTATTTTGTTACCCACAAGATTGAATCCTCTGTTTTATTACTCCCTTTGTTCTCAACTGTCAGATGCTATTAAAGAAAAAGATCAAAACCTGAAAATTACTCACAAGGGGGAGAACCTCTAAAGGGAATCCAGGCTGGAGAAAGATCGAGGGGTCCTAGTAGAAGACAGACTGAGCAATAGCATGCAATGTCAAGCTGCAGCAAGCAAAGCCAGCAGACTATTAGCATGCTTAAAATATATAGCAAAAAAAAAAATGGGATTTACTCCAGAGGTTAACCGATAATCTTGTCACTTTATAAAACTCTGGTTTTGCCACATCTGGAGTATTCCGTCCAATTCTGGTCACCTATTCTCAGAAAGGATGTGTTGGAACTAGAAAAAGTGCTGAGAAGGGCCACAAAATTAATAAGGGGACTTGAGGGCCTCAATTCCAAGGAACGGCTACAAGCACTAAACGTATTCTCCCTGCAGAAGAAACGCTTGAGAGGAGATATGATAACGGTATACAAATACAATATCCCACAAAAAGTGAGTACACCCCTTACATTTTTGTAAATATTTTATTAAATCTTTTCATGTGACAACACTGAAGAAATTACACTTTGCTACAATGTAAAGTAGTGAGTGTACAGCTTGTATAACAGTGTAAATTTACTGTCCTCTCAAAATACCTCAATACACAGTCAATAATGTCTAAACCACATGCAACAAGGGTACACCCCTAAGTAAAAATGTCCAAATTGGGCCCAGTTAGACATTTTCCCTCACCAGTGTCATGTGACTCGTTAGTGTAGTAAACTTTATCCCTGACCTGTCTGGTGTGTTCCTTGGCTTTCATGATGCGGTTTGTACACTAAGGTTCTCTAACAAACCTCTGAGGGCTACAAAGAACAGCTGTATTTATACGGAGATTAAATTCACACAGGTGGAATCTTTACTATTTAGGGGACTTCTGAAGGCAATTAGCTCCAGCAGATTTTAGTTAGGAGTATGAGGGTAAGAGCCGGTTCACTCTACCACGACCAGAAAGTTGCCCATGAAGGAGCGACTTTTTAGCAGAGACTTGTAAGAGACTTGAAAGAGACTTAAATGATAGGTGATAACCATTTATCATTTTCATTCCACGTCACAATTAGTGCCCGTTCACATACGAGCGACGCTACTTCGCACCGCGACCTCCGAAAAGCGGCCGCCATGGACTTCATAACATTGAAGTCTATGGCGGTCGCCTCCTGGTCGCCCCAAAGAAGCTCCGGACCCTTTTTCTAAGTCGGAGCGACTTGTGTCGCTCCTATTAGAACGGGTCCGCAGCTTCCCTATGGGAGGCGACCTGTGTTGGTCTATCACATAAAATCCCAGTAAAATGCACATTTACATTTTTGGTTGCAACATGACAAAATGTGGAAAACTTCAAGGGGTATGAATACTTTAAGGCACTGTAATTGCAACAATTTTCTGGATGAAGTGGTGCATTATCTGACAGAAATGCAGGGGGGTGCCAATATTTTTTGCCATGAATAATATAAGGAACAACTTAATAATGTACTAAAAATCAACATTTTAAATACAATAATGAAAACTATGAACAACCAAGCATATAAAAATTAAAAGTCATGTCAAAAGCAGATTTCTCAAAATATATACTTCTTGGCAAAACAAAAAAAATTGTATTTACAGAATATGAGCAGGCAGGTAAAGAGAATTAAAAATGATAGATCAGAGAAGAAAAGAGAGATTTAAAAATGATAGATCAAAGAAGAAAACATCCATAGGCAAGACATAGGTTTGCAGTAACAATATATAAAACGTAGTATACAGAATGTGCGGAACTCAGCCGGCTAACACTATTCTATTTTGTTGAAGAGAAAAACTGGACAAATGAACATAATACATACATTAAGCTTCTGACACTCACATAATAACATGCCATATATTCCCAGATGGCCTTACATTCACATTTAACATCTCTTTTGTTGAAGACATCTGGTATCCACGATCTTTCCATAATGGACAAAGCACCTGTAATCTACGCAACTAGACCAAACAAAGAGTAGATGAAATTTCTTGCTCACAGCATTATTCTCTATAACCAGTTTCATTTACAGTCATTTCTAAATCCAGTTTACAAACTGCGACATGACAGCACCATGGTGTGAGGGTTGGCACTTATTCCTTGTATGTCAAAAATTCAACTCCCACCAGAATTACAATATATATGTATAGTTGCTAAGTGCTTCCCTTGTGTAAGATTCCACACTAAGTTTGGTGTCCTCCATTAAAGTGATACTAAACCCACAACAGTAAAATCAGTCTGTATATGCAGTAAAGCATGCTTTGTATACTCAATGTGGAACTTAAGGGCTTATTCCCCGCATTGTGTAAAAAGGCTGTTTGATCCGGTCTTCTGTGATCCTCCCTTTTCTTCCACTGACTCCAGAACATCTGATAAGAGCCGGTTCACACTGGGGCGACTTGTCAGGCGACCTGGTCGCCTGACAAGTCGCCGCGGGTCGCCTGCCATAGATTAGCACAGGACCCGTTCCAATAGGAGCGACAATAGAAAAAGGGTCCTGAGCTACTTTGGGGCGACCTGCATTGACTTCAATGATATGAAGTCCCTGCATGCCGCTCCGAGGTCACAGGTCGCCCGGCAAAGTTGGGTCGCGCCTGTGTGAACCGGCTCTTAGACAGAGCTTTTGGAGTCAGGCTGCACATGCTCAATCTGGTGAGTTTTTTTTTTTGGGGGGGGGGGGCCATGTGCTCAGCACAGGGGTAATTTGCACTGTCCAGACAGAGGGTCAGGGGTCCTGCAGCCTCATAGGATAACTCAGTGCAGTATGAAAACACCTCCTACAAGCTGATGTGAAAAGGTATTTAGCAGTTTACATTTACTAAAATAATTTTCATGTTCTGTGTACTGTGGGAGAGCAGGTATAGTCAATGCAGGGTCCTGGGTTTAGAAACACTTTAAGCTTAAAATATACTGATAGGATGGGCTAGGAGGAAAGGTGGTGGACAAGAGATATGTTCATCCCACTGAGCAACACAGCTAAACCTGCAAGGGCCTAAAAGAAAGTTCTGGACCAAACCCCCAATATCATCAACACCGTATTTCGTGTCCCTACATTACTACGACAACTTACAAGCATGCAGAGCATGATTGTTGAGAGGAGCTGGCAAAAGTTCATCCAAAGCACACAGGGAAGATTTCTACGACAAGGACTGACACTGCACTTTGGGTCCTTTGCACATGGCTGTGGAACATACATTACGTGACCAAGTGCAGAGGATTCATGATCAACATGAGGCAATAAAACACAGTAGAGTGGGAACAGGTTCTATGTGCCTGATCCTACACTTTTCAGTGTCAACAAGTACAGGGTCAGAAGAGAACAAGTCCCGGTTCACACTACCGCGTCTTGTCAGGCGTCTGGTCAGCCTGACAAGTCGCGGTCCATTCTGTGCTACGGGAACCGTTCTAATAGGAGCGACTCAAGTCGCTCCGACTTAGAAAATAGTTCCTGTACTACTTCGGGGCGACATCGGAGCGACTTGCATTGACTTCCATTATGTTAAGTCCGTGCAAGTCGTGCCAAAGTCGCAGTGCACGCGACTTCACAGGTCCCCCCTGAAGTCGGATCGCCATAGTGTGAACCGACACTAAGAGTAGAGTAATCTCATTAGACACTTCGCTTTTTTGTGAGACCGCACTGCTGATCTTTCAGGAAAGGAAACTATGAGTGCAGATTAGGAATGCTGTGTTTTTTGGTTGTGGTAAAGCTAGAACCTGTATGTTTTCCAAAACTGCAAAAATTAGGCTTGCTGTAGATAAAGCACATTTGGAGATCATGTGGAGCAAACTTGATCTCTCAAGTGAGACATAGAACTCAGCTTGTCACATTGGCTTCTAGCCATACTAGCCCTAGTATTTGTACCTCGGTCTTACCAGTGCTTGCATAGATTTAATGAGGTTTGACAATACACAGGCACCCATTCCAGTAGACCTTTTGACAAAGGCCAAAGACTACAGATATACTTTATAGGAACTACAAGTTCAAAGGATTCTTATCCCCGAAATTGTTCTGATAAGTTCACACAGTATATTTCCTTCCATTATGAAGAGCTCAGAAGTTATAAAGAAAAAATGAATAAGGGCTCTTTCACACGGTCCGCTCCGTCGGCGGATCCATGTTGCTCAGCAGGGATCGATCCGCGATCCCCGCTGAGCCAGGCGGATGACAGCTCCGTCTCCGCTTGCAGAGCGGAGAGGGAGGTGTCTCAGCCCCCGCTGCCCTCTATGGGGGATCGGATGAGAGCGGACCGCTTGTCCGCTCTCATCAGATCCGATCAGATTACTGAATGGATGGAAAAATAGGGTTTCCATCCGTCCAGATTTCAAGCACAGGATCGGATGCGGATGGCAGCGGGTGTCAGCGGAGGTGTCTCCGCTGACACCCGCTGCCCCATAGAGCTGCATGGAGGATCCGATCAGATCCGCCTAAAAACATTCGGATCGCCCGTGTGAAAGAGCCCTAAAGCAAATTGTTCTTATAACTGCCCTTCTAAAAACAAAAGAAGCCTGCTGCTGGTCTATAGCCTAAAATCAATGGCCAGTAAAAATGGAGCCATTATCCAATAAAGAAAAAAAGCATCCAAGAGGTGCTGGAACTTTAATGTGAGTTCATACAAAGTAGTGAGAGGACAAAAACATTCGGAGGAGCTCACTGGCACAGATTAGGCTGCTCACAGCGGTCAAGGCTACCCCTCTAGTGGATACTCCAGCAGACTATCAGAAAAAAAAACACACAAATAGAAGGAGCGCCAGACCGAAGGCCAAGAGTCCAAATTCATTTAGCAGTTTACACTAAAATAAAATCCAGCACATTTCATGGGTCAAACTTGGATCCAGCAATTAAAGAGGAAGTTTACCTTACATGCAGCCAGTGACATCACTGGCGCATGCGCTCTGAAGGAACGGCCGCTGGTGCCGTTTCTTCAGAGCCCCATGCCATGACTGTCGACTCCCACGCACGTGCGCGGGAGTGACGTCACCGCGGCTCCGGCCAATCAGATGGCCGGATGCCGCGATCCCGGAAGACGGGCAACTGGACAGGTCGCCCGTCATACAGGTAAGCAGGCGGCACGGCGGGGGCTCGTTCTAAGGTAAGTATTTCATAATGAGCTAGTATGCGATGCATACTAGCTCATTATGTGTTTCTCTTACAGGTTGCAAAAAAAAAAAGTTGTATGGGTTTACAACCTCTTTAATTTCCCTACAAAGATTCACACAGGAAAACTCTATTTTGGGTCTATTCAAGGCACTCATTTTAACTAAAGCCCTGATGAAGGAGGATTTATTCCTGACCACCAAAATGCGCTGGCGGCTTTTTTTTTTTTGCATAAATTATTAAATTAATTTGAGCGCTTATCCGTTGATCTGGCGCTCCTTTCTATAGTGCTTTAGGATTAGGTATGTCTACCAGGCGCCTTGATTCACAGAAACACAGTTAAGAAGTAGTTTTAAAGCTTAAAAGGAGAAAAAAAAAAAAAAAAAACTTTCAGAATGCAGGTCCTTCCAAATACTTACCCGAGCCCGAATCAGCGATGTGCAGGAGAGTGGCTACTGTCCTGGCTCTGTGCCTCCTCATTGGCTCAGAAAGCAGCAGGAACCCCTGGCTCCTGCAGCTGTCAATCACAGCCAGTGAGGAGGGGGCAGGGACTAATACGCACGAGTGCCCCCATAGCAAACGGCTAAAAGAAAAATGTAAGCCTTTAGTATCAGTTTAGAATCACCATGGAGACTAAGGCACCGTCCCCCTTGGTGGGCTCGGCCACGGCTAAATCCCAAAACACCCACAAATACCTGTGTGTAAGAGCCGGTTCACACTGCCACGACTTGTCAGGCGACTTGGTTGCTCTATTCTGTGCAATGGAACCGTTCTAATCAGATCGACTCAAGTCGCTCCGACTTAGAAAAAGGTTCCTGCACTACTTCTGGGTGAAGTCGGAGCGACTTGCATTGACTTCTATTAAGAGAAGTCGTTTACAAGCCGCAATGAAGTCATGCTGCACGGGCGGCTTTAAAGTCGGGGGGCCTGAGTCGCCCTGGTGTGAACTGACTCTAAATCTCCATCAGTTAGCAAAAAAAAAAAAAAAGTATTTTTCAAAAGGTTAGCAGTTTTCCAGTATGTACTGAATTATTAAGATTTTTGTTTTTTAATCACTTTGAACTCTGTGCATTCAGCAGTTAAAAGCTACAAGTGTGAGAGATTATAGTATTCATAGCATTAATTACACAGAACTATAAATTATTTTTAATTAGACACAGAACTAAAATTAAATTTGCCAACATTGAATTTTAAATGTGCTCTTTCAGGAATTACATGACAAATAATTAAAAGGAGCTCCTCCAGAATTGTACTATTTTCTTCACGCTTAGTTGTCTGAATGTGTGGAAAGTACAGTGGATATAAAGTCTACACACCCCTGTTAAAATGTCACGTTTCTGTGATGTAAAAAAAAATGAGACAAAGATAAATAATTTCAGAACTTTTTCTCACCTTTAATGTGACCGATAAACTGTACAACTCAGTTGAACAAACTGAAATCTTTTAGATGACAGAAGTAAAAATAAACAAAATAATATGGTTGCATAAGTGTTCACACCCTTAAACTAATACTTTGTTGAAGCACCTTTTTATTACAGCAGTCTTTTTTGGGTAGGAGTCTATTAGCATGGCACATCTTGACTTGGCAATATTTGCCCACTCTTCTTTGCAAAAACACTCCAAATCTATCATATTGTGAGGGCATCTCCTGTGCACAGCCCTCTTCAGATCACCCCACAGATTTTTAATTGGAATCAGGTCTGGGCTCTGGCTGGGCCATTCCAAAACATTAATCTTCTTCTGGTGAAGCCATTCCTTTGTTGAATTGGATGTATGCTTTGGGTATTTGTCATGCTGAAAGATGAAGTTCCTCTTCGTGTTCAGCTTTCTAGCAGAAGCCTGAAGGTTTTGTCAATATTGACTGGTATTAGGAACTGTTCATAATTCCCTCTACCTTGAGTAAGACCCCTGTTCTAGCTGAAGAAAACCAGTCCCAAAAGCATGACGCTGCCACCACCATGCTTTACTGTGGGTATGGTGTTCTTTTGGTGATGTGCAGTGATGCGACTAAGAAAATGTCAGGAAAGACCTACTAGAACAGCTGAACTTTATTTAGGGTTAATCAGAGGCACTTTATATGATGGCAGATGTGTACTGACTCCTATTTAACAGGAGTTTGAATTTGATTGCCCAATTCTGAACACAGCTACATCCCCAGTTATAAGAGGTCGTGCACACATGGCTCTCCTCCCTATCACACCAATCATGGAAGATCTGACAAAGTCCAGTATTTCTGCCTGCTAACTTATGTCACATCTGTGACTCACAGTGACCAGGCATTATCTTGCAGTGCTGGGATCCAGATCACAAAGACGCCGTCAATTTAAAGGGTTACTAAACCTACTAACTGCATTCATTATATCTGGTCTCCCACAGTACACAGAGCATGGAAATGCAATTATTTTAGCAATTATAAACTGCTAAATACCTTTTCTCATCAGTATATAGAAGTCATGTGATTTCTGTGATCAGTTCCTGATGAAGCTTGTAGGAGGAGTTTTCATACTGCACTGAGCTGTCCTATGAGGCTGCAGGGCTCCAGACCCTCTGTCTGCACAGTGCTGATTGGCCCTGTGCTGATCACATGCACACTCCCAAGAAAAAAAAAAAAAAAAACTCTCTAGCAATACACACCAAACTGAGCATGTGCAGCCTGACTCAAAATGCTCTGTCTTATCCAGACATTTTTTGGAGTCAGTGGAAGAAGGGGAGGATCTGTGCATACAGGATCAAACAGCCTTTTTTTTTTACACAGTGCAGAGGATTAACCCCTTAGGTTCCACAGCGAGTATAACAAGCATGCTTTACTGCATATACAGACTGATTTTACCATTCTGGGTTTAGTAACACTTTAAAGTGCAGCTAAAAACAAAGAAAAATTAAGTATTTTAAATTTTTATCTGCAGCCCTTTTCCACTCCACATTGATTTGATCCACTCCAATTTGACCACTCCACAGACTCTTGGCACAGCCATGAGCCCCCTCCCTCCTGCCCCATCATAGACCTAGCTTCTACTGAGAATGCCTTATTACTGTCTTTGCTGGCCCATCTACTCCACCCCCTCATCTACCTATGCAACCATGCAGCTGCCTGGGAAAAAATTTAGGAGAATACTAAAGAGAATCATCTTGAGTATGCTGTATCTGCTGACATCACATCCAAGACTCAGGTCTTTAAAAGGTCTACCCCCCCCCCCCCCCCATTACTGATCTGGCGACATCCCAAAATTTTGAACTAACTTTCAATCTTAATGACAACAGTAAACAGGACAAACGAAGAGGATGAACCCCACTAACAGGGACACCGACAGCAAAAACTAAACAAAACCAGGATTTCCCGGGCTCTCCCGTGCGATCAGGGAGCTGGAGAATCATGGATGGCCTTCAGCCATCTCTGTGACCCTAGTGATGCCATGACATAATTTCTTGATCTAGCAGATGTAAACACTGCCACTTTGGTTTTTCTGGAAAGCCTGAGATCCATTTTTTTTTTTTTTTTTGATCTTAGGCTTTCGAGCATAGAAGAGAGGCTATAGACCCAAGATCTTTTCGTAAAGGAGGACAAAGCATGGCCTATTCCTATTACAAGGAATACTTACATTCCTTGTAATAGGAATAAAAGTGTAAAAAAATAAAATAAAAAAAAAACCTTTTTAAAAGCGCCCCCATCACACAGAAGCAAACGCACACATAGGTTGCACCAGCATATGTAAACCACGTTTAAACCACACATGTGAGATATCGCTGTGATCGTTCGAGTGAGAGCAATATTTCTAGCATTAGATCTCCTCTAACTCTAAGGTACTTTAAGGTACTGTAGTTTGGCGCCATTCCACGAGTGTGCGCAATTTTAAAGTGTGACATGTTTGGTATCTATTTATTCGGTGTAACATCTTTTATATTTTAAGCAAAAATGGAGTTGGTGTTTTCTTGCATTAAAATTCATTAAAGTGTATTTTTTCCCAAAGTAACCCCAAACTTCTGCTTTACAGTACACTTTTGAGTGCAGTGTATTCAGTTGTGTTTTAAAAGCAATGCACCACACAGGAACTTCCTTGGGGCAGGATTGTGTATTTTTGGCCCATGGAGTTATTAAGGGAGCTACTATAAAAAACATACAGAACACTAATTTGTGTGTTTTTGTGGGCACTCCTAAGTAAAATGGGCCAAAAACTCCCCATTCTGCCTGTACATCGTCTTGCACTTGGAGCCCGAGTACTCAGGTGGGAAAAGGCATCAATTAAAGCAATGGGACTTCTAATGTTGAGTATTCTGTAGCCGCCAAATGATCAGGTGTGAATGGGACCAAAAATCCTGCTCCCTCTTATTACAGAATGGTTTCTCCGTTACTTGTTTATTATTTATTACAGACTATAAAGTCTAAGCGCTCTCATCCCCTAACCAAACATACACGTTGATACGAGCTGAGAATGTATGCTCCCTATTTACTATGCGGGCACCTCCAGGGCTGGCTTTATTACATGCAGGGAATAGTGAACCAATTGGGAAATGTGTTTGTTCAGATTAACACTTGATCAACAGTTGTTTTGTTTACAAACAAAGCTATATATGTAAACATGTATATAGAGGGGAAGGGGAATAAAATGGGTAGATAAGGGGGTATTATAGGAATCGGCATATTGGGTAAAATAATTTAATGGGTAATATGTAGCAATCCATAACATCATCGATATCGTTTTTTTATGAAGTAATATCCACTTGATGTTATGGATTGCTACATATTACCCATTAAATAATTTTACCCAATATGCCGATTCCTATAATATCCCCTTATCTACCCATTTTATTCCCCTTCCCCTCTATATACATTTATGAATAGGGATGGAGGCACTTACGGTGTGAATACACGATTAGAATATCGCCCGATCATTCGACCACCGACTTTTGAAAAAGTATTTGTCGGTCGAAAACGTTGCCAACATACACGGCCCGAATATCGCCCGACCGATGCCCGCTGACTATCGAAACCGTGTTTCCGGGAAAATGTTTTCGGGCATGCGTGATGAGGTTAAACTGAACAACCTCAACATCAACGTATGGAATATCGTTCTTTCGCAAACGAGATGACAGAATTTTTCGGGTTTTTCAAACGGTATTTTTCGTTCACAATATCGATATTGCTCATTGATGGCTGGACATTAACGAGTAGAATATCGGTCGATCGCTCGCTGAACGGAAATTTTCGTCCGATATTCTTATCGTGTATTCCGGCCATTAGCCCTAGTATTGGCATTGCCTCCCGAAAGTCCCACCATGTTGTTTTTGTGTGTGTTTGTGTCCTCTATGTTATGCTTTGATATATATGTAAACAGGAAATTTCATAAGAATTTTTTTTTTTTATAAAAAGGGTCTGCTCTACGTGAAATGTAGCCCAGTTTCCTACAATAAAAAAACTTGTTCAGTTAAATGTGATATTTCTTGAACACATCATTCAACTGACATCAATGCTGAACTCTGTATCTCACTCTCTCGGGGTCCTTCCAGCCTTTGGTTTGCATTTTCTGCAACAAGTCATCATCTGTGTTCTACGCAAAGACAGACAACCTCTGTAACCTGCTTGGCAGTGTGCATTGTAATCATGAAGAGGCAGGAAACTATTCTGGGCTGTACAGCACACTACAGTCACCCTCCTAAATGTCACACGTGTCCAGCTGCACAATGACTAAACATCTACCACTTGTGCCAAATGATCAAATGCAGCAGCGGTTTTAAAAGTTAAAACAAGTGGAATACAATGCCTTGAGAAAGTACTCATACCGCTTGAAAATTTTCCACATTTTGTCATGTTACAACCAAAAACGTGACTGTATTTTATTGGGATATTATGTAATAGACCATCGCAAAGTGGTACATAATTGTGAAGTGGAAAGAAAATGGTTTTCAAAAGGTTTACAAAAGCATGCCGCACTATCAGATATTTGTAATTCAGCCCCCCTTTACTCTGATACCCCTAACTAAGATCTAGTGGTACCAATTGCCTTCAGAAGTCACCTAATTAGTAAATAGAGTCCACCTGTGTGTAATTTAAACTTGGTATAAATACAGCTGGTCTGTAAAGCTCTCAAAAGGTTTGTTATAGAACCTAAGGCCCCTTTCACACAGGCGGACCGTTCAGAGCCGCCTGTCCGTTTTTTTGGCGCATCCCTATGGGGCATCGGATGTCAGAGGAGACATGTCCACTGACATCCGATCTGATCCGTCAAATCTGGACGGATGGAAACCCCTTTTTCCCATCCGTCCAGCGGATCGGATGGGATCAGATGAGAACGGACCGACGGTCCGTTCCCATCCGATTTCCCCATAGAGATGCATGGGGAACTGACAGCTGTGTCTCCGCACACAGAGCGGAGACACAGCCGTCATCCTCCTGCTCAGCGGGGGATCGGGGGAAATCGGCGGATCGATGCCCCGCTGAGAGAAACGGAGTCCGTCCGATGGACGGAGTGTGTGAAAGGGGCCTTTTGTGAAAAAGCAGCATCATGAAGGCCTAGGAACACACCAGACTGGTTAGGGATAAAGTTGTGGAGAAGTTTAAAGCAGGGTTAGATAATAATAAAAAAAAAATACCCCAAGCTTTTAACATCTCACAGAGCAATATTCAATCCATCATCCAAAAATGGAAAGAGTATGGCACAACTGCAAACCTACCAAGACATGGCCATCCACCTAAACTGACAGGCTGGGCAAGGAGAGCATTAATCAGAGAAGCAGCCAAGAGGGCCATGGTATCGCTGGAGGAGCTGCTGAGATCCACAGCTCAGGTGGGAGAATCGGTCCACAGGACAACTATTAGTCTTGCATTCCACACATTTGGCCTTTATGGAAGAGTGAATGTATGAAGTAACTGCGCTATACCCCTCAAAAAGCATATATATTCAAAGAATGTCAAATATGCAAAAAAAAGAAAGTCGTCACATCTCTGACGAAACGCGTCAAGTTAGCACGCACGTTGCCTCGCTCTGAAGCCCGCTGGTGGAACGCACGCCGAGACCACACTTCCGGGTTCGGCGGAGCTACCGATACACACGGAAAAATCCAGCCGCGAGGCTGGAAGACACACCAGTAAGGGCAGGAGCACTTCTTATATTTGTTTGGAAGGACTGTTTTTTGGATTTTCTGGATTTTAATCTATTGCACACGATTTTGAAGTGGAGTTTTATACCGAGTGCCCACCCATTCCGGAATGTTTTTAAGGGACTTGCAGTGGTTTAATATTAAATTATTTTATATGTGTGGATAAAATAAAGGAGTTTTAACACTCTACACGAGGAGAAGTCCTTTTGTTTATATTTCCACACTCTGAGCCACCAAGTATCCGGGGGAGAGGAGTCCTGTGTCTGCCAGCACCCAGGAAGATAGCCATATCCAGAGGACCCTAGCCGGTGTTAGGAGCCTGGAGGCACAAAGATCAAGCCTTTTTGATTCCTTGTTGGCGTATGCCATCAGGAATCCACTGCATCTGGTAAGTGAGCCTTCTTACCATTTGAGCACCAGTGGTGACTGGCGAAGGGACACAATACAGACATCTCAATATAGATAGTCAAGGTAATATACTCGCGCCTAGGAGTTGAAATGTATTAAATGTATTAAATGGGGAGCAGCAAGTAGTAAGAATCACTATCAGAAGATAGTGATCTCAAATTGGTAAGAAAAATGGTGCGATACTGCGCTACCCCTATATAAGTGATAGAAAACTTATGGTGTGCAACTAGTCAGTATAAGTGCACGTGTAAACATGAAACCAATACTATTGTGCTAAGTTGCCATAATTGCTGATATTAATATAAAATAAATAATTAGAATGATAAATAAATAAATAGATACAAAATTAATAGCGTGTTATATCTAAAGTGCACGTGCCAACATATAACTTAATGTTGCTTAATAAGGTGCTAATAAGTAAATACTTTTCAATAACATGTAAAAAATATTATTAAAACATAAGAACATGCATTCCAATAAAAAAGTCCATATAGTGAATATTAGATGAAATAGTGCAAAGCCGTGCTCAGAAGAAAGTCTCTTAAAGTGAAAATTGGGATCGTGCGTGCCGGTGATCCTTGAATGCTATCACTCTGTGCCAGAGAGGTAAGGTAGCACACTTACCAGACGATGTGGATTCTTATGGCGTACGCCGATAAGAATCTAAAACGCTTATTCTGCTGCTCCTGTGGTATGGATGGACGAATGGGCGGTCTCGTTATGGATACGGGTGTATGCTCAGTATGGAAGAAAAAGGGAAAAAAGGCTCCTCATAGTGTAGAAGGTTTTTTACCTTTATTCAAAAATTCTAAAACCACATCAATCTTCATAAAAACATCCGTAAATGTCCATAAAAACCCCCAAAACGACACTGCAGCTTAAAAACTTGGACACTCCAAAATAAAATCAATCCAAATGTAAACATGCGTAACACATCAAAAAGGGTTTGACCAAAAAAACACTCAGGTCAACAGATATAATCCACCGCTAGTGAGCTCCTGTATTGCCTTGCGGCTGTGAGAAAACAGGACGCTGGCTCTCTCCGCTCGTGTGCGCCGTTCCCGGAAGTGTGGGTTCCGGCGTGCGGTCCAGCTGCTAGCTCAAAGCCAGGCAACGTGCGTGCCAACTTGCCGCGTTTCGTCAGAGTGTGACGTCTTCGGAAGTGGTACGCACGTTGCGTTTCAGCTTGGTTATATACCAAAACATTTACTCATTTCCGCTACTTCATCCTCACAAATGACCTATGGACCGGAAGCAATTCACTAGATTCATGATCTGTGTTTAGTAATCTTATTATCCAATGAACCCTAACTCCAAATCATCATCAAGAAAGAATAATGGATCATTTCATGTCGGCATCTTTCCGGCTGTTTTTAACCCATCATCGGAAAGAATAATGGATTATTTTGCGTCAATATCTTTCCGACTGTCTTTAACCCCCTATCAGCGGCCATTATTATAGTAATATACTAATAAAAATTCACATCCAGATGTATGAATAAGTGATTGGCTTCAGTTTACATAATAAGCTTATCTATACATTCTTAATAAGACAATATATATATATTGGCAGATAGACCTGAAAAAATGAAAAAAAAAAAAAAAAAAAAAACTAAATTGTAATAAAAATAAATATAAATATAAATATAAAAATAAATAAAAACAAATATAAATAAAATAAAATGAAAATGAAAAATAAAAATAAATAAAAATAAAAATATAAATAATATAAATAATGGGAAATAAAAAATAAAAAATAAATAAAATATAAAAGTAAAATAATAAAAATAAAAATAAATATAAAATAAAAATAAATATAAATTAAAATAAAATAAATATAAATAAAAATAATAGTAATTAATATTAAATGTAAATTTTTATCTGAACCCATATATATATTACTTATTATGGTACATCTTAACAACACCTCATTAAATAACTGTTATTTCCTTAAAAAACATGATATGCAGTTAATAATTGGATATAAAACAGTTTATGTACAAATCTTTATTCATTCCCTTCGGTTGTATAGTGTCTAATTCACAGATCCAGAACGTTTCATTCTTGGATATGGCTATTTTTCTGTTACCTCCTCTCCAATGCGATTCCACTGTATCAATCCCACAAAACTGTGCTAATGTGGGGTCTCTGGTGAGGTAAATTCTAAAGTAAAATTCTAAAGTGCATTGAGAGACTATGCTTTTTAAATCCCTTCTTAATATTATTCAGATGTTCCCCTATTCGAATGCTCAACTTTCTTGTGGTGCGGCCCACATATTGTAGGCCGCATGGGCAAGTAATCAGGTACGTAACGTGGGTTGTAGCACATGTAATCAGTTTTTTTATTTGGTACTCTTAGAAGTCGTGTGAGATTTAAAAGAAGTTTGTTTCCTGTTTTTTATTTTTACTGTATTACATGCTTTACATTTTTTGCATGCGTAAAAACCTTTAAAATCCCAAGAGGATGGGATCAAATTTCTTGGATTTTAAAGGTTTTTACGCATGCAAAAAATGTAAAGCATGTAATACAGTAAAAATAAAAAACAGGAAACAAACTTCTTTTAAATCTCACACGACATCTAAAGAGTACCAAATAAAAAAACTGATTACATGTGCTACAACCCACGTTACGTACCTGATTACTTGCCCATGCGGCCTACAATATGTGGGCCGCACCACAAGAAAGTTGAGCATTCGAATAGGGGAACATCTGAATAATATTAAGAAGGGATTTAAAAAGCATAGTCTCTCAATGCACTTTAGAATTTACCACAACAGAGACCCCACATTAGCACAGTTTTGTGGGATTGATACAGTGGAATCGCATTGGAGAGGAGGTAACAGAAAAATAGCCATATCCAAGAATGAAACGTTCTGGATCTGTGAATTAGACACTATACAACCGAAGGGAATGAATAAAGATTTGGACATAAACTGTTTTATATCCAATTATTAACTGCATATCATGTTTTTTAAGGAAATAACAGTTATTTAATGAGGTGTTGTTAAGATGTACCATAATAAGTAATATATATATGGGTTCAGATAAAAATTTACATTTAATATTAATTACTATTATTTTTATTTATTTTATTTTATATTTATTTCTATTTTTATTTTAATTTATATTTATTTTTATTTTATATTTATTTTTATTTTTATTATTTTACTTTTATATTTTATTTATTTTTTATTTTTTATTTCCCATTATTTATATTTTTATTTATTTTTATTTTTCATTTTCATTTTATTTTATTTATATTTATTTTTATTTTTATATTTATATTTATATTTATTTTTATTACAATTTAGTTTTTTTTATTTTTTTCATTTTTTCAGGTCTATCTGCCAATATATATATTGTCTTATTAAGAATGTATAGATAAGCTTATTTAAACTGAAGCCAATCACTTATTCATACATCTGGATGTGAATTTTTATTAGTATATTACTATAATAATGGCCGCTGATAGGGGGTTAAAGACAGTCGGAAAGATATTGACGCAAAATAATCCATTATTCTTACCCGATGATGGGTTAAAAACAGCCGGAAAGATGCCGACATGAAATGATCCATTATTCTTTCTTGATGATGATTTGGAGTTAGGGTTCATTGGATAATAAGATTACTAAACACAGATCATGAATCTAGTGAATTGCTTCCGGTCCATAGGTCATTTGTGAGGATGAAGTAGCGGAAATGAGTAAATGTTTTGGTATATAACCAAGCTGAAACGCAACGTGCGTACCACTTCCGAAGACGTCACACTCTGACAAAACGCGTCAAGTTGGCACGCACGTTGCCTCGCTTTGAGCTAGCAGCTGGACCGCACGCCGGAACCCACACTTCCGGGAACGGCGCACACGAGCGGAGAGAGCCAGCGTCCTGTTTTCTCACAGCCGCAAGGCAATACAGGACCTCACTAGCGGTGGATTATATCTGTTGACCTGAGTGTTTTTTTGGTCAAACCCTTTTTGATGTGTTACGCATGTTTACATTTGGAGTGATTTTATTTTGGAGTGTCCAAGTTTTTAAGCTGCAGTGTCGTTTTGGGGGTTTTTATGGACATTTACGGATGTTTTTATGAAGATTGATGTGGTTTTAGAATTTTTGAATAAAGGTAAAAAACCTTCTACACTATGAGGAGCCTTTTTTCCCTTTTTCTTCCATACTGAGCATACACCCGTATCCATAACGAGACCGCCCATTCGTCCATCCATACCACAGGAGCAGCAGAATAAGCGTTTTAGATTCTTATCGGCGTACGCCATAAGAATCCACATCGTCTGGTAAGTGTGCTACCTTACCTCTCTGGCACAGAGTGATAGCATTCAAGGATCACCGGCACGCACGATCCCAATTTTCACTTTAAGAGACTTTCTTCGGAGCACGGCTTTGCACTATTTCATCTAATATTCACTATATGGACTTTTTTATTGGAATGCATGTTCTTATGTTTTAATAATATTTTTTACATGTTATTGAAAAGTATTTACTTATTAGCACCTTATTAAGCAACATTAAGTTATATGTTGGCACGTGCACTTTAGATATAACACGCTATTAATTTTGTATCTATTTATTTATTTATCATTCTAATTATTTATTTTATATCAATATCAGCAATTATGGCAACTTAGCACAATAGTATTGGTTTCATGTTTACACGTGCACTTATACTGACTAGTTGCACACCATAAGTTTTCTATCACTTATATAGGGGTAGCGCAGTATCGCACCATTTTTCTCATCTCAATATAGAGACTTTTTCTGCACTATTGCACTTTTCTCTCCTTTAGATGGTTTTTATGAAAGTTCAATTTTTAGAAGTTTATTTATTGATACTGTTTACAACTATCCTGGCATAATGATGTTTTAGGCGACTTCTACATTGTGCAATACTATCATTGAATAGCCGTTTTTTTTTTTTTTTTTTTGCATATTTGATATTCTTTGAATAAATGGATTTTTGTAAGAACTTACCGTAAAATCCTTTTCTCTTAAGCTCATTGACAGACGTAGTCTTCTTGATTCTCAAGAGCTGGGTTATGTTGTCTCCGCAGGAGTAGGACTAGGCAGAATGACAAAACGTTCTGGCTCCACCCTAGGGGGCAGTCCCTGAGGGTATATCCTCCCTCTCTCTGCTACAGGGAATCAGTTCTGTTTAAAGCAGTACAGAGAAGTTAACCCAACCCAACTCAATGATAAAGGGGCGGGTACTACGTCTGTCAATGAGCTTAAGAGAAAAGGATTTTACGGTAAGTTCTTACAAAAATCCATTTTTCTCTATCGCTCATTGACAGACGTAGTCTTCTTGATTCTCAAGAGCTGGGACATCCAGAAGCAGTGCCACAAATGAGGGGTGGGATTGACAAAATCAAATCCAATCTAGTAGGCCCAACCGGTGCCAAACTAGAAGTTTTAAAGGCTCATTATAAACAAAGAATGAGACTAAAGAAAAATTTTCCAACGGAAAAAACCCTCGAGGTAGACCACTGGTCTCCTCAAATTGCGGCCTGCAAAACCTTGCGGCCAAACGAGGCATCAGACGATGCCATTACATCAACTTTATAATGTTTAGAGAAGGTATGCACCGACGACCAGGTAGCCGCCTTGCACACCTGGACCACTGACGCCTGATGGCGAAAGGCCCATGACGCACTAAGTGCCCGAGTGGAGTGCGCCTTAACAGGGAACGGGGGCTCCCGACCCTTAATAGAATAAGCCTGCACTACCGTCTGTCTGATCCATCTGGAAATGGTCGCGGCAGATGCAGGCAACCCCTTTTTGGGTCCATCTGGGATCACAAAAAGTGAATCCGTCTTGCGAAACGAGTCTGTCGTTTTCAAGTATACCCTGATCGCCCGGACCACATCCAAGGAGTGCAAAGCAAATTCCCGAGGATGACTGGGCTTAGGACACAGGGAAGGTAATACAATTTCTTCATTCAGATGAAATTCTGAAACTACTTTTGGTAGGAAGGATGGATTCGGACGAAGAACCACCTTATCTCTATGAACCACCATATATGGTGAACGACAAGATAATGCGGCCAGTTCTGACACCCTGCGTGCAGAAGTAATAGCCACCAAGAAGGCCACCTTCTGGGACAACGTGGGTAGAGGAATCTCCCTAATATCTTCAAAGGGAGGTTTCTGAAGAACCGACAACACTAAATTAAGATCCCAGGGGGGTAACGGCGCGTGCACTGGCGGAGCCAGATATCGCACCCCCTGGATGAAATTCCGCACCAAGGAATGAGTAGCCAAAGGTTTCTGAAAGAAGATGGCTAATGCTGAGACCTGACCCTTGATAGTACTCAAGGCCAGTTTCTGCTCAACCCCTTGTTGCAGAAAAGCCAATATTCGACTAATCGAATAAGACCGAGGACGGAACCCCAAAGGTTCACACCATGCAATGTAGGACTTCCATGTGCGATGATAAATCTTTCTGGAAGTCGCTTTCCTTGCTTCAACTAGAGTAGGAATAACTGAAGCTGACAAACCTTTGTCCTTCAGCACCTGGGTCTCAATAGCCAGGCCGTTAAAGCCAGCGATCGTAAAGCAGGATGGAAGATCGGTCCCTGAGACAGTAGATCCTCTCTGAGAGGAAGTCTCCACGGGACGTCCGCCACCAGTCTGACCATGTCGGCGTACCAAGCTCGACGAGGCCAGTCCGGAGCTACCAGGATTACTGGGATTCCTTCCTCCTCTACCCTGCGAAGAAGTCTTGGCAGTAACGCGAGAGGAGGGAAGGCATATATTAGCTGGTATTGCCCCCACGGGGCGATCAGTGCGTCTGCGGTTTCTGCTAGAGGATCGCGGGAGCGAGCCACGAATCTCTGAACTTTCCTGTTGAATCGTGATGCCAACAGATCCACATCCGGGGTGCCCCACCGTAGGCACAACTGGTGGAAAACGTCTGGATGGAGGGACCATTCCCCCTGATCCAGGGTCTGACGGCTGAGATAATCTGCCTGCCAATTCTCCACCCCCGGAATGAACACCGCAGAGATTGCTGGAACAAATCGTTCCGCCCAGCGAAGAATGCAAGCCACTTCTTTGGCCGCTCGGACACTCTTGGTGCCCCCCTGATGATTGACATAAGCCACGGCCGTGGCATTGTCCGACTGGATCCGAACCGGGCTGCCCTGGAGCTGCTCGGTCCAGTGAGTCAGACAAAGTCTGATCGCTCTCAGTTCCAATACATTTATTGGTAATCTGGATTCTTCCGGGGACCAAAGTCCCTGGGCAGATAATTGACCGAGAATTCCTCCCCATCCGGATAGACTGGCATCCGTGGTCACTATCGTCCAATATATTGGCAGAAAAGACTTTCCCTGGCTGAGCATTGGAGACCGAAGCCACCAAACCAGAGACTCTCTGGTCTGTTTGCTCAATCGTATCTGATTGTCCAGGGATTCCGGATTCCGATTCCATCTGAGAAGAATCTCTTGCTGAAGAATTCGGGTATGGGACTGGGCAAATGGGACTGCTTCGAATGAAGCCACCATCAACCCCAGAACCCTCATGCAAGTCCGAAGGGAAGACCAGCTGTTGGACAGTAACAACTGGACTGCTGATTGAATCTTTCGAAGTTTCCCTACCGGAAGAAACACTCTTGTCCTGACTGTGTCTAGAATTAGACCCAGATATTCGAGCCTCTGGGTGGGAACCAGAAAAGACTTTTGCTGGTTCACCAGCCACCCGAATTCCTGTAAAGAAATCATAGTAATTTCTATGTTTTGTAGCAAGGTCTGAGGAGACTCTGCATGAAGCAGAAGATCGTCTAGGTAACCTAGAATCGATATACCTCTTTGGCGCAGAAGTGCCAACATTGGGGCCAACACCTTTGTGAAGACCCGCGGAGCCGTGGCGAGACCGAAAGGTAACGCCACAAACTGATAGTGGTTCTCCTCTACGGAAAAGCGTAGAAAACGCTGATGTCCTGCGAAAATGGGAACGTGAAGATAGGCGTCCTTGATGTCTATGGACGCTAGGACATCCCCTGGATGCAGGAAGGCTGCTACCGTGCGAATGGACTCCATTCTGAATCTTCTTATGTTGACGAAAGAATTGAGTGCTCTTAAGTCCAGAATTGGACGCACTTTGCCCTCTTTCCTGGGTATTGTAAACAGGTTTGAATAAAACCCTTGAAACCGTTCTGTCCAAGGAACGTGGACTACCACTCCTTGTTGTAGTAGATCTGTGACTGCTCTCCGCAGATCTTCTAGACGATCCGGAGATAGTCGGATATTGGAAGGGAAGAATCGCGCCGGTGGGAGAGATCGAAACTCGATCTTGTACCCTGACTTTATGACTTCGCAAACCCATTTGTCCGGGATTCTGGAAAGCCATGGATCCGGGAACCGGCGAAGACGTCCCCCCACCCCAGTTATGGGTGGGGGCGCACCTTCAGGCTTTGGATGGTTTATCTTCAGGTCTGGAGGGGGCGGGCTTTTGCTTGCCCGACCAACGACCCCTGACGCCTCCTGTAGGAACCTTGGAGGACTTAGTTTTTTCACCCGCTGGACGAAAAAACCTCTTGTGAGCAGAAAAAGAAGGCCCTCGTCTTTGACGAGTTCCTCTACCTTTAAAATTTTGCGGTAAAAAGGTGCTTTTTCCACCGGTGAGATCCTTAATGATCTCATCTAAGTTGGCTCCAAATAGACGTTCTCCTGAAAAGGGGATATTAGCCAATGCTTTTTTGGAACCTTGGTCGGCTATCCAACCTTTTAGCCACAGTGTACGCCTGAGAACCACTGCTGAGACTGATGCTCGCGCCATTAATGGAGTGGCGTCTAACGCCGCATCACATACAAACTGTAACCCCTGTATCATTTGTTCCAACAAATCTGATACCGCCTGAGGGACTTCTTCTAAGTCCCGGCGTAACCACTTGGTCCATTCAGTTACAGCCTGCGAAACCAGACCAATCGCAATTATTGGCCTGAAAGCTGATCCAATCAAGGAAAACATGGTGCGAGACATAGCTTCTATCTTGCGATCCACTGGATCTTTAAAAGACGGAGCGTCTTCTAAAGGAATAACCGTGGCTTTATTCAATCTAGCAATTGGTGAATCCACCACAGGTGGTTCTGTCCATTTCTTAATCAGGGTTTCCTCAAACGGATAACGCCTGTCAATGCGTTTGGAAATATTAAAAGTGCGTTTTGGCAGACGCCATTCTTCATCGATTGGATTGCCAAAACATTTGGGCAATGGAAAAACCTTTGCCACTTTGATGCGCTTTTTAGTCCCAAAAGGGATCTCAGTTTCAGCTATTTCTGATGGAATACCCTGTAACCTTAAAGTCTCTTGAACAGATACAATGAGTGCGTTTACCAACGCTTCCTCTCGGGCTATGGCAGATGCCGAAACATCCTCCTCACTGTCTGAAGAGACAGGACCCGAGACACCAATACCAGATGAAGTACCTGCAACTGCAGAAATAGGCTCAGAGTCTGAATCCGAGGTTTCAGATAATAAGGGGTTAGGCGGGGGTCGCTTTCTTGCGCCCTGTCTCTGACAAGCCACTTCCACCCGGGACACAAAAGTTTCCATAATGGCTGACAAAGATTCAATTGTCAATGGGGTGCTGGAGGATCCCGCAGACCCCTTGAGGGGATCCGGAGGAGATACATGAGTGGCAGGGTCCATGTTAATACAGGACACTTTTGCCAGCAATAAACAAAAAAAAAAAACTTTTTTTTTTTTTTGTGTGTCTCCCCCTAGCGCAATAGCGCCCCTCAGAGTACCTGCTTCTCGATCCCAGAGAGAGAGAGAGGGACCCCCAAGGCTCACCAACCGATGCAGTGCAGTTTCCAACAAACTGCAGCCAGCGTCTGTCTTACACAGACTGGAAGGAGCTGTTTGCTTTTTCCCGGGCAGAAGGCGTGGCTCCGCCCCCTGTGTACGTCTTCCGGCGTTCCCAGCCCTCCACGAGGAAGCTGGGCTCACAAAACATGGCCGCCCCCATAGAAGAGACATAAGACTCCAAAAACATGGCGGCCGGCGTGACCTGAGGACATACATGCATTCGGTCTACGGCAAAATGGCGGCGGACCGCCGATATCGTCTTCCCAGCACATCCACCTGCACTCTGCTGAGAGGTGACATATGGATCTACAGAGATACACTGCACATAAGGTAGGATTATACCTCCTATGTTTGCTGTAATGTTACAGTCTGCTGGGTAGAGTGTTAGCTCTTGAACCAAGTCCACTTCCCACAAACACATGCTGTATTACAAGGGGGACTTGTAAGTGTCAGATATATACTGACCATATATGGAGGGGCCCATAATATATACTGCCTCATAAATGAGGAAAAAAGGGAACGTTTTACTCACCATACCGAACCGACAGGCACCCTCTCTTCATAATACCCTCTCCACCGAGGTGGGGGTTTGTGGACGCCTCGACTCTCTGGTCCTGGCGTCCAAGCGAGCTTTTAACTCGCAAAGTCAGTCCCTTTACTGGGACTCCGTCGCGGCCGACTCAGCGCACTGGTCTGCACGCGCTTTTAGGCAGAAACCGGGGTGACCACTGGATCTCACATCCAGCCCGTCGCCCGGCCCCGCATACTTACTTGAATATGTCGCGGCCGACCAAGCGCAATGCCTGGTCTGCACGCGCTCGTAGGCCGGCTGGGGTGACCACAAGTGTCGCCCAGTCCGGCATTTTTGCTTGAAGATCTCACAGGAAAAAAACACTGGAGAAAACTACCTAAAAAATGTCTTTTTCTTAAAGAAAAAAAGTCTTGCCAGGACCAAAAGATCCCAGCAAGGAACTTAGGTCCTTACTCCTGACTAGACAGAAAAAAACTGATTCCCTGTAGCAGAGAGAGGGATGATATACCCTCAGGGACTGCCCCCTAGGGTGGAGCCAGAACGTTTTGTCATTCTGCCTAGTCCTACTCCTGCGGAGACAACATAACCCAGCTCTTGAGAATCAAGAAGACTACGTCTGTCAATGAGCGATAGAGAAATATATGCTTTTTGAGGGGTATAGTGCAGGTACTTCATACATTCACTTGTCATAACCATTCATAGTTATTTAACGTGCAGCTTACCACAATATTTATACTTATACCTATACACCAGTGGCGCGCAGTTTTTTCTCACTACTTTTATGGAAGAGTGGCAAGAAAAAAGCCATTGCTGAAAGAAAACCATAAGAAGTCCTGTTTGCAGTTTGCGAGAAGCCATGTGGGGGACACAGCAAACATGTGGAAGGAGGAGCTCTGGTCAGATGAGACCAAATCTGAACTTTTTGGCCTAAGGAAAATGCGATGCGTGGCAGAAATCTATCACTGCACTTTACCCTGAAACATGGTGGTGGTAGCATTATGTTGTGGGGATGCTTTTCTTCAGCAGGGACAGGGAGGCTGGTCAGAGTTGATGGGAAGATGGATGAAGCCAAATACAGGGCAATCTAAAGCCTCGCACACACGCAATGAATTTCCGCCGACCGGTCGTCCGTCTTTTGTCCAGAGTCGTGTCTGTTGGTTGGAATGTGCTCTAGACTGCACACGAATTTTCCCGCATGACAGAATTCTACTTCAGAAGTGATGTCATGTGTTGGATTGCTTTGTATGTGTTCTTTCATCTCTGAGCATGCCTAGTCTTGCTCATAAGATTTTTCCCCATCGAAATCTGTACTAATGAGACAAAAATCGGACGTGTTTTGATGGTCGACAAAAATTTTATAGCCTGCACACCGACTTTTCGGCCGAAAAAATCCTGGTTGTCGGAAGCATCATACTAACAAGCTGAAAATCGGCAGATCGGTCGCCGGACGAAAATTTCCGGCCGAATTTCGACTCGTGTGTACGGGCCTTTAGATTAAAACCTGTTGGAATCTGCAAAAAAGACTTGAGACTGGGGCAGAGGTTCACCTTCCAGCAGGACAAAGACCCTAAACACACAGCCAGATCTACAATGGAATGGTTTAGATCAAAGCATATTCATGTGTTAAATGGGCAAAACAAAGTCCATACCTAAAATTACAAAAGCCTAAACAAGACCCGAAAATTGCCATTCAGACAATCTCCATCCAATCTAACAGAGTTTGAGCTATTTTGCAATGAAGAATGGGCAAAAAGGTCACTCTCTAGATGTGCAAAGCTGGAAGAGACATCCCCAAAAAGACTTGTAAGCTGTAATTGCAGCGAGAGGTGGTTCTACAAAGTATTGACTCAGGAGGGCTGAATACAAATGCACATCACACACTTCACATATTTGGAAAAAAAATTGAAAACCATTTATAATTTTCCTTCCACTTCACAATTATGTGCCACTGTGTTGGTCTATCAAATAAAATCCCAATAAAATAAAATTTACATTCTTGGTTGTAACCATGACAAAATTTGGAAAATTTCAAGGGGTATGAATACTTTTTCATGGTACTGTAAAATAAAAAAAATGGTAAGCATTGTACCATTATGAGAAGCTTCATATCATAGGAGCATGGTATACATTCAGGACAAGAAATATCTTCACCAAAATGAAAGGTTTCTCCCCCCCCCCAAGGCAACTTAAAGCGTAATCCAACCGATCAGCCATGAGGTTTGACTAAATAACCCGAGCTGCGCAGGCACAATGAAAAAAGCGGGATTAGGAATGAGATCGGGTATCTCTCCTAGGCTGGAAGTCCTAAGACAGTACTGTACATGGTCCTCCCTGCTGACAAGAATGTAAAGGAATTACCTACCCTACTAATGGATATTGCGAATATACTATACTCAGTGGCAGCTGGTGCTCCATGGGCCTGACCACACCAGGTCCCCCCCCCCCCCCCCCCCCACACACAGCGAGACAGGAGAGACAAGAGAGGAGAGAAGAGGAGAGGACAGACAAGACAGGACCCCCCCCCCCGCTCACTCACCCTGCCTGGATGCAGCAGCAGACGGCGGCTTCGGCTTCTTCCCCCCGTCTTTTGCGTCTCCTCCCTCCTCCTCCATGCCCAATGGCATGGCTTCTCCTTTCGGCCAATCGGGAAACGGGTTTCAAACCCCACTTCCTGATTGGCCAGGAGGAGGAGCCGTGTGACGATAGCGAATTTTAATTTGCTATTGTCACACAACTGGGTGGGCTTGGGGCACACTGCTCTGCGCCCCGAGCCCATCCATTTTTTTAGCCTGTGAGAGCCTCTGGCTCTAATCACATTGTTAAAAAAAAAAAAGAAGCCATATTGAACTTCTTGTGTCCGGCGCCCCGCATGTAGATTAGGGGGCCGGAAGCATGGATAGGGGGGCGGTGCCCCTGCGCCCCGTATGACCAGCCGCCACTGACTATACTACTTCAATTAGACCTGTGCTGACAGCAATGTTTCTGTATTTTACTGTGTTAGATCATAAACTGAGGGTATTTAGTGTCTGTGTGGAACTTAAACACATCCACACAATCTGCCATGGAACACTCTGCAGGCTGCATTTGCTTGTGAAAATTAAAGAGCTCGTCTTCCATTCTCATTTGGCCCCCAGGTCCACAAAGCAGGGACCTTCCCACAATGTAAGTAGGAGAGGGCAAGATTGCCACAATAGAGTTAAGGCTTTATTATCTCCCAAGGGTATAATCTAGGGAGCTTTTACATAGAGTTATAAACTATACACACATATAATTGAGATTAAATGCTTATATAATCAAACATCCTGTTGGCAAAAATTAAAGAGCGCAGGAGGGAAGGTTTTCTGATATCCGCCAATATTAACTTTCAGCAAGACAGATAAAACATTAACCTGCAAAGTCAAATATTTCAGATTAGGTCTATCTATTTACTGCTGGATTGTGACTGCACCAATAGGTTTAATGACCTAGTTAGATCTGACATCTACTAAAGGAGGTTTCCACTTTGAGCAAGAAAGGACTTGTTAGCAGCAAAATGAACCCTAGGTCACTGTCACTTAGCTTCCATGCTCCAGTACTAGGACTGTCACTTGATGCCACTGGTGCTTCTGAGTGTTGCCCAGAGTGTCACCACTCATGTGACCAGAAAGTCTTTTAAAAATCCAAGCAGTGACAATGTATAGGGTCTGCCCAGACTATTGGCCCTTTTCCACTGCAAGTACCGGCTCGGCTCCACTTGGCCCTGCTTGGCCCGGTTTGGTTTTCCACTGCATGGTACCGCATGGTACGGTGTTGGAACAGTTCTCTACGGTTTGGTATGGTTTGCTTTTCCACTAAAGTAGTACTGAAGTAAGTGGGTGGGATAACAACGATTCTCTGACCAATCAGTGGCTAGTAGTGACAAACAGTCAAGGTTGCATGCAAAGGATTGTGGGATATGGTACCGGAATGGCCCTCTTGGAACCACAACTGAGGTGGTACTGTTTAAGCGAGCCGTACCGTTCAGTTCCATGTAGTGGAAAAGCGCAGCCGTACCGTACCGAACCGTTCCTACACTGTACCATGCGGTACCATGCAGTGGAAAAGCACAAAAGCGAGCCGAACCGTTCGGTTCCATGCAGTGGAAAAGCGCCATATGTGCACCCAAGCTCCTTAACCAGCCTAACAACCAGCGGTGTCAGGAGGGGGGGGGGGGGTTGAGTGGAGCTGTCAAAATGAAGCACTGATGTCAGGGTGAGCGGGGCCAATATGTGGGGCTCTGCCTCTTTGTCCCGTTCATAGAAAAATGGCCGCTGGCCGGGGAGGAAGGTGGCAGGACTAATTGTAACCACTGTATGTGCACCCACAGCGGTGTATAATAAACCTGAATGGTGCACAGTAGTTACATCTGGTCCCACCCCGTCACCTTTCTCCCTGGCCAGCAATATATAAACACCACAGATTCCGGCTGTTTGTCTATGCATGGAACAAAGGGGCGGAGTCCCACATATCGGCCCCACCCATCCCTGACATTAGTGCTTCAATTTGACAGCTCCAATCACTCATTGCGGCCGCCCCCAGTTTGCTAACCATTCCCTGTCTGTGTTGGATGGACACTGCTGCATGTTCTGCTCGGCTGCACTCATTTAGGTTGCATCTGATGTCGCCATTCTTCCCCCTGCTCCTGTATACTACTAATCAAGATTTTAAGCTAAGTGTGGCATGTTTAACTAATTCCTGAACCTTGCACCCCGTACAACGCACTCCTGAACCTTTCACCCAGTACAACGCACTGTGTAATGAAAAGGGGTCCAGAGGTGTGGGGTGGGGGGCTGTGTAATGTAAAGGGGTCCAGAGGTGTCACCCCATCAAAATGCTCTAATTGGTGTTACACTCACCTTTAATCCAGCGCCGGGCAAAGCTCCCTGCCGCTGATCTTCACGCCCCTTCTGATGTCAGAAAGGGATGTCACGGGATCAAATTTACCTTTGTGCTCAAGCCCCTGGTCTTTTACCTACCTAGCAACACCCCTGCTAACAGACCTTTTCACTGCCAGGACCTGCGCACTTTTAAACTCAGCTGGCCGGACCATTTTTGCACTTCTTCCTTTGCTTTTCCCTTACAGCTTTTAGTGTTTGTAAAAGACCCCCCACCTACCAACCAACCATATTTTTTCTGAAAGCACATGGCCAGTAGAATAAAAAGAAGGTTACTGATTTTTAAGGCCCTGCGATATTTACGCAAATGTTTATCAAAACAATATTTTCGCTAAAAATACACTAATAAATATTTGCAGAAAAAAAAAAACACAGCAAATTTGAAAAAATTCCTACTAAATATAAAAGCTTAATCTGTATTGAGCTAATAAATAAAAAATACTTGTAACTTTTAAATTGGGCCTTTTTGCGAAATGTTGAAAATCGAACAGACACAAAAGTGTAAATATCCAAATTTCTCTACAAACCTGAAGGTTTTAATTTTTCCCTTACAGCTTTAAAAATTGGTAAAAGATCCCCCAAACTATATATATTTTCTGAAAGCACATGACCTGTAGAACAAAAGAAAGGCGCTACTGATTTTTTTAAGGCCCCGCAATATTTGCACGAGTGTTTATCAAACAAGATTTTTGCTAAAAATGCACTAAAACCATTATTGGCAGATAAAATCAGATAATTTTACAAAATTCCTGCTAAAGCTCTTCTAAATATAAAAGCTTAACCTGTATGGAAGTTCATAAATAAAATATTTGAAATTTTTACATTGCCCCTTTTTTCAAAATTGAACGTACGCAAAAATGTAAATATCCAAATTTCTCTACAAACCTGAAGGTTTTCATTTTTCCCTTACAACTTTAATTTATAAAAGACTCCCCCAAACTATAAAATTCTGAAAGCACATGACCTGTAAAATAAAAAGAAGGGGCTACTGATTTTTAAGACCCCCCGATATTTGCACAAATGTTTTTTAAAACAACATTTCGCTAAAAATACATCAAAAAAACATTATAAGCAGATAAAAACACAGTTAATTTTACTAAACTCCTGTTAAATTCCTACTAATATAAAAGCTTAACCTGTATTGTTAATAAATAAATATTTGTAAATTTTAAACTGTGCCTTTTTGCAAAATGGTGAAAATCGAACGTACCCAAAAATGTCTCGAAAAATCTGGGAGGTTTTCATTTTTCACTTACAGCTTTCAGAGTTTGTAAAAGACCCCTCCCCTATATTTTCTGAAAGCACATGACCAGTAGAATAAAAAGAAGGTGCTACTTACTTTTAGGGCCCTGCGATTTTTGGGCAAATGTTTATCAAATCACTATTTTTATACAAAAAAAAAAACCCACTAAAATTCCCTTTTGAACACATAAATGCAATAGAAAAACGTAATTCCTGTTAAATTCCTACTAAGGCCTCGTTCTCTGTGCAGACAGTCCTATTCATGTAAACTGGGATGCAGCAGCTGCAAGGACAGATCTGACTTCCTTGCAGGTGTAGGTGCATGGACCCAAACGCAGAGAGGGTGAGTTCAGGGACATGCATCCACACGGATGTCAAGTTGGCAGTAGTGGCTGTGTCCTTGCAGCTGCTACGTCTCAATTAACATGACTGGGACTACTGCACAGGAATGTACGGAACACCTGTGCATTCCCGTGCAGCTGCAGTGTCCCAATTGACATCAATAGGATTGCCTGTAAGGGGAAGCACGGAACACCTGTGAATCCCTCTGCAGCTAAACTCGGCCCTGTAGTAGTATGCCCCGTGTGAATGAGGCCTTGGGCTTTGTTTAGACTTACAGTTGGGCGGCAAAAATTCACAATTGAGCTACATTTCTGCCACCCGCCAACCACACCCATCAAGCTGCAATAGGCAGCGAAAGGGGGTGTTTACATGCTGGGGCTGCAATGCTTTGCGCCAATGGCAAAGTTGACCTGACTTGTGCCAATGCCATCTGTCAAACTCTACACATTCAAATGAATAGGGAAGCGCCGCAAATGTCCTGAAACAGGTTTGGTGCGGGGGTTAGTGTAGAGAGAGAGCGATAGAGATGCTTTAGGGATTAGTTAGATGGGGAAGTTGTGTTATTTAGGGTAAACCAGGACACATGTCAGTGTAGCGGCAGTGGCAGGTGGGACACCTTTTTGGGAGAAAAGCTCTAATCGGCACACTGTGATTCGCTATCATTTTGTTCAGCAGAGTCTGCTGAACAGTTATGAAATAAGCTCATGGTCATTAAAGTGACCATGAGCTTATAACACAAGGAAGAATGTGAGGTCCGTACGGCGTATGGACCTGGCCAGCTGCAAGAAGTTCTGTAGGTCTGTATGCCCTACGGACCTGGCAGTAAAAGGGTTACTGATGCTTTAGGCCTCTTGTAATAATAAACAAAAATAACACGTTGTGTTCACGTACGATAAAAATTTTATAGCCTGCACATCCAGTTTTTGTCATACGAAAATTTGTAACCAGCTGTTGAAAGCACCATACTAGCAATCCGAATATCGGCAGATTGTTCGGGCGAAATTTTACTTCCGATTTTCTTATCGTGTGTGTGTGGGCCTCAAGGAAATGTAAGGAAAGACCTACTAGAACAGCTGAGCTTTATTTGGGGTTATTAAGAGGCACTTTAAATGATGGCAGGTGTGTACGGACTCCAATTTAACATGAGTTTGAATGGGACTGCTTAATTCTGAACACAGCTAAATCCCCAGTTGTCGGAGGGTGTACACACTTATGCAACCACATTTTAGTTTTTTTATTTTTACCCCCCCCCCCCAAAAGATTTCAGTTCGTTTTTCATTTGAGTTGTACAGTTTATAGGTCGCAGTAAAAGGTGGAAAAAGTTCTGAAATTATTTATCTTTGTCTCATTTTTTTTGCATCACAGAAACCTGACATTCTAAAAAGGGTTGTGTAGACTTTTTATATTCACTGCAACTTACAAAATTCCTGCTGAATTTATAGAACTCATTCACATGGGGTGTACCAAAGTGTATGCCCATGGAGGGTTGTGTTTACCCACATGGTGACACCCAGGTGTTCCCTGCAACCCCATCCAGGCAGTCCCCCCCCATTCATGTCAATTGGGGTGCAGCGGCTGCATGGGCACAGCCCCTGTTCCCAATCTGACAATCGTTGGGTGCATGAGCCCAAATGCAAACAGTAGCTCATGCATGAGGACATGCTCCCAGACCCACATGGATGTCAGTTTGAGAGCAACGGCTGTGTTCATGCAGAAACTACATCCCAAATGACATTAATGGGATGGCCTGCACAGGGATGCACAGAATACGTGTGTGTCGCTGAGCAGGTACACAGCCTTGCAGGGGAGTACCCTGTTGTATGTACTGTGTAAACAATGCCTTACTATGGTGTGTTTTTGTTTTTATTTTTTCCATTTTTTTTTTAAATTTGTACAATTTTATTTTTTTAATATTTTGCAATATTTTTTTTTTTTTTTTCGTTGGAGAGATACCAAAAAGGTCAAAACCCCAAGTCCTCAATAGGCGGACTCCAGGCCGCGTCTGGACCCCGACGCCCTTAGATCTGGACCGCAGCGATTTGCTGCCTATTCGTTTTATCATTGGTTGCTAGATCCCCGTCCGCCCGGCGTCTAGCAACCAGTGACGTCACACGCCCACCCAGGGCCGATCCTGGGCGGCTGCAGTAAGAGAACGGAGCCACTACATCCTTTATAGTTCTGGCTCACAGGCAGAGTGATATCAAATGCACTCCGCCTGTGAGAGAAGGAGCCGTACAGAGGAAGCAGCGGCTTTGCTCTCTACTGCAGCCACATGCTTTCTCTGTATGGCTCCTCCTCTCACAGGCAGAGTGCATTTGATATCACTCTGCCTGTGAGCCGGGACTATGGAGGAATTAGAGGCGCAGTTTTCAGTGACAGCCGCAGCCCGTGGGATATCGCACAGGAGCCCAGCACCACAAAGCCAACACCACAGAGCCAGCACCACAGAGCCAGCACCACAGAGCCAGCACCACAGAGCCAGCACCACAGAGCCAGCACCACAGAGCCAGCACCACAGAGCCAGCACCAGCCAGTACCACAGCACAGAGCCCAGCACCACAGAGCCAACACCAGCCAGCACCACAGCACAGAGCCCAGCACCACCGGCACCACAGAGCCCAGCACCACAGAGACCAGCAGCCCAGCCCCAGAAGCCAGGACCAGCAGCCAGACAGTAACTTTTCCAGACCTCGGACTGAATGGAAAATTGGTAAGTGGACCTTTCAATTTTATATTTGAGTACCCCTGGTCTAAACAGACCCCGGATGTCTTTTTTTGAGACAGAGAAAGGGAATTAAGACACTCCCTTTCTCTGCTTCCTGAGCTGCACTGTATTTGAATGAACAGAGGGACACCTATTCATTCACAAAACTGGAGCATAGTAAACAATGTTTACTATTCTCCAGTGATTAATGGACATAGGAGCGATCAGTACTGATTACTCACTATGTCCATTTAAGGAAAGAGAGGGGGGTGGTAAACACATGTTTATCAACCCTCCCCCCCCCTCCCCACACACAGCTCTCCACCCTGACAGGATTTTGCTTTGCCCAACAGAAGCTGCAGCCGGCGGAAGGGGAAGGAGGGGGAGCCGGTTAGCAGCACAGCAGGGAGGGGGCTCCAAGGATCGGATGAGCACAGGGGAGACTGGAGGGGGGGGGGTCAGAACAGCCCCACTAGTGCTGCATTTATTGGTTTTATATTGCTGTGGATTCCCCGCAGCACCTAAAACCGGCAGGAGAGCACAGAGGGAAGCTGGCAGCTGCAGGGAAGCCACCATCGATCAACGCCAGCGATCAGTGCTTGGGTGGGGGGGGGGGCTTATCTGTGCCATGGGACTGGTGCAGGAGGGCAAGGGGAATTAGAGTGGCAGTGGGAGGGTAATTTTACCTAGGGTATTTAGGGTATTTGGAGGCAGGTTAAGCAGCGGCCCAACAGCAGAGGCAGCAGTGGCCAGTGGGGGATGTCACTTTGAGGACATAGCTCTGATCAGGGGATTGTCATCTGCTGATCAGAACTATTGGTTTGTTCAGCAGAGTCAACTGAATAGTTTTGCTAAAAGCTCAGGGTCACTGAATTGACCAGGAGCTTATAGTGGAGGAGGAATACAGGTCTGTACGGCATACGGAACTGGCCAGCTGAAAGCAGTGGTGTAGGTCCGTACACCATATGGACCTGGCAGTGAAAGGTTTAAAAGCCTGTTACCAGTCCAGTCAGCATTTCAGTATATTCTGCTACTGTCCAGTCTACTGCAGTCCTGCCACTACTAACTAATCAGTCCACAATGGTTTAGTCTATTTTAGTCCATTCTTTATTGTTCAGTTTTCTACTGTCCAGTCTACTACTCGGCCAGTCTTGCTGGTATCCAGTGCCACTGCTGGTCTCATTATCAGCACTACCAATTGCTACTTCACACAGCCATTTTTTCAGCTCTCTGGAAATCAATCACCTGGAAGTAGCTTGCATCAAAGTCCAAACTCCCATGAGATGGTCTTTGGCAGAACACCAGCTATCCTCCTATTCTATTCAGTGGTCCTCAATTACTGGGTCGAGGGTTCCCTTCTCATGGGCCCCCAGCAAGCTGAAGATGGCCTAAATTCCAACAGTGCCCCCAAACCTCCCACAGAGTAGGAGATGGTTAAAGCCCATGTCTAACTTTTTCTCGCCACCTGTGTCCCATTGGGTACATTTCCCTTAACTTTCTGTAGAAACAATAGGAAGGCAAAATACATATTCCCAAATTCGAGAAAAAGAATTTCTGACAGTTGTCACTGCAACAATTTCTGCTGCCTCTCACCTCATGTGGCCCCTTTATCCCTTGAAGAGGTCTGTTGCTCTGATGCGTGTAATGCGTAGACGGCACTGCATCACATACAGGAATGCTACTGTAATGGAAATCACAACATGGGCTCAGGAATACTTCCAGAAAACATTGTTGGTGAACACAATCCACCGTGCCATTCACCGTTGCCATCTAAAATTGGATAGGCCAAAAAAGAAGCCATATCTAAACATGATCCAGAAGTGCAGGCATTTTCTCTGGGCCAAGGCTCATTTAAAATGGACTGTGGCAAAGTGGAAAACTTTTCTGTGGTCTGACGAATCAAAATTTGAAGTTATTTTTGAAAAACTGGGACTCCATGTCATTCGGACTAAAGAGGACAAGGACACCCCAAGTTGTTATCAGCGCTCAGTTCAGAAGCCTGCATCTCTGATGGTATGGGGTTGCATGAGTGCGTGTGGCATGGGCAGCTCACACATCTGGAAAGGCACCATCAATGCTGAAAGGTATATCCAAGTTCTAGAACAACATATATGCTCCCATAAAGAGGTCGTCTCTTTCTGGGAAGACCTTGCATTTTCCAACATGACAATGCCAGACCACATACTGCATCAATTACAACATCATGGCTGCGTAGAAGGATCCAGGTACTGAAATGGCCAGCCTGCAGTCCAGATCTTTCACCCATAGAAAACATTTAGCGCACCATAAAGAGGAAGATGCGACAAAGAAGACCCAAGACAGTTGAACAACTATAAGCCTGTATTAGACAAGAATGGGACAACATTCCTTTTCCTAAACTTGAGCAACTTGTCTCCTCAGTCCCCAGATATTTGCAGACTGTAAAAAAAAAAAAAAAAAAAAAAAAAAAAGGAGGGGATGCCACACAGTGGTAAACATGGACTTGTCCCAACTTTTATTGAGATGTGTTGATGCCATGAAATTTAAAATCAACTTATTTTTCCCTTAAAATGATAAATTTTCTCAGTTTAAACCTTTGATGTGTCATCTATGTTGTATTCTGAATAAAATATTGAAATTTGAAACTTCCACATCATTGCATTCTGTTTTTATTCACAATTTGTACAGTGTCCCAACTTTTTTGGAATCGGGTTTGTATAAAGTTATAATATTTCGCTAAAAACACTGTTTAGATTTTATTTTAGCAGCTGTTGTGGTCGCTACCCTCTTGTAATATTTTGCTAAACTTGACATCTGATCTAGCTATCATGTCTCACTATAGGAAATATACAAATTGTCGGTGTCTGCGCTGTGGACCGCCTGCCATTAGAAGTGTTGGAATGTCTCTGGCTCACATTGTCCTTGGACTTTTCATTGGGTGTCTTTACTAAATGATTTCCCTGTCATCAGCGTGGTCCCTAGACAAATGGTAAATGAGAATACAAAGGCACTTATCAGCTCTGCTCCCAGTGCGGGCATGAAAAACAATGTCATTAAAATGCTTTGTGATTGGCCACGCTGGCAGACAAGCTTTCCGGAGTAGCTGAGCTCTCCTTTCACGTCAAAGTGTTATATCTGAGATACAACTGTAAGCTGCCACTCAGCAGGGGATTTACAGTGAACTCACGGCGTGGTCAGCGACATTCCTTTCTGATGCAGCTTTTCAGGGGGGAAATTCTGTCTAACACTAAACTGCTTTCAGCAACATGATTTCATCTATCTTTTGTGACTTCTTTCTACCGCTGATGGATTCACCCTCTACGAATGCAGAATTTACTTGGTGTCTTTTGGCACGCTATTTTCACTTGTTTTTATCAACCACATACCAATTTTTTTACATTTTTATTAATCATGTGACATCAAGTTTTCCTAAATTAATGAAACTGTGTATTTTAAACATCTGTTTTAGAGATAGCTCTTGGCAACCCTTAATTTTAATAAGCTGATTTGTCGGAAATCATTGATACCTTTTTACAGAATTCAAAATTCTACATTGCTCCAAGCCAAATCCTTCTTACTGAAAGTGGAAACCCTCTTTAAGGTTTACTTATTATTTATTACGGGTACTTCTATAGCACTGTCAATTTACATGTATATTGTACATTCCCTTCTTGTGAAAAATGAAAACCTACTGTAAAAAGGTATATATTTATTCCAACTATATTTCATCGTCAATTTACACATTGCTTTACATATATATTGTACATTTACATTCGTTTCTGCCCTCAAATAGCTTATAATCTAAGGCATGTGTCACACACTGGGCCCGGGAGCCGAATCCGGCCCACAAGGCCATTTCATGTGGCCCTCGCACCTCTGCTACAGCTACGGCACCCCCCTCATCTCTGTCCCCACCTTGTCTCAGCAGTTGGCAACCGAGAAGAAAAAACTCTTTCTACAGATCCTGTGCCTCTCTGCAGTTGCAGCACCCCTCTGCCTCCCCTGGGCTTAGCATTCAGCAGACTCCGGCAGCTGACTGCAGCCCTCCTCTGGTTCTTTTCCAGACCCTGCACTTTCCATTTCCCAGATAAGCCCAAGCTACCCCCAGCTTCTTTCCAGAAATAGCATGGGGGGGGGGGGCACTGTGATGAAAGTGAGGGTGGGGAACGATGGTGGGGTGCTCTGGACATTAGTCTTACAGATACAACTGGCCCTTTGAGGGCAACCAAAATGCAGATGCAGCCCACAATGAAAAGGAGTTTGACACCCCCCGATCTAAGGTACTAATTATATAAAATATGTTAGGCATTAGGCCCCTTTCCCACTGGCAGAGTCTCCCATTGATTTCGCCCGCTCAGCATGGGATCTCTCCGCTGATGCAGGAGCTGACATGGACACGTCCTGCTGTCCTCTACCGATGGTTGGATGGAAATGGACCACCTGTCCATTTCCATCTGACTGTCATCTGAACTGATCTGCCAGAAAATCCCCATCCATCTGCTTTTAGCAAACAGGATTGGATCTGCCACTCTAAAGAAAGCAATGAATGGTCAGATCGAGTCCACCTGAAAAACTGACAGGCGGACCCAATCAGTCTGCCAATGTGAAAGTGGCCTTAAACTAAAACTGCAATTTTTTCCACATATTTGCCCATTTGTTAGGTTATAATCTGGGTATTTATAAAAACTGTGTGCCAGTTCAAAGCCATAAAATGTCCCTAAAATGGCTCTCAATCACAGTCTGTGTGTTGGAGATCCCTCCCCTGTCACCTTTTTACCTCCTAGTGTCAGGAAAACTCACCAGAAGTGATTCATGCTGATAGAGGAAGGAGGCAGCAGACAGAAATGGCAAAGTGGAAAGTGCTCGACTGAGACAAGTACACACTATAGAGGGATATGCTTTGTTCATATTTCATGTCTGAGGTTTACAATCACTTTTTAACCTAGGGGCTAGGCCCTTCTGGTGGAGTAAAAACCCTATATTTCCATGTGGAAATTCCTTTTTTTTTTTAAACAAATTGTTTCCCTAATGCTTTCTACTTTTGCCATATTCCTTTGGATTAGCCAAACAATAGTTCAGTCTTATCCTATCAGATATCAGGGACCTCCCTTCCCCAATTAATGCAGAAAAATAAATTGGCTGCCATTGTCTATCCTTTTAGGATAACTTGTTGCTTGGCCATTCTGATGATTCATGGATGTTAATCATGCAAAAAAGGAGTACTAGCTACATGCTTGATCTAACTCAGCAACTAAATGTACTGAAGCCAGAAACCGCCAAACTAGTATTTTCAGAAAGGTTCTAGATTTCTTGCAGTACACACTTTACCTACAAACACTACTTGTTTAAAGAGATATTAAACTGAAAAGCAAACCTTTATTATATTGTGACTTACCAATTCTTAGATGTGATGGCTGCACCCCCAAAACGACCAACTGAAGGCATAACATGGCAGCCGAAGGGAAATGCACACATGCCACAGCCACAACAAATTTAGCTTGGCTTAAAGTCTGAAAGACGGCACCATCTGTCAAACTCACCCACTGAAGTCAATGAAACCATGACACAGTAGTGCAGCAGTTCAATGCAAAATCCTCACGTGGAAAAAAAAAAAAAAATCTCACCAGCCATTCTCCAAAATCAGTGGTCTCCAAACTGCGGCCTGGGGGCCAGAGGCAGCAATTTGCTGGCATTTATCTGGCCCTTGGGGCACAATTTCATCTACTGATACCAACGATGGGGAATAATTTCACCCCCTCCCCCCCCCGACACCAACGATGGGGCACAATTCTTCCTAATGACACCATCAACGGGGCCCAAAGACACCAAGGAGGCACAATTCTTTCCCACTGATGCTAAAGATGAGCAATGTTTTTTCTCACTGACATTGGGACCTTTCCTACTCCCAATAGCCACAGTCTGGCCCCTCTAAAGTCTGAAGGACAGTAAACTGGCCCTTTATTTAGAAAGTTTGGAAACCCCTCTCCTAAATGAATGGAGCACCCCTGCTCCTACTGGGTGGTAGAACTACCACCAGGGGAGGACTGGCCCAGGGGGCAGGGGGGCAATTGCCCCCTGGGCCACTCTGATGCCCCGTAAAAAGGCTGCACCGCTCCTGCCACAGACATGCCCAAATGATTCCTGGTGAAGAGAAGCAAAAAGTCCCTGCCGCCGACCTACTGAGTGCGGGATAAAGACAAGGAAAAAGCACAGCCCCCTCCCCCAGCATGGATGGTGTAAACTGTGTCTGAGCAGAGGCCGGTTTAATGCCTCACTGGAGACTCTACTCCCCCCCAGCCAGCCCTGACCGAGCTGCCCCAGCTCCCCCCAACTGCCCCCTGCTGGCCAGGTGGGGAACCTGGATTTGATCAGTAGAGAGTACCTGGAGTGGAGCTTTAGCCTGCAATGGGGGTCAGGAGGAGGCGGTGAAGAGGGAAAGTGGGAGGCGGGCCGAATCACTACACCATGGGCCTCTGGTTGGTACTTGCCCCCTGGGCCAAAAGTTGCCAGTCTGCCCCTAACCTATGGCTGTTGTCAGAGGGGCAATTCTGTTGCTAGAGACAAATATTCAGGACATAGATGCAAAAGTATGGATACAGCCTAAAGCACTCTAGACTACAATATAAAACACAACCGAAGAAAAGAAAGATCAACAGATTAAAAGAAAAGTGTTCATGCATCTGCTATTTGTGACAGAATACTTGCCCGTGACAATGTTATGGAGCCACTAATTTAACCCATATTCTGTAAATAACATTTTCTGGCACAAGGTGAGTTAATCTAAATCTCCTTGACAAATGTTCTAGGTAACATTCAAGCACTGGTTTAATTACAGAACGTATTTGCTTGAGAGATAACCTTGATATGAATGCACATGACTGGCCCCAATTCATAACTGCCCTGGAACGTCTTGCAATAACATCTCATACTGAGGACTCATTGTGTTGTTTTATGAAGTGACTTTATGTAAAACAATACATTCACTCGAACCCATCATCGTCTGGCAAGGAAGTAGTGAACTTACAGCACCTGCCTAGTTTTTTGCCAACTTTATTAAATCTTTCTGTCTTCCAAAGCTTGCTTATAAACCAGAAGCCACCAGGCTGAGATTTGTCTCAGGGAACCCTAAAATAACTACAAATATGTAAACATGGTAGCAGGATTCTGTTGATGGGACTCTAAAATTTAATAGTTGAGCTTAAATAAAATTGCATTCCAAACCAAAGAAACCAATGCCATAACATGCAATATTCCTTTTAATATGCATGTCCACGCGAGGCAATTTGTGCTGCAAAATGTGCTTGCAGCAGCACTTGGCCAAGTTCAGTCAAAGTAGGATACTGGGGAAAAAAGGACAACATGGTCAGATCTGGGTAGCCTGAGAACCGCATGTTCCCGCCCCCACTGACAGCTAAATAGAAAATGGACTGCAATAGAAAGAAATTCAGAAAAAAAAACACGCCCCCCCAAGACTCCCTTCGTGTCAGGTGTGGATTTTAAGGGGGAACCCCAAGCCAAAAAAAAAAAAACTGCATGGGCCCCCCCACCCCAAAATCCATACTAGCCCCTATCACAATTTTTTTGCTTAGAATAAATATCAAGATTCTTGGCGTAACATCTTTACATTATATAAAAAAATTGGGCTAACTTTACTATTTCGTTTTTTTTTTTTTAAAACTCAATAACCACTTCCCGCAAACTGATGTACCTGTACGTCGGCTTGCATAAGTGGTTGTACCGGGATGATGCCTGCCGCTGCAGGCATCATCCCAGTACCATTTTTTTTTTTTTTTTTTGGGACGGCGGTCCGCTTTCAGGAGATGCCGACATGGCTCAGCAGCCGCTTGGCTGCTATCCCAGCGAACGGGAGTGGACGTCCCCCTCCTGCGGCTCTGCCGAGGTCTTCCATCCCGCCTGGACACCCAAGTAACCAGCCGACACGTCTGCCGGCTGGTTGGAGTCACGAACAAAGCCAGATTCAGCTTTGACCGGGTCTCCAATGTAGTAACCCAGAAGCGACGTTACTACGTCACTTACGGTTTACTCGGCTGCTAACAGCACCAATTTTAAAAAACTATCAGTATTCAAAAATGCTGATTTAGGCATTTTGAATACTTTGAAGTGCAATGGAGGGGTCTGGGGTCTTTTAGACCCCCGATCCCTCCATAAAGAGTACCTGTCACTGCCTATTACTGTCACAAGGGATGTTAACCTGTGTCAGAAATAGGCTTTGTTCTTAAGTAGTTAAAGTGTATTTTTTTTCACAAAAAACTGCGTTTGAAAGACTTCTGCGTGAATTCTGTAGGACATAAAATATTGCAACGATCGCCATGTTATTCTACAGGGTCTCCGCTAAAAAAAATATATAAATGTTTGGGGGTTCTAAGTAATTTTCTAGCAAATAAAGATTTTAACTTGTAAGCAACAAGTGTCAGAAAAAGGATTAGTCTTTAAGAGGTTAAACTGCCCTCCTTTACAGCCGGAAGTTATTTCCTTTGATCTAAAAGAAGGAAATTATACATTGTAAAGCATTGTGTTTATAGTTCTCTCCCAGCCTTAACAATGTTGATAACTATTTGCCAGAGGCTCCTTTTTTTTTTTTTTTTTTAAAGCTGTGAGTGAGCAGAGAACAGCTCTGTACGAGTCGAGGACATGCCGGTTTAACACTGTGGGGGGGGGTGAATTGAGATCGCTATATTTTAACGAAGAAATCATGCAGCTCTACCACAACCCTGGACTAGTGTTGGTAGGAGTGTGTGGGGAGGGGGGGGGATACATTAGACCACTACTTATTCACCAAAAACACACGGTTTTTGACAAGTCCTCTATTTAAAAAAAAAAAAGAAGGTTAAAGGGGCATTGTGTTCAAGCGACGTCACCCTGTGACCCTTGCCCCTTGTGACGTAATCAGCCCAGCATGCGCCAAAGTTTATCTAGCAGCAGGAGGCAGCGGCGCTGTCAAACAGCTGGTGCCTTTGTCGGGTGCGGATCAATGAAAATTTTACACCCTAAATTTGAGTGTAACATGCACAGAAGGTGAATTTATTCTTTAAACTGAAGACGAGAAATGTCAGGGAATCAGCTGGTCCTTTAGGAAGGGGTGATGGCTTGGACAGACTTGGGCAGAGATTAATAGAATCATAATTAGCAATATTGAACAGGTGAGGAAATGGGCAAATACCACTACTGCCCTGCACCAACAGAATCCTACACAGCTAAAAAAAAGATGAAACATTGGTGGCAATACCTCCAACTCCATACTTCCAATAGGCCTTCGTTGTTTGCAAGCCGAGCCATCCACTCATTGCACAAATCTATGCACTAATTTATGGCATCCTTTTAAACCACTCTCACTCGGGGCCCCCATATTATATCAGACAATGTCAGGGCCACGAAAGAATAAAATAGAGAAGTGTTCCCATGGGATTGTCACTCATTTGTTTTATAAATAGCCATCTATTAAAAGTTACATTTATGATAATTGTTAAGTACAGCTATGACTGCTTTGCTGGTTCTTTCCGTTTTGTGTTTCAGGTGACAAGCTGCCTGCTGTTAGGAAGATTTACCTCAGCTGCTGAGCACTGGATTGGTGGCAAATCTTTTGGCGGGAAACATCTAGCCAATGAGTGTAATCTTTTACTTCTATCCTCTCCTGTCACTGGGCGGAGTCAGCATTTACCTCAGGTCTGTCAGCTGGACTCACCGCTGGATTCTCCTCAGCCTTCCTTCTGGATATTTGAACCTGCTCTCAGCCCAGAATGGAGATTCTACTTCATGAACTACTTCCAAGGACTAATTGCCCTGGAGGAAGGCTCTGTCTTTTTTTTTTTTTTTTTTGTTACTTCCCCCCCCCCCCCCTCAGTTTTTAGTGGTGAGACCACTAATGGCGCTTTTCCACTGCATGGAACCGAACGGTTCGGCTCGCTTTTGTGCTTTTCCACTGCTGGTACCGCATGGTATAGTGTAGGAACGGTTCGGTACGGCGGCGCTTTTCCACTGCATGGAACCGAACAGTACGGCTCTCAAAAACAGTACCTACTCGATTGTGGTTCCAAGAGGTACCATACCCTGTACCATATCCCACAATCCTTTGCATGCAGTCACTACTAGTCACTGATTGGTCAGAGAATCCCACCCACCCCGTTGTTATCCCACTCACTTAAATTTAGTACTACTTTAGTGGAAAAGCAAACCATACCGTACCGAACCGTTCCAACACCGTACCATGCGGTACCAGCAGTGGAAAAGCAAACCGGGCCAAGCAGGGCCGAGTAGAGCCGAGCCGGTACTTGCAGTGGAAAAGTGCCAGATCATCACTTACATCTGTGGGCCATGGGCCAGTATTGTGCCTCTCATTCCTAAAGTACCAGGGCTACCCTGTATACTGATGGTAATAGGTCACCTGAGGTCAACCAGGGAAGTTTTCATCTATCTGTAGGCAGACCAGGAACTGCGGCAAGACCATAGGAGCATCACATCACCACTGGGACCGGGTTTCCATTGGGACTTAGCAGGGACCAGAAGAGGAGGACCACTGACTGAAAGTGTCAGCGCACAGGCCGACAGGGCAGGAGCTACTATGAAAGAATACGCATTAGGAGGCGGCCCTAGTCTTCTTTAGACACCCACAGAGACACTGTTCCTGCTACCATGAGCCAGGTAGGCAGAGGGTCTGAAGCTGCTACCATGGCCCGACAGCATCAACGTCGTCGGCTAGGGGTGAGTGAAGGCTTTGAGGGCTGGGAATGTACACTGACTTCACTCTCTTCTGTCTGTCTGCTTCAATCTCCTCTGTGTCAGTGTCTTCCCTGCTCAGTGTGCTCTGTCAGCCTTTAGTCACCCCTTTAGTTCACTCTCCCGTCTCCAGTGCTTTTATTTATATTTCACTTTTCACACTTCTGACCAGTGAAATGTTTTCATTGTATAGTATCCAGCATGTCAGGGTTCAAGGCTATCATTGTTATTATATCAGTGATTGTTTGGGGGGATTGTGTGGTTACATATATGCCTAGTAGGCTGATCAGTCAGTTTTATCATCATTGGCTTGTCTGAGGCTTGAATTTACTTCCTTTACAGAAATGAGGGCGTTTTAAGGGTTGTCAGTTTTAAATCTGTGAAGGAGTTGCCTGATGTGGGTTATATATGTAGCACCCTCCTAGTCCTGGCCTAATGTGTGTTATATATGTAGCACCCTCCTAGTCAGGTGCTAGATAGAATAGTTTTTAGCTCTGTCTGCTTAACCGCAGAGCAGCAGGCTAAATCTATGTGTTTGCTGCTTCACAGGGAGCAGGATCTGTTAGTCAGGCTTGCTCCATGTGTTCAATATGTGATTCATTTGGGCTGAGGGAGTGTCCCCACTGTATCCAATGGAGAGGTACATTGGAGGAAATCCAGCCAATGACACATGCTTTGATACCGGCCGATGAGTTTGGCACAGAGAGTGGTACATCATGGGAGAGGGTATAAAAGCCAAGAGCACATGTGGCAAGGGGGTCTTTGGGTGGGAAGCCAGGTCCCGGAAGGAGGGCGACAGCGGTCTCTCCTTCTGTAGCTGAGGATGGTGGTCACAGGCAGTCGGCCTGGTGAACCAGGGTGTGTGGCTAAATCCAGAAGTCCAGGAAAGCTGACTAGTGGAGTTGGAGGCAAAAGTGACATTGGAAAAACAGTGTCCGTGAGTACAGAGGAATTTGCCCGGGGGTCTGCCCTGGAAGGGAACCACTCCAGATGATTGAGTCAGTGGACGGGTGTCAGCACACACAGGGAGAGAGAAATGGGGTGCCAAGTTTGGAACCCTGAAGAGAATTGCAAGCAGGAACACTTAAAATATCTTCACTTCAATGGCAGAGTGAAGCAGCGGCCTTGCCGCATCCTAAAGTCAGTTGTCCTCAATACTGTGAATAGTTATTAGATGGAGTATCCCACTCATCCCTTCTCCTATCCAAGTTCTAAATAAAACTACAAAACAACATCCCCTGGACTGATTATTGACTGAGCCAAGGACTTAAAGTGATACGTTTCTGCAAACAGTTGCTATGGGTAACCCAGGGGAATCCAGAAAGTGTTATATCCAGCAGTCCTCTAGGGGGCAGTGCTACATATAGTTTTCCCACATTGTTTTATTAGGAAAAGTAAAAGAGCAGTGCACATATAGTACCCAATGTGTCACAGAACATGACATGTAGGCATTTATAATTTTCTAAAGAAATTTACGAAGAGAGGATCCTGCCTCATATTAGTTCCTCCATTTGTTTATTAAGCTTATCACTTCTTGGCTATAATTCCTGAAGAATCCAATGAGTTCATTTGCCAGTTCCTAAGGGTTCTTGTTCTTTATTGAGCCAATGCTGATAGCATATTCTCATTGATATATCTAAATCTACAGTACATCAAGCTCTTTTTGTAATTAGACAATTTGGTCCAGATGCCCTTTTAGTCAAAGCTGACATGAAATCTTTTATTCTTTGCTTTTGGTCAGCAGCTTATACCTCCCTGGTCATCCTATTTCTGCTTCATCTCAAATGTATTTTCTTGATAAGCAGGATGAAGATTCAATAGTGAAGCATTGGAAGGATTTTGGTGTAGCTACATGATCCCCTGTGGGGCTCAGCCACAGAGATCTGCATTCTTCAATGCTCCTCCTCCTCTCAATTTAGTACAGGGCTCTGCTTTTCTTTTAGTAAATCACAGTGCATTTCCTCTACAGTGCTGCACAAATTTGCTTTGCAAAACACTAATTGGAAAGAGGGGAAATATCTGCGCTTGGAATCCAAATAAATATTAACGACTTTAAAAAAGAAGGCAGCCAGCACTATTGGCAAGATTACACACCCAGTATATTAAAAATAAACAAAAAGGCAGCGCCAATGGTTAATAAATACTGTCCCAAAAGAGAGTCTTTGATGAAAGGAAGATGGCAAAGGTCCTCCAATCACCAGTGGATAGGTATAGAGTGCTCCATCAATCACCACGTGACTAATAAAACTGCTTACCAGAGCGGTCAAAAATGGCAGGATTGAATCAGATGTAAGTGGCTGATAAGAATGTGATGATATGATGACACATGGGACCTCCCTCCTCCTCACACCACAACCTCAGAATGAAAAAAAAAACTAAAATAGTGCAATATGTTCCAAATTTGCGTTTTTTTTTTTTAGTGAAAGTTGCACTTCCATAAAAGGTAATAAAACAAGCATATATGCAGGATGCCATATTCAAATTCCGCGGTATAGCGAGCGTGCTAATCGTATGACAGGAACTTCCGCCTTACATGTATCGTCACAAAATGGCATCACCGTCGAATGTGAACACGCAATATATAAAAAGAAAACACTGTTGCCTGTTAGGAAGTTTGTTCTCTAAGCCAGATTCCAGTAAGCATTGGGAAAGTGATGCCCTGGTCTTCCAGTTTGATGGTTAATGCAACATATGTCCCTTTGTCTGCTGAATCACAGTTCCGCTTTGTTCCACATTTATATCCTGGGTGTTGGTATAGAATATGCCAGGAGAGAGTTTTAGACTCCTACAAAGGACAAGGTATCTTTTCAGAACCACCTTAATTGTAAACTAGTATACCGTTTATGTGATTCAGTTGTTCTTGGGTTTTTGGTGTGTTTGTATCACACATTATTCCTATTAACAGAATTTTACTAGGGGGCTGGGTGCTTGTCATCTCAGGCCTTTAATTCCCTTATTGGCATGTTAGAAGATAAAAGTATCTAGTGGTTTTGGTGCAAATTAATTTCAACTTAAAATGTTTGTGGCAGGTCAGAATTTGTTTAGATGAGCATTTTCCAGTTGTCTACAGATGCAACAGAATCTATTGAATGTGGTCATTTCCACTCTGGTAAATAGTGTTCAGCATTTTGACCAGAATATTGTATTTACACAGTATTCCTAAGAATATTACTTGGGCTCTTTCCTGTTGTGGCTCTGGCACTTTGGAACCAGCAGTTCGGCCTCCAGAGCCTCTTGATGAATGTTAAAAAAGTGTTTTTATGCGTTTAACTGTCTAGGATATCTGGTCCTTTTTGGTCTAATTTTATATTTAGGTTAAAGTAAGATTTTCAGGGTAGCAGGTGCTTCGTTTTGCCTTGTTCCAGTGTTTCAGGACACCAGTTACCCCAACAATGAGGAAAGGCCTTCAAATTCCTTAACACCAGTTTGCTTTTTGCTTGCAGGTATATGCGATTTGATATTCAATTCCCTTGCTGAAACAATCTACATTATCTATGCCACTAGTTGCATCTCCTTTAAGGACTCTTTAGAACTCTTTTGGCCTTAATATGACATGTATCAAAGTGGTTGTTTCCACACTTCATCAAAAACTGTTAGAGGGAGTTTGAGACACAATGACTGAATAAAATTCTCGCTTTTGGTAAGAAGTCCTGAAACAGACATTAGAAGCCATGTTTATATGCTGCTATTGGGTCACAAATTGAATACATGTCATGTAATTTTGCCACTGCTATGGAATCAATCTGTTCTTCTGCCTATAAACCACTTTAGAGCTGCTTTCCCACTCCGTTCAGTCTGGTTAGTTGAGGTAAGTTGGTAACTTGCTGGACAGAAGTGTTTGCAGAACCAGATTACTAAAGACAAAAAGATAGGTAGTTATCACTTCATGCATTAGGCCAGGGGTGTCAAACTCAATTTCTTCACGGGCCACATCAGCATTATGATTGCCCTCAAAGGGCTGGTTGAATCTGTAAGATTAGATGTCCAGGGCACCCCACCCCCTCTTACATCAGATGTCAAGAGCCCCCCCAACCATCAGATGTCAAGAGTTCCCCACCCTCCCTTACCTTACCAAAGGAGGGCTGGAACTCTCCTGCAGCTGCAGGAGGTGCAAGGGCCACATGAAATGGCCTGGAGGGCCGGATTCTGCCCGCGGGCCTTGTGTTTGACACCTGTGCATTAGGCCATTTGCATTGCCCAATAGAGCTGATTCAGCAATTTTCACTATTCACAAGGCTTTCCTTTCTTTTTCTGTTCCATGTAAATGGCTCTCCTATCAGAATCATACAGAATTTGAATCGGTTTCTAAAAGATGTTGATGGTGCAGGATATGCAGCTGCTACATAGGGAGTGAATCAGGACGTAGATGGGTGCCCTGCTCTTTATGTCCGTCCTGCTCTTTGCATTTATTACGCATGTCCCCATATTTTATAATATTAATATATAAAAGTTATTATAGTATGAATAGTTGACATTCATACGTTTTCTGGTGTGGAGGATTTTATTTTTCCTCCTGTTAAAATTCCAGCTCTCCTGCAGGGTATATGGGGTATGTGTTTAGAAGAGCTGGATGCTCAAATTCCCTATTTGCAAGTGTGAGCTGTTTTGGATATCATTGTTCACCTGGAAGGGAATGATTTAGGTGGATTCAAAATATGAGACCTAAATAAAAAGGGAATTGTTTTGTCTACAATTAATGGTTTTCTAGGCTTTGGTTTCAGTTCATGGTAAAGTTACCCTAAAATGTGAATTGATCGATATGCTGATTTCCTGTATACTCATTATTAGTGACTTCATTTTTCTCTGTTGTGAACTGAAAAGTTTCAGAGATCTAGCAGTGTTTGGCATAGAGCCCAACCTTCACTCCTTTAGGATGAAATCCTTCTGTCTTTCATGCAGTTTCATTTGTCCCTCATTTCGGTCTGTTGTAGACATCTCTATACAATATGTACAATTTTACTGCCAAAAGGTGTTATGCTGCACTAAACTTTTTATCCAGCCTCTAGATTACTGCATTTGTTATTTTGGAGGGCCACTATTGTGGAAAAGTAAAAGGTAAGAAAAAAGTACTTGTGTTTAGTCAACTATTTTCTGCATATTAGATCTTTTAGGTCCCTGTATCCAGGGACGTGTCCTTTTCTTCTTACTGTGTAAAGGGTGTCCCCCTTTATAATTTAACCACTTTACCACCGGAGGATTTTCCTGCTGTACGTCCAGGCCACTTTTTACGATTTGGCACTGTGCGAATTTAACTGACAATTGCGCGGTCATGCAACGCCGTACCCAAACGAAATTTACATCCTTTTTCCCCACAAACCGCTTTTCTTTTGGTGGTATTTGATCACCATCATTTTTTGCAATATTAATTAAAAATGCGACCATTCTCAATGAGCGTATTTTTAACCGCTTTATGACCGGAAGGTTTTACCCCATTCCTGACCAGGCCATATTTTGCGATTCGGCACTGCGTTATTTTAAAACGGACAATTGCGCGGTCGTGCAACGCTGTACCCAAATTAAATTTATGTCCCTTTTTCCCCACAAATAAAGCTTTCTTTTGGTGGTATTTCATCACCTGTGCGATTTTTACTTTTTGGGATATAAACAAAAAAAGAGCGACAATTTTGAAAAAATTAACAATATTTTTCAAATTTTTTTTATAAGAAATTCCCCTCTTTTGCTGTCGGCTCTTCTTCTTCCTCTGGTCCTCCGACGACGACGTCTCCGGTGATTTTGCCGGTCCCTGCAGCTTATTAGATAGCCATTAGGAGCGTGGCTGCCAGACGACGTCATTGGGAGACCCCGCCCCCTTATGTCACAGATGACTTCATCTGGCAGCCACGCCCCTAATGGCTATATAATAAGCTGCAGAGACCGGCATAATCACCGGAGATGTCGTCGGAGGAGGACCGGAGGAAGAAGAAGAGGCGACAGCAAAAGAGCAGAAGACCGGAGAGGAGAAGACAAGAAGAGAGGACAGCAAAAGAGCAGAAGACCGGAGAGGGAGAAGACCGGATGAAGATTTTTAATAAACTTTCCAAAACGTCTCCTGTCGTTATTTACACACACTGCCTTTTATGGGGTCAATGGGTAGGGGTACAGTGTACCCCATACCCATTCACATAGGGAGGGGGTCCGGGATTCCGATGAGCCCCCTGCCCGCAGACCCCCACAACCACCGGCCAGGGTTGTGGGGAGGAGGCCCTTGTCCTCATCAACATGGGGGCAAGGTGCTTTGAGGTGGGGGGTGCAGAGCCCCCCCTGCCTCAAAGCACCCACACCCCCCCATGTTGAGGGCGTGTGGCCTGGTATGGTCCAGGGGGTGGGGCCGCTCGCTCGTCCCCTCCCCTTTCCTGGCCTGCCGGGCTTCAAGACCCGAAGGGCCTGGTTTGGAACCTGGGGGGGGAACCCCACGCCGTTTTTTTCCCCCATTTTGGCGTGGAGTTCCCCCTCAAGATTCTCACAGCGCAAGTCACGCCGCAAATCGGATCATCCTGATTCGACTTGCAGTGCGACTTCCATTCAAATCAATAGGCTCCCATAGGGAAACATTGATTTTGAATGGAAGAAAAAAAAATGTATAACGTGGCTTAACGCACGTTAAGCAACGTTATTCAGCCTTTAGCAGCGTCAGACATTTTTACAGCTTGACGCTGCAGCTCCAGAACACACAGTTCCTGGGTTTTTTTTGGAGCTGTAAAACGCCTATGGCACTTGGAGCTCCTAAAAGCTCTATGTGTGCATGAGGCCATAGAATAACATGGATGGGCATTCTGCAGCTGCAAAAAAAAACGTCTGACGCTGCTAACAGCAGCTCCAAAAACGTCCAGTGTGCATGAGGCCTTTTAGTTGCGCATCTTCTGCATTTATGATGCTGTTGCAGACTCTTGTACCTCCTTGTCCCCATCAATTGCTAAAAAAAATGGTTACTATGGTTCGGATTGTAGCCAGGATTTTAACTGCCAGACACTGGAAATTAGTGGATGTTCCCACGATCACTAAATGGATTTCTGAACCTACTTGTATACAATGCTTAGAGAGACTTATTCTCCATTTATATGACCACTTACTGTATCTGGGTATTCTTTTTCGACTCTCTGGTTTAAACCAGTTTTCTCCTGATTACCTTTTTTTTTTTTTTTTTGTACCAGGTTCAAGCTGTGCCTTCCACACCCAGCTTGCTTTCCTTCTTATTTACTTTACCCGCTTTCCTTTCACTCTTCTCCCTTCTCTCTCTCCCTCTTAGCCTCATCAATAGGCTTATACCCCAAATGTATCCACCTTTTCCTTGTCTGAATTAGTTATCCATATAGACTTCTCATTCCAATGCCATCAGTGATCATCTGGGGAAAAAACTTCTCCGTCATACACGTATCAGTTGATGTTTACCATCCAAGAACCTAACAGAGACCTCTGCGACACACCTACCGAGTGACTTTTGGTAGCCTCTTTCTACGTTCCTTGTCATGGGGTTCATTTAGGGTCATATTTTTATTTTCAAGTATACTTACAATCCCAGATTGTTTCTCTCTACGATCTTGTCTGCCTGATCTGGTCCTACGGCCTCAGGCTACTGTTGAGCAAGTTTGACTCTTTGTATTTTACAATTTGATTTGAAGCGGATCAATGAAGCCTTTTCCCTTTCAATGTCTTTACTTGCATACTTGAAAACTAAATGAACTGTCAAATTATGTTAAAAGCTGTGCTCCAGACAGATATAAAAGACAACATTAGTGATGACTCTTAAAATGCAAGGACTGCAACTACCTGAACGCGAACTAGTATTGGGCTTTTTGCAGCTTGTTCTAAAGCAGAACTCAGACTAATGCCTCGTACACACGCAACGATTATCGGCCGACCGATCGTCCGACTTTTGTCCAGAGTGGTGTTTTGTTGGTTGGAATGTGCCTAGACTGCACACAAATTTTCTCGGCCAACAAAAACCAACTGCAGAAGTGATGTCATGTGCTGGTTTACTTTCCGTGTGTTTTTTCTTCTCTGAGCATGCCCAGTCTTGCTCATCAGATTTTTGTCGGCCGAAATCTGTACTGACTGACGGAAAATCGGCCGTTGTGCTGACGGCCAACAAAAATTTTATAGCCTGCACACCAGATTTTTTTCGGCCGAAAAGTCGGAGTCGGTTGTCGGAAGCATCATACTAACAAGCCGAAAATCGGCCGATCGGACATTGGCCGAAAATTCCCGGCCAATAATCGATGCGTGTGTACGAGGCTAAATTGTGCTGCCATGCTCAAGGGCAAACATGCTGGTTGCAGGAGAGAGCAGAGTGACATGAGCTCATCAGTCTGTTGTTCATCGGTTTACAGTGCAACAACAGAAGACACCGGTAAACATTGTTTGACTGCAGCAAATAATCTGGATTTCTACAATGCCAGACAGGGCTTTGCTATGTATAAAATATCAGGACTGAGTACCATTTGGTCTTGATGGATGAATCTATCTATCCTCCATTTTCCTAAATGTTCCTGTAGGTCCTCTACTATTGCCGGTTAACCTAAAACCGTTTTCTTACATAACGCTTATATGCCTCTCACATTTTCCCTAACAGTATATGGTGGAACTGTTTTTGCACTGCAATGTTTTCTTTTGCCTTTTAATCTGACTTCCTTTAGAATCAGATTGCCTTTTTCTATAGCCAACCTGCAAGGCAGATTTTTTTGTGTTTTAATTGGAAAAAAAAAAAAGGTATTTAAAAAACACAGTGGTAGTGCGTCCATACAAGTCAAGAAACCTGGTTTAGGGCCTGGCAGCCCACTTTTAATAAACAAACTTAAAGTCCTTCCATCGGGTCGCCCATGCAGGGTTTTTTCCATTTAGCTCTCCTGGTTCCCTCAGCCGTTTAGTTTCAGCACCAGGCTACACATGCCCACTACTTGGCCTCTCAATAAGGGTTCTTCTGACACCCTGGGCTCTCTAACTGACCAGACTTTGAGTCTGGGAGTGCTTAGCTAACTAGGCGAGTCAAGGGGACTGACTCAGCTGTCCCCACTCTCTCAGTCCTGTGGGTAAGGAGTCTCTTCAACTTGGAGTGCAGTCCCACAAGTGGTTTACGTCTCCTAATGGGAGTACACCTCCCTTCAGGCTGGAACCCTGAGCTTTACCCAAGCCTCGCTTATGACTCGCACAAACTGTAGGTCTCCAATAAGGCCTGGGCATAGGATTGAAGGCTTCACACCACCCAAGACTCTTTGAAGACTTTGGACTCTGGACACTGATCAGGGATTACAAAAACCTGGCAAAAACCAAATACCCAGTTTTCTTTGCTCAGATACAATACTCCAAAGCCCAGCACGCTGCAATAGTGCAAACCCTGTGTCCATCCTCACTATACTCACACAGTGGCATTGCCTAGCACTGTCACAATATAAACTGCATACACATTGTGGGACATTTACTAAAACTGAAGTACTCAGAATGTGGGGCAGCTGTGCATGACAACCAATCAGCTTCTAGCTTCAGCTTGTTCAGGTTAAGCTTTGACCATAAAACCTGTAAGCTGATTGGTTTCTATGCAAAACTGCACCAGATTTTGCACGTTCCAGTTTTATTAAATAACTCCTAGTGTGTCGTATGTGTGCATATATTTAAAGTTTTTTTTCTTTTTAAAACTAAAAAATTGTAAAGTGAACGCTACACCAAACTTGTACAGCTGCTAGCAAAAGGCAGATTTACCAAGCGCCTTAAAAAAAAAAAAAAAAAAAAAAAAAAAAACCCATACAAAATATGCAACGCTGTGATAGGTGCAAATTACAAAAATAAAATAAAAATTAAAATGTGTAGTCCAAAAAAGTCCTTCTGCATTGTTCACAAAAAAAACACACAAATCATCCAGTGACCCAATCTTAATAAATATGAGAATGTTCAGCCAATATAAAGATAGAAGGCTTACCGGAAATATTGGCTGCACAATTAAGTGCAGAAAACACTCATGGATTATGCCAATCCTGTAGAGTTGGTGTGTCTATCCCTGTTTGTGAAACTCCAGGTGTGTCAAATAAAAAAAAAAAAAAAAAACTTGAATGGTGTAATATTGGTAAAATATCAATAATTACACCCAAGTGAAGATCACTCAATGCAAAATAGTAGTGCAAACACCGATCACGAGCTTTCACCCATATACAAAGTGCACTCGCAAAAAAAAAAAAAAAAACCTACATTTTAAGGGTGAGGTCAGAAATGTCTGCAGGCTTCAGTGCATGAAATTCTTCCCAATCTTTCTCACCTTACAGAGTAGAGCTCATATGTCCCCAAAATACAAAAGGCAATAAACAAAAAGCATGCCTCATAGTGCAGTATTTAGTGACAAGGACATAAAAACGAAAACAGGTAAAAAATGCATATAAAATCAAATGCAGCAAACAAGATTTTCACAACGGAAGCGCAACAGACCAGTGTGAAGACATACATACATTTTTCTTGAGCTTTTCTTAGGGCTCTTTCACACGGGCGCTCCCGTATGTGCGCAAATCATCCTATTTTTTTGCGGATGATTTACGGACATAATGTAAGTCAATGGCATTGCGGATGTCAGCGGATGACACCGCTGACCTCCGATTTTCTTCCTTTCAGTTTGGTTCGGTTTTTTGGAACGGAACAGAGCCCTATTTTCCTCCGTTCAAAAAACGGAAAGGAAGCAAAAATCGGATGTCAGCGGTGTCATCCGCTGACATCCGCAATGCCCATAGACTTACATTATGTCCGAAATTCATCCGCAAACGGATGGGATGATAAACAGTCCGCTCCGTGTGAAAGAGCCCTTACACTAAAAGTTGCCAATAATGGCTGACAATAAAGTCATGATATTAATTAAAAAGTTGAATACAATTATATAATACATAATTATATTATATAATTATATAATAAATAATACAATTGAATACAATTAGATAATACAAATATAAATATTTTTTAAAAAGTAATTTTCGGTTTTCTGCCAAATACATCGTTTCGTGACAAAATTTCCATTCAGCACACCTCTAATCATGGGTGAGATCACTGGGATGATCAGAATTGGATGTTAAAACTATATTTCTTCGATTGCTAATTTTTTATTTTGATAAGGGCAGCATTCACTTGCACTTGGATACGGGACTATATACCTTATATTTTTTTTGGATGTTGCACACAAATTACCTATTTTTTTTTATTCATGAATTGGATCTTATTTGTTTGTAGGATTTCAATATTGTTTTTTTCAACACACTAATTTTATTATAAGGGCTCTTTCACACGGGCGGTCCGATCAGATCCGCCTGTCAGTTTTTTAGGCGGATCTGATCGGATCCTCCATGCAGCTCTATGGGGCAGCGGGTGTCAGCGGAGGTCACCTCCGCTGACACCCGCTGCCATCCGCATCCGATCCTGTGCTGAAATCTGGATGGATGGAAACCCTATTTTTCCATCCGTTCAGTAATCGGAGCGGACAAGCGGTCCGCTCTCCTCCGATCCCCCATAGAGGGCAGCGGGTGCTGAGACACCTCCCTCTCCGCTCTGCGAGCGGAGACGGAGCTGTCATCCGCCCGGCTCAGCGGGGATCGCGGATCGATCCCCGCTGAGCAACACGGATCCGCCTGCGGAGGCGGACCGTGTGAAAGAGCCCTAAGGGTCCTTTCACACGGCCGCTCCGTGTGTCCGCAAATCATCCTATTTTTTTGCGGATGATTTGCGGACATAATGTAAGTCAATGGCATTGCGGATGTCAGTGGAATACCATCCGCTGACATCCGATTTGCCTCCTTTCAGTTCTGTTCCGTTTTTTGGAATGGAACAGAACCCTATTTTTTCATCCCTTCAAAAAACGGAAAGGAAGGAAAATCGGATGTCAGCGGTGTCATCCGCTGACATCCGTAATGCCATAGACTTACATTAGGTCCGCATATCATCCGCAAACGGATGGGATGATATGCGGACACACGGAGCGGATGACACAAATGTCATCCGCTCCATGAAAAAAAAAAAAGCACCAGAGCGGAGAAGAAATCCGGAGCGGCCGTGTGAAAGAAGCCTTAGTTGGTGAATTGTTTTTGAAAATGTCAATTTGTATTTATTTCACATTTTTGCACTTTATGAATTGAGATTCAAATCATTAATTTATATCAGTTTTATGCACATTAAATACGGTATATTTTCGATCATAAATCAATAAAAACATTTTTAGCGCAAAGAATAAAATTAACAAATATCTAAAAATATAAAAAAGGACAAAAAATATGCAGCTGAACACAAAAGGTTAATCACCAATAACCCAAAACAGCACTCTATAAAACAAATATGTGCAGTGCAATAAGTTACAACAATGGCTGTACTGTATGCCATGGTTGTAATTTATTGCGCTGCACATATTTTTTTTTATATATTTTCGATCATGTTGTATTAATTTAGCGCCACACTATTTCATTTATGCATAAGGCAAAATTGTATATGCCTACAGCAACATAAAACAAGCAAGTCTCTGTATACTAGTCATATATAGTTTAAAATGGCCATTTAGGGCATAACAGTCCAAATCTATGAATCGAGTCGATTTTCTGTTAACGTTAATTTACCACTTGCTCTGTATGTTCATATTTAGTCATGTTTACTGGGTGCCTTACTGGCATGCAAAAGGGCTTTTTCCTTTTCTAAAAATAGCATTTAAAATAGAGAAACACTTCTGAAATGTAGAAGACAAACAATGTTGGGCCACAGTACCCCCACAGGAACAGATGAAACCAATTAGCATAATGCGCAGTATCAAAGGGCATGCAAAACTCAAAACGTAAATATCCTAATTTCTATGAACTACATAACAACAGTGGAAAAGTCTACAAAACAACAACAAAAACTCTCCCCATTACTACTTGATTGGCAAAGGAAATCCTGCAATTATAACAAAGGTGTTGATGATGAACGAGCAGGAAATGCAATGAGCTTTCATGTTCCGAAGAACCTCAAATAAGAGTGTTTAACGTTCAAAGCTTAAGGACGAAAGGCTCCTCATTAGACAACATATCTATTCGGTCATCCTCTGGTTTTCTAGGAAAGCAGTTAGGATTTTTTTGACAACACCCAGATCTAAGCATGGAATAAAATGCGCTGTGCCCAGGCCCCACAGCAAATATTCCCTTTTCTGCAGAAGGGCGGGGGGCACAGCTGGGTAGCACAAAACTCATGAAGAATCCCGATCTAGGATGTAGTGCTGACTGTTCTAGTTCTCGTCTCCTTTTTTACCCCCCCCCCCTCTCTATTTCTATTCTTTTCCCTCCCCATTCCACACATTCTCCTCTATGTCTTGAACTACAGGCAATACATTCAGGAAAGCTATGGCATTCAGTAATTGTAGCTCAAAGAGATTTTGAAGATGCTAATCAGAATAACCACGAGATACGTGTAATTGATAACATCTAGAGACCTTTAGCACTGGTTCACATTAGTGCGATGACAGACATCGCATGTGATTCAAAACACACTGCTCTGAAAACCACATGCGATGTCTGTGCGATGCAAATGCAACCATATGGACACAACACGCACAGGACCCTTTTTTGGGTCCTTAGCAGAATCTGCTCGCATGGTGGTTCAGACCTATGCGATCTGATTCATGTCCGAACTGACAGTTCGCACTGCGATATGCAAACTGATCTGGCGGTGTTGTTAACTTTGTATTGACACCCCGAAAAATTTGCATATGACAGTGTGAACTGCCTGCGAGTTGAATGCGATGCAGGAACCCCATCGCATGTGTGTGAATCGGCACTTCTTGTTCTATATCAGAGATGATAACCTGTAATATGTTACCATAACTGGGCATTTTGCCCAATTTATTGTACACTGCCTTGGCTTTTTCTTTGTGTTTTCTATCTTTTTTAAACGTGCTCAAACTTGAAATAAAGGATTTAAAAAAGAAAAAAAAAAAAAGAGAAGGACGAAGAATCCCATAATTCTCAATGCTCCTTCACACCTGAGCATTGCCATCGATTGTCGCCTGAAGCTCATAAAGTAGGGACAGAATCGTGCACTTTTGGCCCAAGAGACTTTAATGGCAAGTGTGTTTTTCACACACACCTTTTGAAAGCCTATGGAGCAAAAAATAAAAATTGCACAATTTTTCTTCTGTACTATAATTTACACAAAAAAAAAAAAAACACAAACCTGATACGTGCACAAAAAAGCCTCTAAAATTGCCTAACTACGCTCAAAGTGAAGAAAAACGTATGAAAGAGTAAAGTGCAATTTCAGGGCAACAAATAAAACCAAAATTAGTAAGCTACTTCATGTACCCCAAAAATAAGCACAACAGTGCTAAAGTCCGATACAGTATTTACGGAAATTATTTAAACTTGGAGCTTTGTGTAATCCACTATAGTCAAAATTCAGAGGAAGCTGCACAGCGTCACTTAAGTTCTAATTAATAAAACTTGCCTGTAATGCTTGATGTAACACCATTGTGCTGGGTTCACACAGCGTGCAGACTCGGCTCACAGCAGGGGTCCGGTGCGCCCCTTCTCTGTTTCAGGGACAAATCAGGCCTGAATTCAGATCTGAAACGGAGTCAAAGGCGCACAGGACCCCTGTGCAACGTGCTCCACAGCCCCCCCCCCCCCCCGGAGAGGTGTGACCAGGCTCCATTGGGAGCCGGTCACAATCTCCTGCCACGCAAATTGGATGCGGATAAATTCCCATCAGTGTGAACAAAGCCCTAAAGTGGTTGTAAAGGCAGAAGATTTTTTTTTTTTTTTTTTAATTGTAATTCACTCTATGCCTTAAGATATAAATCCTTCTGTGTGCAGAAGACCCTCTCAGCCCCCAATACTTGCCTGAGCCCCCTCTTGATCCAGCGTTGTTGCAGGAGTGTCTCAGCTGCCCGGGACTCTCCCTTCTCATTCGCGGAGATGGCAGCGCAGCGCCATTGACTTCCACTGCTGTCAAAGTCAGTGAGCCAATGAGAGGAGAAAGGGGCTGCGCCGAGCTGTGGCTCCATGTGAATGGACACAGGGAGCTGTGACTCGGCTGCCCCCATAGCAAGCTGGGAAAGCTTCTGCCTTCTTAGGCCGCCCTCAGCCTTGTCTGGAGTCGGGGGGTCGGGACAGTGAGTGTACAGTGCACACAGTATGTTTACAACTGCCATTCATACACCCACCCACAACTGCCTGGTGCCAGCCAGCCAGCCACCCACAGGCCTGTACCTGCCAGCCGCAGACCCTGGGCCTGTGCCAGCCAGCCACCACAGGGTGTCAGCCAGTCAGCCAGCCACCACAGGTTGCCAGCCAGCCACCCACCACAGGTTGCCAGCCAGCCACCCACCACAGGATGCCAGCCAGCCACCCACCACAGGATGCCAGCCAGACACCCACCCACCACAGGATGCCAGCCAGCCACCTACCACAGGATTCCAGCCAGCCAGTCTTTTTTAAGCCTATATTCAATTTCAGTGGTGTCTTTCAAATTTCAATGGAGATGGATGCAGATAGAAACATGAAAAAAAAAATGTGGTCTGGGACCATTTCTCATCTCCATCTCCAGGAAAAGCAGCAGCAGTGTGCCAACACGTGCACAAACAATGTAAGCATGGGATCAATAACTGCAAAAAACAAAAATACGTATAATCTTTGGGCCCATCCAAGAGTTCATCATGTTGAATTGTATCATGCAGCACAGAAAAAAACAAAATGAATTATAAGGTGAAACATCACTATCCCAGGCACCAATAACCGATAGGTTTCAGAAAAACATAGATGGCTAATATCGGATGGAAGATCCCAACTGGTGGACAGAGTAATCACAGAGATGATGGTCACTGATAACCAGCCAATTACAATGGTGTCTGACTCTGGATTTAAGCGGTTGATGTCCATAGTTGAGCCAAGGCACACACTGAAGAGGGACAAGTATTATTGAACCGAAATGCTGGGAAAAATTCATCAAAAGGTCCTTGAGAAAGTAAAGGCTATGCTGAAACCAGAGAATGCTGGCAACTCACTCTCATTCACGACTGACTACTGGTCAGGACAAACAGAATCACTGAGTCTTACATGCCCCTTCATTGACAGCGGATGGACAAGGCGGCATTTGGTGTTGAATACAAAAGTGATGAAAGGATCCCACACTGGGGAGTACATTAGAGAAAGGTTTCTAGGCATGCTAGAAGAATGGGGAATCACCAAAGACTTAATGATGCTTGTGCTTCGAGACAGCGGAGCGAACATGGTGAAAGGAATGAGACTTGCTGAAGTGTCAGACCTCAGTTGCATGGCACACACCCTCCAACTTGTGGTAAATGATGGTCTGTTAAACCAGAGAGCTTTGCTTGACATAAATAGCATGCTGAAGAGGTGCGCAGGCCATTTCCACCATTCGATCCTTGCCAAGCAGTGACTGAGGTGCATCCAGGAAGACCTTGGCCTACCCAAAAACAACTTAACAACTTGGTTAACGCTGTTCCAACATGATGGAACTCAACACTTCACACGCTGCAAAGAATGCTGGAACAGAAGCAAGCTCTTACCATATATTCAGGTAAATATGGAGGAGGAGGAGGATATTCTTGTCCTACTGCTGATCAGTGGGACATTGTAGCCAATGTCATCGAGACCCTCCTCCCCATAGAGGAAGTAACACTAGAGGCGAGTCATTACGACTCCTCTGTCATCTCATGTGTGAGAGTGCTGAAGATGCATCTTCAAGAGAATGAAGGACCCAACACATGTGGCACATATAGGCAGGCCATGAGGGACAGCCTCGCCAAACTTTTTGAGAAAAATTAAGAGAATAAAAATGTTGTGCTTGCATGTCTTTTGGATCCTCGATACAAGAATAATCCTCTCTTCTGATGATTTATTGGCCAAGGCAAAACAATGGCTGACAGAAGATATTCAACAGGAAGTTCCTGCCGAAAAGAAAAAAGTCAAGAAGAGGAGGTTTCTAATGTGGAAGAGCAGGATGCTTCAAAAAGAGAAAAATGTCCAAAAAGACAAACGGACAGAAGAGAAACTTCATCGTGGCCGAATAAATTCTTCTGAATCCGCAATAATGAGCCTGGATGATAAACTTCATCTCTATTTGAAGGAACCAGTAATTGACAGAAGAAGCGGTGATCCTCTTCAGTGGTGGAAAGAAAATGAGGCACGCTACAAAAGACATGCTTCTCATGCTAGAAGATACCTTTCTGCTGCTCCTTCCTCGGTACCAAGTGAGCGTGTTTTTAGTGAAGGGCAGCAATTTATGAAAAAACAGAAGCCGTTTAACTGGTGAACATGCTGAAATGTTATGCTTTCTTCACTATAATATTGTTCTACTTAACTGGGAGTATTGAAAGTGTAGTAGTATAGTACTAGTGTCCACTCCACTCCAATCTATTCCACTGTCTAGCTTTTCTCTAGTTTTTTTCTAGCAGTTTTGCACTGACTGCAGTGCAAAAAAAAGCTAGACAGTGGATTGGAGTCAGTGGACTACTGCTGCAGTAGCGCGCCACAATCATTTTAAATCACTACTGCAGTGCAGTAGTATTGCAGTGAGTGAGTGCACTACTGCAGCAGTTTATGCATCATTCACAATCAGATGATGTGAAACTGATGTCCCTGCAAGTGCGGTTCTCCTATCAGTTTTCATGCAGTTAAGGTGTGAAGAATGAGCCCTTAATGTTAAAAATGTTAATAAGCAAACATTAACATGTTCAGTAACAGATTTGTGTCGAAAATTGTGTTTATTTTGCAAAAATGGAAACGTTCAAAATATTGGCCCATACGGATTTGCATTGGCCAAAATATCGGTATCAGCAACGAAAAAACAATATCGGTCGATTCCCTACTGCGAAGCCTGTCTAGGTATAATAAAGACGCAATGGTATACCATGGTAAAAGTATACATAACCCTCACCTTGTTAAAGAGCCCATTCGGTTTAAAAAAAAATTGTGTAGTATGTATGTATGTATGTATGTATGTATATATATATATATATACACACACACACACACATATTATATATATATATATATATATATATATATATATATATATATATATATATATATCCATCCAAGGAAAGATGGAGAAATCTCCAAAAGGCATCAAATTACAGATTAGGCATTCTTATAATATGTCAACAAAAGTTAGATTTTATTTCCATCATTGATACTTTCAAAATTACAGAAAACAAAAAAAATGGCGTCTGCAAAAGGCTGAGACCTGCCAGTGTCATGGATTGTGATGTCAATCTCAAAGGTTTTAAATGCCCAGACTCCTCTGACCTTGCCCCAACAATCAGCACCATGAGATCTAAGCAGTTGTCTAGAAAACTGAAACTGAAAATAGTTGACGCTCACAAAGCTGGAGAAGGCTATAAGAAGATAGCAAAGCATTTTCAGAGGTCAATATCCTCTGTTCGGAATGCAATTAAGAAATTGCAGTCATCAGGAACAGTGGAAGTTAAAGCAAGATCTGGAAGACCAAGAAAAATCTCCCAGAAATGTGAAAAAAACAATTCAAAACCCAGGTTTGATTTCAGAAAGATCTGGCAGGCACTGGAGTTGTGGTACACTATTCCACTATAAAGAGATACTTGTACAAATATGGTCTTCATGGAAGAGTCATCAGAAGAAAACCTCTTCTACGTCCTCACCACAAAAATCAGCCTTTGAACTTTGCAAATGAACATATAGACAAGCCTGATGCATTTTGGGAACAAGTTCTGTGGACTGATGAGGTTAAAATTGAACTTTTTGGCTGGAATGAGCAAAGGTCTGCTTGGAGAAGAAGGGGCACAGAATTAAATGAAAAGAACCTCTTTCCAACTGTTAAGCATGGGGGTGGATCAATCATGCTTTGGGGTTATATTGCAGCCAGTGGCACAGGGAACATCTCACGAGTAGAAGGAAAAATGGATTCAATAAAATTTCAGCAAAATTTTGGTTTTGCCATGGCCTTCACAATCTCCTGACCTCAACATAATTGAAAATCTATGGATAGACCTTAAAAGAGCAGTGCGTGACAAACAGCCCAGAAATCTCAAAGAACTGGAAGACTTTTGAAAAGGAAGAATGGACAAAGATACCTCAAACAAGAAATGAAAGACTCTTGGCTGGCTACAAAAAGCATTTACAAGCAGTGATACTTGCCAAAGGGGGCAGTACAAGATATTAACTCTGCAGGGTGCCCAAACTTTTGCAGACGCCTTTTTTTTTTGTTTTCTGTTATTTTGAAAGTGTAAAATGATGGAAATAGAATCTAACTTTTGTTGACATATTATAAGAATGTCTAATCTGTAATTTGATGCCTTTTGGAGATTTTTCCATCTTTCCTTGGCTTCTTTATGCACATTAATACAATTTTTTACCTGGGGTGCCCAAACTTTCGATCACCACTGTATATACATATACACACACAAAAATCAAAAACGACACTATAAATTTTCCGTTTTTTTTTTTTCTTTTTTATACAAGCAATCACATGATCTGTTCTGAGGTGCAAAAGGAGCTCGGAGAGCTGAGGGAGGAGAAACAGCAGTGCACTGGTCTTCTCAATGAATGGCTGCGCAGGACACGTCTGATCATTGGTGGAGAGTAGGTTGAGTTCTCAGCACAGCTAGAGAACTGACCACTATGCTCTCATGCCTAGTGTGGTCAGATTTTTGATAGGAGAGCAGAGGGACTGTCAGGAACACCAGGGATTTCACACAGCAATACAAAAAACAGGATACTTTTTCTATATAAGTACATGGCACAGCAGGCACAAATCAGGAATATGAAATAATGGTTTCAATATTTTTTAAGACTTGCTGTAATTGCAGAGAAATAGGGCAATTCCATTCCAATTCATTTTCCACTACAACAGTAAGTTAAAAAAGTTATTTTTTTTATACTATTAGTGCCGGTTCACAGGTCGCCTCCCATAGGGAAGCTGCAAACCCGTTCTAATAGGAGCGACAACAAGTCGCTCCGACCTAGAAAAAGGGTCCGGAGCTTCTTTGGGGCGACCCGGAGGCGACCGCCATAGACTTCAATGTTATGAAGTCCGTGGCGGCCGCTCCGAGGTCGCGGCGCGCGCTGCAGTGTGAACCGGCGCTTAAAGGTTTGTTTTACAAACATTCAATAAAAGGGCAATCCAAGACAGGATTCACAGAACACTAGGGTTTAGACTGCGGTCCGATTCGTGCATTGAACCTGCACTGATGTGCACTCTGGGATGTTCTTGGAGAGTCATGCAGGTCTGTCCACCCGTCGTTGATTTGAACAGGCTGCCTGCAAGGGTCTGCATGGCACCTGTGCATCCCATGCGGGTGAAGACAGCCCTTCACAGGGGTGTACGAATAGAACGGTTATGGAGAGAAGTCATCACGGACTCATCACGCGCATGTGATTTCAGCTTTAGCTACTGAGTTATGTGATTGGAGGACTGACTGGGCTCCTCTCCACTGTTTTTTTTTTCTCATTAATTGTAATAGCACCCCAATTGTTTTAGAATTGGAGCACAATGCAAAATTTAAAAAGCACACCAAGCAACTTTTTGCATGGATGCAAAGCAGTTTAAAAAGGAGAATACAGCTAAAGCTCGTTTGGCTGTACTTTTCCTGTGGATCCCAGGAGTGCAGTCCGTTCTGCACACCTGTGACCGCCTTTCAGATAAAGCCCGCTGTCAGCTGATGTCACAGAGCTGGTTGAGGCTCAGGCAAGATCGTGACCATATGTGTCGGGATCCGCCCACATGCCTAGACCGCCACCTGGTTCAGGCTCCCGCCAGCTCCACAGCCCAGCACTCCAGTGAGTGTGGGGGGGGGGGGGGCTGAGCAGAAAGCCAGTGGCTGACATCCACCAGCTCTCTGCTCAGGTTGCTGTGAGAACCGAGTGATCGGTGGAGTATGATCACTCGGTTCTCAGCGTAAGAGCCGGCGGGGGACGGATGCAGCACCGGACCGATGCTACATCCACCTAGGCAAGTATGATTCTACAAAAACCCAGATTCCCATACTTCTCTTTTACGTATCATTGGTTATTACCCTGTACATATACATTTTAGCACCTATTATTAGCGTTTACTTTAGTAATTTTGGACTTCTACATGATTATCTTTTGATTAAAATTAGATAGCTACTTAAGGGAGCAAACCATGAAGTGCATCTAAAACCAAGAACAAAAAATGGAATACACTGCAGCTTACCAATCCTTAGGTATGGTGGCTGCATTAGGTTTTTTTTTTTTTTTAGGCTTTTTTCCCTTGATTTTCACCTGGTGATTCTGCCAGTAACACATTTCCAATCCTAGAACGCCGCTCACTCACCATACTGTATCTAGCAGCAGTCTCACCCTAGAATATGTTAAGACTACAGAACTCCTCCCCCCTCTCCTCATCTCAATAACAGTGGACGGAGGACGGTTCTGCAGTCCACACAGTGAAGTGGAAACAATGCTAACCAATAACAGAGCAACACAGGCGGACAGCAAAAGAAACTTATCAGCTCACTGGATTTTTAAAGAAACATTTTTTTTGTACTTATGTAACAGATGTATTACAAGATTGTACATCGTATGTTTACCAGACCAAAAATGAAGCAAATAAGATAAGTTAGGGTTTGCATACACTTTAACAAGGGAGATAAGATACTAGCTACACCAGGTTGGTTTCACTGGGTCACTCGACTCAGGCGTGTATTGTGAGTAGGAGCTATAAAGCACAAACACAATGTAGCGGTACGAAGAAGGAAGCAGATTCCATATACAGTATCTCACAATAGTGAGTACACCCCTCACATTTTTGTAAATATTTTATTACCGTATATCTTCATATGACAACACTGAAGAAATGACACTTTGCTACAATGTAAAGTAGTGAGTGTACAGCTTGTATACCAGTGTAAATTTGCTGTCCCCTCAAATAACTCAATACACAGCCACTAATGTCTAAACTGCTGGCAACAAAGTGAGTACACCCCTGAGTGAAAATGTTCAAATGTGGGTCCAAATAGCCAATCCCCCCCCCCCCCCCCGGTGTCATGTGACTCGTTAATGTGACTGAGGAGCAGGTGTGTTAAATTTGGTGTGCAGTGACTATGCCCCTCACTGAATAAGCTGCCAAAACACTCAGAAAAAGAGCACAAAACAAGTTAACCTTTTAGGGAGAATGCAAGCACACATCACAAAATACAGCATGTAGGATAAGATGTGCATTTGCATTCGCAGCCGCTGACACCAGCAGCGCATACACTCTGAAGGTCCGACGTATCTTGCCGAACCTTCAGAGCTCCTTGCCGGAAAGCAAACTCCCCCGCGCATTAGTGGGAGTGGCACCATCCCGGCTCTGGCCACTCACAACGCCGGAGCCGCCGAACCCGGAAGAGACTCCGAGGGAACATGTCAGCTGCCTCAGCGGTGTCCGGGGCGACCGTATAAGGGCTTCGGTCTAAGTTAAGTATTTCATAATGAGTCTAGAGAGTGTTTCACACTGGTCCAATAGGGAAGCATGTTGGACAGTGGGAGGAAACCTGACCAATGGATACATAGGTTTTGATACAGTCCTGGTGATTGGCAGAGACAGGCATTCTCGGTGCATTCTGGGATACTGTATAAAAGCCAGGAGCACATGTTCTGCGGGGTCTTTGGCTGGTGAGCAGAGTCCCTGAGGGAGGGTGCCTCCTCCTCTGTAGCAGTGGCACGTGGCATCAGGAGGTCGTCCTTAGGGCCAGAGGAAAGGAGCTGAACCCAGAGGTCCAGGAAAGCTGACTGAGGGTGAGACACTGGAGATCCTGGAAAAACAGTATCATGAGTACAGTGGATCGTGTCAAGGGGCCTGACCTGAGGGGGCCACCCCGGAGTAGGATAGTCAGTGGACGGGTGTCAGTGGTCAAGAAAGAGGATACTAGGAGAGGGTCCTGAAGATATACCTTTAGTTCATTAAGACATCTGGAAGATACTTAATCCTAAATCCACATAAGTGGCAAGGTGGATTAACAGATAGATGTCCTCCAAACTTTGTGCATAGTTAATCTGGAGTATCCCACTATTCCCTTTTCCCATCCCTAATTTATAAAATAAAAACAAAACAACATACCCCTGGACTAGTTATTGATTGAGCCAAGAAGTAAAGTAAAAGCAACCTTGACATTCACAGTCTAACGGTAACCCAGGGGTACACGAAAGTGTGAAAATGCAGCAGTGCTACAATAATAAAAAAATATTAATAGCAAAGTTGTAAAATGTTGCAAGCCATAAATAATCTCATATTTTCCTACTCGTGTTCTGTAGTTATTTTTATAAATATGCATACATACTGTAGCCCTTATTGCAAATTCAACTGATCAGTCCACTGCCCTCTATTAGTACATCGGTTTAATGTCACACTCCCATGGAGAGCTTTGCGTTCCATCTAGAGGCTTCTCTGCATGACTGTCCAAAGATTACTGAACTTTTGGCAACCCTGCCCCTCCACTGCCCTTGAACCTAAACTACAACTAAAACCTTTCTAATGCATACCTAGCAGCTCCAGGTTCCCTCCTCAGTTGTACCTTATTACTCATTTCATCAAGGGGGGGGGCAACAAGATAATGTTATTTATAAGCCAAAGAAGCTGATCCAAAAGGGAAGCAAGGCTGTGCATTGTAATAGGAAAGAGGATGGCTCTATTGTGTACACCCTGGAAGTGGAGAGAGTAGGATATGTGATAGACCTTTAAAAGCATCAAGGAATGGAAATAGTAAAGGATGGAAGGATTTTCCGGATAAAAGTTCCAAAACAAGATGTGTGACGTTCTAAAATGTCGGGGGCGTAGCCTTGAAGGAAGTGTGATAAAAGTCCATCTTCCCTGGAATGGCAACAGATGCCTCACTTGGCCGTGAAGGAGAATATAGACGCAGCAGAGAAAAATATGTGCTCTGTGCCTATATTTAGACAGGAGGAAATCTTGACCAAGATAAAAGGGCCTCGGTGGTGGAACAGTGAATGCAACAAGTACCTCACTTTCCAATTAAAGCGAAACGTTTGTTTTGTTCAGTAAATAAAAAAACAAAGAAACCCACAAAACACATTCAAAACTATATACACTGCAACAATTTAAGCAATGTTATTTGCACCTGTTATCCAATATTGAGACACACCACTCCCATTAGCTGAAAGGGCGCTTTCACACTGCTGCATTGCACTTTGGCTGCAGCGCACCCACGATTTTCATGTGGGTTACCTGTGCTTTCCCGTAGACTTTTATTGGTTCAAGCATTTTTGGTGCGTTTTCTGAAAGCGCACCATAAGATGCAGCATGCATGACTTTTGGTGCCCTTTCAGAGAATGCACGAAAACCGCCTGATCCAATAGCAGACTTTGGGAAAGAGTGGGTAACGTGCACAAAAAGTGTGGGTATACTGCGCTGCACCCATGCTGTGGCCAAACTGCAGCGCAGTAGTGTGAGGGTGCCCTAACTTTACCAGTGTTATAAACAAACACTGCATCCCAACAGCACTTAGCATTGCATTTCTCAAAGGATATTGCTGGGAATTCATACAAGTTGACCATAAGCTCTGCACAGACTGCTGAGAAAAGCACTAAGCTAACAACAAAAACAATTGGGACATGGATTCTAAAAAAAAAAAAAAAAAAAAAAAAAAAAAAAAAAAAACCCACACACCAGTATATCATTGGCAAGAATACTAAGAAGCACAATTGTCTTTTTTTTTTTAACCACTTAAGCCCCGGAAGATTTTACCCCCTTCCTGACCAGGGGGTATTTTGCGATTCGGCACTGCGTGACTTTAATGGACAATTGCGCGGTTGTACGACGCTGTACCTAAACGAATTTGACGTCCTTTTTTTCCCACAAACAGAGCTTTCTTTTGGTGGTATTTGATCACCTGTGCGATTTTTTGATCATGCGCTATAAACAAAAAAAAGAGCGTCAATTTTGCAAAAATAACAATATTTTTCACATTTTTTTTATATGAAATTCCCCCCCCCCCCCCAAAAAAAAATGTCAAAATCAAAATTTTTTAACATTTTCGGCCAATTTGTTTTATGCTACGTTTGGTAAAAAAAAAAAAAAATCGCAAAAAGCGTATTTTCATTGGTTTGCGCAAAAGTTATCGCATTTACTAACAAAGGGAAAGATTTTTGTCATTTTTTGTTGTTTTTTTTTTTTAACGCGTAATGGCGGCGATCTGCTATTTTTTTTACGGGACTGCGACATTGCGGCGGACAGATCGGACCCTTGACTGACATTTTTGACACTTTTGGGGTTACCAGTGACATTTCTACAGTAATCAGTGCTATAAATATGCACTGTCACTGTAAAATTACACTATCACTGAAGGGGTTAACTTTATTTGACAGGGAGGGGCTGTGTGTGTCCCTAAGGGCGTGATTCTAACTCTGATTGGCTGTGGCTTGAGGTGTAGGAACAATGATCAACGTTCCTACATAGTAGAACCGTATGATCACCATTCCTACACAGGGGAGAATGACAGGTGGCTTGTTTACACTAGCCGCCTGCCTTTCTCCCTCTCCCCCGACGATCGCCGAGTGACCGGCGGACATCGGGTCCGCCGGTTACACGCGCGGGGGAGTCTGTGACCATGCGGGGGGTCCGTGACCGCGTGGGAGCTCGCTCCCCAGAGCCTCACAGGCTAGCGACGTAGACCTACGTCGCTCTGCCTGTGAGGGGCTGACTGCCGCAATAAATATACTGTGCGCAGTCGGCAAGTGGTTAAAAGGATAGCTTGCTGTTGATAAATATTTAGTAAAGTGGTTTTAAAAGGCCCAAAGTGGTTTACCTTCATGCAGTCTATGCATGAAGGTGTAAAGAAGAAAAAAAAACAACAACACACACACACACGTCTGTGCAGCAGCCCCCCCCCCCCCAATACTTACCTGAGCCCAATCGCGATTCAGCGATGTGCATGAGAGCCTCAGCTCTCCGGTGACTTGCCCTCATTGGCTGAGCCACCTTTTGGCTCCCCCCTACTGTTAGCCACAGTCAATGAGGAAAGAGGGGGGTGAAGGCTGAGCCTTGGCTCTGTGTGTAACTGGACACTTCATATTCCAGATATTTGCCTGCTATACCATGTATCCTGTTCTCTTTGTATTGCTTCCTTTGTGTGAAATGTCTGGTGTTCCTGCCAGTGCTTCTGCTTCCCTATTAAAAACTGACCACACTAAGCAGGAAAACACGCCATGGTCAGTTCTCTAGCTGTGCTGAGAACTCAGCGTGCTGAGTGCTCTACTCCAATGATCAGACTTGTGCTGAAACGCCATCATTGATCAGTGTGCTGCTGCGTCTCTTCCTCCCCCAGCTCTTATGCAGCTGAGAAAAAATGGTATGTGCTCACTTTTTTTTTGTTAAATAAGGGGGGAGGCATTTGTAATGTCATGTTTAGATCTATACACAAACATTTTGCTTTAATTTCTATTTTAAACAGAATGGGTTGTTTTACACGAAGATCATTACAATTAATAGTAATCAGTGGGCACTACTTAAGTCTACCATCCTGGAGGCAACTAGATACAGTATACAGTATCTCACAAAAGTGAGTACACCCCTCACATTTTTGTAAATATTTTATTGTGTTTGACAACACTGAAGAAATTACATATTGCTACAATTTAAAGTAGTGAGTGTACATCTTGAAATGACAGTGTAAATTTGCTGTCCCCTCAAAATAATCCAACACACAGCTATTAATGTCTAAACCGCTGACAACAAAAACAAGTACACCCCTAAGTGAAAACGTCCATATTGGGCCCAAAGTGTCAATATTTTGTGTGGCCATCATTAATTTTCCAGCACTGCCTTATTCCTCTTGGGTATGGAGTTCACCAGAGCTTCACAGTTTGCCACTAGAGTCCTCTTCCACGATGACATCACAGAGCTGGTGGATGTTCGAGACCTTGCGCTCCTCCACCCTTCTGTTTCAGGATGTCCCACAGATGCTCAATAGGGTTTAGGTCTGGAGACATGCTTGGCCAATCCATCACCTTTACCCTCAGCTTTTTTATTAAGGCAGTGATAATCTTGGAGAGGTGTTTGCGGGTCGTTATCTTGAAATACTGCGGCCCAGTCTCTGAAGGGAGGGGATCATGCTCTGCTTCAGTATGTCACAGTACATGTTGGCATTCATGGTTCCCTCAATGAACTGTAGCTCCACAGTGCCGGCAGCACTCACGCAGCCCCAGACCATGACACTCCCACCACCATGCTTGACTCTAGGCAAGACACACTCGTCTTTGTACTCCTCACCTGGTTGCCACCACACACACTTGACACCATCTGCACCAAACAAGTTTATCATGGTCTCATCAGACCACAGGACATGGTTTCATTAATCCATGTCCTTAGTTGCTTTTCTTCAGCAAACTGTTTGCGAGCTTTCTTGCGCATCGTCTTTAGAAGAGGCTTCCTTCTGTGACGAGGCATCCTTCTGGGAACAGGCTGACCCACCCCCCCCCCCCCCACACCCATCAACCTCTGCAGCAATGCTGGCAGCACTCATACATATATTTCCCAAAGACAACCTCTGGATATGACGCTGAGCATGTGCACTCCACTTCTTTGGTCGACCATGGAGAGGCCAGTTCTGAGTGGAACCTGTCCTGTTAAACGTCTGTCTGTATGGTCTTGGCCACCGTGCTGCAGCTCAGTTTCAGGGTCTTGGCAATCTTCTCATAGCCTAGGCCATCTTTATGTAGAGCAACAATTCTTTTTTTCACATTCTCAGAGTTCTTTGCCATGAGGTGCCATGTTGAACTTCCAGTGACCAGTATGAGAGAGTGAGAGCAATAACACCAAATTTAACACATCTTCGCCCCATTCACACCTGGGACCTTGTAACACTAACGAGTCACATGACACCGGGGAGGGAAAATAGCTAATTCGGCCCAATTTGGACATTTTTACTTAGGGGTGTACTCACTTTTGTTGCCAGAGGTTTAGACATGAATGGCTGTGTGTTGAGTTATTTTGAGGGGACAGCAAATGTACACTGTTATACAAGCTGTATACTCACTACTTTATAATCCACCAAAGTGTCATTTCTTCAGTGTTGTCACATGAAAAGATATGAAAAGATATAATAAAATATTTACAAAAATGTGAGGGATGTACTCACTTTTCTGAGATACTGTATGTCAGGCAGGTTAGTAAAAATAAACAGAAGGAAAAAAAATAATATGGTTCACTAAAGAGGTAAGTAGGATAGTAAGGCCCCTTTCACACTTATGCGACGCAATTTTACCGTGATTTTGCGGCGATTTTGAAAGCAATGGCAAGGCTATATGCCTCAAAACGCATTAAAATCGTGGCAAAGTAGTGCAGGAACTACTTTGAAGTCCGTGCGACTTCAAAACGCACTGATATGAATGGGGCTCATTGAAAATAATGGAAAACGACTTGTCATGCGATTTTGCGGTCCAAAATCGCGGGACAAGTCGCACTAGTGTGAATGGGGCCTAAAGGAAAAACAAATGCATATAGAATTATCAAGACAACAGGAGTTGTAGCTGTAGTATAAAAATAGACAAAAAGGAGGCCAAACATTATCAGTGCTGCCAAAGCACAGAAAGAGGAGGAAATTGCGAAAACTATTAGGAAAGGAGAGAAAACCTGTTTTAGGTACATTAGTAATAGAAGGAATACAATGGGATCACTAAAATGAACAACACATGTTCAGGGAGAATTGGATGTACAATACCATTTAAAATAATTACTTCTGATCAGTCTTCTCAGAAATAAATCGCACTAACAATAACAAGCTGTGGAATCATATCGGTTCTAGCAATGACAGTTCATTTTTAGGATTTCTGGAGACAGAGGTAGCAGAAGAATTGGCTCAGTTAAAGCTTAAAGTGGTTGTAAAGTCAGAAGGTTTATCTTGCAATGAGATTAAACAAACCTTCCGTGTGCAGCAGCCCCCCCTTAGCCCCCCCCCCCCTCAGCCCCCCCTGACCAGGCAGTGGGAAAAGCGAATAGAATTTTAGGATGCATCACTAGAGGGATCACCAGCAGGAGGAAGGAGGTCCCGATTCCCCTATATAGATCTTTAGTGAGACCTCAATTAGAATACAGTGTCCAGTTCTGGAGACCTCACTTACACAAAGATATTGATAAGATAGAACAAATCCATCGACGGGTAACAATGGTGAAAGGCTTGGGGGATAAAACAAATCCTATTCATTTCAATGGCCCCTGTTCACATCTGAGCGTTTTGACGCTGTGAGCAAAACGCCCAACGCTCAGGCTGCATTCACATGTCAGCATATTGATCGCGGGAAGAATCACAGCGATTCCGCCTGCAATCCGGAAATCATTGCAAATCGCGGGACGCATGTGCATTGCCCGTGATTTGCAATAGCACCCCAAACGCTGTGCGAGGTTGCCACGATTTCCGCCTGCCGAATCGCGGTAACATCGCGCAAAAAAAATTGTGGGACGCATTACGCTCCAAAGAAGCTCTTGTACTTTTTTGGGCGTAATGTGTCCCGTGATTTTTTTTGCGCGATGTTACCGCGATTCGGCAGGCGGAAATCGTGGCAACATCGCACAGCGTTTGGGGTGCTATTGCAAATCACGGGCAATGCACATGCGTCCCGCGATTTGCAATGATTTCCGGATCGCGGGCGGAATCGCGGTGATTCTGCCGGCGATCAATACGCGGACATGTGAATGCAGCCTCAAAAAAGTACATGAGCTTCTTTTTGGGCAGATTACAGGCGTTTTCCATTGGTCTCTATTCAATCTAAAAACGCCTGCACAAAAAACACCTGTAAAAACGCCTGTAAAAATGCCTGTAAAAACCACAGTAAAAACGCTACGCTCAGGTGTGAATGTAACCTTAAGGAACTGAATAGGTACAGTCTGAAAGAAAGAAGGGAAAGGGGAGACAAGATTGAAACCTTTAAAATACATCAATGGGGTGAATAAGGCTCAGGGGGGCTGTTTTTTCAATAGGAAACCAAAATCAAAATCAAGAACAAGGGGACATGGCCTCAAAACTGGAGGAAAGTTGAAAACTAATCTTAGTATTATTTTTACTGAAAGGGTAGTTTTTATGCTTGGAATAAACTACCAGCAGAGGTAGTGAGACAGCCAACAGTAAATGGCTTCAAAACATGCTTGGGACAAACCTAGATCTATACTTCGACAACAAAGTTAACAAAAAAAAAAAAAAAAATGGGCAGACTCCATGGGCTCGGTCGTTTTCTGCCGTCCCTTTTCTAGGTTTCGATCACTTTAATATAAAATTCTTTAATATGCATTATAAAAAAAAGAAACCAGTACTCCTTTCCCTCCAGTCAAATCGCATCCACCAGATTAGTCAGAATTGGAGACTTTAAATGCAATTAAGAGAAACTTATCTCTGCTCATGGTCCAAGGTTGGGAAGAGTTTTATCTCTAGAGTCCTGTGAAACATTGCACATGCAGGATCATCTTCATACATGTGCCAGGGAGGTCTACTATCCTCTATGGCTAGCCTTACAGGAGAAGCTAAAATGCAACAGTGAGGATAATACTACCTGGCACTAGGCGGCTCAAAGCAGTGAGACTTCAAGGCCCCTTTCACAGATCCGCCTGTCCACTTTTCAAGCGGACATCTGCCTACTCAGAATAGAATGGGTGGCCTGGACATGTGCCCGCCAAAACCCACCTGGCATCCAATCTGACAAGATCCGCTGAAAACAGACAGATGGCGATGCGTTAGCCATCCATCTAGTGTTTTGGATCGGATTGGATCAGATGAAAACGGATATGCTGTCCGTTTTCATCCGATCTCCCTATAGGAGGAGAGCGGGACTCAGCACAGTGAGTGGAGACGGACCTGTCATCCGCCTGCTCAGAGGGGGATCAATGGTGCAATCCCCGCTGAGCAAGCAGAGTCTGAAAATGGATCGGCCCATGTGAAAGGGGACTAAGATGTGTGCTGTAGAGCCCTACAGGTATGTTGATGAATTTCAGTGGAAGTATTTTGTTTATTCATTTTCTTTATATAGCTACTTTTTACATTTACAAATAATAAGCCCTAATTTATCCATCAAGTTTCTATCACCATCTGCATGGCAGCTAAAATTACAAAGCAGGTTGAATGCTGGAAAATTGGCAGAGGCTATAAAAAAAAAATACAGGCAGAAGTGTAGTGCACCCCCCCACCCTCCTCCAACCTCCAGAGGCCTGGTGGTGACCCCCAGAGACAGGGAGGGCCGACATTCCTCCTCAGGGCATAGGTTACTAGGCATGGGTTGTGTACCAGGTAGAAAGATGGGCGCCAGTCACTTTTATGCTTAAAGAGAAGTTTATTTCTCACAACATGAAAAAACGTGGGAGAAGGGGGTAGGGCACAGGACTCCCTTAGTCAAAAACAGCAGATTGGCAGAATTAGACAAAAATGTAGAAAAGGTAGACCGCGGTACAGAAAAAGAGCCTTTAAGCTGGAACCAGCAATCTGTACTTCGTAGCATAAGCGTTCTCCTATAGTAACAATATTTAACTCACAGAAGGTGCAGGAACTCTGGATGATTCCATCTTGACCCTTTCCCAGGATCTTCATGGTTCCCTGGTTCATGGCAGAGTAACCTCTGGTACTTCATCTCAGACCTCCATCCTTTCCTCCATGCCTCCAGGTAGTGAGCAGGCTCTCCCTTGCAGAGCCCTGAGCACATGGCTAGGCCTTAGGCCTACACACCCATCCAGACCCTAGTCTGGGTGCAAAAGGCCAAGATCACCTGACTTCATCCAAATAAATATATTCTCCCAGCATGCTCAGCGACCAGTACGATTGACTGAGAAAAGTATACATAATCTAGACTTATTGTAATTCATCACACTGATGCCAAAGGTGACAGTGCCAAAAGGGAGGAACCACAGATAAACCAGACTTAGGAGGAAAATCCAATGATCACAGACTACAAATTAGCCAGGCTAGCTACCACCTAGCACAACTAAATCCATTAGCAGCCCTGTTTAGGACAAAGGTGCTACAGAAGAATATTTGCCACTGCGATTATTTTTTAGCTCACAGATTCTGCATCAAAAAGGTGAAACAAGAAGTATTTTAGGCAGCCTTATGCCCAGTACACACGATCCGAAAATCAGACGACGTTCCGTCCGTTTTTGTTTGGTTGCTAGGAACTCTCAATTATATTCGCAAATGGGAGAGGTTACTTACAATACGAATTTTCTCGGACGATTATTCAAAAGCTTCCTTTATGCGTAACCACGTTGTAGCGTGTGAGGGGAAATGATGTCTACTGCTCACCCTTTTTTTCGGACGAACAACATACTGATAATACGATTATCGTACGATGCGTTATAATACGATCAAAATGTTTATGCTTGCACGACTGGATAATATCGGGCGAACTATCATGATCGCCTCTCGTAAGCTGTGTACTAACAATCAGATTATCGTCTGCTCTTTTCACAAGCGTTATTTTTCGTCCGATTTTCGAATCGTGTGTACGGGCCATTAGAGTTTATTTATTTGGTTTGTCTTGCTTCAAGAGATGCTCCCCAAGGAAATCATTTTACTTTAAAAAGAGAAGAAAGCAGCTTTCTTCAACTTCAAGATAACTTTGGGGGGACTAAACAACCTTTTACAAGTGGCTATGGCTGGAAAAGTCTTTTTTTTTGTGGTAGTCACAACCCTTAAGTTTTTCTGTGGTTCAATCAATGTGACAGGGGCTCCTAAAGAACATACTCAAAGAGGCAATGGGACCTTTTAGACTTGCAAATAAAGTCAGATGAAGGAAAACTTCAAAAACTCTGGTGGACCGTCTCACCGGAATTAAACACACCAGAGTGGTGGAAGCTCGGAACAATTCAGTGTTTATAGCTCCAGTTAGCCGGCTGACACACAGAAAAGATTTCCTCAATGGGCACCCAATAGTAGCTCAAACCAAAAGAAATACAGAAAAGGAGCACCATACCATAATCAGAAAAAGGAGTTCATTTTTATTGTGGATAAAAACAGCCGATGCGAACAGTTTTGATTTCTTTTTTATGTATGGTCCTCATTGATCATGCAACATGTTGTGTAAAGTCTATTTGACCTTAAACAGCCAGCCAATGTGTTTTGGAGGCAACGCCACTTCCCTTTCATCAGGGCTTAACAAAGGATAAATCCTGGATGGACTAAGAAAACAGTGACTTCATGGATCTATATTAGAACCAGTATTGAACTCTCCTTAGAGGAACAACTTGACAGCGATTGCTGCTCAGGAGATTTCAATACTTGCTGTAACATGCTGCGACACTCTATATCAAGGTTTTACCACTGGGGTGCCGCAGCACCCCGGGGTGGCATGGCAAATTTACAGAAAGCCCTGAAACAGTCTGACGTAAAAGGTTTCCACTGTTAACTTCTGTGTATACGGAGCAGAGAGAGAACATCACATTCCTCCTCCGGACTCTATCCCCCTCCTTGCTGCTATCTATGCTACTGCCAGCAAAAACTGGAAGCTGTACAAGCTGGCTATCCGCGTCCTACCAACCGATGATGTCCTTGGTTGCTAAGGAAATGTTGGGCAGTGCACACAGCTTTCAGTTTTGGCTGATTGGTGCAGAGTGGCACTTTAGAAACATAGGACGTATCTATCTAGCTTAGGTGCTTCAAGTAATCAAGCCACCTTTGCTGTTCGTGTAACAGAGGGAAGTGCATTTTTATCGCTTGGGAAATCTAAAGTACATAAAAAGCATTACAATCAAGTTCTACTTCTTCAAATAGAATGTACATTTTTTCACTGCTAAACTGACAGGTTTAACAATCCGGTATTGCCACTAGTGGTTTAGAGTTCTTTTATTTACAAAACACAGGACACAAAGGGTTGCTAATTGGTTCAAATCACAGTTATCGCGTCATATAATCTGTTGTTACATGGGATTTAAAGTTATCCTGGTGTCACATGGCAGACTCAGTCTAATAAGGCATAAAAAGCAATAATCATGCAGCGTGAGAAAGAAAAATAATATATGGTGGGTATGAGAAGGAGTACAGTGAATATGGCACGATTCATTTCATTTCACTGTTTTTTTTTCAAGAACACGAGATGCATACAACTGAATAATAAAACTTTTTTAGAATTCACACTCACGAAGAAAACACAGCCCTCAGACTCAGTTTACAGTTGTGCCATTTCCAGCGCCGCACGCAAACTGAACCACAGAAGGAACTCATTCATTGCACACAGAGGTCAGATTCTTGGGTAACAATTATGGGCATAGGTCCTCCCTTAAAGATTTTTTTGCAGTCAGTCATACGTTTGTAACTTTTGTAAAAGTCTATTAAAATTTGGAACACACCTCTAGTGTCCTGTTGCTACATACCCTATGGTTGTTAAAAAGTATATTTTATATTTATTAACCAGATTTTCTAACCTATTCCTGCAGTGTTTATTCTAAAACAATTATTGTAACATCAAGGGACAATGCATTAGAGCACAGCCACCGACCGGTGTGTTGTGATGACATTGGTGACGACATGATGTGATGACATGACGTGCTGATCTTTCTTTGGTGCACAACCTTTATTGAAATACCACAAGGTGACAAAGCAGATCACCCAAAAGGGGAAGCTCTGCTCTTCCACATTGCTTTTCTCAAACATATTTGTGATTTTATTCTGGGGGGGGGGGGGTCGTCTTGTTTTGGCCTAGGCGATCCAAACGGAAGTTTAAATACCCACACACACACCTTCTGGGACACGTCATAAGAGGCTGTGGGACCATGCACAGGGCACTGTGAGGCTAATGCATTAACATTGGGGGGAGCGGGTACCTAGTTTTTGCCTAGGCGATCCAAATGGAAGTTCAAATACCCACACACCTTCTGGGACCACGTCACAGGAGGCTGTGGAACCATTCACAGGGCACAACGAGGCTCGTGCATTAACAGTGGAGGGGGGGGGAAGCGGGTACCTAGTTTTGGCTAGGTGATCCAAACAGAAGTTCAAATACCCACACACACCCCTTCTGGGACACGTCACAGGTCTCAGGAGGCTGTGGGACCATTCACAGGGCACAGTGAGGCTCGTGTATTAGCATTTGGGGGGAGGGGGGGGGGGAGCAGGTACCTAGTTTTGGCTAGGCGATCCAAATGGAAGTTCAAATACCCACACACCTTCTGGGACCACGTCACAGGAGGCTGTGGGACCATTCACAGGGCACAACGAGGCTCGTGCATGAGCAGTGGGGGGGGGGGGGGGGGGAAGCGGGTACCTAGTTTTGGCTAGGTAAACCAAACAGATGTTCAAATACCCACACGCGCCCCTTCTGGGACACGTCACAGGTATCAGGAGGCTGTGGGACCATTCACAGGGCACAGCGAGGCTCATGCATGAGCAGTGTGAAGCCGGGTTCCCAAAGTTTAAGCGTTTATTATCCCAACACTTCATATTCCGGATATGTGCCTGCTGTACCATGTACTTGTAGTAAAAGTATCCTGTTCTCTGCATATTGCTTGCTTTATGTGAAATCCCTGGTGTTCCTGCCAGTCCCCTTGCTTTCCTATTAAAAACTGACCACACTAAGCAGGAGAGTACATGGTCCATTCTCTAGCTGTGCTGGGAAGTCAGTGTACTCGCTTCCAATGATCAGACTTGTCCTAAAATGCTCCCGTGCAAAGCCATTAACTGGCAAGCTCCGTGTGCTGCTGTTTCTCCCCCAGCTCTTATGCAGCTGAGAACAGAGGGAATGTGATCATTTATAAAAAAAGGGAAAATATATTTATAAATGTATTTTTTAGATCTACGCAAAAATGTTCTGGCTTTCATTTCTATTTTAAACTGAATGGGTTGCTTTATAAGTCGATTGTTTATAATCACTTTACCATGTCGGCACCAGGGACTCACAGACCGGTGAAGAACTGTCCCAGGTGAGGGCAGCACTGGATCCCTAAACATAGGACTTCATTTTTGGAAATCTGGCTGAAGCTCCTACAAGTTCTATTTGCACACTATGTTGTGCTGAAAAGTGTAAATCTGCCCAGCACTGTACCAACAAACTTGGTGTGAACGGGCATTAACAGCCCATTCAGAATGGCGCGATCCAACTTCGAGGGGCGACCTGCAGGGACTTCACATAATGGAAGTCAATGCAAGTCGCTCCCAGGTCGCCCCAAAGTAGTACAGGACCCTTTTTCTAAGTCGGAGCAACTTGTGTCGCTCCTATTAGAGCGGGTCCTGTGCTAATCAATGGCGAGCGACCGAGCGCGACTTGTCAGGCTGACAAGTCGCGCTAGTCTGAATGGGGTCTAAGGTTTGCTGTTGTGTTTTGTAATTGTATTAAATAATTTAAACTGTGCAATATGCCAAAAAAAAAAACAAAAAACATTACAGCGCTCCCTCATTGCCTGGCAGCAACCTGCAAGCTAAAATGGAGCGTAAACCGTCACTTTGCCCCCCTGCCACTACATTTAGACTTCTAGTAAGAGTGAGCATGAAACTTGCTTTCTACTACCTAGCGACAGCTCTGGTGCCTCATGATATGCCCAGCACCGTCACGGCCTGGGAAAAGGGTCCATGGTCCTATGTAAGCTCAGACAAGTCAGTATGGAGCTTACACATGAATGTCCTCCCCTGGCCTCAGTAGATGAATGCAGGGAGTGCTGAAACAAGAGTATGAGCTGCTGGGAAGAGAGAGGGTTAGGTGACCCTTTCATTCTGTCCATGGGTGAAGGAGAGAGTCACTTCAAAAAACAGAAATTCCTTCATTTAATAATAAATATAAAATGAAAAAAGGATGTTTTTTTAAATGTGAATCATTCTAAATGAAGGTAAATACAACAACAAAGTAAACTAGGTGCGTACTGAAAAATACATTATACTTTCCCCTTTGCATAAAACTTTTTTTTTTTTTAAATCCTTTTAATATTGCGGTGGTATTTCTCTTAACCACTTAAGCCCCGGAAGATTTTACCCCCTTCCTGACCAGGGCCTATTTTTTTCTTTTGGTGGTATTTGATCACCTGTGCGATTTTTTGATCATGCGCTATAAACAAAAAAAGTGCGTCAATTTTGCAAAAATAACAATATTTTTCAAATTTTTTTATATGAAATTCCCCACAAAAAAAAAAACAAAAAAAAAAAAAATCTAAATTTTTTTACATTTTCGGCCAATTTGTTTTCTGATACATAGGTTTGGTAAAAAAAAAAAAAAAAACGCATAAAGGGTATTTTGATTGGTTTGCGCAAAAGTTATCGCGTTTACTAACAAAGGGAAAGATTGTAATTTTTTTTTTTTTTAACGGGTAATGGCGGCGATCTGCGGTTTTTTTTGCGGTACTGCGACATTGCGGCGGACAGATCGGACCCTTGACTCACATTTTTGACACTTTTGGGGTTAGTTACCAGTGACAGTGGGTCCGCCGGTCACACGCGCGGGGGGTCCGTGACCACTCGGGACGGGAGCGGGGGCATGCGCTCGCTCCCTAGACCATCACAGGCTAGCGACCTAGTACTACATCGCTCTGCCTGTGAGGGACTGACCGCCGCAGTAAATAGTCGTGCGGCGGTCGGCAAGTGGTTAAAGCTCAACTCCAGGAATAAAAAAAAAAAAAAACCCCACACGACATACTGCAAGAGTTACAAACCCAGGAGCTGGCATTCACATTCACATATCTGGTCTCCCATGGTACACAGAAATTCAATTATTTTAGTAAATATAAACCGCTGAACATCTTTTCTCATCAACAGTATATAGCAGTCTTGTGACTTCTTTCAGTGTCTGGTTAAAGCTTGTAGGAGGAGGAGGAGTTTTCGTGCTCCCATGATTGTCCTATGGGGATGCAGGACCCCTGACACATGCAGATCACATGCATTCTCCCAAGACAAAAAAAAAAAACTTTAGTAATACACACAAAACTGAGCATGTGCAGCCCTAGCCTCTGTACTATCCAGAGATGGTTTGGGGACAGTAAAAGAAGGGGAGAATCAGAAGAGACCGAACCGAACAGCTTTTTTACACAATGCAGAGTATAACACGCATGCTTTATTGCAAATACAGACTGATTTTACTGTGGGTTTAGTAACACTTGAATACTCGTTAACTCTAGGGAATGAGGTATAAGATGTAATACTTACCTTACTCTTTGCTCCAGCGCTCTTTGCCACTCTGGGTGGTCCCTCACGTGTGCATTGTGTTGGATGACATTATCTTACAACCGCCAACCATAGTGTCTTAGAGAAGAGGCTTCGGGGGGGGGGGGGACTGCTTTCACAGATGGAAGGAGCCTGCTGGAGAGAGGAATAAAGCATTACATCTTTTTCCTCTACCCCTAAAGCTGGATACACACTATCCAACTTTTGTGGTTAGATTTCCTTCAGATTTACCTTTTCTATGTAGTGCAAGGGCCGGCCAGATTGCATACAATTTTAAGGTGTTTAGGTTTGACCTCATATTATCTGGTTTTGGTAAGTCTTATGCCTCGTACACACGTACCGATCGTCGGCTGACCGATCGGCCATCTTTTGTCCGGTGCTGTCCTGTCCGCTGAAAAGTGCAAAAGACTGCACACGAATTTTGTCGGCAAACAACAGCCGACTGCAGAAGTGATGTCATGTGATGGTTAACTTTCCCTGTGTTTTTTCTTTTCTGAGCATGCCCAGTCTTGCAAATCTGCTGTCTGTCGGCCGAAATTCTGTACTGACTGGCGAACAATCGGCCGTTCTGGTGTCGGCCTACAAAAATTTTAATGCTTGCACGACAGATTCTGTTCGGCCGAAAGTGCGCTGTCGGCTGTCGGAAGCATCATACTAACAAGCCTACAATCGGCCGATCGGTCGTCGGCCAAATCTTTTCGGCCGACAATCTGCACGTGTGTACGGGGCATAAAGGAAAAAGTCTTCAGAAAATCTTATAGTGTGTATGGCCCATAAGACTTAACAAGTGTGGAGAGGAGGAATGCAAGGGTATTCCCAGGTTAACGGTTTAAGCATTGCAATAAAATTAGCATGCACTTGGTGTACTTCAGTCTCAAAAGCAAAAGCCCCAACCTTCATATGAAGACTGAGAAAGCCCCCCCTGAAGACTTGCAACTGCCTCCTAATAGCAATGCACCACTTTCTCTATCCTGGAACTGCTGTACGGTCCCCTGACAGCCAAAGAAAGATTGCAACTGCCTCTGCCTGGAGCAGGAATTAGGGGTAGCACCCTGGGTGGGACACTAATGATGCAAGTGTACACTAAATATTAGTGAAGACGACCGAACTGCACAGCTATTGCTTCGGGTTTCTACAGTGGCACAGTGTCTTGGTCTAGTTTGAAGCACCTCACAGAAACTGCCAAAGAGAGTTTATGCAAGGATTAGAATAAAACTCTGCAAACACATGTAAGGCCAATTCATTTACAAGAAGACTTAGCAACAGCCGCTACAAAGAGCTCACCAGGCCAACACCAACAATCTTCAGAGTCAGGGGCCCAGCAACAGAATGAAACAAGAGTTTTTTTTTTTTTAATTTGTAGAAATAGAAACGGCTACAGAAGATGGACAAACCTTATGAAAAAGCTCACGCTGCATTGAAAAACAAATGCTTTATTATATGGTGTCAACGTGGAAAGGTTACCATGGTTGTGAAGGTATTACATTTTTCTCCTAGTGCAGGAAGGAGAGTTTTTGGTTCCTGGTGAACTGGGCTAACATTGAGTTATTTGATAGTGAATACGAGGAGAGGACATTAATAACAGGGCAAGGGAGAAGGTGGAATTCCTGTGGCGGGAAAAAAAAAAAAAAAAATAAAAACACACAAAATTATTAGCAGGTGTAGGTTACAGGCCCAGGATGAAGAGGATACTGATCTCCTCTCTCAGAAATGGCACCAAGGCAGAGCAATGTTATTATCATGGGGGACTTCATTTATTGGCTGGGCAGACAGAACTCCTCAGTCATCCAAGGCTCTGCATTTCTGAATGTCTTACAGGACAATTTCACGTGTCAGGTGGTGGATGCTCCAACCATAAATAAGACTCTGCTAGACCTACCGATTACAAAACAACGAGCCGATTGCAGACATGAAAAAGGGAGAACTTCGGAAACCGTAAATCACAGGCTAATTATCTTCATCCTAAAAAAAAAAAACATTTCAAGAGAGCCAACTTTTTACAAACTGCCCTCCATTCTTCAGGACATTAAATGGGAGGATATGCTAGACACAAAAAACACAGAACAAAAGTGGGAGAGCATATTAATGGTATTAATGGTATCAACCAGTGTATTCTAATGGGTAGCAAGAGCAAAAGAAGTAAAGACAAACCAAGATGGCTAAATTATAGTGTATAAAAGCAGATTAAAAAAGGAGGAAAAAAAATTATCCTTAAAAAAAAATAGAAGGCCAAGGGGTCACAGTCAGCATTCCAACACTACAAGTAATGCAAAAATAAACAGAGCGCGATCAGGACAGTAAAATAGACCACAAGAGACACAGCCTAGGAGAGTAAAAAGAATCCTGAAAATATTATTAAAGTGTATCAATAGGAAAAAGTGAATAGATGAAAAAGGTGCGCTGCTATGGTATAACCATAAAATAATAATAATTATGTGATGTGAATTGCTGCTCCCACTGCGTTCAAGTACTCAAAACTTGAAAAATATAAATCACTGAGCCGACATTTCCGTGATTTACATTTCATACACCCGCCGCCGCTTTTACATTTAGTAGCGGAGATCAGGGAAGTGACAGGGATAGGAGCGGAGATGACTCATATTGCAGCCGAGCTGTTTTAATGTAACCTTTAATGTAACCACCGCAACAGCTTATTCGGTGTAAAGTTACACACACTACCGTCAAAATTCCATACCCTCCGAGCATGCGCACTTGTAAGCTCCTCAGCTGTTCAATGACGTATCCGGAACTGTGAGCATGCGCACTGCTACGCTGCTCAGCTGTTCCATTACGTTTCTGACAGGAAGGGACGTGGGTATGGAATTTTCAGGAGGTATGGTTTTCTAACGTTACACCTGCATTTAACTAACTCTGCAGATTAATTTTCTCACCTTGTCAATTCTTTACTGAAGGGGAGTCTTCATTATAACCAGTCATTGCAATCTCAACTATGTAATAGGAAAAGCTGTAGTGTTTCTTTTAAGCATAGAATAGGCGTCATAGGTATCTTTATAGGCGGCTTTACGTGGCCCCGCTGCACTTCTACTAAAGCGCAGCTAAGCCGCGGTTTTGGAGCAGGTAAGCGGTGCTTTCCCATAGACTTTTATGAGATCCTGCGGATTTGGTGCAGTTTCAGAAAACACACCAAAACTCCGGCATGTTGCATCTTTCTGAAACCGCACCAAAACCGCCTTTATAGACGTCTATGGGAAAGTACAGCTAACCTGCATGAAAAAAAAAAAAAAAAAAAAAACTGTGGGTTAGGCACCCTTTGCCCACAGCACTGGGGCAGTATGAAGCTGCCCTAAAGTATCTGCACCCAAGAACAAAAATGTAAGATATTGCATTTTGCCAGTCCTTAGATGTGGCAATTGAAATTGTTCTCATTTCAGCTTTTTTTCTTTTTTCAGTGGATTTCTTTTCAGAGGCCCGAATGTGATGGGAGTAGAATTGTTTGCTGTGCCCACCAAATAAAATAAGAATGCATTTTTATAGTAAAAAAATTTGAAGCTTTCCTCAAGGAACATTTTGGACAGCATTCACCACCCTTCCCAAGATTGGAACCTGCATTTACAGACTCTGGCTGCCGCTTATACTCTGCTGCCTGAAATCTTGCCCTCATGCTTTTGAGAAAAAGAGAGGATACCATTACTGGCTACCATCTGAAAAGGTTCGTTGTCCTGCTGGGTCTGGTTTTAGCACTTCTGAGTCCCTGCATGTTCCAGGACTGCAGCTCAGAGCAGAGACACGAAAGTATCAGTGTAGTGCAACAGCCACCCACCAAGAGGCATAACTAGAACCTTCAGGGCCCCAGTGCAAGAAGCCATGAAGGGCCCCCCAGACCCCTGGCCTTCCCTTCAAGCCTGGGGCTCTTCCCACTGATCCTGGGGCACCTTTATTAAGGTCCCGCAGCGGGACCCTTTCACAAGTTCTGCAGTGGGCCCCCTTCCTGCCATCTTGGGGCCTCCCCACGGTGGTGGAATACCAGGGCCCGGTCGCAAGTGTGACCTTGTGATCCTGGAATTTCGCCCACTGGTGTCAGATTTTTTGGTATTTTAATTGTATTATTTTTTATCATTCTATTTATTTATTTTTTTTACACCCCTGCACCCGCCTATCTGCCTACTCCTGCCTCTTTCTGGATTACACTGTCATTTGTCAATCATCATCATAGAATCAATCAGGGAAGAGCTGAGATGAAAAATGTGTATGGGCAAAAAGTGAAGCTGCAGAATGACTACTAAAAGTGCTAGATCACTCACAGGGGGGTTTATTTGCTAAAACTGGAGAGTGCAAAATCTGGTGCAGCTCTGCAAAGAAACCAATCAGCTTCCAGTTTTTTTTGTCAAAGCTGAACTGAACCAGCTGAAGTTAGAATCCGATTGGCTACCATGCAGAGCTGCACAAGATTTTGCACTCTCCAGTTTTAGTAAATCAACCCTAATGTCTGATGAGCAAGCTGGCTTGAGTATAAGTTCACGTTATAAAGGCAATATCAAAAACAGAAAACCCCCCACAGAAACAATTATTCACCTCTACTAGTGTCGTGCAAGTTTCTCTTTGTAGGATGTATGAAATAACTAAATTTTTTTTTCATAGATACCTATTAAAACGGAATTCAGCCACCCCTCCCCCCCCCACCTACAAAGATTCAAAGTCAGCAACTACATATACCGTAGCTGCTGACTTTTAATATTAGGACACTTACCTGTCCTGGAATCCAGTGATGTCGGCACCCCAGCTGAGGTTTCCATCGGCTGTCAGGTGCTGCCACTGCCGGTAAGAGAACCCACCAGTGAAGTCTTACTCTCTCTTACTGGCCCCGAAGTGGGGGAAGGAGGAGGGGGCCGAACTGTTGACATACCTCGCCGCGGCAAGGTCCGACTGAACTGGGGGACAGGGTACCTGTCAAAAACAGGTACCCGCTCCCCCCAAAAAGGTGCCAAATATGGCACCAGATGGGGGGAGGAGACAGGAGACAGGCTTCGCAGAGGCCGCGTGGACATAGCTGCTCATACTAATTTGACAGGGAAGCTGGTGAGCTGCCTGGGGACAGCTGCATCCCTCTTTGCTTGGAAAATATCAGTGAAGCTTCTTAGTTGCAACATTTTAATAAAAAGCTACAGAAAGGGTTGAGTGGCCACTTAACATCTTGTGCATTCTTAACATATTTTTGACTGACAAATACTCTTAACATTTGTGAACGAGGCAGTACTGAAGCTGCATGGCCTCATATTCATCCCATTCTATGGGGCTGTGACATCTATCACTTATGTGTTAATGATGATTCTTAGTCTTTCTTTCAAAATTTAAAGCAGAACTACACTGCATCTGAGCACCACAAACCAAAAACGCTAGGTAATTCATTTTTAGTATTCGAAGCAAACCTCCCAGCCACCCATCCGTGTCTCCGTGCTATATTTTGCTGAGAAATCACTTTGATAAACACCCCCCCCCCCCCAAGCATTTCTGCCTGTGGGCATCTTGAGTAAGGGCAAATGATTCATGTAGCATTTACTTCCTGGAATCAATCTGCTCCAGTCCCCATTCATACCAGTACCATGTTCCGTGCACGTTTCCTGCACCACCTTTAAAACACACTGCAGTTGCAATCTGCAGCAGATGTCAATGTTAAAGAGGTATTCCACCCTCCAAAAATTAAAAGTCAGCAGCTACACATACTGTAACTGCTGACTTTTAATATTAGGACACTTACCTGTCCTGGAGTCAAGCGATGTCAGCACCACAGCCGATGTTTCAATCGGGTGCTGCCGCCACCACCATTGCCGGTAAGGGAACCCGGCAGTGAAGCCAGCCTTGCAGCTTCATGGGCGGGTCCCTACTGCGCATGCGCGAAGCGTGCTGCATATTCGGATCGGCTCGGCGGCGGGGGGAAGGAGGGGGCCAAACCTCTGAGGGACAGCGATCTACCGGAAGTGGGGAGTGCGTAGCAAAGACTGGGCATGAGTCCTAGGGACAAAATCATTCAGGATACCTAAAAGTCCAACTTCCGGGGTCTGAGGTAGAAGAAACCAAATAAGCCCTGCCAGAAAGTGGTCAGTCCTGGACAGTTCCAAAACTCAGTAGAGTAGATCTGCATCAGCGAGTTCACATCTTGAACAAACAGCAGCTAATCCTAAACCCATAACAAGCCAGTTTAGCTGGGGTAAAACAAATATTAAAAATATGAATTCGACCAATTAGGTTCAAAGGCAACACCAACCAAGTATGAAGTTTGTCTACCATGTGCTTAACTATAGGAGTAATATTTGGATCTTTATATTTGGAGAGTTCACTATGAATATGAATACCCAAATACCTAAAAGATTGGGTTATTTGTATGTTAGATCTCTGCAAATAGTCATCAGGCAAAGGGAGGCCAATAGGGAAGGCCTGAGATTTTTCCTAACCGGCCCGCAGACCAGATACCTCCCCAAACTCTTCCAACACCTGCATTAGCTTATTAAAAAGGGACTCTCTTTACCATTGAGGTAAACAAGGGCATCATCCGCGTAGAGAAAGATCTTTTCCTCCAGTGGACCGTAATAGATGCCCCCAATCTCGGACGTCTGATGCTCCGCCAGAGCTAATGGCTCAATAGCGACTGCGAACAGAAGTGGAGAGAGGGTGCATCCCTGCCTGATGCCTCTTTGTAAATAAAATGGCATAGAGACATCCTTGTTGGTACAAACCCTGGCCCTCGGGTCAGCGTATAGCAGATGAACCCCTTGGACACAGTGAGGACCAAAGCCCATCTGCGACATAGTTTGCCATAGGAAGGACCAGTGAACAGTGTCAAATGCTTCCAACACATCCAGTGAAAGTACTAGGTCACTACATTTCGTAACAGATGCGTTATGGATATGTATAAATAACCTGCGAAGATGGTCAAAAGTGCTCCTTCTAGGCATAAAATTGGATTGGTCAGATTGCAGAAAGTTATCCTATCACGTGTACAATCTAAAAGCAAGAATTTTAGCTGGAATTTTGGCTTCATTGTTTAAAAGAGAAATGGGACCGTAGGACCCACACAATAACTTGTCCTTACCAGGTTTTGGCAGAACAATTATGAGGGCTTCATTCAAAGAGTCTGGAAGCGTTCCTTGCTCTGGGGATGAACAGAAAGTCCTAAGGAGTCTAGGGGCTAATTCCTGTGTATATGCCCGATACCATTCAGAGGGGAGGCCGTCCAAGCCTGGGGTTTTGTTTGATAGTAAGGAGCGAATGGCAGTCTCTACCTCCTCCACTGTTAGAGCCTTATCTAAGAGGAGTCACTGGGAATCACTAAGTGTGGGGACGTTTATTGCAGGTGAAAAACCCTGTAAAAAGGTAGTTTCCAAAGGATCTACCTTGTCTTCATAAAACTGACCAGATGCAAACGCCTGGTTGATAAGCAGTGGATTTGAGGCGATTGATCCATCTGGGAGTTAGATTTCAGAAAATCGAGCCATCCTGAAAGTCTGTGTAAGCAAGAAGCAAATGAAGTCCCCCATTCTCCCCCCCCCCCTCCATGTATGTAAGCAGAGAGGCTTAGTTGTTGCTTCTTAGTTAGATCAATCATATGAAGTTGCAGCGCTCCGAGCCTCGGTTAGCAATCCTTTTTCGAATCAGGGGATGGATTTGCAATGTGGCGCTATGTGCATACTGACCACAGGTGGTTGCTTGCGTGACACTGTTGCCTATCACAGAACACTTTATATTTTGTCAAGAAATAAAAGGGAGCTCCCTGATTGGACGAGTTGGAGGTCACTGCAGCTCCTCTCTACCTGTCTAATGAGAGAATACCTTACATGTCTTGAAAAAAAAAAAAAAAAAAAAAAATACAAGGCATTCTGTAAATGGCAGTGCCAAGCAAGCAACCCATTGAAAGAAGCAATCACAGTAGTAGCGCCTACTAATAAAGGGATTGTTAGCTTCCACTTTAGGTATGAAAGCACACAGCGGCCCCTGTAGGTATGAAATTTACATACAGCACTTATGCCTTGTACACATGTTCAGATAATCGGACGACTAATCGTTCGCATTTTGTTGTATGATACTAATATCGAATTCAACAATGCACATAAACATAGGATTTTTTTCGTACGATTCCAGAAAAGCTTCCTGGTTGCTTCGCTACATATCAGATGGTGAAAAACAAAAACAATAGCAGCCAGGCTTTTTCCATGCTATTTTAGTGTTTTTGATCATGCGCTATATATATACGCGATATTTTTTAGCGGACGCACACTGTACTGATTAAACGATTGTCGTTCGCTAGGCTATCGTACGACAGAAGTTTTTTGTGTTTGTCCCTTCGGATTTTGTTGGGTGAACTGTTGTGATCGGCTGTCGAAAGCTATGTACTAACGATCAGATTATCGTGCGATCAAGTCGAAAGTGATTATTTTCGTACGATTATCTGAACGCGTGTACGAGGCATTAGGCCCGCCATACACCAAGCAAATTTCTTTCTTGCAACCATGGGTTGGACCTAAATCCATTTTTGCTATAGGCACAAAAATGTTCAGTTCTTATGAAATACCTGTATTCTACTGTATTCATTACCAGGCAGTTTGCAGGTTATGCAATGCTGTCCATGTCAAGATTTTGCAATCTAAATAAAAAAAATAAATAAAAAACCCCAAGCATGTGCGAGTAAATCCTTCCACTGTTACAAGCAGTATTCTACATAAATCACCTTTTACCTAACTAGTCTCAGTTCACTTTACTATTCATTCAATTTCAGATGTTAGGGAAACCCAAGCCAAACAAGAAATACACATCTTTTTTATAAGCAGTTCTATGCCATATTTCTGCCTTATATTTTCTTTTGATTATCAGGTTTATTGTCATCACACTAAATGCCTCTGTGAACATAAAGCAGGTCTTACAAAGGAGGGGGGGAATACATTTTCCAAACTAGAGTTATAAGACTGGTTTGTTAGTAACAAGACAGTGCAAGGGTCTATGTAAACCACAAAACATCGATTTTATATATTGCAATATGCCAGTGGCAGAGATGTATAGTAACCAAGTAGAACTACTTCACTACTGTACTTAAAGTGGGGTTCCACCCAAAAGTGGAACTTCCGCTTTAGGGAGTCCTGACCCCCTGACATGCCACATTTGGCATGTCATTTTTTTTTGGGGGGGGGGGAGCGGGTACCTAGTTTTGAGCTTGGAGCGCCGCGGCGCCCTGAACGGAAGTTCTCCTCTCGCCCTCCCTCCCTGCAATCTTCTGGGACACGTCAGAGGTCCCAGAAGATTGCCGGCCAATCAAGACGCGCAGCACAACTCGCGCATGCGCAGTGGGTACCCGGCTGTGAAGCCGTAAACTGTCACAGCCGAGTTACCACAGCAGTGATGCCGGCGCCGAGGGAGAGGATCGAGGCTTCGGGCGGCCGCATCGCTGGACCGTTGGACAGGTGAGTGAATGGCTGGAACTCCGCTTTAAGTACCGAAAGGCGGTATCTGTACTTTCCTGGAGTAGAATTTTTTTCTCCTACTTCCACTTTACTACATTTTTTCAATGATTTCAATACTTCTACTCTGATATTTTTTTTTTGTGCTGCATAGTTACTCGTTAATATTATAAAAATTACCACTGCCAGAACAGTAGATGGCAGGTTTCATGAAGCTCAAAACGTGTATTATCCGCGCATACGAAAATAAAAGCTACTGTATGTATAAATAAAAGCTGTATTTTAAATAATAAAAAACAATATGATGTTCAAACATTTGAATTATTTCTTTAATAACTACATAACACAGTACTTGTACTTTTACTTTCAGTACTTAAGTAGCACTTTTTTTTCAAAATTACTGGTACTTTTACTTTCAGTACTTGAGTAGCAAAATTTAAAAAAAAAAAAAAACTACTTGCAATGCTTAAGTACAAAAAATGTTGAATACTTTAGTACTTCTACTCAAGTCACTTTTTGATCGAGCACTTCCACTTCTACTCAAGTCACTTTTTGATCGAGCACTTGTACTTTTACTCAAGTATGGGTTTCGAGTACTTTATACAACTCTGGCCAGTGGCAAGAAGTAGTGGCTGCATTAGTTTTCTTTTTTTTATGGCTTTCCCCCCCACCCTTTAATTTCTCCGGATAGTCCTGCAAATAAATGCTTTCTGTCCTTTCGTGCCTACACGCACTTCTCCATGGTATCTTCAAACATGTCCGCCTTTCTTCATTTCCATTACATAGTAGGTCAATGGGATTAGTAGTTTACACAATAGAGATAAAATTGTGCTTTCTTTTCAGCTCACAGGAAGGGACAAGGACACAGAATGTATGGCAAGATCAAGCGGTATTTTCTGTCCTTGCTAAAAATGTTCTTGTCCTAAGAAAAAAAAGCCATGGGTCCTTTTACAAAGCCACCCGCAGTCGGAGGTCTCGCTGCATTTAAACAGAATGGGATTAATGTCACTATTTGGTTTTTCTCTGCATTTTGTAAGCAGACCCTTGTGGACCCGTGTTGGATCTATTGGCGGCCAGATGAAAACAGATAAGCATCTGTTTACATCAGTCTTCCAATCTGTCACATTTAGGTCCAGAAAAATGCGTTTTCATTTTTTTTTCCCCCAGACCTGCAGAGACTTGTTGGTAAGTGAATGTAAAGGGACAGGTGGACTTAATCAGAAAGCCTGGGCTAAAGGACCCTATTGCAACCATCACAGCTAAGAATTTAAGGACTGGTAAGTCACTATATGGGATACAATTTTTTTTTTCCTTTGGGGAGTTAGATACATTTAAAAGGAGAAGTACAACCTGTTACACCCATATTCAGCTGACAGCTAGTGGGGATCTTCTCACCCCCTGCTGTCACAAAAAAAAAAAAAAAAAAAATTGGCCAAGCGGGGCCTGGTCACGTCACTCACATTCAGTGTTCTGCGAATGGAAAACTACAAGGTCCAGCAACCAGGGCTGGGACAAGGGGTAGGCAGGAGGGGCAGCTGCCCTTGGCCCATTGACCTTTTCCAGGAATAGGGGGGTGCCTCCGACCCTAACCCTAAGGGAAAAAGGGGCACAGTTTGGCATCTTTGCCCTGGGCGACCTTGTCTCAGCACTGCCGGAAACCTTTGCGGCTGTTGTCTTATGGTTTTTAAAGAAACTACCATACCGTAGAGGAACGTGGTAGTTCATGCTTTCTTGATGTGCGGGCACACTAATACACTGGCAGATCTGCTGGAGACTCCCTAGTGATGCTTTACAGGCTCCAACAAAAGGATAAAAAAAATAGTAATAAACAAATCGCAAAAAAAAAAAAAAAAAAAAAAAAAAGAAGAAAGGTAAACTAATCCTTAACATTTTTAGGCTTAGCTGCTTTAGAAGAGAACCTCACTCACTCAAGCCTGCCTGCTCCCAGTTTGTCACAGCAGAAGTTCCACTTTAAGCCTGACCTACATGGCTCGAATTCTGGCCAACTCAACTAATTGGACAACATTCAAGCCCTGGGTGAACCTGTCAGCAGTGATTTTGAAAAAAAAAAAAAAAAAAGGGAGGTGGTACGGTATACCTAGATGGAAAATAGTCAGCAGAACAGCAACTGCATCCTTTGAGATCAATCACTGTTTGGGTATTCTGGCAGCCATGGGTGTTGACCATCTAAATCCAATAGCCGGCAATGCATATTTCTCTGTCCATGCAGTTTAGTGTGGTTGGAGAAATCCATTTGAAGTCTGTATGTGTATGCCTAGCTTTACTGTGCAGAGGGCTCCTGGAAGACAGATTTCTGTACTTCTGTTGGTTATATAAAAAGTATATTTTTTATTGGATTACCCTGCTATTGTATATCTGTCGATTCTGTTTAGCCCAAGTTTCTTCTTTAGCCACACAGCCTGGTGTGCTGCCTAAACACTTGTATTACCATGCAAAGTCTCTTCTGCCCATAAAACATGCTAATAGCACTTTTTTTTTTTTTTTAGCCTAAGGCACATGCAAAGTTTTGTGTACACCCCAACTCATTCTTGGCACTTGTGAGATTTTAATAATGGTACCAGGGACTAAAATCCCGGGTGCATGTATAGGAGTTACATTATCTCAGTGGCTGCCCAATGGCAGTCAAGGAAGACACTAGACCAAAAAGCAGACCTGCAGAAGATGTGGGTGACAAAGCAATAAGGGGGGGGCAGGGCTGCTGTTAGAAACCATAGAGCCCCATACAGCCAAGCTGACAGGCCGTCCCAATCCCCCCCCCCCCCCCAAAAAAAAAAAAAAAAAACAACCCACATTTTTCTATGCTTCAGCTATGAATGAACACAGTGAGTAATCAGTACCAATCACTCATTGTGTTATTTGAGGAAAGGAAATGCTGGTTAACCACTTAAGCCCCGGAAGATTTCACCCCCTTCCTAACCAGGGCCTATTTTGCGATTTGGCACTGCGTGACTTTAACGGACAATGGCGCGATCGTGCGACGCTGTACCTAAACTAATTTGACGTCCTTTTTTTCCCACAAACATAGCTTTCTTTTGGTGGTATTTGATCACCTGTGCGATTTTTTGATCATGCGCTATAAAAAAAAAAAAAAAATTGTAAAAATTTAACAAAATTTTTTAACATTTTAGGCCAATTTGTTTTATGCTACATATGTTTGGTTAAAAAAAAAAAAAAAACAACATCGCAAAAAGCGTATTTTGATTGGTTTGCGCAAAAGTTATTGCGTTTACTAACGAAGGGAAAGATTTTTGTCATTTTTGTTGTTTTTTTTTTAACGAGTAATGGCGGCAATTTTTTGCGGTTGCGGCAGACAGATCGGACCCTTGACTGACATTTTTGACACTTTTGGGGGTACCATTGACATTACTACAGTAATCAGTGCTATACATATGCACTGTTACTGTAAAAATGACACTGGCAGTGAAGGAGTTAACTTTATTTGAGAGGGAGGGGTTAAGTGTGTCCCTAGGGGCGTGATTCTAACGGTGATTGGATGTGGATACTGGTGTAAGAACAGAGATCAACGGTCCTACATAGTAGAACCGTGTGATCTCCATTCTTACACAGGGGAGAATAACAGGCGGCTGTGTTTACATTAGCCGCCTGCCTTTCTCCCGCTCTAACGGACGATCGTGAGTGCCCGGCGGACATTGGGTCCGCCAGGCACACGCGCGGGGGGGTCCGTGAGGGCGCGCGCGCTCCCCAGAGCCTCACAGGCTAGCGACGTAGACCTACGTCACTTTGCCTGGGAGGGGCTGACTGCTGATGTAAATCGTCGTTAGGCAGTCGGCAAGTGGTTAACGTGACATATTTACAGGACCCTTCTCCAACTCTTCATGCTAAAGGATCCTATTGTGTGCTTGCAGCTGCCGGTTGAAAGAAGTGGGGGGAAGCTGGTGCACTGCAGGGGTGGGGGCACACAGGGGGGCCTGGGCAGCAGGGAACGCATATGGTGCACAGGGACGGTGATGGGTGCGGCGCGTGGGGGGGCAATAACTTAACTGATCCCGTGTATGGCTCACTCCTCCTCAGCAGCAATAAGCCAGCTGGAGGGAGGGAGAGGAGAAGAATCCAGGCCTTAGCTGCTAGAAAGCCATACAGGGGGGATTGTTTTCCAGTAATCCCCTGTCGATCACTCATCCTGCCCACACCTGATTCACCCAGCTGCCTGGGCCTCCCTGCTGGTCTGGGTCCAGAACAGGAGAACTGGTTTTCCCCCCTTATCTACGAGGGGTCAGCAAGGTGTCCGTGAGCGGTCCTTACAGGGTCCGCCACCGACTTTTTTTGTCTCCGAGTCACTTTGCAGAGACTCAGACCAATGCCCAATGCGAAGGCTCGGGGGCGGGGCCGCTGGCTTCCCTCCCTTGGCTTGGTCGGTCCCACCTCCCTCTCGCCTCTAGATCTTGCTAGCACCACCCACAAAGTGGAGTGGTGGAGGAGAGAGATCGCTGTGTGCGACTGCGTGGCCACAGAGTGATCTCTCTGTGACCGACTCTGGACCCTGGTTGGGGAGGGACTGTCCGAATTTAATGCAGCAGCCACCCAGCGCAGGAGAAGCGACGGAGGACAGTTGGTTTTGGTGGACTCACTGGCCTGGAGGAAAATATATATTATATTACTAAATTCTTTGCGGGGGGACTGGGGAGAGAGGTTGGAGAGAGCCCATGGAGTGTGGTAAGGTAAGAGAAGCAAAGTAAGAAGTCACTATGTAAGGAAGATCTATTCTATGGGAGGCCTGCTCTAAGGGGGATCTATATGGGAAGGGGATCCTGCCTGGCCTGCTCCAAGGGGGACCCTGCCTTGTCTGGCCTGCTCTAAGGGGATCTATACGGGGAACCGTAACTCCTGCCTGCGCTAAAAAAGGGATCTATGGGGGATGGTGGACCTCCAAAACAATAAGGTGTGAACACCCTTCTCCTGCGCTTGGAATCCAATCCCCCCGACCACACTCCCCACGGGACTCACAACTGGCGTCTCAGATGGCTAGGGTCTTGCTGCCCATAACGGACTGGGGTAGTCCACCGATACTAAAAGGCAAAGAAAAACAAAGAAAGGGCGCACCGACCTAGCGCATTATCCTCATTAACAGGCTTTATTCATACAACATTTAAAAATGGCTACTCAGACGTAGGTGAAAATAGATCATATCGAGCTTAGTTGCTCAAATGTCAGGAATAGTCCATAGAATCTTCCATATCCGATAAGATGACTGCTGACGCGTTTCGAGGCTTAACCTCTTCCTCAGAGCCACTCTGGGGGACGGTGGACCTGCCTGCTCTAAAAGGGGATGTATAAATATCGGGAAACCTCACCCTGGCCTTGGCCTGCTCTAAAGAGGGATCTATGGGGGACCTGCCTGCCCTTGCCTGCTCTAAAGGAGAATCTATATGGTGGACCCTTACCCTGGCCTGCGCTAAAGGGGGGGATCTATGGGGGACCTGCCCTGGCCTTTATATAAATGGTATTTTAAACCTTTTTTGTACTTCTAGAACTAGGCCAGAGAGTAGACAGGTTGTTTTTTTGATGGTTTTAAATTGAAATGTACCTTGGTGTCCATCACCAAGGTCTGTACTTTGGAAAATGTCCGCCTCAGCCTTGGTCCGTGCCTATCCCCCATCTATGACCCTGGGAGCGGGCATTACATCACTAGAAGAGGGAACTTTAGAAGGTAAGTATGCCATAATGTGTAAGTACTTTCACATTATTGCAAAAAAACACCCACTACAGAAATAAAAGTTCTGCTTCAAGAACCAACCTTTTGTGAGAAATGTAGAACTGAACAAGGATAAGGCTTTAACAAAATGACAGTTACCTCTCCAGACACTTGTCGGGGGTGAATGTGCAGCCATTACCAAGAATCCCATTAGTAAATCAGACAGGAGGTGGAGGTGTTGCAATGCCAGTTCTGAGTCATATCCCTGGGCATCCCCCTCTTACAGTGTGCGATCTCAGTGAGTGTTTATAAATCTCACTGACTAATTTTTTTTTGGTGTGTCCGGAAATGAAAACTTCTCCATGTACTTGAGTAAGAAAAGCAGCACTTTATATTAGCATACCTGCCAAACCCAGCTCAAGCTGAACTGCTGGCTTACCAGATAAATATACATGGGAGCTGCTTTACCTGCCAAAGGATTTGCATTTCTGTCCATCCAGTTCTGAGAGTTACGCAGCTTTGCCACACAGCACAGCCCTGTCTGGCATGACAGGAGACCACATTTTTCTCTGCTGCAGCTAAAGCTGGCCATACATGGATCAAAATTTCAGGTCGGTTCAGCAAGGACTGGACAAATGGTCAACCCATGTGTCGGATAAAAGCCACCTGATCAATGCTGCAGGCAAAAGGCTGCAGCACTGATCTGTGTAATCTGACAGCGGAAGAGTTTCCTCACTGACCGAATACAATAGCGTAGCAGGGAGGATTTCCCCATTCAGCCTGCTGGCTGAATGAAAAAAAAGCTGACCCATATATGACCAGCTTAACCACTTCCCCACTACTCACGTTGCTGCTACTGCGGCACAGTGGCTCGTTATCGTCTGGCGACAAAGGTCTACGTTACCAGACATTCCCCTCTCTCGGCGGCGCGCGCGTGCCGCCGGAGGCTCGCTCCCGCTGTTTTCAGTCACAGCGGGAGTCGGGCCAGTGGAGGAGCGGCGGCGATCGCCGATGCTCTTCCCCGATCGTCGGGGAATCTAGTTTGGAGATCCGCCCGCTTGTGTAAACAGAGCGGGCGGATCTCCTAAGTGACAAGGAGTGACAGATTGCAGTGTTCAGCATAGCTGAACATCCGATCTGTCCCTGTGTCACTCAGTCACCTCCCCCCCCCCCACACGTTAGTAAGCACCAGGCATACATTAACCCCTCCCTCTCCAATAAAATTAACCCCTTCCCTGCCAGTGTAATTTTTACAGTAACAGTGCATATATATATAGCACTGATTACTGCAGTAATGTCACTGGTATCCCCAAAAGTGTAAAAAATGTCAGTCAAGGGTCCGATCTGTCCGCCGCAATGTCGCAGTCCCGCAAAAAATAAATAAATAAATAAATAAAACGCTCTTTTTTTGTTAAGAGCGCAAAAAGTAAAAATCGCACAGGTGATCAAATACCACCAAAAGAAAGCTCTGTTTGTGGGAAAAAAAGGACGTAAATTTCGTTTGGGTACGGCATCGCACGACCGCGCAATTGTCTGTTAAAGTCGCACAGTGCCGAATCGCAAAAAGTGGCCTGGACGCAAGACAGCAAAATCCTCCGGTGGTAAACTGGTTAAAAGAGGAAGTAAACTTCCTGTTTTTTTTTTCTTCCCTGCAAAGTAAATGCATAATGTGCTAGTATGCATCGCATACTAGCAAATTATGTGACATTTACCTGCAAAACGAAGCCCCCCATTGTCCCCGCTGGCAGCCACATCCATCTTCGCCCTTCTTCCTTTCGGGTCTGCGGACTCCGGCTGTATAACTGGACGGAACCGCGAGATGTCACTCGTGCGGGAGCCGCCGATCATGGCACAGAGCTCTAATCAAACCGCACAGGCGGCCATTTCTTCAGAGCACTTGCGCCGATTACGTCATCGGCTGCATGCAATGTAAAATATCTCCTATGATGATGCAAGTTTAGGAGATATTTACAGTACCTATAGATAAGCCTTATTAAAGGGTTACCTATAGGTAAAAGTTCTAAAGGTGGGTTTACAACCACTTTAAGTAACACTTAGGCCAACCATAGACTGTTCAAAGTAACCATGTGTGGGCGGGCTGAATGTACCAAGTTGAGCGATCGATCAACTTGGGTACAACCAATCTGCCAGATTTTACAAGCGATTATAGCTAGCAGCTGGTATAGCCGCTAACAATCACTGTGTTCTCCCGACAGAGGGCGCTTTCCTTGCAACCCCCTGCGAGAATATAATGGCTCAGCGGGAGGTATTCTCCTGTCAGCACTGTCTGTGTTGATGGGGGAAATTGAGCAAATTTCTTTCCTATAACTTTCGTTGCACGAAAAATTTCCTTCATGTATGGTCTTCTTTAGAGGTGTCCTTAAACCCCCCCCCCCCCCCCCCCCACCAACACACTCACCCGATGCCCTGTGACTGGACAGTGAATGGAGAAGCAGCACGCTGATAAGCTTATCACTCACTCTGCTCTTTCCTTCTATCATCATGCTCTTCAAACTACAGCACAAATGATTGATTGCTTGTGCTGCTTTAACCACTGCCATTCTGAGCTCTGCTGTAATGCGAGTCTGCACAAGGCCAGTATCAAGTCAAGTCAAATTCAAGTATTTATACTGGGCATTGAAAAGCAAAAAAAAAAAAAAAATGCAAAACATGAAGACAGAGCTGCATTTTTCATATTTTTTATAGCTATTAGTTCATCTTAACATTCTGCTAGGTGACCGAAGAGCAAAACATTTACAGTGATCATTTATAAATGAATGGCAAACTTGCATGCTTTTGTTGTCGGCTCACAATCTATTCACCTAGAAGCAGACCTATTTGTAAAAAGGCTACAAAGTGAGGCATTGGACCTCCGTATGGAGGCTTCCAGTGCTCAACTCCTACTAGCTGTCTGCATGCATCTCTGACTGGCGGATCGATGCTGAACCACTGGCTTCAGTCTGTGATCCAGAATGTGCAGATCAAGAAAGTCCTTATCTACAGTTGGTCGAGATCAGTGATTTAAAGTATTAAAGGCAGGGAGTCAGTATAACACCCAATCACATATTATTAAAAAGTTCAACTATGGCAATCTTCTTGTTTCTCTTATGACTGATTTCCTTCCATTAATCCAATTCTACTTTGATTGACAGGAATGGAAGCCAATGGCCTCTGCTGCCATCAAACTGCCCAGTGAGGGGGGACAGAGCAGGGAGAGCCACTGCCATCGTGCACATTTCTGCATCAAGATCAGCAGAATAAGTTTGGGGCCAATCACACGCCTCCCTGATGGTATGGCATGATGGATAAGTATCTGCCTGTATTTCTCAGCATTGAGGACACCATTGATCCTGACCAAATCAACTCTTTTTGCCGAAATGCAGACCAAACTTGCAAGGAACCTCCAACATGCTTCACAGTTGCCTGAAGACACTTATTTTTGTACAACTCTCAAGCCCTTTGGTGAACAAACTGCCTCCTGCTGAACTGGCCGAGATTCAAACAATGTATGGGCAGGCTGAATGTAGTCAGGTTGATTGATCAACTTGGGTATAATCAGCCTGTCAGATTTACATGCAATTTTTAATAGAGGTTATAGCTGCTAGCAATAATCACTATATTCTCCCTGCCAGAACACAATGGCTCACGGGAGCGATTCCCCCATCAACACTGACTGTGTTGATGAGGGAATCAAGTGATTTGGAGGAGGAGGGAATTATGCTGTTGCTTTTCAGGGGTTGGGCTTGGCCCCTTAGTTCCAGTGAAGGGAACTCTTAAGGCGTCAGCATACCAAGACATTTTGGACAATTTAATGTTCCCAACGTTGTGGGAACAGTTTGGGGATGGCCCCTTCCTGTTCCAACATGACTGCGCACCAGAGAATAAAGCAAGGTCCATAAAGACATGGATGAGTGGGTTTGGGATGGAGGAACTTGAATGGCCTGCACAGAGTCCTGACCTCAACCTGATAGAACACCTTTGGGATGAAGTTGAGCGGAGACTGCGAGCCAGGCCTTCTCGTCCACATTAGTGCCTGACCTCACAAATGGGCTTCTGAAAGAATGGTCAAATATTCCCATGGACATACTGCTTAACCTTGAGGACAGCCTTCCCAGAGGAGTTTAAGCGGTTATAGCGGCAAAGGGTGGGCCAACTCAATATTGAATCCTATGGACTAAGACTGGGAATACCATTATTTATTTCAGGTTGTTATATAGCGCTGTCAATTTACGCAGCGCTTTTACATATACATTGCACGTTCACATCAGTCCATTAAAATGTATGTACGTGTAAAAGGCAGGCGTCCCAATTCTTTTGTATATACACACACAAAAAAATATTATATATATTGTGACAGGAAGTCAGGTAAATCTGTGGATGTAGTCACAGACAGGAGATACATTTCCACCTGGTTTAGAAAATTCACCAATTACTATAGGGTGTCAGCTGCAGAGATAGCCAGCAGGAAGTTGAAAACCATTCAGCTGTTCAGAATGAGGAAATGAAGGCCTCTATAATTTGTCCAAAGGAAGTCTAAGGATTGCTGCCTCCTGCCACTGTGTGGGCATGGGGAGAGGAGGACAGTCAGATGTGTGCCCTCTGAAAGCTGTGTGAGCATGGGGAAGACCTCCTGAAGCGATGTGGCTGAGGAGAGTAACAAGTGTGAAGACTTCTCAAGGTGAGGTCTTGAACTATTTCTATGTGGAAGAAAATAAATGGACTATTGAGTGTCTGCTGTAGGATCAGCAAAGTTTGCTCCAACAGTAGGTTGGGGACAGACTCCTTAGGTAGGTTCCTGTATGTGTGAAGGTAGCCGCCCACAGTGGCAAGGATTTATTTTGTGTTTTATTTTATTTTGATGTTTTTGATGCTTGCACTTGTGTGAAGAAAAGAGCAAGAATAAACCAAACTGTTTTGTTTGCAACCACTTCTCGGCTATCTCTCTGTGTAACTAACCCCCCCAAGGGGTCATCCATACCCGCCACCGAGCTAATCAACCCCACAATATATATATATATATATATATATATATATATATATATATATATATATATATATATATATATATATATATATATATATATATATATATATATATATATATACACACAGTGGGTACGGAAAGTATTCAGACCCCCTTAAATTTTCCACTCTTTGTTATATTGCAGCCATTTGCTAAAATCATTTAAGTTCATTCTTCTTCCTCATGAATGTACACATAGCACCCCATACTGACAGAAAAACACAGAATTGTTGACATTGTTGCAGATTTTTTTAAAAAAGAAAAACTGAAATATCACATGGTCCTAAGTATTCAGACCCTTTGCTGTGACACTCATATATTTAACTCAGGTGCTTTCCATTTCTTCTGATCATCCTTGAGATGGTTCTACACCTTCATTTGAGTCCAGCTGTGTTTGATTATACTGATTGGACTTGATTAGGAAAGCCACACACCTGTCTATATAAGACCTTCCAGATCACAATGCATGTCAGAGCAAATGAGAATCATGAGGTCAAAAGGAACTGCCTGAAGAGCTCAGAGACAGAATTGTGGCAAGGCACAGATCTGGCCAAGGTTACAAAAAGATTTCTGCTGCACTTAAGGTTCCTAAGAGCACAGTGGCCTCCATAATCCTCAAATGGAAGACGTTTGGGAAGACCAGAACCCTTCCTAGAGCTGGCCGTCCGGCCAAACTGAGCTATCGGGGGAGAAGAGCCTTGGTGAGCAGTGGCGGCTGGTGAAGTTTTAAGATGGGGGGGCGCAAGACCCCGCCCTTCTATTTTGGCCCCTCCCATTTCTCAGAAGCCACACCCCTTATAGACCCCACCCATTTTGTCCCCTGTATTTTGCTTGCGTGAACCAATTCTCCCAATATATCACATATTAAGGGCTCCATCAGTACTAGTATATCCCATAATAGGGAGCAGGGGCCCTATTATGGGATACACTGACAGAGTGGCACAAACCCCACAGTACAGGCCCCTTGTACAAACCCCACAGTACAGACCCCCTAGCACAGACCACACAGTACATGCCCCCTTTCAATGCAGTGACCAGCGTACATGCCCCTTTCAATGTAGTGACCAGCGTACATGCCCCCTTTCAATGCAGTGACCAGCGTACATGCCCCCTTTCAATGCAGTGACCAGCGTACATGCCCCCTTTCAATGCAGTGACCAGCGTACATGCCCCCTTTCAATGTAGTGACCAGCGTACATGCCCCCTTTCAATGCAGTGACCAGCGTACATGCCCCCTTTCAATGCAGTGACCAGCGTACATGCCCCCTTTCAATGTAGTGACCAGTATACAGGCCCCCTTTCAATGTAGTGACCAGTATACATGCCCCCTTTCAATGCAGTGACCAGCGTACATGCCCCCTTTCAATGTAGTGACCAGCGTACATGCCCCCTTTCAATACAGTGACCAGCGTACATGCCCCCTTTCAATACAGTGACCAGCGTACATGCCCCCTTTCAATACAGTGACCAGCGTACATGCCCCCTTTCAATACAGTGACCAGCGTACATGCCCCCTTTCAATGCAGTGACCAGCGTACATGCCCCCTTTCAATGTAGTGACCAGCGTACATGCCCCCTTTCAATGCAGTGACCAGCGTACATGCCCCCTTTCAATGTAGTGACCAGCGTACATGCCCCCATTCAATGTAGTGACCAGTATACAGGCCCCCTTTCAATGTAGTGACCAGCATACATGCCCCCTTTCAATGTAGTGACCAGCGTACATGCCCCCATTCAATGTAGTGACCAGCGTACATGCCCCCTTTCAATGTAGTGACCAGCGTACATGCCCCCATTCAATGTAGTGACCAGCGTACATGCCCCCTTTCAATGTAGTGACCAGCGTACATGCCCCCTTTCAATACAGTGACCAGCGTACATGCCCCCTTTCAATACAGTGACCAGTGTACATGCCCCCTTTCAATGTAGTGACCAGCGTACAGGCCCCCATTCAATGTAGTGACCAGTATACATGCCCCCTGCAGAGGTATGGCAGTGGGAGAGATGGGATCAGGCAAAGGGATGGCGGTGGGAGGGATGGTCATGGGATGAGGCAGAGCAGAGGGGGATGGCGGTGGAAAGGCTGGATGGATGGATGGATGGATGGTCATGGCCCATGATGACCATCCATCCAGCCTTTCCACCGCCATCCCCCTCTGCTCTGCCTCATCCCATGACTCATGGGATGAGGCAGAGCATAGGGGGATGGCGGTGGAAAAGCTGGATGGATGGTCATGGAGGACTGACAGGACAGGAGGACCACGAGGACTCACCGGTGGTGATGTCTTCTTCCAGCAGATGACCTCCGGTGGTCTGGTCTCCTCTCCGGTGCCGCCGTCACTCCCGTCCGGTGTCCACCCGACTCCATCGCCCGCGGTCCGGTCCACTGCTGCGAGTGACGTCAGCGGGGTCAGCGTTGGATGTCCTGGATGCTGTGATTGGTCCAGGCTGGAGGCTGGACCAATCACAGCCAGGAATCCACGAAGTGGGGGTTTCCAAGGAATCTGCCTTGCGCCCAGGTTACGCCCCCCACGCCCCCCAGAAGGCAGCCAATCGGCGCCTCTTCTGGGTGGTAACCCCACCCCCCCACCCCCCTCCACATCGGCTGGCGGCGGCGGCGGCGAACGCAATTTTTTTTTTTTTTTCAAACTTTATTGCTCGTTTTGCAATCTTTTTTTTTTTTTTTATCTTTTTTTTTTTTCTTCCTTTTTTCAGGGGGGGCGGCGCCCTGGCGCCCCCTATGCACCGGCCGCCACTGTTGGTGAGAGAGGTAAAGAAGAACCCAAAGATCACTGTGGCTGAGCTCCAGAGATGCAGTCAGGAGATGGGAGAAAGTTGTAGAAAGTCAACCATCACTGCAGCCCTCCACCAGTCGGGGCTTTATGGCAGAGTGGCCCGACGGAAGCCTCTCCTCAGTGTAAGACACATGAAAGCCTGCATGGAGTTTGCTAAAAAAACACCTGAAGGACTCCAAGATGGTGAGAAATAAGATTCTCTGGTCTGATGAGACCAAAATAGAACTTTTTGGCCTTAATTCTAAGCGGTATGTGTGGAGAAAACCAGGCACTGCTCATCACCTGTCCAATACAGTCCCAACAGTGAAGCATGGTGGTGGCAGCATCATGCTGTGGGGGTGTTTTTCAGCTGCAGGGACAGGACGACTGGTTGCAATCGAGGGAAAGATGAATGCGGCCAAGTACAGGGATATCCTGGACAAAAACCTTCTCCAGAGTGCTCTGGATCTCAGACTGGGCCGAAGGTTTACCTTCCAACAAGACAATGACCCTAAGCACACAGCTAAAATAACGAAGGAGTGGCTTCACAACAACTCCATGACTGTTCTTGAATGGCCCAGCCAGAGCCCTGACTTAAACCCAATTGAGCATCTCTGGAGAGACCTAAAAATGGCTGTCCACCAACGTTTACCATCCAACCTGACAGAACTGGAGAGGATCTGCAAGGAGGAATGACAGAGGATCCCCAAATCCAGGTGTGAAAGACTTGTTGCATCTTTCCCAAAAAGACTCCTGGCTGTATTAGATCAAAAGGGGGCTTCTACTAAATACTGAGCAAAGGGTCTGAATACTTAGGACCATGTGATATTCCAGTTTTTCTTTTTTAATAAATCTGCAACAAAGTCAACAATTCTGTGTTTTTCTGTCAGTATGGGGTGCTATGTGTACATTCATGAGGAAGAAGAATGAACTTAAATGATTTTAGCAAATGGCTTCAATATAACAGAGTGAAAAATTTAAGGGGGTCTGAATACTTTCCGTACCCACTGTGTATATATATATATATATATATATATATATATATACACACACACATATACACACACACACACAGTAACATTTTGAATACTGCAGACCCGCAATAAAATAAGGAAATTACTGTCAGAGGGTAGGTGAAGGGCTGAAAGGATGAGATGAATGGGAATGTTTTTTTTACTTATCAAGCTTATGTAATATGACAGGATGTACAGTGACCTACAGCCAATCAGAATTCACCTATGATGTAAACTGAAGTATTCTAGGTTACTAAGGGTCACTGACCACTGCGTTAATAAAATTAGCATCTGTCTACATACTTTTTTTATTGAGGTTATTTCACATAAATCATTTTAATGGCCCTAAAGAACTTGCCTGTCTTGCAAGAAAAAAAAAGAAAGAAAGTTATGTCAGCAATAAAAGAATGTACACAATGTGCAAAGATGCACTGCATGTCACGCCATTAGTTAGCAGGAATAACAGACAATATCCACATTGATCTCAGCCTCGCAGCCATCTAGTTCATTTCAGACATTTGGGACCCCGCAGTTCTCTACTGGTCAGCGATTGATCAAAAAGGTGGATAGAATCGCCAAAAGCACTGAACTGAAGTCACTGCTGGCATAGCTGAACACTGAATAGTACTCAGTCTGAATATTGAATGTACATGCAGGACTCTGTAAATGTCATTCACCAGTAGAATGTCATTCAAAAAAAATATTTGGCAGAGAATTTGATCTTCCCATCGAGCCAACTGATTTCATTCAAAAGCCCTAAAAAGCAGAACTTCACAACTAAAAAGAGAAGTTCCGCTGATCCTCCTCCCCCACTCTTTTTTTTTGTGGGGGGGGGGGGGGGGGGACTAAAGGGTACCAGTGTTTGTAGCTGCTGACTTAATTTTTTCAAAAAGTGAAGATCCACTCTAGGGCTAAAGTTTAGGTGTGGCACTTTATGTCCTTTTTCCCCACAAATAGAACTTTCTTTTGGCGGTATTTGATCACCACTGTGGTTTTTATTTTTTTTTCACTATAAAAACTAAGAAAAGACCGACCATTTTGAAACAAAAATAAAAACCAATTATATTTTTTACTTTCTGCTATTAAACACATCCAATAAAATCTAATTTCTTCATAAGTTTAGGCCAATATGTATTCTGCTACTTTTTTTTTTTTTTTCCACCAAAATCACAATAAGCGTATATTGATTGGTTTGCGCAAATGCTATAGCGTCTACAAAATGAGATATTTTTATGGAATTTTCTACTAAGAATGGCGGTGATCGGCGATATATAGCGGGACTGCAATAGCACAGCGGGAGAAAAAAAAAAAAATTGGACATTTATGTGACACTTTTTTGGGGACCAGTGACACCAATACAGTGAATATGTGTACTAGTGACACTGGCAGGAAAGGGGTAACATCAGGGGCGATTAAAGGGTTAAATGTGTCCCTAGGGAGTGCTTTCTAACTGTGTGCGGGATGCTTTAAATGTAGGAAGATAGATCTGTGTTCCAGCTTAGCAGAAACTTTGGATCTCAATCTTCCCTACTTAGGGTCCATGTACACGGGACGCTGGAAATGGTCGTTTAGGAGCAGTTGGGCGTTTTTTTCAGAAGCCCCCGAACCCATCTACATTTTATCTTATCTGTCCATGTACACAGGGTCGTTTACAGTCATTTGCAGGCAGTTGCGTTCAGGGACTTTTTTTAGAACACAATTATTTGCGTTCGAACGTGTGTCTCCCGGCGTTTCAAACGCACAAACGCGTCCGAATGCGATGACCCGCGTTTAGCATTCGCGTTTTCCATTTTAAAGGGGAATAATTTTTTTGACCTCTTAGGAACGCTTCTAAACGCAAACGCCCCCAAACGCCGCTAAACGCGGGTACAAACGCGACCGAACGGACGTTTCAAACGTCCTAAAAATTCCAGCATTCAAAGGGACTTTTAACAACGTCCCGTGTACATGGAGCCTAACAGAACGTCGATCTGCCTTGTTTACATAGGCAGACCGCTGCTCTGCCCCGCTCGGGAACATGGAGCGCACCGCAGATCCGGAAGCATGAGATTGCGTACAGTTACGCGATTTCGCGCATTATAACAGACGCCCCACAGTATATGTACGTGGGGCGGTCGGCAAGTGGTTAACAGAGTTCTGTGAATCAATGAACTACAATTACCGCCTTCCTCCATGCAGACGGCTTGTAGTTCTCAATGAACTGTGAGGGTGCTGGTGAGTGCGCTTGTAGGTCTTTCACAATTCCAGCAATTCAGTAACTGTCTGCCTGTAAGGGAGGTCAGGGCAAACGGCTGTACCGAGTATGCAGGAGCCTGGCATTGCACCCGCAATCTGCTGAACTGCAATGCTTTACAGCAGGGGTCTTCAAACTATGGCTCTCCAGCTGTTCAGGAACTACAATTCCCATCATGCCTAGTCATGTCTGTGAATGTCAGAGTTTTAAAATGTCTCATGGGATGTGTAGTTCTGCAACAGCGGGATGGCCGTAGTTTGAGGATCCCTGGTTTACAGGCTGCAGTGTAGAAAAAAAAAAAAAAGAAGAATAAATGCATGCACTTTACCTGGACCATAATGGGCATTTTTTGCACTTACCCTTAACATAACCTTATCCTTTAACTAGGTTTACCAAACCTAAACTTCAGCTTTAAAATTTACTCCAAATCTGCTACTTGAAAGAATACCCAGATATATTCGATTCCTTTCATGCCTAGCACATGTGCATTACAAATACTATTTTTACTAGAAGGAAAAACACATTCACAATTCTCATTGCCAAACAGAAACTACGAACCATTGGAAAATCAAAAAGGAACATTCCGAAAGCAAATATTTTTTTAACAAAATTCTTCTTGTGTATGGCCAGTTTAACTCCTTTTATTCATTTATTTAGCTTAACTTCAGGACAAGCGCTCTTCAAGACAATTTGGCTCCATTCACACCTGAGCGTATCGTTTTCAGGCAGTTTTTTTTTTTTTGCTTTTTTCATGCATTTTTTGGGCTTTTTCAAAGCGTTTTTTCCAGGCATTTTTTGGCAGGGGTTTGGAGGAAGCCATTGACATCTAACTAAAACGTTGCTAATCAGCCAAAAAAGAAGCTCCTGTACTTTTTTGAGCTTCAGGCGTTTTGCTTCAGGAGACAAAACGATCAGATGTGAACAGGGGCCATTGAAATGAATGGGATTTTGCCTGTTGGGCGTTTTGAGACTTTAGAGATGAGCTTTTTACGAGCTGAAACACACTCCGGTGTGAACCAGGGCCATAAAGTAGGCCGATTTTCCTCCTGTGTAGCTTTATATGACCAAGGTACTGCAAAGAGCAGCATGAGGAGTACGTTTTTTTTTTTTTTTTCACCTGGATAGAGCAGACAGACGTTCCTGTAGGGCCACTTTGCCTCTCTGTTGCAAAGTTTTCGTAATCTGGTTGTAAAGGGTCACACTGCCTGAGAGCCGGTTCACACTGGGGCGACTTGTCAGGCGACCTGATCGCCTGACAAGTCGCCGTGGGTCGCCTGCCATAGAGTAGCACAGGACCCGTTCTAATAGGAGCGACACAAGTCGCTCCGACTTAGAAAAAGGGTGCTGAGCTTCTTTGGGGCGACCTGGAGTGACCTGCATTGACTTCAATGATATGAAGTCCGTGCCGGCCGCTCCGACTTCACAGGTCGCCCCGGCAAGTCGGGTCGCTCATATGTGAACCGGCTCTGACAACCAGCCGATGAGACCTGCTACCAGGGTTGCCAACCGTCAGTAATTTTACTGAGAGTTTGTAAAAATCACTAATTTTTACAACTGTCTGTAAATATCAGGGGCTGAGAATTTGTCATGCGGTGTTGATTTTTTAAGTGTAAACCAGGCAAATTACTTGTTCTAGGTATGGTCAGTGTTTCCATATTGTGTTTATACTGTTTAAATATTGGTTGTCTTTTTTTGAAGTTCAGTCATTTTTCAGGTGGTCAGTAAGAAATATGCTCCATCAGTAAATTTTCCATGTTTTGTCAGTTAAAAAAAAAAAAAAAATGTAAAAAGTGGCGCAAGCAGGAGTGAGTTTAGTGCAGTATTAAGTCCATCGTACAGTCCTTAGGGGTGCTAGCTCTGTTCATAGGATAAAAGGGTATACAGTCAATGAGCTCAGGGCCAGCCTGGAAGGGGAGTGAAGCGGTCTCCAAACATGCAGGAAAAAAAGAAAAAAAAAAAAAAAAAAAAAAAACAAAAAAAAAAAAAAAAAAAAAAACAGACACCTCTGAGTGTAGACTGTTATATATTTAAATGAAGAAGCGCCAGTTCACACTTCAGCGATGTCAGACATTGCATGCGGTTCGCAGCGCACTGCACTGCAAATCACATGTGATGTCTGTGCGTTGCAATTTCAGCCATACAGAATGTATGGCTGAATTTGCATCGCATTCAAAGTTGCCCAGGACCCTTTTTTGGTCCACACCAGAATCTGATTGCATGAGTGTTCACACCTATGCAATCCGATTCATGTCTAAACTGACAGTTTGCACTGAGATATGTGAACTGATCTGGGGCGGGGGGTCGTTAACATTGTATTGACACCCCCAGCGATTTGCATATGGCAGCGTGAATTGCCTGCAAGTCAAGTGCGATGCGGGAATCCGCAGTGGATTCGCAGGGTTCCCGCATCGCATGTGTGTTGAACCGGCACTAAAACTCATTGTGGACATTGGTAACAGGCACAAAGATTGTCCGGTGATCGGATGCTGCTCATGTCCGCCTGGGGGCAGTTTTAGCTGCTCGCAGAGCTTGTTCCTGCTGGCAGGATGTAGTTGTGATGCTGGGTGATGGAACAGAGGGCTGGACAGCAGCGTTGTCCATGTGGACGTTGCCTGCGTGCTCACGATGCGTTTCAGAGCATGCGCACTACGGGGATATCATTTGTGCGCGCTCCTTTTTCAAGCCTGCACCGCAACTACATCCTGCTGGCAGGAACAAGCTCTATGAGCGGCTAAAACGGCCCCCAGGGCAGACAAGAGCAGCATCCAATCACCGGACAATCTTTATGTGCCTATTACCTATGTCCACAATGTGAGTTTTAGTGGCAGTTCACACATATGCGATGCGGGAACCCTGCGAATCCACTGCGGTTTTTTATCATTAAATATATAAACAGTCTACACTCAGAGGCGCCCATTTTTCTTCTTTCCTGTCAGTAAAAAATGTTGCTGAAGGTTGGCAACACTGCCTGCTACCCTATTGATATTGCAAGCTGATTAAATAAAGCATGTGCCTGCTTTTCAGTTGGATTACCTTGCAACCAGAAACATGGCAGCCCTGACGCAGGTACTAAAGTGAAAGGGGCTATGCCACAGGCCAATCTCCTAAACAAATTCCATTGGCTTGTAACATCAAACAGGACGTCTCTGAGCTGTCAGACATCGGGGCCCTTTACCACTAACCTGACTTTCTACAAGCACCAAAGAGACAACATAAGGAGAGCGCCCTCTTCCGAGGTAAATGCAAAGACAGAATCTTTTCGAGGATGAAATGTAACAAAAAAAAAAAAATTATATATATATTATAATATATATATATATATATATATATATATATATATATATATATATATATATATATATATATATATATATATATATATATTTTTTTTTTTAAATTGCTGTTCTACTAAATGGAAAAATATTAAACATCAAGAAAAGGTAAAGGTCTACTCACACTGTAAAGTGATACACAAAACACTTCCATCCTGTTGGTCTTTCTAAAAAGTTATAAACTCTGCCTTGTATGTTGGCCCTTGTGAGCAGAGGTCTCCTGGCGCTGTAGATGGACATTCGGGGGTCTAGATTGATCACCGGCCGGGGCGATTCCGTGTTAATCAATACATTGTGTTTCAGTTCAAATGTGGAGGTGCCTCGCTCTTGACCTTGCTGTCCATTGCTGTTAAAGCCTTCATAGTGTGTGTTCATATTTTCATTCATCTCCAAAGTGCTCTGTTTATTTTGGAGGTTCCGCTTGGAAGTTAAGATTCCAACTTTCCAGCTTCTTTGTGGTGAATTAGAAGGTGATGATGACATTGGGACAGGAAAAACCCTTAGCCAACAACTGTGACAAAAAAAAAAAAAAAAAAATACTATATTTAGAAAACCCCCAGTTCTTCTTTTCCACCGGCGTCTGACATCTGGTTGGAGAACAAGAAGAAACAAAATCTGTTTAGTAACAGACACACATACACAAGTCCTGAGGTCCTACCCACTTCAGCTCCCTCCTGATGACTCCCCTAGCATAGGAGTGGCCTACAATACAAGGTTAAGTGCATGATTCCTTCCTCGGCACAGCGCTGTCAGATATCTGCTAGGACTGTTGATTTGAAAGGTGCGAGTCCTAACGTTGCATGTCTGGGAATGTCACCTTCTGTTAACTTTCTCAGAACTTCGTCTACAATCTTACCAAACAAAAAAGAGCCACTTAGCAAAAACTGGAGCCATTACTCTGCAACCAAATCAACTACTCATTTAAGGGCTTGTGTAGTTAACGTGTATTGCCGTCTTCTGCATTCAAACAAGTGCTGCTTGATAAACTTCTAGGGGATACACCTTTTATTATAGGTTTGTAAAAAGAAATTAAAAAAATAAAATAATATTATAATAATTATATAATATAATTATTATTATTATTATTATTATTATTAATCACACACCCAGTGTTTCCCCCGAAAACAAGCCTGGGTCTTCTATTAATTTTGGCTACAAAAAATTTATTGGGCTTATTTTCGGGGGACGTCTTATTTGTCCCGTCTTCTCTCCCCCTCTCCCTTCCGGTCAGCATCTCTGTAATCCCCACAATAAACTCTAGTTAAAGTCCTTGTAAAATCATTTAATCCGTTCTGTAAATGGATTATTTATTGTCCAGTGTGTGTCTTTCTCCATCATTGTAGCAAATACCTAATTTACAGCATTGCTGGGCGCTCACATGATCCACTGGAGCTCTTCTTTGCCGCTTCGAGCACTGCAGAGGGAGTGCCAAGATCCCCGCTGACGTCAGCCCTGCTCAGAGCACTGCAGAGGGAGTGCCGAGATCCCCGCTGACGTCAGCCCTGCTCAGAGCACTGCAGAGGGAGATGCCGAGATCCCCGCTGAAATCAGCCCTGCTCAGAGCACTGCAGAGGGAGATGCCGAGATCCCCGTTGACGTCAGCCCTGCTCAGAGCACTGCAGAGGGAGATGCCGAGATCCCCGCTAACGTCAGCCCTGCTCAGAGCACTGCAGAGGGAGATGCCGAGATCCCCGCTGACGTCAGCCCTGCTCAGAGCACTGCAGAGGGAGATGCCAAGAGCCCCGCTGACGTCAGCCCTGCTCAGAGCACTGCAGAGGGAGATGCCGAGATCCCCGCTGACGTCAGCCCTGCTCAGAGCACTGCAGAGGGAGATGCCGAGATCCCCGCTGACGTCAGCCCTGCTCAGAGCACTGCAGAGGGAGATGCCGAGATCCCCGCTGAAATCAGCCCTGCTCAGAGCACTGCAGAGGGAGATGCCGAGATCCCCGCTGACGTCAGCCCTGCTCAGAACACTGCAGAGGGAGATGCCGAGATCCCCGCTGACGTCAGCCCTGCTCAGAGCACTGCCGAGGGAGTGCCAAGATCCCCGCTGATGTCAGCCCTGCTCAGAGCACTGCAGAGGGAGATGCCGAAATGCCGCTGACGTCAGCCCTGCTCAGAGCACTGCAGAGGGAGTGCCGAGATCCCCGCTGACGTCAGCCCTGCTCAGAGCACTGCAGAGGGAGTGCCGAGATCCCCGCTGACGTCAGCCCTGCTCAGAGCACTGCAGAGGGAGTGCCGAGATCCCCGCTGACGTCAGCCCTGCTCAGAGCACTGCAGAGGGAGTGCCGAGATCCCCGCTGACGTCAGCCCTGCTCAGAGCACTGCAGAGGGAGTGCCGAGATCCCCGCTGACGTCAGCCCTGCTCAGAGCACTGCAGAGGGAGATGCCGAGATCCCCGCTGATATCCGCCCTGCTCAGAGCACTGCAGAGGGAGTGCCGAGATCCCCGCTGACATCCGCCCTGCTCAGAGCACTGCAGAGGGAGATGCCGAGATCCCCGCTGACATCCGCCCTGCTCAGAGCACTGCAGAGGGAGTGCCGAGATCCCCGCTGACGTCAGCCCTGCTCAGAGCACTGCAGAGGGAGTGCTGAGATCCCGGCTGACGTCAGCCCTGCTCAGAGCACTGCAGAGGGAGTGCCAAGATCCCCGCTGACGTCAGCCCTGCTCAGAGCACCGCAGAGGCCATTGACGTCAGCGGGGAGGAGGAGAGGAGCTGTAGCAGGTCACATGAGAGCTGTATTCTGACAGTTGGATTTCCCGCCCGTAAGAATACAATGATCAGTGCTGGCAGTCATGGCCACCGGCAGTGATCGTAAGGTCGATAGATTGACTTTAGTATAAGCAGCCCAAAGATGGATCGAAATTCAGCCGATTCCTGCTGAACCGGACAAATTTCGACCTGTCTATGGTCGGCTTTAAGAGTCCTGCAATGTACAGTGAGTGGCCCCTGGATGCGTGTGCTTAGTATCCAAATGAAAATAAAACCTTTCTAGACAAGAAGCTGATTGATGTGTAGAAATGGGAGGGTAGAGCAAATACATCATTGATTAACAAAACAATGAACTGGGATCAAAGTCTTTAGAGACAATTGGTGATTCATCAAACGCTTTCTTTTTAAAGCAGGACGGCTTTACCGCAATCTCTCTAAATCTCTGGGATTTAGGCACATAGTGCTGGCGTAATGGTAAAATATTTACAGGCCTCTAATTTTTACCAATGCAAGGAAAGTTATAGAAATATATGTGCATGGAGCAGAAGCTTCCAAGTAATGTCAAGTTGGCTTAGCACATAAAAACACTTCTATTAAAGTGTATGTATATCCAAAAGTTTATTTATCATGTTCAATAGAATAGGAATGGATTAGAACTCCTGTTAAGTTTTTATTGCTGTCCGTTTCCTGATAGGTAGATCAACCCCTCTATTTTTCCTGAAGACTATGGTCACCCAGGTAAAAAGTGCACATTAAAAGCGGAACTCCAGGCACATTTATTTTTTTTTAAGCTTCAGGTCTATACATAAAAGTTAACTCACCTGACATGCATCGTTCTGCAGACTCACTGCTGTGCCCTTTAAAATACCTATAATTTACGCCAGATAACACAGCTCCCACTGTGGTCCCAGCCTGCTGCCAATTTGAGAGCTACAGCTCAACGCTAGAGTCGTTCATTCACCGCCCCTCTTCTCTTTTCCATTCACAGAATGCCTTGGATTCTGTGAATCATTCAGAAAAAAGGTAACCTTTTTATACATACCTGAAAACAAAAACAAAATGGTGCCTGTAGTTCTGCTTAAAAGAGAACGAGCCCAGTACTGCCTATAGCTCTTCCTGCAACTGATCGTTTCCTACTACTGGAGGTGGTAACTTTTATGCAGGCGCTGCAGTGCGTAAATAATGAACTGTCAAGTTAGGGACAAAAAAAAAAAATGTAAAAATGGTACGTTGCATTATAATCTGTGCATAGCCCTGTTCCACAAGTCAATGGGGAACGGCCACAAATCCCCTGCAACCGCGTGCAATGCATGAGGTTACGGCAAATTTGTTGGCAAAAATGAGGTTAAACAGGCAGTGAGGAGGCACTGTCAGCCTCTGGAGCCCAATCAGAATGCAGATCGGCCTTCAGAGGCAAGGGAGATTTAGATGCATACGTACCCTAAGGCCTCGTGCACACAGGGCGTTTTTACAGCTGCTTTTACCGGCATCAGAGACTTTTTTTTTGCAACTTAAAAACGCCTCTCTGTGTTTTTCTACGCCCTTATGCACACACAGGCTTTTAGGAGCTATAAGTGACATAGGCCTTTTCATGCTGCAAAAAAAAAAAACCCAGGGCCAGTGCATCGGAGGACCGGCGTTACAGCTGTAAAAACGTCTGACACTGCTAAACGCAGCTTAACGCCGGATACAGCACTAAGCCGCGTCAAGTGTTTTTTTTTTTTTGGACTTGTTAAAATTAATGGTTCCCTATGAGAGCCCATTGATTTGAATGGAAGTCCCATCCAAGTAGGATCATGGTGCTCTGAGGATCTCGAAGGGGAACCCCACACCAAAAAAAAAAAAAAAAAAAAAAAATGCGTGGCGTTTCTCTCTCCCCCCAAAGTTCTATACCAGGTCCTTTAAGTCTGGTATGGATCTTGAAAGGGAACCCATGGAGTTTCTTTTTTTCTTTTTTTGATGTGAGGTTCCCCTTCAAGATCCTCACAACACAAGTCACACCACAAGTCGGATCATCATGATCCGACTTGAATGTGACTTCCATTCACATCAATGGGCTGAAAGTCAGATCAAAGACAGCTGTCATAGGGAACCATTAATTTGGAATAGAGGCCACGCTGAATAGAGAAACGCTGCTTAAAGCTAACATGGCTAAACGCGCATTAACACCAATGGAAAAAGCTACTAAAAGCGCGTTTTTACAGACCTGTTTTCCTGGCATTGGTAGTGGCTTTGCAGCTTGTTTTTTTTGTAATGCCCTGCGTGCATGAGGCCTAAATCCTCGGTACCTTAACCACTTGCCGACCGCCGCACGACTATCTACGTCGGCGGTCAGCCCCTCACAGGCAAACTAACGTAGGGCTACGTTGCTTGCTTGTGAGGGTCTAGGGAGCGAGCGCGCGCCCCCCGGGGCGCGCTCCCGCTCCCGCGTGGTCACGGACCCCCCCGCGCGTGTGACCAGCGGACCCGATGTCCGCCGGTCACTCGGCGATCGGCGGGGGAGAGGGAGAATGTCAGGCAGCTTGTGTAAACAAACTGCCTGTCATTCTCCTCGCTGCAAAGACACTGATAAAACGGATCTGGTATGTAGATCCGTTGATCAGTGTCCTTACAGCTAGAGCCACAGCCAATCACAGTAGAAACCACGCCCCTAGGGACACACACAGCCCCTCCCTTCCAAATAAAGTTAACCCCTTCACTACCAGTGTATTTTTACAGTAACAGTGCATATGTATAGCACTGATTACTGTAGAAATGTCACTGGTAACCCCAAAAGTGTCAAAAATGTCAGTCAAGGGTCCGATCTGTCCGCCGCAATGTCGCAGTACCGCAAAAAAAAAAAATCGCAGATCGCCGCCATTACGCGTTAAAAAAAAAAACAACAACAAAAATGACAAAAATCTTTCCCTTTGTTAGTAAACGCGATAACTTTTGCGCAAACCAATCAAAATACGCTTTTTGCGATTTTTTTTACCAAACATAGGTAGCATAAAATAAATTGGCCGAAAATTTTTAAAAATTTTGATTTTTACATTTTTTTTTGGGGGAATTTCATATAAAAAAATGTGAAAAATATTGCTATTTTTGCAAAATTGACGCTCTTTTTTTGTTTATAGCGCGTGATCAAAAAATCGCACAGGTGATCAAATACCACCAAAAGAAAGCTCTGTTTGTGGGAAAAAAAGGACGTCAAATTCGTTTAGGTACAGCGTCGCACGACCGCGCAATTGTGCGTTAAATTCACGCAGTGCCGAATCGCAAAATACCCCCTGGTCGGAATGGGGGTAAAATCTTCCGGGGCTTAAGTGGTTAACAGAAACTTGTATTTTGCCTGAATAAGCCAAAGTAACACCATCTCTTAGCATGCATTCCAAAGTAGTACTTATTATCCTTGCATTCCCTCACTACTACATCCAGGGCTGCTGTTAGTAATCCCCTGCAACCGCATGCAATGCATGAGCACTGCAGAGGGGCTGCTACTTTCAGGGCTGCTGTTAGAAATCACGGGGGCCCCATACAGCCTACCTGACAGGGCCCCTCCCTGCCGAAAGTGGCTGAGGACATAGATTTATAAATTTTTCTCTGTAGCATCAGCTGCACAGATGAAAGAATAGGAAGTGCTCTGAGACTTCCTGCTCATTCACAAACTAAAGCATAGTAAATACAGTTTACTATGCTTCGAAGATGAATGGACACAGGAGTGACTGGTACCGATTGCTAATCATGTACATTCAGGAAAGGAGGGGGCCAGAAAATTACATTTCCTGGCCCCTTCCACCGCTCTCCATCCTGAAACATCCATCTATGTGCTTGCAGCAGCTGCCAGCGCGAGAGGAGAGGAGGGAAGCCGGCAGCGCTGCGAGGGGAAATGGGCACACGGGGGCCTGGACAGCAGATGAAAGTGGCACATGTACTAGAACCAATCCTCCTGCAGAGTAGCGGGAGGGAGAAAGAGGAGGAGAGGCCGACAGCGCTGCAGGGGGGAGGCAGAAGAGGATCAGTGTCTGCAATAAGACAGTACAGGTGGCCCACCTACTCAGCAGGTGCCTGCAACTCCCTTTTGAACTGATGGGCCCCAGGCCCAGTACAAAAGTGCTGGCTGGCTGTACTGCCTTATCAGCGGCCATGAATACAGCGCACCAAAAACCCAGTTCATAACATGGGAGAACACGTGACCCACTGCCTGCCCCATCACAGTGTCTGGTAGGCCAATCACCAGCATGCTGTGCGCTACCCACTCCTTTGTGTGCACTTTAAGGCTCATCCACACTAGGTGCGGCGACTGGGGTTTTCCTGCATTAAATCAATGCAAGGACACACAGAAAACCGTTGTTGTCCGTGTACCTTGTTCACACCGCAATATGGAGCCCATGGGTGCTGAGCAGCGCTGTGCAGAAAAATGCATACGGTATGAAATGTTCCACAACATATCGGAGCTCACCATGTACTAACGGTTTCAGTGCACAGAAATACAATTTTACTTTGAGGTTGCAATAAAAAAAAAAAAACACCACGTATAAAAGGGCGATGCGCTTAAACATCCACCACGCTCCATCCTTTTCCAGAACTTCAACGGCTGTACAACGAAACTGTTTTACTGTGAACAGGCCCTTAGCCACAAAATATACAATGTATATTATTAGTTTCTGCTGAAGACTTTTACTGGTTGCGTAAAAATAATTTACATTCACCAAAGACCAGATTAACCTTCCACTACCTGTGGCCTGAGGCATGTAAAGAGACATTAAGCAGCATGGAAAGTGTCTTCCTCTTTAACCTCATTGTACAGACATGCAATAAATCACCGGAGCACAGACAGAGGGCAGGCAGACCTGCAGATTGTTCGCGGTTAGTTATTGCAAAACGTTAGATGTATAGGAAAGAGAAATAATTTTAAGGCCTCTTGCACACTGCAGCTTGAAAAAAGCTCAGTATTTTTTTTTTTTTTTTTTTTTTTTAGCTAAAATGCAGCCCATTAATTCTAATGTGCCTATGCACACAGTAAACATGCGATGCTTATAGAAGGCTTTTTATCTTAATGCATAGAATGGATAAGATAAAAAAAACGTTCCTGACTTTATAACTCCTTTAAAGCGGAGTTCCACCCAAAAGTGTAACTTCCACCTCTATGCTTCCTCCCCCCCTCCGATGCCACATGTGGCACCTTTCAGGGGGGGGGTACCTGTTCGCTTCACGCATGCACAACAGGGAACAAGCTGTGAAGCCTAAAGGCTTTACTGCCGGATTCCCTTACCCTGAATGGCACCGGCAGCACCCGAGAGGCAAAAATCGGCTTTGGGTACCGACATCGCCGGAACACTGGACAGGAAAGTTCTAATTATTTAAAAGTCAGCAGCTACAGTATTTGTAGCTGCTGACTTAATTTTTTCATGGGGGGCAGAACCCCTCCAAGTTCTGACATTTAAGGTGACGTGATCAGGTGGTGTTGGAGCCCTCAACCAAATTAGGGAACCCCTTTCACTCCCCAGTTTTCTCCAATTTCTTTGGAATATTTTCTGGTTTGCACTAAACGTCATCTTTCAAAATTTGATACCACTAGTTAATTGATGGTAGCTTTGCTGTAGCATAGAGAACTGTCCAGAACCTCTACTATATCATATGAGGTCTATATTAGTGATCGACCGATTATCGGCAAAGCCGATAGATCGAGGGCCGATATGCACTTTGCCCGATATATCAGAATCGGCCTTTTGATTTAGTGATATTTCGGGAAAGTGCTTGTACTGGGTGATGCCTGCAGCTAGAGGTACCGGTGTCCATAGCCGACGGTCGGCTGTCTTGTAATGACGACAACTGATGCGGCTGAGAAGGGGCTCGCCCGGTCACCTGTCCCACCGGGCATCCTACCTTCACCGCCGCCGTCTGACTGGGTCTCCATTTCTTTGAATTCGGCACCGCCGAGTACCCGGAAGTGATGTCATGACATCACTTCCAGTACTGGCGGCGCTGAATTAAAAAAACAAAAAAAAAAACAAAAAAACTTACAGCATTCAAAACAGCCAAACTTGGCGTTTTGAATGCTTTTAAGTGCAGAGGGGGGGGGGGGTTTGGGGGTTTGGGGTCTTTTAGACCCCCAGATCCCTCCACCACAGTACCTGTAGACATACATTTTTTTTTTTTAATGTCCGAAAATATCGGCCGATATCGATATCCGATGACCAAATTTCGGTATCGGTGGTAAAAAAACGATATCGGTCGATCAATAATCTAAATGTACCGGTTATTGCCTGTAACTTTTTATTTTATATGTGCTTTCCAAGTGTATTCCGTGGAAAAGCTAAAAATAGAAATAAACTCTTCGATTTAATGATTCTAAAAAAAAAAAAAAAACAGTTACATTCCCAGCATGCCTGGAATGCAAACTGTCACATTAGCTTGTCCTGTCAACCAAACAGTCAAACCAAATGACTGGAGTCATACCTGATCACATGTGCAGCATCATGGTAGTTTTAGATCAAACAGAGGCTAAGATGGCAGCTTCCTAACTGAAAGAAAAGGATAGGAGGGTTTAGTTCCACTTTAAAGTGGTTCTAAAGGCTGAATGTTTACCTTAAAGCGGAGTTCTGGATGTTTCTGTATTTATAAAAAGTCAGCAAGTGTATCTGCTGACTTTTAATAAACACACACTCACCTACCTGTCCCAGGATCCAGGCGCCTGAAGCCTCTTTCTCTCCCTCTCTGCGATGCCATCATCACTAGTGTGGGCACCCGGCTGTGGCAGCTTGCGGCTTCACAGCCAGTTGGGTACTGCGCATGTGCGAAACGCGTCCTGAATGGCCAGACAGTCTTCTGGGACCTGTGGATGTGTCCCAGAAGATTGTAGGGAGGAGGGGGAGCGGGAGCTTGGTACCTGTCAAAGCTAGGTACCCCCCACCCTGCCAAAAAATGATATGCGAAATGTGGCATGTCAGGGCGTCAGGAGTACTTAAAGCGCAAGTTCCACTTTTGGGTGGAACTCCGCTTTAAAGCATTCTTTGAATTATGGTAAAAAAAAAAAAAAAAAACCTGAGTGCAGCTATCCATTCCCCAGCCTTCCCTTATACTTACCTGAGCCCGATCCAGCAGTGTGCATGAGAGCAGTAGCTCTCTCATAATCTCAGACAGCACCAGGGACTGGACACATTTCTATACATGTGTAGTCATTCCTGTTCGACAGAAGTCGATTGCTAGATCAACTTCTGATGAACGTGAATGTTGGAAAACCTCAGTCGATCAGCGGCTGCAGGCACAGGCACTGTCAAAATAAGATACAATATCCTGGTGGGGGGGGGGGGGTGAAATGAGAATTCCTCCATCTGGTTTGTTTCTGTGAATGTAGGAATTTGCTACCTGTTCTAGACCTGGACACTGTTCTGAAAAGCAATCTATGATGGATCAATTTTCAGAGACATAACAGGTGGTGAGGAGGCTATAGGTCACCTTGTCACTGCCTGTTTAACCCTGTAAAGATCACACCATTGCGTCATACTGTTTACAGGGAGGTTGTGGCTCAGCCCCAACTCGAATGGGGTCCTGTTCACGGGCGGTAGAGCCCGCTAAAAACATGATGGCGTAAAATGTGAAACAAAGCATGGCGACATATGTACAACCCTAGCTGGATGCCTTTAGGGGACTGTAACAATGCAAATCAACCACCTATTTTTACCTCCCACCACGTGTAAATAACCCCTATAGTGGGGTAAACACTATATGGAAAGAAAAAAAAAAAAAAAAAAAAAAAAAAAAAAAAAAAAAAAAATCGGGCAAATCGTTCGATTTTACTCGTTGTTTCACAGCAATTCGGAACTGATGAACGAAAATTCATACGTAAATTCTTGTACGACAAAGCCTTTTTTTGTTGCTTATTGTTTCTGATCATGCGCAGTCTTTCTTTTCTGATTTTTCTTGTACAAAAATCGTACGAAAATGGTACACATTAAATGAAAATCGTTTGTTTTTTCCCGTACGGGAAAAATCTTGGAGTTTGTCCCTTCCAGAATTTTAGTTGGAAAATTCGGAATCGGCTGTCGAAAGTTCTGTACACACTATACAAAAATCGTACCAAATTTCTTTGGAGGAAAATGTTTGCCCGACTTCCTTATAGTGTATACGAGCCGTTGTCACGCTGGGACAGGGAGCGGGTTATTCTCAAAATTACCAGGTAAAAAGAAATAAAATAATAAAATATAACAATCTAAAAAGCAGCTACCTTACCTGTTAACCACTTACCGACTGCCGCATGACTATTTACGTCGGCAGTCAGCCCCTTACAGGCAGAGTGACGTAGATCTACGTCGCTAGCCTGTGAGGGTCTAGGGAGCGAGCGCGCGCCCCCCGGAGGTGCGCTCCCGCGTGATCACGGACCTCCCCGCGCGTGTGACCAGCGGACCCGATGTCCGCCGGTCACTCAGCGATCGTCGGTGCAGAGGGAGAAAGTCAGACGGCTGATGTAAACAAGCCGCCTGTCATCCTCCCCTGTGTAGAAACAGTGATCATACAGTTCTATGTAGGACCGTTGATCACTGTTCCTACACCTCAAGCCACAGCCAATCACAGTTGAATCACGCCCCTAGGGACAGACACCATCCCCCCCTCTCAAAAGTTAACCCCTTCACTGCCAGTGTAATTTTACAGTAACAGTGCATATGTATAGCGCTGATTACTGCAGTAATGTCACTGGTAGCCCCAAAAGTGTCAAAAATGTCAGTCAAGGGTCCGATCTGTCCGCCGCAATGTCGCAGTCCCGCAAAAAAAATTGCAGATCGCCGCCATTACGCGTTAAAAAAGAAAACAACAAAAATGACAAAAATCTTTCCCTTTGTTAGTAAACGCGATAACTTTTGCGCAAACCAATCAAAATACGCTTTTTGCAATTTTTTTTACCAAACATATGTAGCATAAAACAAATTGGCCAAAAATGTTAAATTTTTGATTTTTACATTTTTTTGGGGGGGAATTTCATATTAAAAAAAAATGTGAAAAATATTGTTATTTTTGCCAAATTGACGCTCTTTTTTTGTTTATAGAACATGATCAAAAAAAAAAAAAAAAAAAAAATGGCACAGGTGATCAAATACCACCAAAAGAAAGCTCTGTTTGTGGGAAAAAAAGAACGTCAATTTCGTTTGGGTACAGCGTCGCACAACCGCGCAATTGTCCGTTAAAATCACGAAGTGCCGAATAGCAAAATAGGCCCTGGTCAGGAAGGGGGTAAAATCTTCCGGGGCTTAAGTGGTTAAACTACAATATATTACATGATTGTTTCTGGGTTTGTGAAAATTTTAGACATCTGTAAAATGTAGTCTTTTCTTTCTGCAAAAAAAAACAACCACCACTGCGTTTTTATCATAGGTTAATCTGATGCAGGCTTCACTATTTATACTTTGGCTGGCTACAGAGCAGCAGGGGGGCACCCAATGCACAATATCATATACATAAAATATATATATATATATATATATATATATATATATATATAGTAATATTTCATGTATACTATTTGTCCATGACGGTACCTTTAGAGTCCACTTACACCCCCCCCCCCCCCCCCCCCCGTTCTCTTTTCTATATTCAAATATTGGGTCGGTGGTACCTGTGCTGAATATCTCTATCTTGATCGGAGCTTTTTCAACACTAAAGGCACAATATAACGAAAACTGCAGCTGAAAAGTACAGCAAGTCTACATGTACAACTGGGCTAAAAAGCTTTACTTTAAAGTACAGCAAAAAAACAGTGAAACTGTTCAGGGCAAGTACACAGTAAGACCAGAGGCATCTGCAGAGGTTACAAATGCATACAGATTAGGGGGCAGTTCACACCACATGCAGTCCAGTGCTTTTTTTCCTGCATTAAAAAAGACGCATGAAGTAGGTTATATGGTTTTCAAAAGCATCGTTCACACCAGTGTGGTCAGTTCCAGAAAAAAAAAAAAAAAGAAGTAGTAGAACATGCTGCATTTTTCTGCACTGGACTGTACTGGAACGTGGTAAATTCCAAAAAAAAAAAATGCACTGAAACGCACCAAAAATGCACTGGAGCACACGTCATTTTAGGTTAAGAAAAAAAAAAAAAAAAGATGTGCGCTCCAGTGCATTTTTTTCCCTTAACCTAAAATAAGGAGGAGGGGGGTGAAAAATGCACTGGACTGCATTAATAATGCACTGGAACGGATCAAAAACGCGCAGAAAAGCATCAAGAACGCATCCAGGAGAGGGGGGGAGAAGAGGGAGAGGGAGAAGAGGGAGGAGAGGGAGAAGAGGGAGAAGAGGGAGGAGAGGGAGGAGAGGGAGGAGAGGGAGGAGAGGGAGAAGAGGGAGGAGAGGGAGGAGAGGGAGAAGAGGGAGGAGAGGGAGGAGAGGGAGGAGAGGGAGGAGAGGGAGGAGAGGGAGGAGAGGGAGGAGAGGGAGGAGAGGGAGAGGGAGGAGAGGGGGAGGGAGGAGAGGGAGAGGGAGGAGAGGGAGAGGGAGGAGAGGGAGAGGGAGGAGAGGGAGAGGGAGGAGAGGGAGAGGGAGGAGAGGGAGAGGGAGGAGAGGGAGAGGGAGGAGAGGGGGAGGGAGGAGAGGGGGAGGGAGGAGAGGGGGAGGGAGGAGAGGGGGAGGGAGGAGAGGGGGAGGGAGGAGAGGGAGAGGGAGGAGAGGGAGAGGGAGGAGAGGGAGAGGGAGGAGAGGGGGAGGGAGGAGAGAGGGTACCCGCTCTTGACAGGTACCCACTTCCACTTCTGTTCTGGTCGCCTTAGGTGATCGGAAGTGGAAGTTCTGCTTCCTGAAGTCTTCGGGGGACATACTTCGGGTCCAGTCACAGAGCGCAGCACCACTCGCGCATATGCAGTGAGCACCCGGATGAGAAGCCGCAAGCTGACACAGCCGGGTGCCCCTAGTAAAGATGGCGGAGCCACTGAGGGAGGACACAGAAAATGGCTGGGGTGAGTACATCGCTGGATGACAGGTGAGTGTGTTTAATAAAACGCAAATATGAGTGGAACTCTGCTTTGAAGCTTGTAGGAGAAGTTTTCATTCTCCTCTGACTGTCCTATGAGGCTGCATGACTCCTGACTCTCTGTCTGGACAGTGCAGATTGGCCCTTTGCTAATCACATGCACCATGAAAAAAATAAAATAAAAAAAAAAAAACCTCTAGAAATACATAACAAACTGAGTATGTGCAGAGTGCCTCCCAAGGCTCTGTTTCATCAGCACAGCAGATGTATTTGGGAAAGAAAAAGAAGGGGGGGGGGAATCAGAGAAGACAGGATCAAACAGCATTTTTAAACAATGCAGGAGATTAAGTTCCACATTGAGTATAACCAGCATGCTTTACTGCATATACAGACTGTTTTTACTGTTGTGGGTTTAGGAACACTTTATCCACTTGCCCACCGTAGGCTGTCATATGACGTCCTGGGGTTTAAGCGGAGAGGTCAAAATGCATAGAGGAGAAATCTGGGGAATTATAGACCCCAAATCTCTCTGTAAAGAGGACCTGTCATTCCCTATTCCTATTACAAGGGATGTTTACATTCCTTGGAATATGAATAAAAGTTATAAAAAAAAAAAAACATTTTAGGGACTGTGTAAAAATAAAACAAACACCCAACATTTTTAAAGGGCCCCATCCCCTTACACTCGAACATAGAAGTGAACACATACGTAGGTTGCGCCCACGCAAGTACATGGCGTTCAAACCACACACGTGAGCTATTGCCACGAATGTTAGGGCGAGAGAAATAATTCTAGCCCAAGACTTCCTCTGTAACTCTAAACTGGTAACCTGTACAAAAATTATTTTAAAGCGTTGCCTATGGAGATTTTTAAGCATAGTAGTTTCACGCCATTTCACAAGCGTGCCATTTTAAGAACACGTTTACTCAGCATAACATCATTTTTCACATTATAGAAAAAAAAATTGGTAAATATTGTAAATATACGCGTTTGAAAAATTGATGCGCAAATATCATGTGGCAAAAAAATAGCAACGACCGCCATTTTTTTCTCTGCAAAAAAAAAAAAAAAAAAAAAAAATGTATATGTATGTATATTTATAGTTTGGGGGTTCTAAGTAATTTTCTAGCAAGAGAAAAAAAAAACAAAAAAAAAACGCAGATTTATACTTATATAAAAGAAGTGTCAGAATTGGCCAGGTTGGCAAGTAGTTAAATCCAAAGCATACCTGGAACAGCATCATATATGTAGTCTTTTTTTATTACATGTACACACACAATATATATATATATATATATATATATATATATATATATATATATATATATATATATATATATATATATATATATATATATATATATATATATATATATATATACACACACACAGTATCTCACAAAAGTGAGTACACCCCTCACATTTTTGTATATATTTTATTATACCTTTTCATGTGACAACAACACTGAAGAAATGACACTTTGCTACAATGTAAAGTAGTGAGTGTACAGCTTGTATAACAGTGTAAGTCCCCGTTCACACTAAGGCGACCTGTGAGGCGACCTGGTCGCCTCACAGGTCGCCGTATGTCGCCTTCCATAGGGAAGCTGCAGACCCGTTCTAATAGGAGCGACACAAGTCGCTCCGACTTAGAAAAAGGGTCCGGAGCTTCTTTGGGGCGACCCAGATGCGACCGCCATAGACTTCAATGTTATGAAGTCCGTGGCGGCCGCTCCGAGGTCGCCCCCCCAAGTTGGATCGCCCCTATGTGAATGGGGCCTTTATTTGCTGTCCCCTAAAAATAACTCAACACACAGCCATTAATGTCTAAACCGCAGGCAACAAAAGTGAGTACACCCCTAAGTGAAAATGTCCAAATTGGGCCCAATTAGCCATTTTCCCTCCCCGGTGTCATGTGACTCAGTGTTACAAGGTCTTTAGTGTGAATGGGGAGCAGGTGTGTTAAATTTGGTGTTATCGCTCTCACTCTCTCATACTAGTCACTGGAAGTTCAACATGGCACCTCATGGCAAAGAACTCTCTGAGGATCTGAAAAAAAGAATTGTTGCTCTACATAAAGATGGCCTAGGCTCTAAAAAGATTGCCAAGACCCTGAAACTGAGCTGCAGCACAGTGGCCAAGACCATACAGTGGTTTAACAGGACAGGTTCCACTCAGAACAGGCCTCACCATGGTCGACCAAAGAAGTGGAGTGCACATGCTCAGTGTCATATCCAGAGGTTGTCTTTGGGGAAAAGACATATGAGTGCTGCCAGTATTGCTGCAGAGGTTGAAGGGGTGAGGGGTCAGCCTGTCAGTGCTGAGATCATACATCGCACACTGCATCAAATTGGTCTGCATGGGTTTCATCCCAGAAGGAAGCCTCTTCTAAAGATGATGCACAAGAAAGCCCGAAAACAGGTTTGCTGAAGACAAGCAGACTAAGGACATGGATTACTGGAACCATCTCCTGTGGTCTGAAAAGGACAACAAAAAGCTTATTTGGTTCAGATGGTGTCAAGTGCGTGTGCAGTGGTAACCAGGTGAGGAGTACAAAGACAAGTGTGTCTTGCCTACAGTCAAGCATGGTGGTGGGAGTGTCATGGTCTGGGGCTGCATGACTGCTGCAGACACTGCGGAGCTACAGTTCATTGAGGGACCCATGAATGCCAACATGTACTGTGACATACTGAAGCAGAGCATGATCCCCTCCCTTCGGAGACTGGGCCGCAGGGAAGTATTCCAACATGATAACGACCCCAAACACACCTCCAAGATGACCACTGCCTTGCTAAAGAAGCTGAGGGTAAAGGTGATGGACTGGCCAAGCATGTCTCCAGACCTAAACCCTATTAAGCATCTGTGGAGCATCCTCAAATGGAAGTTAGAGGAGCGCAAGGTCTCTAACATCCACCAGCTCCGTTATGTCATCATGGAGGAGTGGAAGAGGACTCCAGTGGCAACCTGTGAAGCTCTGGTGAACTCCATGCCCAAGAGGGTTAAGGCAGTGCAGGAAAATAATGGTGGCCACACAAAATATTGACACTTTGGGCCCAATTTGGACATTTTCACTTAGGCTGGCCATACACTATACAATTTTCTTGTTCAACTTTCCTTTAGATTTACCAAAACCATGTAATATAGGGTCAAACCTAAACACTTTCAATTTGTATGCAATCAGGCAGGCCCTTGCACTACATAGTTTATGGTAAATCTAAAGGAAATTGAATAAGAAAATTGTATATAGTGTATGGCCAGCCTTAGGGGTGTACTCACTTTTGTTGCCAGCAGTTTAAACATTAATGGCTGTATGTTGAGTTATTTTGAGGGGACAGCACATTGACACTGTTATACAGGCTGTACACACACTACTTTACATTGTAGCAAAGTGTCATTTCTTCAGTGTTGTCACATGAAAAATTATAATAAAATATTTGCAAACATGTGAGGGGTGTACTCACTTTTGTGAGTAGTATACAATATATATATATATATATATACACATACACACACTATGTATGTATGTATGTATGTATGTATGTATGTATGTATGTATGTATGTATGTATATATATATACATACATACATACATACACAACACTTTTTTATTTTTTTTATTTTACATTCACATCAATCCCTGCCCTCAAGGAGCTTACAATCTGAGGTCCCTTACACACAGTCATACATACTAGGGCCAGTTTAGACAGGAGCCAATTAACCTACCAGCATGTTTTTGGAGTGTGCGAGGAAACTGGAGTACCCAAAGGAAACCTATGCAGGCACAGGGAGAACATGCAAACTCCCGGCATTAAATGACTCTAGTCTTCAGTGGTGTTCAGCCTGGGTTCACACCTATGCAATGCGGGAACCAACGCGCTTCTAGTGTGTGTTCCTGCATCGCATCTCCCCCACAGGCAGTTCACACTGTCCTCTGCAAACCGCTGCGCATGTCAATACAAAGGTAGAAACACCCCCAGATCAGATCGCAGTGCCAACTGTGAATTCTGGCAGGAATCTGATCACATGGATGTGCGAACCCCCAAGGCGCTCGGAGAAATAAAAAAAAAAAATTAATAAAGTTCCTGCAGCATTTTCGTGCGAATGGGATGCGAGTTCAATTCGCACCGCACAGACATCGCATGTGATCTGCACAGCAAGGCGGTGTGATGGCTGTGTTCACAATAGTGTGAACCACGGCTCAGAGGATGCTTCGGATGCATCGATTCTACAATAAAAATGACTGGGGTGCAGCAACACATGTATACACACACGCACACACTACAGACATACGCAGACACACAGCATGCACAGGATTACACTACACTGGTGCGATTCCAGACATCGCACCACATTGCTGTACAGATCACATGCCATGTCTGTGCGATGGGATTTCAGCTATACAAACTGTATGGCAGAAATTGCATCGCATTCACACCAAAATAGCGCAGGACCCTTTTTTTGGTTTGCACTGGAATTGTATCACATGAGTGTTCACACCTATGCGATCCGATTTCTGTACCATTTCACAGTTCACACTGCGATCCAATCCGGGAGGGGGGTGTCGTTAACTTTACATTGGCACCCCCCCCCCCCCCTAGCCACTGTGCGATCCCAATGTGATGCTGGCACTAAATCGCAGGGTTTCCCACATCTCACACTGCGATCCAATATCTGGGGGGTGTCGTTAACTTTACATCGACACCCCCAGCCACTGTGCGATTCCAATGCGATACTGGCACTGAATCGCAGGGTTTCCCACATCTCACCAGTTCACACTGCGATCCAATTTTGGGGGGGGGGGGTGTCGTTAACTTTACACTGACACCCCCCCCCAGCCACTGTGCACTGAATCGCAGGGTTTCCCACATCGCACCAGTGTGAACCAGGACTAAAAGGCTTTTTGGCTCTACATAGTCTGTAGCTGCCAGGAACTACAAGTCTCAGCATTCCCTGTAAACCTAATCTCCATGGCTTGCGATGACCATACGCTGTACAGTCTTCTTTTGCTCTGCCATCCACTATGTAATACAAGGATTGATTGGCTACAAATGAAATGTCCTGTTTAGGTTCATCTCTATATTATAGTTGTGGGAAATCCGAAGGAGACAATATAAAAATTGTGCAATCAGATTGTATGGGGTGTGACCAGCTTAGATCTCTGGAAGTAGGAAAGCACAAACTCAATACAAGAAGAAATATTCTAAGAAAACAGGATGGCATTTGGGACTCATCTCAGTCCCAGCACACAAAGATGAGGTTCCAGCAGCAAGGAATAAGTGCAGATAGATCTTCCCATACACAATGTGTACAAGGAGAAGATTTCTCCCCCCAATCCTCCCAGGACAAGGCCAGAGATCTTACCTATTTCCTCCGCATGGTCCCCCAGGCTGGCTTGAAGATCCCAGGCAGAGGAGGGAGGAAGAGATCTAGGAAGGGCTCAGGTTTCCTCTTGGATCACACGCCTGTAACATGTAAACTTTCAGAACTTCACTTCCTCATTGGTCTCACTGCTGAAATTTTTACATCATCTCCTACAAAAAAAAAACATCTTCCTTAAAGTGGGGATTGAGAGCAAAGTATAGAAGGCAGAGATCACACTGCTGGCAGCCATTGAATGATTGTAACCTGAGACTTCTTCCTAAAAGCCTCCTGGAGGGATTCTGCTCCCTCTTTTGTTAACCCCATAATAGCTGCAATGCTCAGGGACAGGATCTGGAGGGACCAGGCTTGTGATGACATGCAGGGACTTCCCATTCTTCACCGGAGATGAATGTGCACCAGTCCTTCTAGTGGCTTTGTGGCTCATAACTATTCAGCACCAGTTCACAAACTACGGCCCCTTTCACACTTGTGCGACTTGTACTGCGATTTGGGACTGCAAAGTCGAAATCCATGATTTCCATTGAGTATCATTCACATCTGTGCGTCTTCAAGTTGCAACGACTTGCACTCCCTGCACTACTTTGGTCCAACTTTGATGCGTTTTGAGGTTGCTTCAAGTCCAGTCAAAATTGCGGCAAAAAAGAAAAAAACAGTAAAATTGCACGGCTTTTAGGTCGCATAAGTGTGAAAGGTGCATAAAACTCACGCCACATTCTTGTGCAATTCACATGCAATTCAGCGCAGTGCGATACATTTTGAATGGGCTCGAATTGCGCCAAATAAGTACAGGCACCTTTTTTGGTGCAGCGCTGCAACCGAATCTCATCTCGTGGTCGCTTTGTACCAAGTGATCCGTGCAGGCACACCACACTGAGATGCGTTTGGCAGCAGATCTTAAAGTGGATTTCCACCCAAAAGTGGAATGTCCACTCATTTGCTTCCTCCCCCCTACGGTGCCACATTTGGCACCTTTCAGGGGGGAACGGGTACCTATTTTTGACAGGTACCCTTCCCTACTTCCGGGAGACGGCGCCGCCGTCCCTCTGAAGTTTGGCCCCCTCCTCCTTCCCCCGCCGCCGAGCCAATCCGAATGGGCAGTGCGCTTCGCGCATACGCAGTAGGGGCCCGCCTGTGAAGCTGCAGTGCTTTGACAGCAGATCTTAAAGCGAAGTTCCACCCAAAAGTGGAACTTCCGCTCATTTGTCTCCTCCCCCTCTCCGGTGCCACATTTGGCACCTTTCAGGGGGGAGGGGGGAACGGGTACTTATTTTTTGACAGGTGCCCTTCCCCACTTCCGGGAGACGGCGCCACCGTCCCTCTGATGTTTGGCCCCCTCATCCTTACCCTGCCGCCGAGCCAATCCGAATGGGCAGTGCGCTTCGCGCATACGCAGTAGGGGCCCGCCTGTGAAGCCGCAAGGCTTTGACAGCAGATCTTAAAGCGGAGTTCCACCCAAAAGTGGAACTTCCCCTAATTTGCTTCCTCCCCTCCTCCGGTGCCACATTTGTCACCTTTCAGGGGAGAGGGGGGAACGGGTACCTATTTTTGACAGGTACCCTTCCCTACTTCCGGGAGATGGCACCGCCGTCCCTCTGTAGTTTGGCCCCCTCCTCCTTCCCCCGCCGCTGAGCCAATCCGAATGGGGAGCGCGCTTCGCGCATGCGCAGTAGGGGCCTGTCTGTGAAGCCGCAAGGCTTTGGCAGCAGATCTTAAAGCGGAGTTCCACCCAAAAGTGGAACTTCCGCTCATTTGCTTTCTCCCCTCCTCCGGTGCAGGGTGCCGCCGTCCCTCTGAAGTTTGGCCCCCTCCTCCTTCCCCCGCCGCTGAGCCAATCTGAATGGGCAGCGCGCTTCGAGCATGCGCAGTAGGAGCCCGCCTGTGAAGCCACAAGGCTTCACTGCCGGGTTCCCTGACCGGCAATGGCGGGGACAGCACCCGACAGCTGATGGAAACATCGGCTGCAGTGCCGACATCGCTGGACTCCAGGACAGGTAAGTGTCCTAATATTAAAAGTCAGCAGCTACAGTGTGTGTAGCTGCTGACTTTCCTTTTTTTTTTTTTTTTGGGGGGGGGGGGGGTGGAACTCCGCTTTAAGCACAGTGCCATTGGGAAACACTCCATTTCCGGCACTGCATAAAAGCGTGAATCTAGGCTAAAAGTGGACTTACACAGTTCAATTATTGCTCAAAAATGATCATTTTCAAATGACAAATGAATTGGTACTGCGCTGCTGATTACAATAAATAATAGGAACTGAGTAATAAACATCCTGCAGGGGTGATAACCCCTGGGGAAAACTAGAAATCAGTGAGCTTAATGGAGAGAGGACGACGGTCTGCTGTTGTAAACACAGCAGACTGTTGTTCTCTCTGAAAGGATCACAGAGCGCCTGTGTTCCTCTTATTTAGGATCACAGTTCTCTGTGTTGATTCCATAAGCCCATCCCCCTCACAGTTAGAAAACACACCCTAGGCATACATCTAACCCTTTGATCGCCCCTAAAGCAACCCCTTCCCTGCCAGTGTCATTATTACACTAACAGTGCATATTTTTAGCACTGATTACTGTAGTAATGTCACTGGTAACCCCAAAAGTGTCAAAAATGTCAGTTAGGGGTCCAATCTGTCTGCCGCAATGTCGCAGTCCCGCTAAAAATCACTGATCGCCGCCATTACTAGTAGAAAAATATAAATAAATAAAAATGACATAAATCTTTCCCCTAGGTTGTAGACGTGATAACTTTTGCACAAACCAAATCAAAATACGTTTATTGGGATTTTATTTACCAAAAATATGTAGCAGAATACAAATTGGCCTAACAGGATGAAAAAAAATAGATTTTTACATTTTTTGGGGGGAATGTTATATAGCAGAAAGTGAAAAACCATAATAACCTAGCAAAAAACACCCTGAAAAACATCAATCGGTGAACACAATAAAGGTATGGATAGGTAATCAGTGGCAAATGGTTCATGTAAACACAAAAATCAGTGCATATATTAATAATAAATATACAAAAAAAGTAAAAACCCTCCAGAGATGTAACCCCACCAAATGAAACATGCAGCAAAAATAGAATAATCCAAAGTGTGTACAAATGTATAGCAATAAAAGGAACAATAATCACTCTCCAGGGGTGTGATCTCCAAAAATGAAACACCCCTGGAGGGTGTTTTTTGCACCAGTCGGTGACATCACAAGGGGGCGGTGCCACCAGGTGACGTCGATGGGTGGCCCCACCCCATAGCTATTGCATAAATGTCACACTGCGGGGCAGGCAAACCGCAGGAGCGATTCTGGTGAGCAGAGACTTTTTTTTCCGGGTCCGGCGGTGTCATGATTCATGATGGATCTACATCGGGGACAATTTTTTAAATTTTTTTAATAAAGGAATTGTCAAAAAAGTTTGTACTGTTTTATTCACTTTTACACTTTTTTGGTAATGGGTATGGGTACTATGTATCATACTCATTCACATGGGGGGCTGGGATCTGGGGGCTTCTGGATTCCAATAAGCTCCTGCTAACAGACTCCCACAGCTCAGGGCTGTGGGGAAGGGGCCCATCAAAATGGGGACAAGGTGCTTTGGGGTGGGTGGCCCCCATGTTAAGGGTATGTGGCCTGGTATGGTTTAGGAGAGGGGGGCACGCTTGTCCCCCCCCCCCCCCTCCTGACCTGCCAGGCTGCATGCTCAGATAAGGGTCTGGTATGGATTTTGGGAGGGACCCCACAGCATATTTTTTAAATTTTGGCGTGGGGTTCCCCTTAAAACTCATACTGGACCCGAAGGGCCTGGTATGTATTGGGGAGGACCCCTCGCTGTTTTATTTCATAATTTTTAATTACCGGCATGTTTTTTTTTTTACATTCAACTCTCAGGGGGGAACCCGCTGACAGCTGATGAGTCATCCATTGTTAAGGACACATCGGTCAGCTTCCCAGCCTGCCCCATAGCATCCAGCTCAATGCGATAAATGAATGCATGAAAAGATGCAGTAATTACAGTTCAATCAGACAACTACTGCATTCCTTATTTAATGCAAAATTCTTAGTGAATTGCACCTTCAAAAGTGATTTACCGCAAGCGCTATTTTACTCCATTTTATTGGCCATTTTTTAAAGTGACTGTAAAGTCTCGTTATTTATTTTTTTAAATAACAAACATATTATACATACCTCCTCTGTGCAGTTGGTTTTGCACAGAGCAGCCCGGATCCTCCTCCTCGCGGGTCCCTCGTTGCTGCTCCTGGCCCCTCCCTCCTCCCTCAAGTGCCCCCACAACAAGTAGCTTGCTATGGGGACACCAAAGCCATGCTGTAGCTTTGTGTGTCCATTCAGACACAGAGCTGCCATCCGGCCCACCCCCTCTCTCTCCTGATTGGCTAACATACTTTGATTGACAGCTGTGGGAGCCAATGGCACCCCTGCTGTGTCTCAGCCAATGAGGAGGGAGAGACCAGGATGGCGGAGGGACTCATGGACATTCCTGGATAGAGATGGGGCTCAGGTAAGTATTAGGGGTGATGAGGGCGGCTGCTACACACAGAAGGCTTAACCACTTAAGGCCCACCCCACATACATATACTGCGGCAGGGCGGCCCTTAAGCGCATATTCATATACCTGTACATCATCTTCTTTGGATCTGGGGCGTGCGTGCGTGCTGCCGAAGCCCCGCTACTGCTGTGATTGGACACAGCGGGAGCCAATTAGCGGGTCTGGCAGACACGATGTCCGCCAAAAACCCGGTGATTGTTCGTAGAGAGGCAGAACAGCGGTCTGCCTATGTAAACAAGGCAGACCGTTGTTCTGCCAGAGAGGAAAATGGAGATCTCATGTTTCTGCTAAGCAGGAAACGGATCTCTGTTTTCCTTTAGTCAAAGCACCTCCCCCACAGTTGGAAAGCACTTTTAGGAAACACATTTAATCCTTGATTTTTGATTGCCTCTGGTGCTAACCCCTTCCCTGCTAGTGTAATTTATACAGTGATAGTACATCTTTGTTAGCACTGATTACTGTATTGTGGTCACTGGTCCCCACACTGCCCTGTAACTTGGAGCTGCATTCAACTGCATAAAAAAAAAATGAAAATCAGTCTCTAAGGTCCATATACGCTGTACACATGTAAATATTAGTGTGTGCATGCATATGGAGCAAATGTACTCTACTGGAGTACAAGAGCCGACTGTGTACTAGCAACAGAGAATGCAAGGAAGTAAGTGTCGTCTGCATCCTAGCAACCAAAGACTCTAGGCAGCGAGAGACGCCTGCATCCTAGCAACCAAGGAGGCTAGGCAATAATGGCCAGCTGTATTCTAGCAATTAAAGACTATAGGAAGCGGGAGCCACATGCATCCAAGCAACCAAGGATGTTAAGCAATAATGGCCACCTACATCCTAGCAACCAAAGGCTCTAGACAGCTTGAGTCGCCGGTATCCTAGCAACCAAGGAGGCTAAGCAATAATGGCCATCTGCATCCTAGCAACCAAAGACTCTAGGAAGCGAGAGCCGCCTGCATCCTAGCAACCAAGGAGGCTAATCAATAATGGCCACCTGCATCCTAGCAAGCAATAGTCTGCATTGAAAAACTCAATCCACCTGTATGCATCAGGTCTTACCATATCAACCTTGCATTGGAAGAACAATTCAATCTTCCAGCTATCATTTAGATTTGGTATTGTTCCAAGAAGCCAGACTCTTCAGTACTGTCGGGTGAGGTGAGTTCTGAATCTGCACATTTTGTTCTTCACTTTTACCATTTCCTCTTTTGCGGTCTGTGTCTTGTTTCGGATCCAACAGCCTGTCTGCGTGATAATGCCTTTTGTCTGACACCTGCTGGTATTCAGATCCTGTAATTAAGCCTGCTCCTGTGCACTTGGCTGGATTTGAATTCCATCTATGTCACGGCACTGCCCAGACCTGTCTTGTGTACGGTCACAGGCAGGCATGATGAACAATGTTATATGATGTCACAAGCTGTATTCCTGAAAGAGGCAGGACTTGGTCTACAGCTGTGTACATGGAGGGTGATAGGTGTGCCTAATGTTACAGGAAACACTCCTTGCCAACTAAAGCAAAGAATGAATATACATACTGTATACAGGTAATAGTCTCTGTAAGTCGCTGTCACACCTCTGCTTCTACAAATGCGGTACATTCTTAGTGCACTTTATTTGCATCACACACATTAAAACACATGAGGTGTATACAGTATGTATTCTAACTGGGGCAAGTTTCCTATACAAAACTTGGCATACATGTAGATAAGGACTGGATATACCTTCTTTCCAAATGGCATATTTAAAACATAAACAGTTAACCACTTAAGCCCCGGAAGATTTTACCCCCTTCCTGACCAGGGCCTATTTTGCGATTCGGCACTGCGTGACTTTACCGGACAATTGCGCGGTCGTGCGACGCTGTACCTAAACGAATTTGACGTCCTTTTTTTCCCACAAACAGAGCTTTCTTTTGGTGGTATTTGCTCACCTGTGCGATTTTTTTATCATGCGCTATAAACAAAAAAAGAGCGTCAATTTTGCAAAAATAACAATATTTTTCAAATTTTTTTTATATGAAATTCCCCCCCAAAAAAATGTAAAAATCAAAATCTTTTAACATTTTCGGCCAATTTGTTTTATGCTACATATGTTTGGTAAAAAAAAATCGCAAATAGCGTATTTTGATTGGTTTGCGCAAAAGTTATCGCGTTTACTAACAAAGGGAAAGATTTTTGTCATTTTTGTTGTTTTTTTTTTTTTTAAACATTGCGGCGGACAGATCGGACCCTTGACTGACATTTTTGACACTTTTGGGGTTACCAGTGACATTACTACAGTAATCAGTGCTATAAATATGCACTGTTACTGTAAAATGACACTGGCAGTGAAAGGGTTAACTTTTTTTTGAGAGGGAGGGGTTATGTGTGTCCCTAGGGGCGTGATTATAACTTTGAGTGGCTGTGGCTTGAGGTGTAGGAACAGTGATCAACGGTCCTACATAGTAGAACCGTATGATCACCATTCCTACACAGGGGAGAATGACAGGCGGCTTGTTTACATCAGCCGCCTGCCTTTCTCCCTCTCCACCGATGATCACGAGTGACCGGCGGACGATCGGGTCCACCGGTCACACGCGCGGGGGGGGGGGGGTCCGTGACCGCGCGGGAGCGCGCCTCCGGTGGCGCGCGCTCGCTCCTGAGAACCTCACAGGCTAGCGACGTAGTACTACGTCGCTTTGCCTGTGAGGGGCTGACTGCCGCAGTAAATAGTCGTGCGGCGGTCGGCAAGCGGTTAAAGTGATTGTAAGCCATCACCTTGTAAAACAACCCATTCAGTTTGAAATAGAAATGAAAGGCAAAACATTTTTGTTTATACGTAGCACTACTCCCTTGGGAGCTGCTGAATATGGGTTCCCTGGGGTTACCATTAGCAACAATAAGGCAGTTCAACATTTTCAGAGTGATTTTTGCTCAGTCAGGAAACAGTCCAGTAGTTTTTGTTTTTTTTTGTGTTTTTATTTAGAACTTGGATGGGAGAAGGGAATGAGTGGGATACTCCAACTTTATACACTATGCACAATGGCTGGGATGACTTGAAAGATGCTGAGTAATGCTGAGTAGAGCTAGTCACGGCTCGGCTGCTGCTTCACTATGCCCTTGGCTGTGAAGTGAAATTGCTTGACCTCTCTGAGGTAAACTGTATCCTGAGGTAATCTATACTGTATTGCAGAACAACTTCAGGGTCTTTCCTGGCACCCCCTTTTGTTCTTCGTCTTCAGGGTCAACTACACGGCCGCTCCTAGTAGACGTCTTGTGACGAAACCGGTAGGGCGGAGTCAGCGACGTCTAACGTCATTTCCGGCACCCGGAGCCAGAGCCGTGGAACGCGGAAGCTTCCCGGCCACACAACACTGATCGCGGACAGCCTCGAATCTCCCTGTGAGTCTCTACATTTTTTTATCATGTTGTTTGGATATGATACCTAGGGGTCTCCTTTCTTCTTTCTGAGGAACACGCAGACCCACCAGGAAGTCAGAGGGGACAGCGGAACCCATACACGGTACCCTCCTGCAACTGATATCAGGTCATATAGCAGGGTGCGACACCTAGCGGTCACGCAGGTTGTTGCAACCCGAATTCATCACATTAATTTATTTATCCTATTCATCTTACACTTATTAATTTCAGTTATACGTTTTTTTCTTTTGCTCACAGCAGCATTTACTTCTTTTTTCTTCACTAAACACCATCACCTCTGGTTCATAGTGAGGATAGATATATGCTTCACCTGGTCTTTTTATAAATAAAATTCACTAATTTATTTCAGCCTTGTGTCTCTCCTTTCTTTGCACTAGCACTTATGCACTTTATCACTAATAATTTAAGATACAAGGCATTTATATAATCTATTTTTATTGATTTTTACACAATATTTTTATACAGCATTTTATAAGATTGCACTTTAAAATTTATTTATTCACGGCACACATTAAGTGGTATCACCATTCACGCTAAGCAAATATAATATTGCTATCTCTTGAAAAATGGTAGCGCCGTTCACAACCCCACTTGCACTATTTTATTTCCAACCCAACTTGTTGGGTTTGGTTGTTGGCAGCTTACACCGTCTGTTTCTGCATTCACCTTATTAATCCATAGCGCTGGTCACCTTTGTTTTAATTAACTACACGGCACCCCCTTTACTGTTACCTTCCTGTTTGAGCTAGCTCCTTGATCCCCTGACCTCTCTGGAGTGGTCCCCTCTCTTCAGCAGACCCTTAGGCAGACCCCTTGGTACTCATGATACTGTTTTTCCCAAAAGATTCTGCCAACAGCTCCACTGGTCAGCTCTCTGGATCCTCTGCAGCTCAGCTCCTCACACCTGGTTCACTAGGCCGACCGCCTGAACCACCTTCCTCACACCTGCAGGAGGAGAGACAGCAGTCCACCTCCTCCTGGGACTCTGCTCCCGCCAAAAGACGCCCTGTCACATGCTCCCTCCGGATTTATAACCAATCCCAGGATGCATTGCGAGAATGCCTGCCCTCTGAGACAGCCATAAACCCTGGTGTGCTACTGGTTAGGTTTCCTCCACTGTCCAACAAGCTCCCTTATTGGATACAGTGGGGAGACTCCTTTAGACCCAATAAATCACACCTGGAAACATGTGACAGACCAAACTAACAGATCAGGCTCTCCTGATAAGCATAAAGAGCCACTTAATGCGTTTTCCTAGCACCTACCTAGGAGGGTGCTACATGTATATATTTAAAAAAAAAATATATATATATATATATATTTAATATTTTTTTTTCCCTTTTTTATAAGTGATCACATTCCCTCTGTTCTGAGCTGCATAAGAGCTAGGGGGAGGAGAAGGAGAAGGCGAAGCAGCAGCACATTGAGCTTGCCAGTAAATGGCTGTGCAGTGGGGGTGTGTCAGACATGTCTAAACATTGGAGGAGAGTACGGCCTCATGCACACGGGGAATTAGAAAATCGGGCTGCAAAACTAGTTCTGACGCAGGGAAAAAGCAGCTGTAAAAACGTGCTTTTAGTAGCTTTTTCCATTTGCGTTATTGCACGTTCGGCCACGTTGCTTTTAGCAGCGTTTTTTCTGCCTCCATTCAAAATCAATGGTTCCCTATGGGAGCCTATTAATTTGAATGGAAGGCGCTCTGAGAATCTTGAGGGGAAATTCCACGCCAAAATGGGAAAAAAAACGGTGTGGGGTCCCCCCCCAGGTTCCAAACCAGGCCCTTGAGTCTGGTATGGATTTAGAGGGGAGCCCCACGCCAGAAAAAAAACTGCGTGTGGTTCCCCCCAAATCCACACCAGACCCTTATCCAAGCACGCAGCCCGGTAGGGCAGGAAGGGGGAGGGGATGAGCAAGCGGCCCCACCCCCCCCACCATACCAGGCCACATGCCCTCAACATGGGGGGTGTTGGTGCTTTGGGGCAGGAGGAGCTCTGCACCCCCCCCACCCCCAAAGCACCTTGCCCCCATGTTGATGAGGACAAGGGCCTAATCCCCACAACCCTGGCCGGTGGTCGTGGGGGTCTGTGGGCAGGGGGCTTATCGGTATCTGGAAGCCCCCTTTGACAAGGGGGGCCCCCTGAACCCCCTCCCTATGTGAATGGGTATGGGGTACACTGAACCCCTACCCATTCACCCCATAAAAGGCAGTGTATGTAAATAACGACCGGAGACGTTTTTGAAAGTTTATTAAAAATCTTCATCTGGTCTTCTCCACTCTGGTCTTCTCCCCTCCGCTCTTCTGGTCTTCTCCCCTCCGCTCTTCTGGTCTTCTCCCCCTCCGCTTTTCTGGTCTTCTCCCGCTCCGCTTTTCTGGTCTTCTGCTCTTTTGCTGTCCGCTCTTCTGCTCTTTTGCCCTCGGCTCTTCTTCTTTCTCTGGTCCTCCTCCGACGATGTCTCCGGTGATTATGCCGGTCTCTGCAGCTTGTTATATAGCCATTGTGGGTGTGGCCGCCCAGTGACATCATTGGGAGACCCCGCCCCCTCATGTCACAGATGACATCATCTGTCACATGAGGCCCTATCCCTTGAGAAAGTCACGTGTGAGTGACGCAACGCGTCGGGAGGAGCCAGGTGACGTCACTTCCGGTCGACGGCCGTGACTAGAAGTTGTATTTTTACCGCTGTTGGCGGTCAGCGTTTGTTTTGCTCATTTTTATGTAAGTGTTTTACCACATAGTAACGATATTTTTCTGGACATACTGCACCATGATGGTCTTCATTTCATCCCTATGAGATCGCATTTCTGTCTATCGGTAAGATTTGAGGACCAACATCACCAGGAGATCAAGGACCTTTTGTTGGAGATTCACCATCGATCTATCCCTAAGTTAAGGTGTTGCATCTGAGGGAGTCTTGGAGTGCTTTGATCGGAGGAAATCCTCTAACACGCTCATTTGAGTGTGTAGTAAGGTGAGCGGCCACTGCACACAGTTTTTGGATATAGGAGTCACGGTTTATGTTTATCAATTATATCACTGAAGATTTATATTTGCTTTAGAAGTCATTTTATTGGATTGCTTTTTATATGGATTGATACCTGCATTCTGTGATGAAATTTCACACATATTGACATTATTTTGGCTTTTCACATCCACCTCATTGTTTTTGGACGTTTTTATTCACTAGTATATTCACTGATTTGAAGAGCATTATTCACCATATTGTAATTGGACATTTTATTATTTGTTTTTGGAGCACTGTTTCTTTGTTCTGAATTATTATACTATATTTATACATTATTTAGGATCTTCTTGACATTATATTTTTACGGATACATTATTCTGTTGCACTTTATGAATTAGCGCAGATTTTTCTTTATTTTTATTATTTATTATACGGTGGGGACACTGAATAGAATTGGCTGCTTTTTCCATATATTTTATTCCTCTGTCATTATTTTCAGTTTCTACATTACACTCACTTTATTTATTGGCTTTCCTTAAGTCCTACCCCTCAGGTAGTGCATTGGTCCTCTTGCTTATTACTGATTTTTTTTTATTCTCCTTAATACATTCATAAAGATGTAGGCACATGAAAGAAAAAAAGGAGGTACAAACACTTAGTGCATTACCTGTGAACTCCTTTGAAATGTTTTAATAAAATGCCAAAGACATACTCACAGACATGAAGAATAAAATCGCATTACAAGAATCCACCACATGTGGAATAGAACATGTCCTTGTGAATAGGAGAGCTCGGAGGAAGGGAGCTTGACTCCTGAAACGCGTTAGCGGTCCTAGTCACAAGGACATGTTCCCTTCCACATGTGGTGGATTCTTGATATGCGATTTTATTCTTCATGTCTGTGAGTATGTCTTTGGCATTTTATTAAAACATTTCAAAGGTGTTCACAGGTAGAGCACTAGGTGTTTGTGCCTCCTTTTTTTCTTTCATGTGCCTTTGTCTGGAGTTCCCATCCTGAGGAGAGCGGCATGCCTGTCATCCCCTTTGGAGTGAGCGTTTGGGTGAATTGGTTGCTTGGATTCATAAAGATGTGTCCAATTTGCCTTGCATCATTCTATTCACAAATTAAAATTACCTACATTTCTGTGTGTGATTCTCTTTGTATTAGATGAATCAACATAGAAATATTCAGGTGACGTAAAAACAGAGGAGTCAGTGATTCTTCTAATTCGATCAGTGCTGGAACAATCTTTATTACACCCAACATTTAAAATAAAAACTGCATCCCGAACAATGTTTCTATTGATGTGTTTCCTATGACAAAATAAATGAACAGTTCACTTTTTCAGCACTCCATGGTGCCGTCAGGCAGGAAGAACTAGTTAAAGTGTTTGTTACCCCAGCATTTCATATTCCTGATATGTACCTGCTGTACCATTTCTTTGTATGAAAAACTATCCTGCTCTCTTTGTATTGCTTCTTTTGTATGAAATCTCTGGTGTTCCTGGCAGTCCCTTTGCTTTCCTATTAAAAACTGACCACACTAATGCCCCGTACACACGCGTCGATAGTTGGCCGTGAATTTTCGGCCAACGCCCGATCGGCCGTTTTTCGGCTTGTTAGTATGATGCTTCCGACAACCGACTCCGACTTTTGGGCCGAAAAAAATCTGGTGTGCAGGCTATAAAATTTTTGTTGGCCGTCAACACAACGGCCGATTTTCCGCCAGTCAGTACAGATTTCTGCAGACAAAAATCTGATGAGCAAGACTGGGCATGCTCAGAGAAGAAAAAACACACAGAAAGTAAACCAGCACATGACATCACTTCTGAAGTAGATTTTTGTTGGCCAAGAAAAATCGTGCGCAGTCTAGGCACATTCCAACCAACAAAAGACCACTCTGGACAAAAGTCGGATGATCGGTCGGCCGATAATCGGTGCGTGTGTACGAGGCATAAGGCCCCTTTCACACGGGCGATCAGATCCGCCTGTCAGTTTTTCAGGTGGACCTGATCAGATGCTCCATGCATCCCTATGGGGCAGCGGATGTCAGCGGAAACATCTCTGCTGACACCCACTGCTATCTGATCAGAGGCGTAACTAGAACCTTCAGGGCCCCGGTGCAAGAAACCATGAAGGGCCCCTGGGGCTCTTCCCACTGACCCTGGGGCCCTTTACTCTCGTTGCAGGGCCATTTTTTACGGTCCCGCAGCGGGACCCTTTCACAAGTTTTGCAGTGGGCCCCCTTCCTGCCATCTTGGGGCCTCCCCACCGTGGTGGAATGCCAGGGCCCGGTCGCAAGTGTGACCTTTGCGATCCTGGAAGTTCACCCACTGGTGTCAGTAGTTTTTATTTTTTTGGTATTTTAATTGTATTATTTTTTATCATTTTATTTTATTTTTTTACAATGTCGCTGACTATGACTCTGTCCATTCAGAAAAGGAAGGAGCTGGTAAATTACATATTTACTGACCCCTTCCTGGTTCTCTATTGAGACACATCCCCTGCAGCAGCCAGCAGGAGAGAGGAGGGAGCACAGTGGGGGGGGGGGGAGCACAGTAGGGGGGAGCACAGTAGGGGGGACCAGGGGAGCACACAGGGGCCCAGAGACAGTGGAACACAAGGGAATTGGATAGGAGGAGTGGCGGGGGCAGCATACAGAGCAACCTCCATTTTCCTCCTGCAGCTACAGGAGAAAAAAAGGAGGACAGTGATTTCTCTACATGCTGCCCCCACTGCCCCCTCCTATCTAGGTGTACAGGGGAGCCACACGGGCCCCCTGGAGCATGGGGCCCGGTTGCAATTGCAACCCCTGCAACCCCTGTAGTTACGCCCCTGTATCTGATCCTGTCCATGAAAACCCTATTTTCCATCCGTCTGGAGAATCGGATTGGATGAGAACGGACAGGCGGTCCATTCTCATCCGATCTCCCAATAGAGGACAGCGGGGATCTGACAGCTCCGTCTCTGCACACAGAGCGGAGATGGAGCTGTCATCCGCCTGCTCAGCAGGGATCGGCGGATCAATCCCCACTGAGCAGAACGGACTCTGTTGGGCAGTGCGCCCGTGTGAAAGGGGCCTTAGCAGCAGAGCTCAGCCTGCTCTCCTCCAATCATCAGACTTGTTCTGACACCCCTCCCCTCCTCCCCCTTCCAAAGCCTCTCACTGGGAAGCTCAGTGTGCTGTTTCTTTCCCGCCGCTCCTATGCTGCTGAGAACAGAGGGAACGTGATCACTTAAAAAAGGGGAAAAAAATAAGAAATTTATATATCTATACACAAATGTTTTACCTTTCATTTCAGTTTTAAACTGAATGGGTTGTTTTATAAGGCGATCATTTCAGCCCCGTACACACGAGTCGAAATTCGGCCGGGAATTTTCCTCCGACCGATCTGCCGATTTTCAGCTTGTTAGTATGATGCTTCCGACAACCGACTTTTCGGCTGAAAAAATTCTGGTGTGCAGGCTATAAAATTTTTGTCCTCCGTCAAAACACGTCCGATTTTCGTGCAGTCAGTGCAGATTTCGACAGGGAAAAATCTTATGAGCAAGACTGAGCATGCTCAGAGAAGAAAGAACACAAAGAAAGCAAACCAACACATGACATCACTTCTGAAGTAGAATTCTGTCGTGCGGGAAAATTCGTGTGCAGTCTAGGCACATTCCAACCAACAAAACACCACTCTGGACAAAAGATGGACGACCAGTCGGCGGAAATTCGTTGCGTATGTACGAGGC